>NW_027256884.1:89436411-90636411 GCF_029215685.1 Pituophis catenifer annectens
CTTATTATTATAGGTCTATCTGACTAAGAAATTGGAAGTAATTGGAAATTTAACAAAGGAAATCCAGTTCTTTTCACTGCTGTAGATTTTTTTTTCCTCTAGATTTCCATGACGAAACTTCTCAGAGGTTGCCATTTCAAATTTCCCAACTGATAATTCTGACAGATATTACTACTAGATTTGTATGCAGTATTCCTGATGGAGAAATACCACAAATTTTTTAACGGCATTAGAAAAGTTACTTTCAATTTCTTTTTTACTTATGAAACCCAGTATGGAATTTGTTGTTTTGATACCTATCGTGCATTAAAGCCACCGTGAAACATCTATTTTTCCATCCAATATTTTTTTAACTGGAAATAAATATTATTGGTGTGGATTAAGAAAACATCTATAAGATTGTGCTGTAAACTAAAGCATACAATAACTGTTCCTCCTTCTCCTGAGGTTTATATCCAAGCTTAATGATTGGTTATAAAACATCTGGTTCAAATAACCCTTACAGTATAAACATTTAATATAGCTTTGATTCATGATATTGCTAGAATTTTTTTAATATAATTTGAAAAACTATTAGCAAATTTAGCAATGATTATTTTCATTTTTTTTATTTTTTTAGAAACAATGGTATTACGAAAGATAATATAGATTTACAGTATAGTAGTATATATTGGCAAAAAGACATTGTTACATTGCTTATAAAGAAAATGTTACAGTACTCTTATTTTCTATGTCTCATAGCAAAGGATGTACAATGGATTCAGTTGAATGTTACATTTTATCAATGATTTCTGAGGAGACTAGAATCTATTCTAGATTTTCCTGCACCATTGTGTACAGTCCTGCATTTTGAAGGGCTACAAAAATCATTTTCCAAGTATTTGGTATTTTACTTTTGTGTTTACATATCTTGAGAATGTTACAGAAGTGATAATGATAGAATAGTGAAGGAGCCTATGGACACTAGCTATGGTTTTTCAGAGGGGCTCCAGTCATGATACTATGGTGAAGGAATATGTAGTCTTATATACCACATTCTTTTTCGGGCTTCATTAATTCTATTTCATCTGAGCAGATATAGAAATTGGCAAGTTTGGATGGAATAAGTGAGAGAAAGCAGTTATTTTTGTCCCATCTCATAAATTAAACTTCTCAATCATTTTCCAGAAATGTGTGCTTCAATTTATTCCTTTGTTTTTCCTTATAAGTTAAATTTAAATCATGGTTGCTGTTATTCATTAGCGAACCTTTACTGATATTAAGCACATTGTGGTCATAGAACCTTTAGTGGAAAAAAAAAAGTGATTTTAGCAGAGAATATTACCAACAGTCTCAGAAGAGATAACACTGCGCAAAGCAATGATATCAATTGTAGCTCTGTTTTATGGATGATAGAAGATACTGTTCGCCTCTAGAGAATGTCATGTATTTCATGAAAAAATCAGTGGGTTTTACATAGTTTTCACTGCTAACTGCATTTACTTTAATGCTAAAAAAAGAGAAAGCATCTGTTAAAGCAAAAGCACGATTCATGAACTAGAATGAACCCAAATTTTTTCTTTGCTGTATATATTATACTGGTGCTTTTAATTAAGCATAATGATATAACTATAATGAAATAATTTAAAAGAGAATCAGTGACTTGAAACATACTATAAAATATTGAAGGCATAAATGTGATTTATTTTTTTAAAAAAATGTTGGATTTTTTTTAAGCATAACTAATGAGTTCATTGCTATATTCAAATTTCTTAAGATGTAGACCTTAAATTAAAGCTAATAATAAGGTAACTTTCGTAATAGGGTATATTACCACATAGAAAAGTAAATAACATAAAAATACCTAGGGTTGGCTAATAAAGATTGCCTAATAACTATTGTGATAATCTTTGCAAAAATAATACTTATTTCAGAATATAGATTTCCCATTAAAAGTGCAATACCTAGCAGTTCTTTATTTTCTCTGCAATACTTTCTCTTCTTTATTTTCTCTCAGCTGTATCTCTGTATGGCTTTCGTCATATAACCAAAATAATATCAATTTTACAGGTTTATTTCATACAAATCTCAAAAATTAAAGTATATTATTTTCTTTTGAAAGCATTTTATGCATAATATATAATTAATTATATGCTGATCTTTGATCTTTGAATAACATACATTGTATTTTTTTTAATACTGTTCAGAAAATTAAGAAAGAAACCAGTGAAAAATAAGACTGATTCTATAATGTTACTATCAGGCGATTAAAAATATTTATTGCTCTTATTATTTTCCAGATGTATTCTGGAGTTGTGGTTCAGAAACATTTCTTTTGGTGGAAAGACTGAACTATATTAACACTTTAAATATGCATAAATTGTTATATCATAAAACTATAAAATTATTTTCAGTTTGGCTCTTGAATAAAACACTGCGGAAAAAAACAGATATATGAAGAATAAAACATATTAATCGTTATGAGATACATACAGAGAAGAATTGCTGAGAGTCTGCAAAAAATTAAATAGGAATGTAAATATATTGCCAATGAGTTTAGCAAGGCAAGACTACAGCAGGTGCACTCTTGGATATGAAATGCTGTGAAAATTATTTTTAAAATCTTAGTCACAAGCACTTGCTGCATTAGTATGCTCTACCTGAAACATTTACTTTCTTAAGTGAGTTGCAGGTGTTAAAAGTGTGGCTTTTTTTTTTTTTTGAAAGAGAAAGAAATGTTTCCAGTTTATTACATAATCCACCTAGTCCTTACTGATTAAACTTCATTTGGAGAAAAGAAGCATAATTTTTATTAGATGAAACATCAGACTAGTAAACACAAGCCATAAATCAGAATAATAGTTCTTTATAGATATGTATAACTATAAAAATTGCAAAGTAGTTTTTAAGGAAATCTAACAACAGGACCATGGTTTGGAACCAAACCAAACTATGCTTCCAAAATCATATGGAGTTCTAGTAAGATATTTTTTCCTATTTCCATGCAATAAATTTAAATGAATTAAATAGATGATTATTTTGTCTCCTGATGTCTCCATTTAACTACTTGAGTTGAGTTCATCAAATAGCCTAAGTTTGGTCTGCTTTTTTATAGCATTATGAAAAAGCCTGCAATATTGATACCTACAATGACCTAGAGCCTAAACAAACTCTCATCTAACATGTAACATGTTTGGGAAACAATTTAGCAGATGTTATCTCCCATTTCATAGGACAGCATTTACTCTCAAGATTTCATAGCATCCTACACAGGGTAAACTTTATTCATCTTTGCTGGTGAGATGATTTAATAACAATCTTCCTAACTCATTTTTCAGAACCTTTAGAATTAATTTAAATAAATTCCTAGAATATATCTGTAAATGGTAATTAGCCACATTAGCTAAATATTCAGACATAGTGTGCCCCATAGTGCCATTTTCAAAGATTCAGTAGTTAGCTTAGTTTGTTTTTCAGATATGTATTCTTTTGAATACATATTAAGCTGATAAATTACATGGATGTACTCATGTAATTTATCAAGAATTTTTTTACATGAAGTAATTGCTCTCCAAGTGTTTGGGTCTAAATTTTTAAGAATTCTGACCAATTATCTAGCTCAGTAGGGTTGGTAGAAGAGGACATCATAATGCGATTAAACTATTCTGCATGATGTTAATTGTATATTAATGAAAATTACTATTTTAGTAGCTTTTGATCAAAAGTTATATCCTCACACATTTGCTACTTTTAAGAAATATGCAAAATATGCATATCTAAGATTCTAAAATCAGAGAAAAAAAATTAGAGGAAAAGTATGTAAATAATTTGTCTATCTATATATCTATAAAGGGATGTGGTAGCTCAGTGGCTAAGACGCTGAGCTTGTCAATCGAAAGGTTGACAGTTCGAATCCCTAGTGCCACGTAACAGGGTAAGCTCCCGTTACTTGTCCCAGCTTCTGCCAACCTAGCAGTTAGAAAGCATATAAGAAATGCAAGTAGAAAAATAGGGACCACCTGTGGTGGGACAGTAACAGCATTCCGTGCACCTTTGGAGTTTAGTCATGCCGGTCAAATGACACAAAGACATCTTCGGACAGCACTGGCTCTTTCACTTTAAAACAGAGATGAGCACTGTCCCCTAGAATCAGGAATGACTAGCACATACTGTATGTGTGAGGGCAACCTTTACCTTTATCTATCTATCTTATCTATCATCTATTTATCTATAATCCAGCTATCATCTATTATATAATCCAGCTATCTTTTATTTGTTATATCTTATTACCTTATTACCTGCATACTCCAAAATGGCTCATACTAATATGTCATAATTATCACAAAAATATACATGAAATCAAATACAAGACAATAATCAATTCAATTATTAGATTACTGCAATTCATTAAATTATTAGGCATCCTGGTGACCAAATCTTAACTCCCAAGGCTTTTCTGAACTGCTCTATGTATATAAACTATTTTAGGGTGTTAGTTTATTTAGTTTACTTAAATTCCACAGAAAAAGATAGATCTCTGTGTGAACTTTTAAGGACATTTATGTTGCAGTTCTTCAGAATACATCCAATTAAACTCAGTTATTCTTTTTCAACACTTCTCCTCCCACAGCTTTTGAAAGCTTGGGGAGATCTTTCAGATCATATATAAGAAAATCTCCCTTTTCTTCCTTCTCTCTCTTTGTCTCTAACACAACTACACTTTCTCAATGTCTATAGATCTAAGCTTTCATACTCAAGGGCTGCATAGGAGAGAAAGCAGAAATATAGTTAACCATTTTCAGCATTCAAGTTAATATTTGGAAAGCTGATAACAAAGGGATTAAAGATATTAACTTTTTGAAAATATCTAATTTAATTCACCAATTCATATTATTTCTAAGAACTAAATTTAGTTTTTATAATGGCCCTCACACTGTTTAATAATAAGCAAGGTTTTTGTGTAAAGTTGAGAATACAGAAAACAAGATTTTTTAAAAAAATGTATAATTGTAGTGTGTGGGTTATTCTTCCATCTTTCTTCATTTTTCCAGGACCATTCATTTATTTGGTTTAAGTCATTTATCATATGACTACATCCTACCACATTTCTAACTATTCCAAGTAAATTGATTCTGGACTAGAATGCTGGTTGCATTCATTTCATATAGTTTATTATTCACCTGTTACATAGTTTGGTTTTGAACACTTTGTGTAAATAACTTTATGTAAATAACTACATTGCATCATTGTTTTAATTATAATGCAAATTTACTTGTACAGATATTTTATTTTGAGAAATTAAAATATGTATATTTGCTGCATTTTTATTAGCTTTATATATCTTTTTGTCATGACTAAACTACTGCTAAATCTCAAATTAATTGCACAATTTCAAGACAGTGTATGGTTCCCCTTATGGTATAGAAGCTATGAGAATAACCTCTACAACTACCATTTCTCATGAGGTTACAGAGTATGATGACAAATATGATCACTAAAAATGAATAGTGTTTTAGTGTCCCTTCAGCCTGATAGACAAAACTGCGAATATTGATGTACCTCATCACACTGTTCCTAAGACTGCTTTTCGTGAGTCATGTTAATTACCTTCTGAAACAAATTCTCCAATGCAGCTTGTCACCAAATCACCAAAATAGCAGCATGTCATTCTTATGAGCACCACACTACAAGTACAGAATACATGTAGCATCTTAAATTGTTTGAACACTTAAGGGTATTGTTTGCAATGCATTTGTATAACATGATTTGATTAACAGGCCATTCATCTAGTTCAACTATCAACATAAAGTTATCCACTCAGAAAGATAAGAATGATTAGATATTTTTCTCCCATTCCCTGAAGCTTAGGACTTTATCATATTTTGCCTAACGCAAAGCCAATCCTGTTAGGCCTTCTATAGAAAATCCATATAATCTGTGATGGTGTCAGATATAGATTAAGAAAGAAAAGATAAGAAGATATGAATGTAGTGTTGGATGCCTTGCTCCTGCATAGGTTTCATTCTTTTTCCACATTGCATAACAAAAATACAATTCATCTAAATTTCTTTACAAATTGTTTATTTAATATGTTTGCATTTGATGAACAATTTCTCTTAACTCTTTTCATATTCTCAAAAATGTACTGAGCACTATTAGCCTACTGAAAAAGAATATTTTCAGTATATTCTCTTAGATTCTAATCTAAGATTTCACCATTTTCCACTGCCAAGCCTTTACATAATTAAAATGCAAGTGCTACGTTCAAGCATCAAGCCCTTTTCAGGCATGAATAAAATATGCATGAAAGGGCTACTAGGAATGGATGGAGCAGATATTACTGAGTGACTGGCATTAGGCATTTTGGTTATAGATTTCTCTAATAAAGCCAGTCATGTGTACAAGAACATAAACTGATAGGCTAATTAAATACTGTTTTTTGTACTTTAGCTGGTAAACAGATCAAAGCAAGGTCATTGCAAGAAGTGGATTTTACTACAGTCATTAGTGCAAAGAACTAACGAAAGCTGTGCTTCCATATGAAAGTATTCAGAAGCTGTGAAAAAAGTATACCTAATTTTTTAAAAATGAAAATCAAATACAAAATCAAAAGAACAATGATAAGTTTTTAGATAGTGCTGCAATTAATCTATATGTTATATTTGTTATTTGTGGTTTTGAAATTTCATGTACAATGTACTAATGAAAGTCCAGTGGTTTTGAACCAAACAGCAAAATTTCCATAGGAAGAGAGATGATGCAGGAAATAATTCTAACTGATATAACAAGGCTAGGACTGTTCATGTACAATTTTCCAAATGTTCCTACTTGTCATCAGGTCAAATTTACTGTTGCATCGCTCCCTGCCTTGTGAATGTAAGATATTCTGTAAAATCTACTTTAGACCATATTTTTCTCTGTATATCTTACTTTCGTATTGTAACGGCATCTAGATCCCATATAGCCATTCTGTGCTATTCAATTCTAAAAATGTACAGTGTACAGATTCATACAACCACCTGAATTCAGAATCGTAGCTTGAATAAATTCTAAGGTTAACTCATCTGGAAGTGAATTTTGATGTTGCTTTCATAATTTGTACAGTACAATGTATATACAATTTTAATCTGATTTTATAAATATTATTTTTCCAGATATTCCTTCAGTTAAAATAATACCTTCCACACTGTGGCCAGAAGAAGGACTATCTATAACTTTGATTTGTGAATCCAAAGGAAAGCCATTGTAAGTGATTTAACAAGCGATATGTTTTTGTTATTTTCTTTATTCTCCTTTGATTGCAGCTTCTGACTGCAAAGCTGTACTGTTTTTCTTTTGTCCTGGGGTGTAAAATGATCTCTACTACAGAAAATCCCTTGAAGCATGTCTTCATTAAATGCCTATGGAAGACTGGTCTTTTACTTTGTCATTTATTTTAGTCTTGGGAAAGGATTCCTGCTGTGCATTTTTTTTTTTTTTTAAGAAAGCTATTTCAACCTGAAAGAATTGCAGGCTTATTTGCTGTTCATATCATCAGACTGATGATGGGTACATATTCTCAAAGTAAAATCTCACATCTGATAAAAAGCTTCTAAAACCAACACTTTTTTAAACTAAAGCGTTGAACCCCTGTTTCTTTCAGTTGTCATTTATATGGTAATTGGAAATTTAGGAATGTATGCAAATATCTTTTCAACTGTCCCAATTTTAAAATAGCATTAAAGGACTGAAGATGAATATGTTTTAAGTTAACTAGGAATGTTTATTTCTTTACAAACAAATGTTAAATGCATTCTGAATATATTTTAAAATTGATATATAATTTACTACTAAGTAAATATGAACACTATTATATCCACCTACCATTGTGAGAAATAATTCAAATGATTACGTTCTACTTCTCAGTTTTATGTTAAATGCTCTCAACACACATACCTTTTAATTTGTTTAGTTATGCCTGCATGCTACACTTCAGGCAAGATGTGCCATGTTGGGACTTGCATTTCTACAAATAATATTGATGGAGTAACCAATCTTGAAATTTGGATGGAAGAATTTACTGTAAGTGTTAGGAAGACATGTATACATCCTGGCTGTTTTTCTAAAGAATAAGGTGTTAGCAGTCCAGGTTTTCTCACTCAGAAAGTGGCCTATTTACCATAATCAGTAAGTTTGCTAGCCTGCTTCCACTTCAATAGGAAGACAACAAAGTAACAGCAGCAACAATGATTTTTACAGCCAATTACATTACCACAATATACTTTCTTAGGGGGCTCTTTAAAGGCAACTTAGAACCTGCAGTCTATTTATTAGATTTATTTATTCAGCTTCGCACATAATACCAGTGCTGAAAGCTTTGCATTGATTTGTCAGGTATATTTCTAAGTGCTAGTTTTTAAATCTAAAAGCTCCATACAGTGGATATGAAAAGTCTACATACTCCTGTTAAAATGCCAGGTTTTTGAAATGTTAAAAAAAAAAAACCCAGACCAAGATAACTTACTTTAGAATTTTTTATACTGTTAATATAACATCAGCTGTAAAATTTAATTGAAAAACAAACTGAAATCTTTTAGGGGGGAAATAACAATAAAAAGTGTACAATAACATGGTTGCATAATCCTTAAACTAATATTTTGTCAAAGATCTTTTGATTTTATGATGGCATTCAATCTTTTGGTGAAGAAGCTTATGAGTATAGCACATCTTGCCTTGTGAATCCTTGCCCACTCTTCCTTGCAAAAGCACTCCAAATCTGTTAGATTGCAAGAACATGTCCTCTGCACAGCTTTCTACAGGTTACCTTACAGATTTGCAATTGGATTTGCATCCTGGTTCTGCCTAGACCCGTAATGGCGAACCTATGACACGTGTGCCGGAAGTGGCAGACAAAGCCATCTCTCTGGACACGTGAGTCGTCACCTGTTGCTCTTCCAGATTCCGGCACGCTGGCCAGATGGTCTTCACATGCACAGGAGCACCAGAAACCAGAAGAGCAGCCGCCCAATGCGCATGCGTGTGCCAGGTATCTGCTTTTCCGGTTTCCAGTGCATGCATGCACACCGGCCAGCTGGTCTTTCAGTTTCTGGTGCACATGCATGCGCAAAGACCAGCTGGCCAGTGTGCATGTGCATGCAGGAAAGCAGAAGATCATCTTCTCAGCATGCACATGCGCACCAGGTGGCTGCACTTCTGGTTTCTGGCACGCACATGCACACTGGCCAGCTGGTGTTCGCACGTACATGCGCGCCAGAAATGGGAAGCCCAGGTGGCCAGAAACCGGAAGAGCAACAGCCCAGCACGCGCATCACACCTGGCGGTGGCTCTTCCGGTTTCTGGCATGTACACATGCGCGGTCCTGTTTCGGCACTCGATGCCGAAAAGTTTGCCATTACTTGCCTAGACCATTCCAAAATTTTGGTCTTCTTCTGGTGAAGTCATTCTTTTCTTTGATTGGGTCATTATTGTATTGAAAAATGAAATTTCTCTTCATCTTCATCAGATTAACAAAGGCCTGAAGATTGTGCAAAATTAATTAATATTTGAAACTGTTGATCATTCCCTCCACTCTGATTAAAAAGCAGTTCTAGCTGAAGAAAAACAATCACAAAGCATAATACTATCACCACCATGCTTCACTGTGGATATAGTGTACTTTTGGTAATGCACATTTTTGTTTTGTGCCAAACATACTTTTGGGAATTGTGTCCAAAATGTTCACCCTTGGTCTCATCAGAACATAAAACATTTTTTCCAATGTTTTTGTCAGACTTGATGTAGGTTTTTTGCAAAACGTTACTTGGCTTGGATGTTGTAAGAACCCTACCTCACAACCCAGACATGTGAAGAATATGAAATATTGTCATCCTATATAGTATACAACTAGTACTTGACAGACATTCCTGCAGCTCCTTTAATGTTGCTATAGGCATCTTGGCAGTCTCCGGACCAGTTCTCTTTTTGTATTTTCATCAATTTTAGAGGAACATCCAGTTCTTGGCAATGTCACTGTTGTGCCATTTTTTTCTCCACGTGTTGATGACTGTCTTTACTGTATTCCATGGTATATCCAATGCCTTGGAAATACCCTTATCCTGAATAATATTTTCCAACAATGAGATCCCTTTGATGCTTTGTAAGCTCTTTGCAGACTATGGCTTTTGCTAAGTAAATGTAAGAGAAATCCTACTACAGTAGCTGAGCTTTACATAGCCTTGATCAGTCAGTTTAATTGATGGTTGATGTATACTGATATGATTTACAATAGGTTTGAATGTAATTGGTTAATTCTGAACACAGCCACAACGTAATAACTATAATTTTAAAAGTCCTCAAAACTAGTCAAGCCTACTGCAGACCTAATTCCTATGGGGGAGAAATCTTTTAATTGTAATTTTGAGAT
Organism: Pituophis catenifer annectens; assembly: GCF_029215685.1. Taxonomy (NCBI): domain Eukaryota; kingdom Metazoa; phylum Chordata; class Lepidosauria; order Squamata; family Colubridae; genus Pituophis; species Pituophis catenifer. The sequence goes on from NW_027256884.1 coordinate 89,446,793, forward strand.
GTAATTATCACAGTGACCTTTTAAGGCAAACTACCATAGAAATCATTTTTTAATTGTGAAGTTATAAGAAAAAGGCAATTAGTTAATTATAAAACTTGCTTCCAAAAAGTTTGGAGATAGAGATTTTCTGTGGTTCTGATTTAGCATCTGGGAAAAGAAAAGAAACTGAGATGGATACTGAAAAGATGGTAAGATAAGGCTGTATTGACCTTGACCTATGCTGTTGCAAAACACTAGAAAGGACCTCCTTGACATCAAGGTCATGGGTATGTACAGAAGTTTCATTAAAATGACAAAAATGTGGTTTAGAGAAAGGCAGAGATAATCTAGCAAAGGAATGGAGAAGCTATAAGCAGATAACAGACAGTAAACATCTCAGTCCTGGTCAAAATAATCAAGCCTTCATTCTATATTACCGGTTTAGGTGGGTGAGAAAAAAACTCTACAAGTTTCCAAGCTTCTTTTATTACACCTATAATGATAAAATCAAGTTGCAGGAGTTCCTGCAATATCTTTTTCTTGGTTTGGCCTGCCTTGAAAGGTCTGACATGTTGCAAGATCCGAATGCAAGTTTTTTCCATTTAGAACATGCATACAACGTCGCAATGGAAGTGCAAAGGAGATAGGTTCGTGTTGTCTCCTCTCCCCCTTGCGTCCACAACCATGATCTGAGTAAAGAAAAGATTTGCAAGTAGATTTGGAATCTTAAAAAGTTGTATTTGAAATCTGATATTTTTGAATTGCAAGGTTACTTATATTTCATCAATAACTCTCCTGAAATATACTATTCTAGAATTTGTAATGCTCTACAAGATAATGGATCAGGTGCATATGTAATCTAGCAATAATAAAAATACATTGAAAGACAGGAAATTTCTAACAGGAAATGTGTTTAGACCTTACATTGAAATCTCACAGACCTTATTGGAATACTAGTAGAGAAATAACCTAAAAGCCATTACCATGTGTGACTACATAGACAAACTATTGAGATCTATAAGCATTTCAAAAATTCAACAAGAACAGTTTGAAAATCAATAAAATATGGTTCCCAGCTTCATGCCATACCAAGAATATAGTGGTCTTAACTAATCAAAAAGTGTCTTCATCAGCAAGAACACATCACAGATTTCTGGCTCAAAGACAAGCCATGAAATATGGTACTTCAAACTAGACCAATTAGAAATCTACCCATGCAAAGAACCAATCAGCAACCTAATTCAGGGATAATCAGAAACTGGTTCTGTTGGAATTTCATCAAAAAGGACTAATCAAATATTTGTCCAGCTTTCTTGGATTCCATGACATATTAGTGAAGGATCAGTTTGCCAGGTTCAAATATAATACAGTACAGTTAGTTTGTGTTAAGTTGCCTGTAAGCTATCAAGAAATACACTAAAAATAGCTCACTCTGTCTCTGAGGTCAACTGCAAAAACATCAGGACACTGGAAAACTAGATAATACCTATTTATCTGATAGCTCCTCACTTTTGAAATCATCTTGAGTTCCAGAGTACAAAATGCAAATTTAGAGCCAGTCAAAGTATGTTAATCTTATAAAGCTGTTTATCTTGGATGTTATTTTTTAAAAAATGTACAAAATATATATTCTAGCCCCCTTCATTTTCTTCAGAATTCTTCAAATACCCACCTTGACCTTCTGAAGTATCATATTAATTCAACATTGAAGAACTATACTAAATAGCTGCATAGAAATTATGAGTTTGAAAATTCTCTAAAGCAGTGGTGAGTTCCAACCGGTGTTAGCACCGGTTCTCTTCGTGCACGTGCTTTACGTACAATCGCCACGCACATTAGGCTTCTGCCCAGCTGAGGTTCAGCAATCCACTCTGCCATGCCTATCAGCTTGGCTAAAAAACAAGAAATAAAGGTCAGTTTAACGTGGGGGCAGGTGGGAGGGCCGAGCTCCCAGTCAAAGAGAACTGGTTCGGTGACATCACATCATCACCACTACTGGCTCGCCCGAACCAGGAGAACCCACCACTGCTCTAAAGTATCACTATCTTAGAAAAAAAGATCCAGGCAAAATAAAGTGATTTTCAAATGAATTTTCAAATTAAAACAAATAATAACCTCTACATATGACCCTAAATTTAGGTTGATTACACAGTACATCTTTTTAAGGACATTCAAAATTTCAGTCTTCTTAATGGCCAACTAATGTCATACAGTGTTGCTTAGTGATTTAATTAAGGAACAGAAGGAGATTAAACATTAATGATTTCAAGTTCCTATGTCAGTATATAGACTTCTTATCCATCGCAGTGGAGAGAGAGTGTTGGCAGGAAGTTCAAATACATTCCCCAACTTTTAGATCTTTCCTCCCAATGTATCAGATTTATAAGCCAAGGAGATTCTAGAGATAAATAAAACCACTAAATAAAATAGATAAAACCACTAAATAAAACAGGTTAAAATTTGACATATAAAAAACATGATAGTACAGAAATATATTTTCTTCAGGCTAACTGTTAACAGGACAGGTGTAAATTGCATCTTCCTATAAAGAGACTTCCATAAGTAGGAGTCCATATAGATTTTTCATTCTTTCATTTAATTTTAAACCAGATACAATAATCAAAACTTTACCAATCTAAAATGAGAAAAAAATAAATAAATGAGAAAAAAAATATTCTGAAATCAAGAACTCAAGTCAGATCATTCATGCTAGAAGACAATATTATAAGAAAGAGAATATTATAAGAAAGAGAAGGAATCTATTTTTAATATGATTAACAAATTATCATTTTAATACAAACAAATATTAAGGACAAATGTAAAACATAAGCAAAATATAGGACATATACATACATACATTTTATATTTATTAGATTGAGTATATTATATCGTCTACGGTGACATTCAGTGCAATAAGCTAATTTCTCTTCCATGAGAAATGAAAAATTGTGAAAAGTAACCAAAGGTAATGTTAGGCATTCAGTTTTCAGGGAAACATACAAATACATTAATTTTGAACATATTTATAAAACAAATTTTTCATAACTAAAGCTTAGTCTTATAATACAAAATGCTATTTTAAAAAATAAAAAATAGTTATAGGAAGAGATTTTGGGACTAATTGCCAAAGATTATGGTTTATAAAACTTCTTTATTCTTTACCCTGCTTTTTCTCAAGTAACTGTGTACAAGTGTTATTATTATGATGATTACAGTTATGGTTATGATTATGATTATGGGACCTACTATTTGTTAAACATACACATAATTAAAGGTCATCCAGTAACTTTCACTAGAAATTGAAGAACTGATAATGGGAACCAATGCTTTTCCAAGCCAGCCTTTTCCCATTCTGATATTTTCCAAGCTTATTGGACTTCGTTCAAACTGGCGGACAACGGAACATTCAATACATATACAGTCTTAGGATGTATTATATTGTTTTCATTTCTTTTTAATTCATTCATTTCACTCTATTATCTAGGCTACAGAAAAGTAGGTAACTAACAAAATAGAAGACATATTTTTTAAAAAAGAAGAAGGAAGCTGCACAAATTTTGTTGGATGTGAAAAATGCCTTTAACTATTTGCAGCAGCACTTCATGCTATAGTACCAACTGAAATGAACATCAAAGAGGAATTTCTAGCATATATAGAAAGCATGTATCTATGGCACAAAGCAAAGATTATAACTAATGGCATAAAAATTTCTCTGAATATTTTCAAATCAGTAAGGGAACAAAGAAGGATGTCTATTCTCTCCTTTACTGTTTATTGTTGTGCTGGAAATAGTGGCAGAAAAAAATCCAAGGTGATAAATAACAGGTCTCAAAATTTGTGGAGAGGAATATAAGTTTAAAAACTATGTGGATAATGTAGTATTAAGTATAATAGAATCACAAAATAAAACAGTTGATGTAAATAATTCATAACTATGGATAATATATATTTTTTAATTTGATTTATATGCCGCCCTTCTCCGGAGACTCAGTGTGGCTTACAATGCGCTAAGCAATAGCCTTCATTCTTTTGTATATTTATACAAAGTCAGCTTATTGCCCCCACAACTGGGTCCTCAATTTACCTACCTTAGAAAGGATGGAAGGCTGAGTCAACCTTGAGCCTTGGAGAGATTCGAACCTGCAGTAATTGCAGGCATCTGGTCTTAATAACCAGCTTAATAACAGGGTGCCTTAGACCACTGTACTACCAAGGCTCTGGTATTTTGGATATAATATCAATGTTCAGAAAACAAAAATATTTATAATACTTTTAATTAATGAAGATTTTTTTGGTTTTTGGGTTTGCTTGTTTTTTGCATGAAGAATCAGTCTATCAGTTCATTCAGTGGAATATCTTGGTTTGCACCTAACAATCAAGAAACATCAAAATAATTATGTTAATTTATGCAAGAGATTAAGAGGAACCTTTAAATGTCGAAGAATATAAGATTATTTTTGTTAAGAAAAATTGCAATTATGAAAATGAGTGTACAAGTCCAAATTAACTATTTATTTTAAATGACACCAATTCAAATTTCAGAGAGAATCTTAACAAGAACAGCAAGAACCTAGTGCCACATTCAAATGGAGCGGCAAATGACTTAGAGTCAAATAAAAAAAATCCTACAAAATTCCAAACAGAAAGGCAGCCTTGCCCTTTCATACTTTAAATTGTATCATAAAGCAAGCTGCCCACCATGGATAGCAGAAGGGATGAAAATCTGCAAATAGCAAAATAGAAATTTTGGAAGGACTTGACTTAGCCAATGGACTTCATAGTAATACAAATCAGGATAAGAACTTAAAAAGACATATTATTAGACAAAGTCTGATAATAGAATAAAATTGAACAAACATAATAGTATGTCTGACAGGTTCAGCTCTAGCTTCTTCATGTAAGAAGGAGCTATAGCAAGAAAAATGTAATTATGTATGCAAATATGGTTTAAACAGATTCTATGAATAGGCTAAAAACACAGCAAAACTACTTAGTGAAGGCTTCAATACACCATGGGTGATATATTTATAAATCATTGGAAAGATGAATTATATCAAGAAGAAAGGGGAACATTAACAAATAAAAGGAACTTGAAACTATAAAACCAACATCACGTATAAATTTTTATATAACACAGAGACAGAAAAAACAAAAAAAAACTGGTAAAATGGATGCAAAACTTAAAAGAAGCAGTTACTAAATAACAATGGGAAGAATTATTGACTAAAACTATATATTTTATATCAAATTATAACTTTCAAAATGTTACAAAATGTTTTACAGACAGTATATAACTGCATTGGTACGGTAATACCTAAGATACAGGAACTATACATCAACATACATTGAAAATGTCATGAAAAAGAAGAGAGATTTGATCATATGAAGTGAAGATTTGGTAAACCCAAACTGATAACTGATAACTGGACCTTGAAGCAATGGATGGCCAGCAATGTAGATATTGATGTACATGTTAAATTGGGAGGAGAACTCTCATCACACAAATAAGTACCTCTATCCCTGACAACATCAGCTGAAACTTGTCTTCGATACAGGAGAAAACCTACCATGATACAGTGCCTTCAATTGTCAGATATTATAATTGGCCCACAAAGATAACATAGTTGAGGGCTTCAAAAGACACCAAGAGATCAGGGTCTAAAAAGATGGATACATCACTTCTGTCCCAGCTTCACTTCAAAGGTCTTCAGCAAGTGTAACAATGCCTCTCTGTACTAAGCACAAATCTGAGTAAAAAAAAATCAGCTTCCTGCATAATCCTCTGCAACTATAGTCTAACCACCTTCTCAAAAGACTTCCTGAATAAAGGCAAATTTGAGATGGGTTAATAATTATAAAAATGCTTTGGATCCAGAGTCTGTTTCTTGAGCGGGGATGGGGATGCACCACCATCTTTCTTAAAGAGCCAGAATCACTGCATGGACCCAGCAACTGGTCACCTCCCAGGCAACCTGAACAACTGTTAATGTACAATGTACTTGTACATAATGTAGTGTAAACAAATGTGTAATAGCTACAAGTACATGTAGTTCCTGACCAGCACTTTCTGTTTTTAAACTGTCTCACATATATGCTGGGGATGATGCTGATTTAATAATTTACTGTAATAATTAAAATTTTGCTATTACTAGATTTTTATTTCAAGGCCAGCATCTTACCACTATGCCAAACTATCTCTCATGTTAAAATGGTTTGGATTTTAAATAATACTTGACAAGGAAAGGCAGATGTGTTTTCCTACTATCCAGATTGTTCTGACCATGATGCAGGTATTTTTTTTCAAGGAAACAATTATTCCTAAATGCTTTGTTATTCATCATTTGCTTTATTGAAACTCTGATTTTGTTTCAACAACAATTAATACTCAAGCTAATAAAGAAGTAAGACTCAGTAACCATGACAACTAAGGAAAAATAAACTGGTAGTGATAACATTCCTATTCATGTTTACTTAAAAGGAGGTGAGGTGAGTGGCTATGGATTTAGTGTAAGATCAAAAATAAGAAGGATCAAGCATATGCACTTGCTTTCAGAATGCCTTCTCATTTCCTGAAAAGTAGAAATCTGGGACAACAGTCTATATCAGAGACTGGGTTGACTTCATCCATTGTTCTTGACAGCAATCAATCCTGGTAAGAGATATAGATGGAGATATAAGAAAATGAATAAATCATTTAAGAACTGGATCTTCTACTATGTAGTATTTTTTTATTTTTTATTTTAATTTGATTTATATGCCGCCCTTCTCCGAAGACTCAGGGCGGCTTACAATGTGCTCAGCAATAGCCTTCATCCTTTTGTATATTTATACAAAGTCAGCTTATTGCCCCCACAAACTGGGTCCTCATTTCACCTACCTTAGAAAGGATGGAAGGCTGAGTCAACCTTGAGCCTTGGCGAGATTCGAACCCTGCAGTAATTGCAGGCAGCTGGTCTTAAGCAGCTTAATAACAGGGTGCCTCAAACCCTTGTACTACCAAGGCTATCTTCAAACTATGACTAATATAGGCTTTACCACAGTCACACCAAATCATCTTCCTTTCCTTTCCATCTTCTTTCCATCTTTTTGTATAAAATAGATGAGGGCTTAAAACATGGGCTTAAAAAAAGCTTAATAATTTTTGACTACCACATTTAAATATTGCCATACTGTAGCGTGTAAGGAATTCATACAGCCTTGAATTTGCTGACCAAAATTTAGTGTATGACTTCTTTTAACTTTGGACACAGTTCCTAGCTTATCTTGTCCTGATTTTTTGACTGCTGGCTAATTTCCAGATTTCCTGGCATATGACTACACTTCCTATGCAGTATGCCACTGATTTATCTTTTTGATCTGACACTCAAGTCAGCTTGATCTCATTCATGATTCATTTGGTATACTGGGCTGTTTGCCTGGGTTTTGCTATTTTTGGATTGTTAGCATTTATCTTCAGAAAATTAAGATTTTTTTAAAAAAAAAAGTCTTTTAAAATTAATAGATGAATCAGTCTTATATTGGAAGATAAAAAGCTTCAAACACAAAATGCAGGAAGAATGTAGATGAACCCAATTTGGGAATATTGCTTTATGTGGCTGTTTATATGAGGTGATTTGCCACTTTGGCATAACTTGTCATCCCTGAATGGCAGTTCCTTTCTCCACATTGCATTTGCACTAGCTAGTCAGCTTTTTAATTATCCTCACATTTAAAAGCAATTTGCAATATAATTAGGAGAAATAAAGGGAGAGTTATACTTTAAATTTTAGGTTAGTATTTCCTTTGCAAGCATACCAGTTGCCTAAAGAACATATAATATGTAGCAACCAAGGCCTTCATTTTATATTTATTAGCAGTTTAGTAAATAAAAATTCTATAGGATTCTAAAGGTTCTTTTCTTAAAATATGTGAATAATGGTTACTAAAGTTATTAGCATATATATGTTCAAAAACATGCAAATGTAAGCTGTATCAAGATAATGAAACATTCAAGTGAGTGCATCAAATGGTGGTTACAAATTACTGAAATTAATTGAGAGCTGCATTGTTAATGCTAATGAAATACAGTTGGGGATATTAAAATGTTCCATTTTTGTTCAATAATTCTGCTTCTGCAGACAAAGGGATAATATAGTTGGATATCAGAAAAAAACACCTTTATTTTCTTTCTTGAATCTTACCTCATCAGTGTTCTCATTCTTCTTCTGTCTAAGCTCTGTACGATTTTGTAAGATAAAACTGCACTATAAAATTGCAGAGACCTCAACTGCTATTTGTAGTCATGTCACAATTTCATATATTTTATCAGTGGCACCTTTTTCAACTTTTTCCAGGCAAAGAACTAAGAAAACATGTATAATACTTTAAAATAATGCAGGACGTTCTTGTAGTTTTAAAATAGTTTGCCTTTCCATTATTCAGTATTCACAACATATGATATATTTGATAAATTAACCTATATATTTCTTTTTAGAACTCATTGAAATCTGAAAAGGAGCCATTAAGATGAGAAATTATGAGTGAACTGAAGATGAGAAAATATGTATCTTACAAAATTGGTTTTAAATCATTAGAGATTTTTGTCTGCTAAATTTAGTACCTATTCTTCTATACTTTAAAAGAAATAAGTTAAGTAAGCATTTTAGCAGAAATGCACAGAGTTTGAACATAAATGTTTTCTGCTAAATTAATGTGCAAAATTTGCTTCAAAGCTCATCTGTTCGCTAGATAAGAATTTCCCTTGAGCTTCTAGCTTTGGGTTTGGAGGTTAGCCAGAGGACGGAATAATCAGACTCAGCATAGGTAAAATAATAAATGAAGTATTGAAACATTTACTATATCCAGAAAATGCTTCTTTGCAGACACTGTTTGCAGACACTGCAAACACTGTTATATTTGGAATGCATTTATTTTTTCTCCTCGGAATGAATTTTGCACTCTGTTTTGAAATATTTTTTTCATAAGAGAAAAAAACCATTTTCAAGAAATCTTAAATTCTATTAATCTTCTAATATCACATTTTCCCCAAATTACCTTATTCATATGTGCATGTGTGTGTGTACGTGTGCGCACAATTAGAAATTTCTACAGCATATATACAAATGTATATAACATTTGTATATCCTTAGTTTAAGGATATAGATACACATAAAACCAATTATTTAACTTCTACATTTTTATATTTATACATCATATCAGGTGCTGCGAGACAACTCAGTTTTAGAAGGATTGTTATTTACTTAAAATTTCTAAGGTTTTTATATGCCAAAACTTCAGGGATAATAGTTAGTTGTATGATGGCAGTGTGGAAGTTTGTTATTTGAATATCCATTTAATGTTGATGTTATAACAATATTTCAGCAAGTTGTTTGACAGACAATGAAATGTTCCAAGGATCTGACACCATCTATATAATCAAAGCAAAGGTTTGATATTTTTCCAAATTGAAAATAATGAGGCTTTCAAGACTGATGTCAGCATTTTTAGTAGGTCAGATCAAGAAACAGACACCAGAAGCAGTACTGGAAATCTAGTTTGTTGTTATAAGGTATAATACAGAATCTTGATAGCCTCACAAAGTTTCTCCCTCTCTTTAAACCAAAGGGAGAATTTGTTCCTCATCCTAACTAAGCTGACAAAGTTTTCATAACAGCATATTTTCTTCAAGAGCCTGATAGTACAGTGGACTAAAGCACTGTTATTAACATCTGCTGCTTGCAATTACTGCAAATCTCACCAGGCTCAAGGTTGACTCAGCCTTCCATCCTTTCAAAGGTAGGTAAAATGAGGACCCAGATTGTGGGGGCAATAAGCTGACTTTGTATAAAATATACAAAAGTATGAAGGCTATTGCTTAACGCATTGTAAGCCGCCCTGAGTCTCCGGAGAAGGGCAGCATATAAATTAAAGCAAAAAAAAAAAAAAAAAACCAGAAACACCATCTCTATATTGTGTTGCACTTACACTGTCTGTTTTATTCTCTAGTTATGTTGTCTCTAGCAGTATAGTTTTGTCTGTGTTTACTTAGAAATGGAGTGTATTACCAGGTAAATCAGTATAGGGATACTGTCTATACATGAGAGATGGGCAGCTTTTGGGGGCTGAACACTATCATGTTTGGGATAGAAGTTAAAGCTTGCAGAATACAAAGCAATGAATTGGTAGAGAAAAATGGGAAAAAGCTTCACCATGCATATAGTTACTAGTATAGGAAAGGTAAAGGTAAAGGTTCCCCTTGCACATATGTGCTAGTCATTCCCGACTGTAGGGGGCAGTGCTCATCTCCGTTTCTAAGCCGAAGAGCCAGTGTTGTTAGAAGATGTCTCCATGGTCATGTGGCCGGCATGACTAAATGCCAAAGGTGCATGAAACACTGTTACCTTCCCACCAAAGGTGGTCCCTATTTTTCTACTTACATTTTTTACGTGCTTTTGAACTGCTAGGCTGGCAGAAGCTGGGACAAGTAACAGGAGTTACTTGTCCCAGAGTACGCAGCACTAGGGATTTGAACCACTGAACTGCCAACCTTTTGATCTACAAGTTCAGTGTCTTAGCTACTGAGCCACCGTGTCCCTTTTACTAGTATAGTACTACACTACTAGTTGTGTCGGGACTGCCAAAACTCTTCCAAGTTGAAAGGATTGAACAGTGACATTACCATTGCCCAGTGGATGTCCAGTTGGGGGTTCCTTTCATGACTCTGTTAAGTTGGTACCCATTTATCTACTTGCAGTCATCCACTTTCAAATTGCTGGGTAAGCAGGAGCTCAACCATGTGACAGGAGTTACCCCACCCTGCGCAGCAACAGGGTCTTAAATGCAAACCTGCTGATTGTCAGCCCAGTGTCTTAGCCTTGTGAGTCACTGTGTTCCTAAAATGCATATAACTGAGGTCAGGCTTTTCTTTTTCTCATAGTTTGGGGAAATATTTACTTTTATTAATTTACTGTATTTTTTATTTAGAAAAAGTGGTACCAAATAGTGTTATTAAAATTTGGAAATGTTATCATAGGGGGGGAATCTAATGATCATAGTCTATGTGCTACACAAGGCTCGTGAACCATAGAAGTGAGTTTCCAGTTGGAGTTCTTAGTGCCCTACTTTTGTTTTTAATTGTTTTGTTTTTAATTGTTTTGTTTTTAATTGTTTTGTTTTGTTTTGTTTTGTTTTGTTTTGTTTTGTTTTGTTTTGTTTTGTTTTGTTTTGTTTTGTTTTGTTTTGTTTTGACTATCTGTGCACAGGAATGCACTGTTATCTCTCTACCAAATAAAACAAAATATAAAGGGAGAAGACTTAACTAAAAATAGAACATTGAATCAAACAATTTGTGTTTATATTCCAGAAACATATCATTGTTATGCTTAATATTTAAAATATAATTGGGGTTATTTATAATGCTTCATGGGAAAAATATCTGAAAGAAGAGGAAGGGGACTGTTAGCCATCATTTTTAAAGATATTCCTATTTGAACATTGAGCCATAAACAAAGAGGTATGAACTCTGAAGCAAAAAAAAAAACAAAAAGCATATCTAAAAGATTTCTTGGGTACTAAAAATTGATTTCTTATTATTACTCTGGAAAATGTAATCATGGATTCTAAATGTAAATAAAAACTTAATGTTAGCTGGGTTATATGTCTCATCTGCCCTTCCTTCAAAATAGCTATGTATTTCTATTTAAAATGCTGTATATACTGCATTGAAAGTGATCCTCTGTATATTAAATAATTATCCAAACTTCAATTTAAAAAAGAAACCACATAAGAAAAACAAAAAAACAACAACACCTAGTAATAGTTACCATGTTTCCTCAAAAATAAGAACCAATCTTATTTTCTTTTGGGCTTGAAAATAGATAATTGGGTTTATTTTCAGGGAGGCCTTATTTTTTTTAACAGTAGGAGGGGGCCACTGTCTGCTTGCCCACAGCTGCAATGGACCAAGCTCTCGGCATGCCACAATCTCCACCCACCCTGCCTGTTGGTCCAGCTGTTGCTGACACACTACTCGGCCACAGCAGGCACCATGCTGGCCATCAAGCAGCTGCCCATACTGCTGCTGGCCTCGTGGGGCTCTATCCTCCTGGCAGGGCAGGTGGAGGCCAAGGTGTGATGAGATCTTGGCCCTTATTGACGCTGCAGGCAGTGGAACGGAAGTTCCCAAACACTTTTCATCCAGAGGGAGACAAAGCTTTGTCTGCTTGCAAAGGGATGCTTTGAAAGGGAGCTAATTACTCCATTTCAAACTATCCCCTTTGCAAGCTCAAGTCTCCATCATTTCTCTGTCTGGGCGAAAAGTGTTTGGTCGCTTATGGAGCACTTGGGAATGGAACAATTTGCCTGCTGGTGCCACCGGTACTACAGCACAAGCTTCTCGCGAGCCTTCTATGAGTCAGGCAGCCACGCAGCACATCCGAATCACCAGTCTTCTCCCCCCCGCCTCTGCCTCCAAGTTCTGACTTATCGGTATTTGCATTGTGCCAAGGGATCTGGCAGGCTGCGGCTGCTGCTGGACACCATCAGCCCCCACATGCTCATTACCTCTCATGCTGGCCATGCCCATCTCCCTGGGCTTATTTTTGGGTTAGGTCTTATATTAGGCCCACTGCAAAAAAAAAAATCAGGCTGATTTTCAGTGTGGGTCTCATTTTCAGGGAAACGCGGTAGGTACTTTAATTGTTACTCAATGTATTTTCATTTTCTTTCCTGATTTAAATGATTAAACTTTTCAATATCTTTTACCCCACTGTAATTTTTAGCAATGTGTGAAGTCAGCTATTGACTTAATTAATTATAGTCTTCATTATTGTTTTAAAGGAGTTATTATTTTATCCTGCTATTAAACTATGAACCTGAATTATGTACTAAAGTAGTTGTTTTCTACTATTTTAATGGTTGTATTGTGTTTATATGTACCTTTTCCTGAAAGCATGTTTTTATTTATCTTGTTTTTGTTTATTTTTTAATAATTGATTGTATGCTGTCAAGAGTCATGTTTAGTGAGATGGGCAGCTATGTAAACATGTTAAATAAAATAAAATTAAATAAATAAATAAATCTTAGTGACAATTATGTTCATTAAGCAATTAAGTTCATCCAAAAAACTATATCTGAATATTTATTTATAACAACCTTTGAAGAATGTGAATGATTAATATAAAACGCATTTCCAGTGTCAACATTGCTTGAAAACACTAAAGATTAAGATTGTTTGAAGAAACAAATATAAAGTTGATTTATTTGATCAAGAATAAAATAGATATGTTATTTCTGATACTTAATGGACTTTTGCTAACAAAAAGACTAAAATGATGGTGCTTTATGGATTTGTTTATAGATAAGAGAAGGGATATGGGAAGAAGACATCATTTGTTGTAATTTAACAGAAGTGAAAAGTTACCAATATTGTTTATGCTTGTGATGAAGGTTGGGAGCATGTCTTTATATATTCCTTTTAATTTCTTTTATTATAGTCTTACCTTTCTTTTCTTTTCTTTTCTTTTCTTTTCTTTTCTTTCTTTCTTTCCTATTTTTTGCTTTGCACCTTTTACTATTACTTTCTATTTTAATTTTAATTTTTACTTTTTGTAATTATAATCTTTTAGGGTTAGAGCTGCATTCAGAGTTGCAAATAATTAGAACAATGGGGGGAAAGTATTGACCTGTTATTAGATATTTCTTTCAAATAATTCACTTTTTAAAATTGTCCTCTGTCACTGAAATTGTGGATATTAAAGCAATTATGCCCATGTGGCCAGAGAAAATTTGGTGCTCAGAATTCAGATCAATCAGTAAAATCTGTCCTTGTGCTTTCAGTGATTAACAAGGGTACCAAAATGGATGCTTTGTGTCTATCAAACTTCCAAGATTCAACTGGCCTTAAAGACAGATGTACAGTCGTTTACCAAACATCCTATGGCTGAAGATATCTGGATTATTTTGTCAAAATAGAGTGACTAGCTTAAAATCATCAAGCTGGCTTTGTGCCTTGTTTCTGTCTGGGTGCCTTAACTACTAATCAGAATGACTCTCTTTTTGCTCTTATACTTGCTGCATAAAGAATCTCTGTTGGGTTAGTTCAGTATATATTATTTTTTATAAATATTTAGTTGAGGTCACCCAGATAATAATAATAATAATAATAATAATAATAATAATAATAATAATAATAATAATAATAATAATAATAATATGTTCAATTGACTGAATTTCACATTTAATGATTAAAAGAGATAATAATAATATGGTTTATCATGTATTTTTTTTATAGACCAGATCCTGTATTATGGACAAAGGATGGTGGAGAATTACCAGATCCAGAAAGAATGGTTATCAATGGTAGGGAGCTACACATTAATCCCCTAAATAGAACGGACAATGGTACTTACAGATGTGAAGCAGAAAACTCTATTGGCCTAAACAGTGCAGAGTATGTTCTTATTATACATGGTGAGTACTTTATTACTGATATGATACTGCATATTTGCATGTGCTGTAATACATTTTATTTATAAAATATTTATAAACTTGGAAAAGTATTAAAGTTGTTTGCAGTTGATGAATATATGCGTATGTAACAAAGACAGAGAATATATTGTTGATGGAAGTTGTTTTCATACATTAAATGACTGAGAGAGAGAAAAATCATAAACAGAATTTGCCATTCAGGCTCTCAAGTTCTGCACCATTGACTGCAGAAATCCAAATTCAAGTATCCAAAACAAATGACTGTCTAGTGGGTGCTTAAACAGGGCCGGTGAAGGAGACCTAATTGTAACTTCTGAACAAAATATAAATTAGTGCTTCAAACAGGATGTCTTCAAATGGCAAAGGAAAAAAATAAAAAAATTTTGCAAAAGTGTTGTTTATTGATTAAGAGTTTTATATGGAAAGTGACCATGGAATCTGTTTGTTTACCTAGGATATTATGTTTTATATCTGAACATCCCAAATTCTATTTAATCAGGCCTTACCTAAAATTTTAAAAGGAATTTATATTCTCATAAAACAATGTTTCTGTATTTAAAAAAAAAAGTGCGAAGAACAAGCAATGTGTACGAAGTGTTTAATTTTCATACTTTCAGTTAATATTTTATCTGAGTCACTGCAGACTCATGTGCAGTTTTTATTTTTCAGAATAACTTTATGTGTTTAGTAAAAGTATGGAATTAATTTTATCTATAGTGATTGCATTAGTTGGTTCAAGATTACTAGCTACATTTTGTGTGTATATATACACACACACACACACACACACTTTTTAATTAGTCACTTGTGGTTGTGTTGTTGAACTACAATTTTCAAAATCATCCCAGAGATCAAAATTTGCATTACGTTAGTGGCAAAGGTATTGATATATATGATGTAGAGATTATGTGTATGGATCAGATGTTCTAGTATTTTCAAAAAGTTTCAATTATTTATGTTTCCTAGCTTTTTAAAGCAAACTTTCAAAATTGTTCTCTTACAATAAACTACCTTCTCCATTCTTGAACACCTATTCGATATTCTGTCGACTCTTAGCTTCATCAAAGTCCATTTGATTAGTACTGTATATAGAAAGCAAGAGGTGCCAAACATATGATACAGTGTTTCCCCAAAAATAAGACCCTGTTTTATATTTTTTTGAACCTTAGAATAAGTGCTTGGGTTTATTGCCATGTGCTCAAAAGCCCATTGGGCTTATTATCAGGGGATGTTTTATTTTGGGGGAAGCAGGGTACTCTTTGGCAATATCATCCATTATAGTTCTTCAAATATAAAAAAGGTGACGATGACAGCCAGAAAAAGTTTGACAATGGAGATATAATGAATTTGAATCAGGGACCAAATTCAACTGATTCTTTTCTGGTAAATGGATATTTTGTAGTTAGTTAGTTAGTTAGTTAGTTAGTTAGTTAGTTAGTTAGTTAGTTAGTTGATGTATTGGGGGCATTTCTAGGGCCACCCACTCACCAGTAATTCCGAACATCTTACAAAAGATAAACAAGTATTTAAAAAAATACAAAAGGGTGATCACAAAAAACTGAAGCAGGGAGGCAATAGTTTACACAGTACTTCAAAATTACAAAGCAATTAGGGGGATCACACTCCATCATTAATCCAATGTCTGTGGCATGAAGCAATTCTTTAATGTTTTCTTAAAGATCATTGTGGTCAGGCCTATATAAACACAACTACTATGGAAGAAAATTTGTGATAGCAACCCAATGATTTTCAAAAGTCAAAATCAGATTTTTTTTTATTTTAATGTAAAGTTTATATATTCACACACACCACTCCTCCCCCCCACCCCTCAGAACACATGTACCAGTGACCTTCGCTTGGCCACTACTCATTGAGAAAATTTCTGTACAGAAAGCAATTTATCAGTGAACAAATAAATATACATTTCTTCATGCAAGCTTTCCTTCGTATAATTCCTTCCATATAAGAAATTTTCAGAAACCATCATATATTTTGCTATAATTTTTAGTACCATAGCATGATAAATGTTTAGAAATATGAGTGCATTAAAGTTTATTAAATCATTTTCCTTTTGCTACTAGTTAATTGTTTGCACCCTGTTGATCTGATTATCTAGCTCAATGGGAATCAGAACAAAAGTGTCATTATAAAGATTACGTTGTAATGATAAAAGTTTATCATTGCCTAGTTGCTGACACATTTTGTAATTTGGTAGTCTTTCATATTATGTAGCTGAGAATTGACCTTGCTGACATTTTCTGTAATGGGTAATTGAGGTGTGGGTTTTTTTTAAAATCCTAATTAAATTTCTGCAAATATAGATTTAGAACTACAGAGAATAATTGCAGTTTATGAGGGAAAGAGTGTTAGTTTAGCAACACTAGACTCATTAGAAACAAAATAAGATTTTCCTGGCATTTACAAGTTTTTAAAAGTTCCATTATTTAGCAGTGTTTGTGGTCAAATGTTTTTTTCATACAATTTGATGTTACAGACAGATAATTTCTTATTCTTGTCTTGTTTTTGACCAATAAGATTATAAGTATAGGTTTTTGGATTGCTTCAGATGGGACTCTTTTAGTCTTTGCAGTGTGAACATGGGAAAAAGTTTTTGACTTTTAATAGAGGACATATACCCTTATCTTCATTTTGCACAAATGATATATTCTTCCAATATAGAGGTATTAAGCATTTTAGTTGGGTAAGGGAACTTACGATAATCTTTTCTCTCTTTAACAGTTCAGTTTAAGAATACCAAGCACAGAACCAAAAAAAAATAGTTTCCTTCCAAAATATGCTCAGGACATTTATAGGAGCTCAGCAGAATAGTGACTACACATTTCATTTCATTTTTCTCCAATTGTTCATGTGACATGATTATGAGTTATGCCTCAATCTGTTTCTTATAAAAGAGTAAAACATCGGAAAGAGTAAAAGTTGAAGCACTCATGGCTTAAATATTAGCACCATTCTCTCTAGCTCCTTTTCTGTTCTTAATTTCTGTTCTTGTTTTAGAAATTTGAAAAACAACTGTAAACCTTCCATTGGCTTATCTCAGTATACAATGAATTGAAATCTTATGAATCTAAACAAAA
Organism: Pituophis catenifer annectens; assembly: GCF_029215685.1. NCBI lineage: Eukaryota > Metazoa > Chordata > Lepidosauria > Squamata > Colubridae > Pituophis > Pituophis catenifer. The sequence goes on from NW_027256884.1 coordinate 89,464,333, forward strand.
AACATATTCATTCATCATGTATGTGTAAATTTATTTTGTTTTTCTAGCATCTCATGATGTGATTCTTAAAATGTGAAATATAAAAATAACCCTAATGGATCATTTATGCATATACACAAATGTGTCAGTCAATCAGTCTCTCTGGCTGGCTATCTCTCTGTCTAGTGATCTATCAATCTATCTTACCTCCAAACTGAGAAGAAAAAGAATCTGAGCTGATTGCTAGATTTAGTGGAATAGGAAATTGCGATGCCTTCACAAAAGTATATTTGTGTTTTTCACTCACTTGAATTCTTTCTCACTGTAGATTGTAAAACGCATCAGATTTACGGTTGAAAGTCAGCTAATAATTCAGCATGTAGCCTGAGTAAGAGAAAAAAAATGCTAACTAGTTAATTTAATATTGAATAGCCCTTTGTCTTTTAAAATATTATTTTTGCATTGAATCAACACTTGTGGTAAGCATCTTGAACAGTTCTAATGTTATAGTTAATGATAAGTCAACTCCGTTTATAAGAGGATAAAACAATTCTTCTAGAATATCATTATGCTAAAGACTCTTTAGAAACCTGTGCAATGGAAAAAGTCAGCTGAAGCAAATCTAGTCTTCCAAATGTTATTTGCACAGAATCTTGGAGAAATTATTTTTTAAGAAAAAAACCAGTTTCCCAAATCACTGGGTCAGATATAAGTTTTATATTTCAATTTTCCAAACATGACAAACATTTTCTTTTTTAAAAAAAATTCAATTATTTTCTCTCACACACACTATTTCCCTCCTTTTTCTCTTTTTGGGTAGCAGATGATACATATTTATTTTAAAATATGGATACCTCTATGAGATACATCTATATTACATTTTTTTGAATCAAGTATATTACTGTTTCATTAACACTATATAATATATGAAGCATAGCCAGTATCATCAAATTAGTGGCAAATAAGTTTAGATATGGAAAAAATTGCATTTTTACTTTACTGAATTTAAAGTAACTGAATGTTACTTTCCGATTTGTGATTGTAAAGATTTTTACATAGAAATATAAGTAAAGATTTTTTAAAAAAATTAATTTATACCTTAAATTAATTTATTTTTGTAGGTAATCAGCAAGTTATGAACATAAAGAACCCTTTAAAATCTGTCTCATTGCATCTCCAAGGATTACTTTTAAAATTATTTTTAATTTTGTTGTACAAGTTACATTTTAAACCATTCTCATTTAAGAAACTACTTGATAAGTTACATTGAAACTGAGGTTCTAACAGTGACGAAGATGATGAAACAACAGCAGGAAATGTCTCAGCAGTTTATTCAATCACAAATGACAAAATCAGTATCTTGTGTAAGCAACTGTTAACTGAACTTTGGAAAAAATAATCTGTGTATTTTATTTGTGAATATATCAGTTTGGTCTAGTTGTTAAGGCATCATATTACAACCATGAGTTCTAGTCCTGCCTTACCCATGAAAGCCAGCTGGGTGACCATGGGACAATGACTCTCTCTAAGCCAATTCACTTCATGGGGTTGTTGTTGTAGGGAAAATAGGACGAGGAAGGTATGCTAGATATGTTTACTGTCTTGAGTTATTTGTAAAAATAACAAAAGTGGGATACAAACAAATGAAATAAATAAGTAAAGTACCATTAAAAAACTTACAGAATTACAAAAACCAAATAACTTGTGTCAAAATTTTTGTCTATATTATTAAAATAGGTTCACATAAACTTTCTTTATAGTCCAACATTTAAAATCATGCTTCCACATTGGCATAAAGTACCGTAATTACTGAAATTATCTAAAGATATAAACTCAAATCTAAGAAATTGTCATTTATCAAATCTAGACAATTAGCATATTTATGTTTGTATTAGCTGTACATGTACATACTGTACATGTTTTCCAATCTGACTGGAAGACACTGGAACACTGAATATGGAGCACAGATAAACTATTACATTAATGATATAAGAGGTTTCAACTCTTTCTTTCTTTCTGTAAAATTTTTTGCAATGGCTGACTTCTAAATGTGTGTACTTGTCAGACATTCACCGTAATACATGCTGCTGGCCAGGTACAGAATGCACATTCCCATGAGGGACAAATGTTTTTCGTTTTGTACATAAAGGCAGATACATCTTCTAGCTAGGCTGGGAAGTGAAAGAGTTTTGAAAATAAAAAATAGCTCTCCAAGAGAAGTTGCTGAACCAAAGCTGAAAAAGAACAGAGTTTATCTCATATTCCCAGTAGCTTCAGATTAAATTTTGAAATCACAAGCAAAGGGAAAGTCCAGGAAATAGAAAAACATATACTTCAAATAGCAGCTATTTCTAAAGAAACAGATAAGAATGATTTTGCTCTAGATTTATTTTTTTTCTAAATTGAATAAGAAACCTTACAGTTTTATTCATCTGCCTTTTTATCTGTCAAGAAATCTGATTTACACTATTATTTTCTTTTAAACTGTAATATTAATTTGAAACTTCTAGCCAATCTTTTTGGAGCAGAGAACAGGTAATTTGTAGCTATATTATGGTCTGCTTGGAGCACTGCATTTTTTTCTGAACTATTCTTCTAAGTTGTTTCATCATGATACGGATAGATCTTGAATTTTCTTTTTCATCTTTGAATGCCTGCATTTTAATTCTAGCATTTATATATATATTTTTTTTTTATCAAGGGTCAGATTGAGGAAGCTAAGTGTAGACTTCAGGTGACATACTGTACACCTAGAACAGATAGAGTGACAGCAGGAGCTAGCTACAAATCTGGTACACCAAGCAAGAGATGCCATGTCATGAAGAACCAGAGGTGTTTGTTAGAAAGGATGTATCAAAGTGAATATCAGGGGATCCCAGAGTAAATTTTCCTTTGCTCAGTACTATGGATTAAATCTGGACTTTTTTGCATTCTAAACATTCAACCATCCCTTAATACATTATCATAATACAAATTATTAGGCTTCAATCTCTTTGTATGGAAAAAAGCTACAATAGAGATATCAGTTTGTACCAACAAGGTTTCTCAAGAACGTTGCGATTCGAGGTTCTAAACAACTCAGTGAGTACTCAACTGTTTGGTCCTTGCTTCATTTTTGGTTGCATAAAATAAACTAGAGTAGTCAGCCAAGCAAGGCAGTAAAAAAGAAAACCGAGAAAGAAATGCAATAGCAGTTGGTAAGAGGAAGGATAAATAACAATGCAAATCATTATGTTAAGTTCTTTGATAGCAAGTTTCCATATTTCAAGTCTTATATTTTTATAAACCCAAGTAATCTACTCACTCTGTTTCTTATTACATTATTTTATATTGTATAATCTTTTATCAAGAAATTATTTACAATTTATTTTCTGGCACAATCAGTATTAATAACTTTTAATTTCCATTGGCTATCATCATAAAAGACATGAAAACTGCCCAGGTATATACAGATATATCTAATATAACAAATGAAAACTGTTGCTGTCTGAATTTCTACTCAAATTCTGAGTTTGAATTTTTATTCAAATATTGAATAATGAAAATTTATTCACATTTCCTAAAAAGTTTGAAGGTGTAATGCTTCTAAATTTCATTTTGATTGCATTTGTTGCATAGTAATTTTACTCCAACGCGTCAATATTTGTTTTTTATATACAGTTAATGGCTTATGACTTACCAGTGTAAACGGGTGGTTGGTTGCCAGTCTCTGGAGAAGTCTAATCTTATCTAATGAGCAACACAAGACATTGAGATTCAGGAAAATAAAGCTTTATGAGGAGAAAAGAGGAAAGTGGAATAAAATTCACTCATTCATATTAAAATATGCTTCTTTCCATGACTGAGTTGGTTAGACTTGACCTGGGTTGTTGAAGAAGACAACTGCCTATCATTGATAGAGATTCAGAGAACGGAGACTTGCAACAGAGATCTGTACAGCTTCTTCTCCAGCAGGTCAATCACATATTCTTTTCAACATCACCTCTGCCTTTTGTTGTCCTGTTAAGGTTACTAAGCCAAATGTGACTTGCTACGTGGCAGCTAACTGTTCACTTTCTTATATCCAGTTGCTATTTTCCAGTCTCTGTCTGTTCTTGATGAATTGCTTTCCAATTTCACGCATCACTGGATGACCTAAAAATACCCAGCTACTGACCCCATTATCCTATTTTCAAGAAGTAAAACATATTTTCAGATTTCACTTGCCTATTACCTTAACTATCACTAGTACAAGTCTGCTTCCTTTCTCCCAGAGTTCATGAAAAGTTAAAATGGAGTTGCTTTAGCCAAACTTAAAGTTTAAAAGCAAACTAAAGTTTTGTTCTGTTTTTTTCTTTGATTTTTCCAAAATGTTTTTGTTTCTTAATTTTTATTGTCTGTACTATAACTTATGGAATATTGATTTCAAATAAAAATAAGTGTTTTGATAAGTGGCCTTAAATAAACAATAAAAAGATGAGAGCCATTCTGCTTTGGAGCTCCTGTGAAGAGTCAGTGTCTCTCAGCTGTTTTTCCATACTTCTTCCCATCCTGGAGCCAGTGGAAAATCATGCTGCCCTAAATCTTACTTCTCACGCAATGAAAACTTAGTAATCATACAGGATGTGCCAGTATGTGATGCTATCTAGGTACAGTAGCTATAACAAATGTCTAAGGGCCATGATTTGATGGTGGCCTCAGCTAAAATTGCTGCCATGCTTAACATCATCCAACATGTGAAAAATCTTCTCCAACAAGCACATTATTGTTGTATCATGTACTACATTATTTTCCAATCCTACTATTAACAGTTTAACTTTTTTTTTTTAACAAAAAAAGTATTCCTGACTTTTGGGCCAGTTATTTCATGTATCAACCATGTATATATGTATGCCTGTATGTACATATGGATGGATGGATGGATGGATGGATGGATGGCATCTGGAAGATACTGTTATATTCAGAACTGAACTGTTTAATTTAAAAAGCTACCATTTTTAAAGTATTAGCTAAGGGTTAGTCAAATATTTAATAATTTGATGATAAATTGTCTGTTATTTTCAGCCAAAAAAATTTTGCCTGAAATTTTTAATTGGGATTATGCCATAGAGTAAGTTTATGATGTGAATACATTTCAAAATTTAGTTCACAACATCATCCAAATGTGCTTTGCAGTTTTTAATGTAGGAAGTGCAATAGAAATACATTTAAGGTTAAGCCAAATCCTTGCATGATGTCATTTTTATTAAATCGGTTATAAATTCTTCCTTATATTGATTTGTATACTGTCATCAGATTCTGGAATTCATATGTTTGTTTTCCTTATCTGTCACCAGTTGTTTAATAAGAGGAAAAGGAATATCCTGAGGCTAAACTATATAATTTATTAATCATTATTTCTCTAGCATTTAATCTATTTTGTTTTAATTATTTATACCACTATCTATGGAGGTACTGTGAAGCCATCCTAAATGCTAAAGCATCCTATTGCTTTATTTCATCAAAGGAGGTACAGGTCAATGACTTATATAATATAGAAAATGTGTAGGAGAACACATGAAAATTGATTCATTTCAATTCAGTGTGAAATCAAGCTCTCCTTATTGCTTAGAGAGGCTGTATTCTAACTCTTATGTTCCTATTATATAGAGTTTTGTGGATTTCTTTTCCTTATTTGTTTGTTTTTTAATGAACACAAGTGCAGGATTTTTATTTGGTGTGTTCAACATGGTAACATGTTTAAATGTGGTAATGAGAAATTAATGCAGAATGCATGAGTAATTAGACATAACTCTGAATAGTTTCTTTTTGGCTTTTGTTATTGTGATCAATTTATATAGCCACAAAAATCAATGTGCATCTCAAGGTGGCAATCAAAGAAAAAAATAGTAATAGCAACATTAATTATAATGAAACATATTGTGTGCCAGAGGCAACATCAAGCAACCAAAAACAACCAGAAACTCTACCATTAGAAAAACATATGCATGAATTAAATTGTTGTAACTGGGAGAGGCAAAATGAAGTATCAGATTTCTACTTCTCCAAGACCACCAGCTTCTGGAAAAGAATCCGCAAGCTTTAAGAATACCTATAGATGTATTTGACTCCAGTGAGAAAGTGGAAATAGTTAGATTATTCTATGAACTAAGCTCAATTTCACAGTTTTAAGCATCCAAGCTATAATCATTTCTGCTGAATTTAAATGACACCACATCCAAACATATGTATGTTTAAAATATTTTTAAAATAATCCTGTCTTACTTGGAGCTATATAATAATTTAATAATGTATTACATTATTTACAAAATAACAGGCATAAGAACATTCAACCAGCTAATAAAAAAAAAGAAAAAAATCAATTACAAATACAATAAAAACATTGAATAAGTGTACAAACTTGGTGCTGAAATGAAAACATTGGCACAATAAATCAAGATACTTTTTTCTTAGGTTATTGAAGATATTAATGCAAAGCAAGGATGATATGAGAGAAGGACATCTTATAAGTAGTTGGTGTGAAATAGCTCTATTTTTACAGATTAATTGAGTTTGAACTGCTGAGTTCCAAGATTGGAACCTGCAAGCATCTTTTTTTTCAATTGCATCCCTAAATGTAATGCAATTTATAGATTATCTTGCAACTCTAACCTTGCTTGGCCATTCTCTTCCAAGATTTAATTTATTTAATTAATTTATTTATTAATTAATGCCGCCCCTCTCCGAAGACTCAGGGCTGCTCACAATATATTTAAAAAATCATTATAAAAAGACATTAAAAAATTAAAAAACATTAAAAACATTAAAAACTCATTGACATAATTTTAATTTAATTTTCTATGACATAAGATTAAGTTACAGTGTACAGGCATTATAGCTATGTTGAGGGAAGTTTTAGTTTATCTTCTGTTCCCAAAACCATAGTTTATGGTACAGGTTTGTTTTTTGTTTTTTTAGTCTCGTCATATAATATCCAAGACAGGCAACCTCCACTTGGTTTTCAGTGATTTCTCTTCCCCTTTACATTACTTTGAAATTTACATAAAACTGGATTTTGGCATAGGATTGTGCTGTAGTTCACATATACATTTATGAAGCGCATATTCAGTTATGTAAATACCTTCTCAGCCAGTTTCTGGAATAGTTATAAAATATTTATTATATGGCGAAATACTCTGAAATTCTAGTCTTTTTTTTCTTGCATGATTGCTAACCTATCCATTTTTAAATGAATTATGCTGTTTGCATAATAATGCTAAGAAATGCACAAGTTGTTTCTTTTTTTAAAAAAAAGATCATTCATGATTAATGTTGACTAGTGTCAGTTCTGTTTAATAGTCATGGCAGTTGCTCTCCAGACAATGTTGTAGTTTGTCCTTGTGATTAATGTAGCAACATTAAATTTTGAAAAGCCTGCCTTAATTTTGATAGCCAGGGTTATCTCTTATTGAGGAACTCCTTTAAATGTTAATATGTTGTAAGCACAGAGTTATATAGATACCTAGGTGAAAATTTTGCAAAAGTAAATGTTAGAGAATAATAATGTTTACTCTAATTAATTGGGAATGGGAGTGTGACATTTTGGGGTATCTCAAATGTATTAAGTAGGGAAAAGACAGGCAGTCTTTTGAAATGGCAATATAATTTGTAATGCATAAACATTAGGAATAGGTCTAAAATCAAAAAGTCTAGTGGAATAATTAGCTGTGAATGGAGGCTGCTGGTATACATAAAATATTCTAAACCTCAGGATTCTATGCTTTGAAAATAATCCCACTATATGATGCTGCCTGATTTTATTTACCATGTATCCACAGAAATAATGCTCTGATACTGGTTTTCAAAGAAAATGAAAGCTGTATTTCTGACTTGTATTATCCTCCACAGATATCATTAGTTATTCCTGAACTAATGGTGTTTTTAACTCTGTCTATGTGGCTAGTTTCCTAGGTACATAGTGCTTAAAGCCAAATTTCTGAACATTTTCAATAGTTTTCTTCCATGTTTTCTTTTCTTCTGTGTCTTTTTAACAAACAATCAAACAAAAACTTTGCTTCAGGCAGTGAAAATTTTAGGGAGTGAAGTTTTTTTTTCCCATCCTCTGTTTATTGCACTTTCAGAATTAAAATATCTATCTCATATACACTTTTCATACATACATATGCACACTTGGAATTAGAATAGGGAATTTATGATGTGATTATCAGTAATACATTTAGACTGACATGCAGCAGCTCTTGGTTTAGAATATGATCTGAATGCTGATTATGCTTGTTTGTTTCTCTTCTGGTAAGTGTCCTCTATAGATCAATCTTTTAATTAGCACATTGAAGTGAATAGCTCCCAAAACTGCCACCTCCCCCATTAATTATTAAGGTTAATAAATTATTTCTTTACATTATATACTTAATATTCACCAATGCTGTTGAACGATAGTGAACCCTATAAAAGTTAAGGGTTTTTAATGTGTTTCTGCTCTGGGTCTTAGCAGATGACTGTGTCTCTAACAAAATGTGGAAGAAGACAAGCAAACCAAAACCAGCAGCTTTTAGAGTTAGTAGTCATTTGCTCACATTTTTTTTCCATTGAGTCTGTCTGAAAAGTAGGTGTTTTAACATACAACCATCACTTAACATGTGTATTTATTTTAGCATGATGATATTGTGTTGTCATCTCCCACGCTGACACAGCATGTTATTTCATCCATATTTGCTTTCTTACCGTACAAGGCATTTAAAATGGCTTAGCAAAGAAATGAATTCTTGTCATAAAGATTTACTCTCTGACTTTAAAATTTTTCTTTTGAACAATTCTCTTCGTTGATTGGTCCAAAATTCAGTCTGATACTATTTGAGCATTCAAAAAAGAAAGAGAACGAGAAAGAAAAAGAAAAAGAAAGAGAGAGATCTAATGTCAAGAATTTCAAAGTATGTTACCTTACCTTTGTTGATCTGTGCTAAGCATGTTTTAATTGATACATTTTCTACACATGTGCATTGACAAGCTGAATCATTGTTATGCTGCTTCTCTCTGTTTGCATGATATGATTTTATGTTATATTTTTTTCCACTCACCAGATGTTTCCAACATTTTGCTTCCCACCACTGTCATCCCCTCCCTTACCACTGCAACAGTCACAGCCACTGTAGCCTTAACAGGCATAGGCACAGTCACATCGGCAACAGCCATCAACACACGAGGTACAGTATACTTCTTTGTTATGGCCAGAAAATCACAGTATAAATAGGCTCTCACAGGACTAGAAGCCTTAAAAGAATGATCAAAATGCTAAAGGAGAAATGACATTTCTGTGCACATTTTAGTTTTGATAAGTAAGAAGTCCAGTTTGGTTGTTTGCAATTAACATAGCTGTGAATGATTCAACAGCATTTTCTCTAATGACATTTATAAATGTGGGTGGATGTTTTAACTGCTTTCCTAAGTAATTGCTTCCTTAAAGATTATCATATTAAACTTGTGTTAGAAGCAAACCTACTTAATTTTAAATTAACATTATCTTTTAAGAGCATTTGTGTTCTGTTGCTAATATATTGTCTTTGTACAAAAGATTTGTATTTAACCATATATTTATTTAAAACTGTTTGATTAATGATTTTAGTATAATTTCTTAATAATTCTGTTTAGTGAACAAAATGATAGGACTTTCTAATTTCATAAACGGCTTTGTTCAATAGTTTCTCACCTTCAGTGGAGGATTTACTTTACATTTTGGAAGTCTAATGCATTATTAAATTAGAAAATTATTGGAAAGTAAATGTACTGTATAAAAGAAATCTGCCACATTCCCACTTTCTCCCACTCACTGTACGTCCAACCTATGTTGTTATATACATTTACGTTCTAAATAGACTTTACACTCTTACAGCTGAATTCATTATTTCAGCTAAGCAATTGATTCATATTTATGATGGTTGCCGTGTGTCCTTCTGACAAGCAAAATCAATGGGGAAGCCAGATACACTTAACAACTATGTTATAAATTTAGTAACTGAAGTGATTCACTTAACAACTGTGCACAAGAAAGATTATAAAATGGGGCAAAATTCACTTAACAACGATATCACTTAGCAACAGAAATTTTGGGGCCAGTTGTAGTTGTAAGTCAGGGGTGTCAAACTGGAGGCCCATGGGCCAGATGGGTCACACACAGGTCACACCCACCCCAGCTCTGCAAAGGGAAAAAACATCGCGAAACATCACGTGACAGCAACCTGATGCCGCAACTTTGACACCCGTGTTATAAGTTGAGGACTATCTGTATTCATTTCATCATGACACTTGAATGACACTGAAATGGCCTTTGGTACCAAGGATGGAGTTAGAAAGGACAAAATCAAAAATTAGGTAGAGATATCTGTGAAAGTGGAGCATAGCACTATATGCCATTTTGTAATCTGCTCTGCTCTGCTCTGCTCTGCTCTGCTCTGCTCTGCTCTGCTCTGCTCTGCTCTGCTCTGCAGGTTACCCGGTTCTCAAGAAATCATTTTCGGGACTTTGTACTCTTTCAGGAAGGCACAGAATAGTATGCTTTGGGCAGCTTTTCCCTGGGTAGGCATCTGAATGTCTGACTGAGCATTACAATTGAGTTTAAGAGATTATAGATGTAGGTTTAACAGTGTGTTTTCAGTTTGAACAGCACTAGTTTTTTTAAAAAGAGAATCTCAACCTTTTTGGAATGTCTTCAAAAAATGTTTAGAATGTCTTTATGCAGTCATATTCAATTAAATCAACTTACATTTAAATATCTATCTTTTAAAAATATTATTTAACTGTTATAATTTATCATTTGGATCACTCTATGATAGAAGCACCATATTGTAGCCCTGCTTTTCAGTTCCCTCTTCTGTTTCTATCTCAGGATCTCTGGAATTCTTCTCTCTAAATATGCTTAAAACAATAGTTTCAAGCAGGAATGGAGAAAATGTAACCAAATAATGTACCATTTCATAGAATATGTAATGAGAACTCCATCTTAACTATTAGGTTATTATATACCAACCTAATTTCTTATGACCATGGGACATACAGTTGACTATTGGCTATATTCCTTGAGAAATAACATTTTTAATTGACTGTAAATATAACTATTCCAAACATATTTTTATCTGCATACAGTTCAGGAAATAACTTTGAAAGTTTTTACATCTGGTTTGATCGTGCTATTTCACAGAAGGTCTTGTATTACTTTTTAGCCAGAGATATATTTTCACTTTTGTTCCATCTATGTATTAAGTGATGTTCTTATGACCTTCTGAATCACCATTGTGATTATGTTACCTAATTGGGTAATGAAACATCTGCAAGCAATCAACCAATTTCAGAGAGTTCCACAATGTAACACTAAATTAAATATATTCTTTTTAAATATATTATTTTCTATTTGAATCACCGAATCCAGAAATCTAAACATAGTTCTGTATAAGAAAAATTGTTGTTTTATACTTTGTATGTTTGAAAATTAACCATATGAACCAGGAGCTGGCTAAGGAATTCTGGGAGTTGAAGTCCACAAGTCTTAAAGTTGCCAAGCTTAGAGACCCTGATATAAACAAAGGCATTAGAACCTGGAGGAGGAAGAGGAGGCAAAGACTTTTTTAAAAAAATGGAAGAGGATGGTTTCTGAGAACAACACTAAGGACATCCCATAACAGATCTATCCATTGAAGCCAAGACTTGGGAACACAAACTAGCTTGGAGTCTGGTTCAGGATGACATTAAGCTAGCCCACCATGACCAAACAATTTCATTTCTCTGGCTCACTCACATAATGCTGATGGTTATGGAGATTTACAAATTTACTTATTGCCATCCCCTTTTCAAAAAACTATTTTTTTAAATATATATATATATATATATATATATATATATATATATATATATATATATATATATATATATATATATATGTTTTCTCAGGTTTTCGCGGGTGTTTGTATGTCTTTGGTTATTCGGGTCTTCTCCCATGTAAAATTGGAAGTGTCTTGGCAAGTGTCTTGCCAAGACACTTCCAATTTTACGTGGGAGAAGACCCGAATAACCAAAGACCTACATATATATATATATATATATATATATATATATATATATATATATATATTCCATCAACAATCCCGTATTGTTTTAATGATAAAGACTACATATTTGAAACAAGCCAATATTTGATCTAGATACTATAATTTTAATTCATGTTAATGTAATTCATACATTGGTATGACCACCATGACATTCTATGAAATTCTGTATGGCTTACAAATTCCAAAAATAATAAAAAACAATTAAGAAGTCAGAAATAAATAACCAAAATAATAAACCATATTATAGGGGTCCCACAAATTCATCAATAAATACATTTATCCCAGTCTTCAGAATAGAGCCAGATTTTAAGAACCAAGGACATTCATATCTCGAGCGGCAACAAAAAATGCACACTTCCTTGGTCCTGCAAGATAAGGGGACCTAGAGTGAGCCCACTCTGCAAACATATTGGAGAGGTAGAGCCATGTAGATTACAGTATAATACTCCAGTTGTGAGGTAACTAGGGTATGAACGATTGTTTGAGGAGCATTCTTCGTCAAGGAAAGGATAAAATTGTCATAAAGACCTATGTGTCTATCTTTTTTTCTTGGAACTGCAAGTCCAGAAGGACACCTAAGTTGTGTACCACTCTTCAATAAGGAATAAGGAAGACCATCCAAGATCAATGATGAAAACATTAATAACCCAAACAGCCATCTCCACAAGTCTTGTGATGATTAAGCCAAAATCAAGAGCCTGGTGGTGCAGTGGACTAAACTATTGTTAAAGTAGTATTTAGCTGCCAGCTGCCTGCAATTACTGCGAGTTCAATTCTCACCAGGCTCAAGGTTGACTCAGCCTTCCATCCTTCTGAGGTAGGTAAAATGAGGACCCGGATTGTGGGGGCAATAAGCTGACTTTGTATAAAATAGAACACCCCTTGGGGGGGCAAAAGCCCTACTAAGCAGGTGTATACAAAAGTATGAAGGCTATTGCTTAAAAGCATTGTAAGCTGCCCTGAGTCTCCGGAGATGGACGGCATATAAATCAATCAATCAAATAAACAAACAAACAAACAAACAAATAAATTCTATTCCTCCCCATCCAAACCCCTGCATTGGTACTGCATCAGTACATTGGCAACTTTATCACCAAAGCTCAGGTAACTGGCAAAATTTCCTCCCTCAACAAAAGGATATGCAGCTAGCCATTCAGTGCAACTGTCCCTGCACTCAAAAAAAAAAAAGAGGAACAAAATATTCATTTATTCTATCCATGCAAATTCTTGTTAAGTGCAGATTCAATCAATTATGAAAAGATTCTCATTGTTCTTACTACAATCCTACATTTGTTTCTTTGTTTTTTACAACTCATATTACAGCATTCCTCTGTATAGCATTCCTCTGGCCACCAGATAGTGCATGACATCCCAGAACATTCGAAACACATAATTGGCTTTTAAGATTATAGTAGCTTCTTATTTACTGCTGAACCTGTATTTCCAATGAATAAAATATTTGAAATCTCTTGTTCTTGGTTTATTTAAAACATCTGATTACAATATTTTGGGTGTCTTGCAAACTAAAGATAAGTGAATTGTGTATTGTCATCAGTGCTGTCTCTGCCACAATACTAGTTATTCTGCCAAATATTTTATGAGAGCCTTTAAAGACATTAAGGGCTTTGGCTACATAACAAATCTCTTGTAGCCAATGTGATCATTGAATTTCTGGCAACAACATCTTAGGAAACAAATTTTCTAATTGTTAAATGTAACTAAGGGCTCAGCCTCATTTCCTGTTTTTCCCAAAGCAAAGATGCCCCAATAACCTTTTATTGAAGACATAAATAGACAATATCCTTCACACATCTTTTCTTGTTCCACTTCAGTAATGATGTTTTCTGAGTTCTTGGAGCATGAGATATCTGTTATGCTATCTGTAAGCAGCGCTCCATTTAGTTATAAGCAGTCCATCTAGTATTAGCTAGTGTAGGCTATTGAGGGCATTCTCCATTCTTCAGGTCATTTATGACAGTTCTTCATGGTAATTTTGTCTTGAGCTGCTGGTTTTCCTTCTATGGAGGAATTCCTACATCAAGGAGGTGACATTATTTTCCTAATCTAATGCCATTCTGAGTATTCTGTGGTTTAATGTTATGGCTGATGCTATGTCCACTTCCTTCCAGCATTCTTTTCCATATTTAATTGAATTAAGATATTGAAGTGAAATGTATAAGAGTTAATGCCGGTTAACTTTCTAACCCAAGTAACAGCAATAACTCCAGAATTAACTACCCACCTGCTGTAAGACTGGCAAAGCTCTGACCAAATATAGCCCATTTAACAATATGGTGAACTGGAAGTTGACCCTGTAAATCAGGGGTATCAAACTCAAGGCCTGTGAGCTGGATCTGGCCCATGGTGTGACCTGGAATCAGCGAAGGACAGCCCGTGGTACCTCTGCCAGTGAAAACAGAGCTTAGGAGGGCCGCATGTGGCCCTCCTGAGCTCCGTTTTCAAACGTGATGGCCTCCTGCAGCCCTCTGCCAACAAAAACAGCTCAGGAATGCACATAGCCCTTCCAAGGAATGGTTTTTTTTCTGACAGAGGTCTGCAGGAGGCCATCACGGCCAAAACAGACGTTGAGCTGGATGCACCCACCCTGGACACGGCCTTCCAGCTCCCTGAAGTCAAGCACAACTCTGATGCAGCCCTCAATGAAATTGAGTTTGACACCCCTGCTGTAAATCATTCCATGCCATTCTTTTGTCCTACTGACCTATCAGTGGATTTAATTTGGGATAAAGTGTTATAGAAGACAGAGAGAAAGGTTGGTGTTCTTTCCATCATATGACTGTCAGCATTCTGATGCTGCCATAAAAAGGAGGAGACGAGGCTTGACTTTTCACCTACTTATTTTCTCTGTAGATAATATCCCCTAGGAGATGGGATGGGAGGCGGGACATTCCTGTGGGTTGAGGTCAGAAGCTGGGGTGACTGACTTGGAAGATGGCCAATGAGAAGATGAGAATTGGGGAACAGAAAGGGAAGGGTTTGGGAGTCAGAGGGTTAGTATCGGCTACGACGAAGTCGGGGCCAGATCTGTCGTACTCAATAAATGGAATACTTCAGCAAAGATTAATTGTTTGGGAGTGCAATTTATTTGAGATGACATCGAAACCTGACAATGACATTCAAGAAAGTTGTAAACCTGCATTCAGGAATAGCCCTGACATGGTAGGATCACATCCTGAAAGAAAAGGGGACGGGGTCTCTCTAGAGGGAATGCTTCATTAGTGGGTCAAAGTAAAAATTGTAAATTTAGTCAGTATTCTTATGACCAAGCTTAAATTAGTGCCAACATGTGGAAGAAAACAAAGACATGCAATTCTTTATTTCCAGGCACAATAAAATGACATTCTTTCAAAAGAACCAAATAAATCGAGGAACCTATGAAGAAAATCTGGTTCTAACACTAAATTTGTCAAAATGAAGAAGAAACAGAAATAACCCAGCAAATTTTAGTAATGTATTTGAACTATTGCTAAGTATATTAAAATATTTCACTACTTA
Source organism: Pituophis catenifer annectens (assembly GCF_029215685.1). Taxonomy (NCBI): domain Eukaryota; kingdom Metazoa; phylum Chordata; class Lepidosauria; order Squamata; family Colubridae; genus Pituophis; species Pituophis catenifer. The sequence goes on from NW_027256884.1 coordinate 89,479,902, forward strand.
TAATGATGACTAGAACTGTTCACTTTTGCAAGGCTATCAAGGCAGTTCTGTTCCTATCTTGTTTTCCTAATGCTGTTACACTTGCAAATTAGCAAACAATATTGTTTCAGGGATGTTTGTTTGTTTGGTGTCTTTGTGTCATTGTTGACTCCTGGCAACTGCCTGGATACCATTTTCTTGGTAACATTTCGGATGTAGTTTGCTTTCCAACAGCTGTGAGAGTGATTGGCTCAAGGTCACCCAGCTGGCTTTATTATTTAAGGCAGGATTAGAACTCATGGTGCCTTAATCACCAACATCAGTGCCTTAATCACCAACCTTAATCACCAACATGTGCCTTAATCACCAACATCAAAGTGGCTCTCTTCAGTTTGTTTATGTGCTTACATATATTCGACCCAAACAAGCAAGATTTGTTATGTTGAAAATAACGTGGACAGAAGTCAAAACCAACAACTCTGTAACACAGTCATTGATGCAGGCCATTTCTTATATGTATTTTCTCCTTTTTTTGAACTATCAAAATCAGTAAAAGTAAAAACGTTACTAGAAACTTCGTCTACATGCCCAAGGTCTGAAAAACCTTTCATTTTTTAAAGAAAATAAAGCCTTTGTGTCACCTAAATATTTGTGATGACTTTCATTGTTATTTCCTTCAAAAAAGTGAAATGTTTTCTTCAAGTAAAGTACACCTACGGTTTAATTGACTGGACTCCAATCACTATAATGGCTTGCTAGTAACTTTTATTATATTTATTATATTCCCACTTAACAACAGTAAACATTTTTCTTACTGTTGCAAAAATTATTGCAGCTTGTGGCTATGAATGTTGCAGCCAAAGAAAGGAAAACTACCTATGTAAGTTATTTCATGTTGACACTAGGTAAATACAGTGATGACTCATGTAAATCCCTTTTTGTTGCCCAAAATAATAATCTTAACTTTGAAGTTAGATGATATTTTCCCTATATTCGTATGAAAAAAAATGAATTATTATTTGCAGAATGTTTAAAAGTTCCAAAAGAGTGTCAAAATATTGTGATGTGTGTTAGTAATTAACTACACAAATAAGTGATACATCTAAAATACTTTGAGGGCAAAGTTGGAACTGAAAACAAAAGTTTCTGAACTTACTTTTTTGTTCTTGAAAACTGATATAGTACTCCTGGTTGCATTCTGACAAACAGATAATAGGGATTAGCTCAGTGGTGAAATCCAATTTTTTTTACTACCAGTTTTGTGTGGGCGTGGCTTGGTGGGCATGGTGTGGCTTGGTAGGCATGGCTTGGTGGGTGTGGGAGGGGAAGGATACTGCAAAATCTCCATTCCCACGCCACTCTGGGATCAGCCAGAAATGGTATTTGCCAGTTCTCTGAACTACTCAAAATTTCCACTACCAGTTCTCCAGAACCTGCTGGATTTCACTCCTGGATTAGTTATTAAATGTCATTACTATTTTAAAAAAAAAAAAAACACTGATCTGTCTAAATATTTTGGTGAATAGTGGACTGGCAGAGGCAAGAGACAGGAAGGGGGAATGAGAGATTTTTTTTTTTTTAATATGAACTGTGAAATCTTGCATATCCTTTTCTTACAGAAGAACAGCATACATTCTAGCTTTCCGATAGTTTCAGTCGAAATAAATAGTTTATAAGAATTATATCTGTTTTCATCTCCCAAGTTTTCATAGTGCTACAGATTCTGTTTATGAAGGAAGCTGCCTGAATAACCAAACTGGACAAAGCAGGCCTGATACCTTTATAGTAAATCTCTACACAAAAGTTATGTCTGAAAGGAAAGGAAAATTTCAGTTTTTGTCAGCAAGTAAATTCCTGAGATATTTGTCAAGATTTGTGGATGCTTAAATCAGTGCAGCTAAGCTTTGCAGTTTCTATACACTGACCTCTGCTTGTCATAATAACTCTAGTAAAAAGCTTGGCAATAGCATAAGTGAAATACTCAAGGAATTGCCAAGCTTTGACTTTTCTCTAGCCGCTTTAATAGGTCCCAAAGGCCACAGACACTTTAAAGCTCTTAAGTCTCCTGTAAATTGCATGTGGGTTCCATGTCAGAACAGTTGGGAATTCAGGAACTATAAAGATTGCTTGAAGCTATCTAAATTGAGTATTCATCTAAGCTTTTTTTACTATGTTAGAAATAAATTATAAAGTATCCCCGTTTCAATGTTCATTATGTGTGAACCTGTTTAGTATGATAATATTATTTACTATTTTTTGAACTAGTTCCACATTTTTAGAATATAAAAAGTATCTCTGAAAGATACTTTTAATACACACACACACACACACACACACACACACACACACACACACACAATGGAAAGTGGGGCAAAATCATCCTGACATTCCTCATGTTATTCAATTTTATAGAAAATACACAGACAGACCTATATTATAAGGCTTTTAGAAATGAAATTAATTTATTTCATCACTTAGCAAAGTTCTCATCCTATAGAAATATAAGTAGTTCTTTAAACATCACATTTTCACTTTAAAAATGTATTTTGAAAAACTTTTATAAAGAATAGTCATGGCTAGATCATGTAACAGAATATAGTTTTTTTGCTATGGAGTTTCTTTGGATATGATTTTGCTGTTTCTTTCTTTCTTTCTTCCTTTCTTTCTTTCTTTCTTTCTTTCTTTCCTTCCTTCCTTCCTTCCTTCCTTCCTTCCTTCCTTCCTTCCTTCCTTCCTTCCTTCCTTCCTTCTTTCCTTCTTTCTTTCTCCAGGACACACATACACACACAACCACTGCAAACTTAATCTAATACAAAGTTTATGTCCTTTTGGCATAGAAGAAAAGAGCTCATACATATTTAGTCCAAAATGAACTATTTAAATAGTTTATAAAGGAAACCTTAGATTTTCTTAACCTATCTTATTTTTTCACTTATTTTCCCAAAAGCTAATGGATAATTGTTATTTAATTTAAAATACTTGCTTTTATATTATAAAAGCTTTAATGTTTCTGCTGCTGACTTGGTTACAGAAAATCTGCAATTATTTTCAACACAATGTTTATAGCTCTATCTTCTCTTCTTTCCTCTGATCTACCATATCTTGGGGGCATATTTTTAGCTATTACAACGGTTTTGAGATTTTATTTTTTCTAAGTTCTACCTAATGCTTGTTAGATGTGCCTTGTTCATTTCAATCTATTCTATCTATTCTAGCTATTATCAAAACTTTGAAAACTTCAAGTTTTTCTGGAACTGTCTGAAAGCATATTTGATTTGAATGTTTATGGTAATTCTACTTAGAGCACTTTCAGTGGGTGATGACAAGGTCATGAGTCATTGTAGCATGGTTTTCCCATTCTAAGTAAGGTCACAATTGGTGCACAAAGCTCTGACCACAGCTTTTATCTGCTATTCTAACAAGAACTATGAGTTCAAAAAAACTCAAGTTATAACCACATCCTTCAAGGCCAATGCCACCCTATCACAGGTACTATTCATGAAACATTAATCATCTTCAAGATCTAGGAAATTATTTCTCCTCAGTTGCCCGATTAAGCCAAGAGAGGCAGAAATCCAACAATATTTGACAGACAACACTTCAGACAGCTCCCTATCCACATCATTGGAGCCCCCCCTCCACACACACACAATTCTTAAGTAACTAAGCAACATGATGCCCAATCATTATCTTAGACCCTACCAACTGTAGAACTAGCACACACCCATATGATATATATACATATATTACAAACTATTCTAAAAATACGAGTTCCAGGTATATTAGGTATATTAGTATATTAGTAAAGAAAGAAGCAGACATCCTGCGAACTCCGGAAATTAACATTTTAAGTTCCAGAGCTCGCCGGATGTCTGTTTCTTTATTTTACATATATATATATGTAAAATAAAATATATGCCCACTGATGATGCCTTAAGAGGTAGAAATAGCTATCTGGGTCTCCCAGGAAGCAACACAGAGTTGCAGTTTGTCAGCAGAAAAAGGGCCCAAGAACTTGTGAATGAGATTTCACAGAACCTAGGGCTGAAGAACAACTAAGTTTACATAGGTAAAACCTGGCTAGAAAGAATATGCACATAAAAGCCTATGAAAAAAGAAAAAAGATACATATATATATATATATATATATATATATATATATATATATATATATATATATATATATATATATATTCTTCCTGCTATTCTTTTTTGGAGTAAGGGCCCTTATATAAAGTAGTGGAGGAAGTAAAAAATAGAAAGCAAAATAAATTAAATGCCAGAAAATAAGTTACTTTACCTTTTACTAAGGTAGAGAAATTCATCTGCCTGTTCTAATTTTCATTTTTATACAGATAATTCTTGATATACCACCATTTAGTAACCATTCAGTGTTATGATAGCACTTTTATGACCAGTTCACGCACTTATGACCATTGCATAGTCATGTGATTGCAATCCAGGTGCTAGGTCTCACACTTATAACTGTTGTAACATCCTGCAGTCATATGATTGCTATTTGCAATCTTCCTAGGTGACCTATGAAAAGCAGTTAATGGGAAAGCTGATAGAAGGTCACAAGTCTCAATCATGTAATGTCTTCCTTAGCAATCATACCATTTAATGGTGATTTTTCCAGTTCCTATTGTGGTTGTACATCAAGGTCTACCTGTACATTACATTCAAACTTCAATTAATTGATGCATTCTGTAAACCAAACCAAATATGAAGGTGGATGCTCATGTTTGTGGGTAGATCTTCAGGGGAATTTAGGAAATGAAATGTTCAGAAACCAACCCACTAGCTCAGAAAATAAACTTCCACCTTCATCCTACACCCAAGGCACGGATATTCACCACTATCACATATGCCAAGTTAAATCTTTGATACATTAATTTTCAGAATCCTAACCTTGGTTTGCTCATAGCAATAGCACTTATATATTGCTTTTACAGCCCTCTCTAAGCGGTTTACACAGTCAGCATATTGCCCCCAACAATCTTGGTCGTCATTTTATCCACCTCGGAAAGATGGAAGGCTGAGTCAACCTTGAGCCTGGTGAAATTTGATCTGCCAAATTGCAGGCAGCTGGCAGTCAGCAGAAGCAGCTTGCAGTACTGCATTTTAACCACTGTGCCACCGCAGCTCATACAGTGTTTATTTATTTATTTATTGGTTCGATTTATATGCCGCCCTTTTCCGGAGACTCAGGGCGGCTTACAATGCATTAAGCAATAGCCTTCATACTTTTGTATATACCTGCTTAGTAGGGCTTTCGGGGCCCCCCAAGCAGTGTTCTTTTTTATACAAAGTCAGTTTATTGCCCCCACAAACTGGGTCCTCATTTTACCTACCTCGAAAGGATGGAAGGCTGAGTCAACCTTGAGCCTGGTGAGATTTGAACTTGCAGTAATTGCAGGCAGCTGGTGTTACTTAATAGTGCTTTAGTCTGCTGCGCCACCAAGGCTCTTTAGTATGTCTTACCTTCTTTAGAAATAATTCAGCTGCTCTTACAATAAAAGAATACTCTGCAAAAAGAAAAGTGTATACAGTGTAATTTCTATGATAAAATAAGGCTAATGTCACCACAAGCAGTCTTTACAGATTTACATAGAATTTGTAAGGGGACATTGTACAGCCTTTCTTTTACACCCTGATCAATGTTGAATCATTTTCTTTAAGTATTCTATGAATCATCATGCATTTTATGTTTCCATCGTGTACTGTATTCAGCAATTAACTTTCTGTTCCTTATCTTCACAAAACATCCCATAATTTAAATCTATTGATTTTATTTTAAAATTTATCTGATGTATTTCTCAACAACTTCTTCAAGACCAAAAATCTATGCATCTGTTGGCATGAATCCACATTGCATTTTCCAAAAGTTCCTTGTTACCTTTCCTATCCTGTTGACTAGAAGTCTGCCAAGTAGCTTCCCAGGCCAGCTTAATCTCTCCTGTAGTTTTTGTAGTTTTTCTTGCACATATGTACCATCACATATTAAACAAATTGCACAACCACACCTCATGCTAATTTATATAATGTACACCTGCAACCATACAATTTTTCAGCATACAGATATCATTTATGACTTTCTTTTCATTTTTAGTTTTTTACTTAGAGAGAAACATGTAGAATTCATTTTTATTCTACTCTTTGTCATTGCAATTATCATACAAATTTCTAAAAATGTACTTCCAGCATTTTCTCATTTCAGTTTCATTACACATTATTTCATGTTTTTATTGTTAATTCCATTCAGCCAGCTGGAAGCTCCTTTTCACCTATTTCCAAAGCAATTATTTATTTCCATTAGAATTGCAATACTTTAATCTTAATTGTTCCCTGCTCTCTTTGATAACATATTGAATTTACTAAATATTATGCTTTACATTCAGAATTGCAATATTACCATAGTATATCATGGCCATAATCAGAAAAGGTCATTAATGTTAACTTCCACCTCCCATCTTTGATTTAGTCATTGCACAGAAAGCATTTTGGTGGTGTAACAAATGAGTAAATTAGGTGAAAATCTTAGCCATCCCTTTTAAAGTGTCCAATTGTGGCTTTAGTCATTACACAGAAAGCATTTTAGTGGCATAAAGAATGAAACGTAAACAAACAAACAAAAATAGTAAATGTGATTCTTTAAAAGAAATGCTAGAAGAAAAACTGTGTTTTGCGCTGGGTTTACTTCATCAATCCTGCAATCTATTCTACTATTTCATTCTGCTGAATATGCAGACCTATCCTTAGTTTAAGTAATGTTATTGTGATTAGGTGACATACATATAACATTGCCATATAGGCTTTTCTCTCAGAGACAATTATGCTGAGAATGATTTAAATGATGGATATATGTGTTGGAGAGAAGTGTTAACTAGAATGATCCAGTGTAATTAACAAATATTTCATATAAATTCAGTGTATTTATAAATTCTGAGAACAGATGTTGATTATCTGTATAAATAATAAAAAATTATGATGGAAATGAGCTACCTAAATATGAAGCCTATAAACAAAAATAGTATCAAAAAACTTATACTTAAGAACATATTGCATCCCTTTCTGGATTGGGACTCCCTACTCATGGTTACTCAGGCTCTTGTCACTTCCCGCCTGGACTACTGCAATGCTCTCTACATGGGGCTCCCCTTGGGGTGCACCCAGAGGCTCCAGCTGGTCCAGAATGCGGCCGCGCGGGGGATTATGGGAGCGACGGGGCTCTCCCATGTGACACCTCTCCTGCGCGAGCTGCACTGGCTCCCGGTGATCTTCCGGGTGCGCTTCAAGGTGTTGGTGACCACCTTTAAAGCGCTCCATGGCTTAGAGCCGGGGTATCTACGAGACCGCAGTCTGATTCTGCCGACTGTCAGCAGTTCAGTCCAGACTGACTCAGGGTTGAGCCTTCCATCCTTCCAAGATCGGTAAAATGAGAACTCAGATTGTTGGGGGCAATATACTGACTCTGTAAATTGCTTAGAGAGGGCTATAAAGCACTATGGAGTGGTATATAAATCTAAGTGCTATTGCTATTGATCTATTAGGACTCAGAATGCTTGTGAATAAAATTTAAAAAGGGGGCAAGATACATGGTATGCATTAAGCATATCTAGTTGAATTCTCTGAGTACTGTCACCATTCTGTGGAGAAAACATTTTCTTCATTGCTCATACCCCAAGGAATGATCTGCTTTTCTTTTATTGGTAATCATTCCATGTCTTTTTTTTCTGGAAATATCAAAAATATTTATATAATTTAATATCCTTCAGAAGTTTTGGATTTAAATTCCAAGTCTATCCCAGACAGCATGGCTATGACAAGAGATTGTGGGAACTATAGTTTAAAATTTATGGAAGGAACCAAGTGCTGGATTTCTGATAGATCCCTATCTGTGTCTTGCTCATGATACCTACAATTGCTCATTATTTTATTTCAATTTCATTTATTCAACTTAGTCACCACCCAAATCTAACCAAATCTATTTTAATCTTCTGTTGCCATTATAATTGTTTCCTTGTCTACTTGTGAATTAGAAATAGTTTAATAAAACTTGTGAATCCACAGAGGATTGTGACAAACAGCACAGGGTATAATTTATGTGCATTATATTTTAAATGATTTCCACACATTAGAAAAGTAGAGATGAAAGCAAGATAATTTCCACTGAGAAATATCCTTTTGTCAATTATAAAAATCAAGCAATGAGCTGACCACTTTAAAGAATTAAAACATATATTTTCATTGTAAAATTACATTATATTAATCAAAAATAGAATTGTGTTATGCTCTAGTTAGAAACATTATTTCAAATACTTGTGAAGAAGCTGAATTTTTTTCCAGAGAACCAGCGGTGGGTTGCTACCGGTTCACCCCAGTTCAGACAAACCGGTAGCGGCGGCTCTGCCCACCCACCTGGACACTTCTGTGCATGCGAGCGCACAAGCGCTCACAAGCAAATCAGTAGCAACGGGTTTTGAAACCCGCCCCTGCAGAGAACCTTTTAACCAAAATGCATTTCTATGGCATGACCTTTAAAAATACTTTATTAATAGAGTGTCATAATCTATATGTAATATAAGTGAGATAGAGATATGTCTGATACCGGTTTGGAGTATGGTTCCAATTGACATATAAACTATAATGTGAAAAATGGCCCAAGACATATATTTTCCTAAATTGAGAGATACATGACACCTCTTCTCAAGTGCATAATCTAAAAACAAGTAGATTGATAAATAAAATAAATTTAAATCTTGATGGACATTGAAGGATGTTTGAGGCCAATGGCTATTCTGCTAAACTATGATTTAAATCCTTAAATTGGTTATTTTACCTTATACTGATGACATTTAATTGTTCTTATTTCCAAACAATCTATCAGAAAGCACTGATGATGATGAGAGAGAGAGAGAGAGAGCACGGATGTTACCTAGTTTGGGCAATGAAACATCTGCAAGAAAACAACCAAGCTCAGAGAGCACCAAGGACCTTCCCTACTTTACCTTGTTCTGATTTTTGCCTAAAATAGAATTTTTGAAAGGAATTGTAGTCTCTCGCAAGGAGTTGTCTGGAAATTTTTATTTGTTATTGTTTATTTCTATAAGTTGTCTGAAAATTGAATCATGGCAATTGGACTTCTTTTCTTTTCCTGTTGGTTCAAAACACTCCACTGCCTAGCCACCAAGTAGCTTCATCAGTCAGAGCAAGTTGGGGAAACCCATGTACGCCCTCCAGGGAGATTTCATTTCCCACCCAATCTGAATAAGCTCCTTAAGTGAGTAGGCAGAGAATTGTAGGGACTTCAACTCCTAAATCCTCCTAGGTGGGTTGTTAAGGATGGCTCCTTGGTGAACTTGTCAAGTGGTCTTAATTTTCCAGCAGACCAATGAAAAAGTAGCATAAAAATGGGGTATAGGTTGTGCCTGAGGCCTCCACTTCTATAGAAGAAAGATTTTCCATTTTGGCATAAATATATTCCTTCACTCCTCCTCAAACTATTCGAGAGAAATAGTTTCTAGCAAGTCTCTGAGGCTGCTAGGAAAAAAAAGATTATGATAGAAAAACTTCATGAATATATTTAGTAAGTATCACATACAAAGTCTTAAGAACAGAATATAATGCTAATATAAAAACATGAAGATAATGTTTGTTTCCTTTAGTATATTAAGTTTATTAACCTACCAAATATAAAGGTTAGGTGAAATAATATCTGACTTTACATCTGTGAAAAAATGCAAAGTCAAGAATAGAATAAAATGGCAGCGTGAAAATAGGAGGACATAAACTAATAAACTTTGTTTTCCAATAGTATATTAAGTTTATTAAACTGATAAACACAAAGTTATATAAAATAATATCTGAATCTACCGTGTTTCCCCGAAAATAAGACCCTGTCTTATATTTTTTTGAACCCTGAAATAAGCGCTTGGCCTTATTGCCATGCACTCAAAAGCCTGGTTGGGCTTATTATCAGGGGAAACAGGGTACATTAATAAAAATATTCAAGGTCCAGAAGATTATAAGTTTAAGTCTTGATTTGAAAGATTCAAGCCACATGCATTCTACTTGAAAAACTGATCTCTGAAAATTTCATGAAAACTGTGTTTTATTATCAGAAAAATCTGAATCTAGTGTGAGGGAGGAAGGCTCTTTTCTTTGCAAACTTTTGAAAATTATCTAGGCATCTTTGTTTTTGTTCTGGCACAGAGAGAATGTTCTTCATATCAATCCATCTTTTGACAGTACAGAATGAATTGAATCTATATCTGTACCTATATCATCTATAATATTTATGTTATCTATATCTATGTATGTCTTCATCTGTATCACTGTATAAAGTCTATAATGTATTTTTTATACGTATTTATATTTATATACTTTGGGGGAGGGGATTTTTCAAAATTCTTCCATTTTTGCTGTTGTATGAAAAAAAAAGAAGCATTTTCAATTTTATTTTTCAGTTATCTGAACTTGGGGGGAAAATGTTCCATTGGTAACAATGTCATTTAGAAATGTACATAAATACAGAAAACAAACTGTTTCAAATCTATTAAATATACAACTAACATTCTATGCAGATACTAATTATCAACATTTTGATGGAAAAGGAGATGGCAACACATTTGATTTCTATTTGCAAGCAAATGCTTCTCCTCTTTATCAACATAATCCCACACATATTTATTTCCTGGAGTTGCATGCTTTTATGTGTACTTGCCCTCTTACTTTTACCCAAATTACTGGAGTGTGTGTGTGTGTGTGTGTGTGTGTGTGTATGAAAAGAACCAAATCAAAATCTATATTTAATTCAGCCTGAAGAACATAGCAGGGAAGTACTAATTGTATAAGATAAAAGATTACTGAAAGTGCATTTACTTTTTGTAATTCACTCAAGGGATTAGTCTTCTATCAGAAAACTGCAACAAGATAACACATTGTTCTGTACATAATACATTCCTGTATGCTTAATGGTTTGACAACAGAGATTGTGTTTTAGCTTGCCATATATTATTTGTAAAGCTTTTTATTAGATGACAAAAACCTCAGTTCCAGCTCGTATTTTTGAGGGTACCGTACTAAAATAATTTAAATAGTATCTAATAAAAATTTAATTTAAATCTAATAGCATCTAAAAAATTTTTAACTATCTAAATCACTGTGTTTTATAGTGATTATAATTGAATCCAGGTCCATTGGATGTGCTCTCAAACTGAAGAATGAGAAAGATGATTGCCATGTATTTCCCTCAAAAGAGGAGTTGTATAACTTTGGGGTTTCCTTTGATTTTTCATAGACAGTTTAGCTGGACCAATGCCAGTTTTCGCTTGGGGATTAGCTTGCCCAGGAATGTATAGCTTCAGGACCCTATGTATTAATAACTTAAAGATAGTACAGAAGATGCAGCTGGTATAGTGTATATGTGTGTGTGTGTACGTGTATGTATTTTCCTTCAGGTAAATTGGCTGATTTAGTATCTATTTTTAAAATATATCTCTAGCCTTTTCCAAAGTACTAGAGTCTATACAATCCAAACAGCTTCTATTGCAAGTATTAGAAAAGGCACTTTTTCCAATGCCATCCAACACATATTTTAATATGGGGATGCTCTGATTCTTGTCCACCTATCTGGCTTGTAGTATATTGATTAGGAATAAAGTCTTCTTATTAGCAGTGCCCACTTTTCAGAGCTGTCCTGGAATAAATACACTTGTGCACCATATTTATTGTTTTAAACAGCTGCTTAAAACATAATAGTTTATCCAGGCATTTGTGTGATTGAATCTGTGGCAGTATCAGACTGTTTTTGAAGATAATTTTGTTTTTATACCATCTATTAAATTTAAACATACCCTTTTAGTACACATATTTAATAGACATTTTACATGTGTTTTAATTGCCTTTGAGAGGAGAGATACCTTATTTTTTGCTTTATCAAATTATTTTCTTGTTGCTTTTCTGGGTTCTATTGTAGAAGCCTTCATGAATAGGACATATATAATATTGATAATAATGACAACAACAACTAGAACAACAAAATATAATTATACCAGCTGAATTACTGGGGCATCTTAGACACATTGATTATTTTGTATTTGATCAAGAACTGACACCAAACATATTGTATTAGTGAATGACTTTCTTGTGAAGCAAGAGCAGAGAAGGTATTGTTGAAATTTCAGTTCTGGAACACAAGTCGTAGAGCTTGGAGCCAGGGAGCTTTTATTGGGAGCAATTTGTGTTGGGCTTAGTATTCCGTGTTGCCATAGCATTCTTTGATCTGTGAGAACAAGCAGCAAAAACAAATACAGGGTGAAATTAGGACAAGAACAATAGGCATTGTAGCAGCCAGATGCTTATATCTGTGCTCTCTAGGGGTAACTGGGAGTGTGCCAGTTGATCCATAAACTGTGTATGAAATGGCATAGCAAGAACAGTTGTGGGGCATTGTAACTTATATTGTGAGCTTTAGACTGGTGAAAATAGTGACTGTGCAGAAGTTCCCTTAGCAGTATTACTCTGGGTTCAAAAATGTGCTGCTATTTATGACAGGAATTCCACACAGCGTCTCCCATATATTCTCTGGATTAATCCAAGTAAAAATTGCATTAATCCAATGCAAATAAAGGCATGCATTAACCAAATCATTACCAAAATGAAGGGGAATCTTAAAAACCCATGATGGAAAAGTTATTATGAGTCTTTCTTTTCAACTTTGGATAATAGGTTTAATATATATTGTCACATAAATGGAGTATGAATAGTGTAAGGTTGGAGGAATCCTCCTGCCCAGACAATCCCATAGTTGATTTGCTATTTCTTCTCATCATGCTCATTCAGCTTCCCCACCCCTCAGTCTTCTGATGAGACATTTGAAAGGATGTTTTACTGCCATCTGCTTTGATACAAGTAATAGTCCCTGCATAATGCATATTCCTTATAAAATATAGTCCTGGATGGTACAAAGAACTATATTATATTCAATAAAATAGGGGCATAGTTCTCCTTCAGCCTTTGTGGAAACAAGGAAGATAAGATATGGCGCTATAAGAAAGATAAAACTAACATGCATGTATTTCAGATTGATTGATGGGAACCAACCAATACCTTAGCCCATATGCAGGATTTAAACATTACTCTTAAAGAGAATCTTTGGTTACAATACTCAGATGTTACAAAATATACATAGCAATTTAAAATTACTTGCAAAAATTAATTCCATGCATTTAATCATTAGCATAATGTCAGTATATTTTAACAGTATCATTACAGAGTTGAAGTTTTGTTAAGTACAAACAAATACATTTTAACATTACTTGACCTGCTTTTTTCACTTCAATATTCATAGCTATCATCTGCAAAATGGCATCCTCCTGGCTGGGAATTCTGGCACTGGAGATCCAACATATCTAAGAAATGCCAAGTGTAGAAAGCTCCCTTTAAGGCTAATAGACAAAATACTAGTTTGGTACTTGAGAACAAGGTACTCAAAAATAAATGGTCAATATGGCAAGTTTTTCAATGTAAAATAACTGATGGATTATTAACCGCTATTTGAATTTGTTCCAGCATAAATCAGAAGGCTGCTTTAAATTCAGAAGTTGAGAATGAACCATATTCTTTAGGGCTCCATTTATATTTATCTGGTTCAATTCATGCAGATTCAGTCAACTCTGGGACTTGCTCAGCTATATTCTCTTTTTTTTTATTTCTAGAGAAAGAGGATAGAGATGACAAAAGGAATATATAAAGAATTCCCACTGAGATTCATTCCTATAAATTATGTATTATGTAGAGTCTATTCTACTGATTCTATCTGATCCCCAATTCTCAACTCCTTATTTTTGCTTCTAAAAATAACCATGGATAGATATTCAGTTATAGAAGAGTGAAGACAGAACTAGAAACCTTTCCCATTTACTAACTTCTGATAGAGATTTTTCTTCTTTTTCTTTTTGTCCTGCTTTTGTATTGTGATGTCCAGAGGGCTGTATCACTCTGGGACTACAAGCACTGCTGTATTGGTGATAAGAAAAGAATAGGGAAATAACTCCTCTGTGAATTCTTAAAATGCCATATTCCATTTCCACGTACACACAAAGAAAATCCTTCATGTTATTTTAAATTTCAGTGTCAATACATAGGTCATTTCATACCCTCATGAATAATCTACCTTTTTGTTACTTTTTTCCCCACTAGATCCCAATACTTTGGCTGGAAGAAATGTACCAGATCATGCTGTTATAGGAGGGATAGTAGCTGTTGTTGTCTTTGTTACATTATGCTCTATAATTCTTCTTGGTCGATATCTGGCAAGACATAAAGGTAGGATGGATTTAATAAATTGAAGTTAACTTTTATCTTCTTTTCTTGCTCTCATGAAAACTCAGCTCTGATAAGGAAACATTTGAATTTGTTTGTTTGTGGAAAGGTTTCTTGTTTTGATCCTTGTGGTGTCTGCAAAACCCATTAATTTTACAGATGGATTATTTGTGGCAAAATAATATCTAGTAATTTGTCCAAGGTCATGCTGGAAGTCAGTGACTCAGAGGATCTGACAAGTGAAATGGCAGTAAAGATATTGGTTTGTGCAATGCAACAGACTTTTATGTTTGTATATTTACTTGTTTTCTTTAAGGAAGTTTATTATATCAATCTTCTTTATAAAGTATATGAACACTCAAACACCTGCTAGCAATCATAAATTGGTGTCCTGAAACATGTGTTGAAAAACTCATAATTAGAAAAATACCGATTATTAAATTCCAAATTTTAATATTTCCAAGGAAAATATACTATCATTCAGAGATATGTGAAAATGAATGAGTGAACTTGGTCAGCTCAGTCGATGGCTAGTTTGGCCAATTCTGATCATCAAGACAGTTCATTTAACTTTTATTTAGGTTGATCAAAAGATGTATTTTTTAAAAAATTTTATTTAAAAGTTATTTTACATCTTTTGATTTTTTTCCCCTCTCTTTTAGATATTTAGGTTTTTCTTTTTATAACCATGGACAACGGTTTTCATACAAAATTCAACTAAACAGCTTTCTGTTGCACTTTTTGTATGATTATATAATAGATTTAGATCTAGATACTTACATTCAAAATATGGTTTGGGGCTATTAATATTGTATCCCATTAATAGCAACTTAAGAGTAAATTCATTTGAATGCTGGATAGTGATTTCCTTCTGGTATAGAATTGCATTATGGATTTTTAGTGTATTTTATCTAACATTTTTAATGGAAGAATGTAACAAAGGCAACATTGCTTTTCTGTCATCATTGTAATCCATTTAAATCAGTGAGACTTCTTTACAAGGACATAAGTTCAATCGGAAAACTTGAATGCAGCTTTTAATTCTCAATAAGCAAATCAGACAAGTTTCTAAATAACTTTTCATCCTTAAACAGTTAGCCTGAAATAAGAATCTCTTCCTTTTCATGGGTGGGAGGATGACAATTCCCTTAATTGCTGCAATGGTTCAAGAACAAAAAGTTGTTATTATTATTAGTTTGATTCTCTGCTTGTTGAGATTATCATAAGGAACATCTTTGTCTTGGAAAAACTAATTCAGCTTAATTTAGTTATACCAGCTTTCTTTGAGATGGTGCCAAGTAGAAATTTTTTCACTACAATTTCTATCATCCACAACTAAATGGGCATATTTGCTGCAGGATGGTGGAAATTAATTTGCACATTTGTATGACAGAAGATTAGAGAAAGCTATTTCAGAAAATAATAATCTCATCTTTTTTTCAAAGTTACTATTATTTATTTTTAACCTTTCCAAATTATAATATGTCTGTCATAAATACTAAAGCATTATTAGCACTTTATTCACTTCTCAAATGTGGTTCACTGCTATAATTTATTTATGTATTTAATTAATTAATTAATTAATTAATTGATTAATTGATTAAATTTATAGTGCAACCTATTTGCCCATTGGCAACTGAAGGCAGAATATAATGCCCATCAGGCTTCCGTGCATTTCATCAGCCGAGAGCTCAGGGCAGAGGCGGGGGGGGGGGTGGCGGTCATTCTAAGAGAAGGTCTTGATCCGAGGGAGACTACTGTACCTCAGATAGCCGGATGTGAGTCCCTTTTTGTGAAGTGGGGTTGTGGGGTGCAGATGGGTTTGTTGATCACGTACCTGGCTCCCTGCCACGTGGCAACAACCCTGCCCGAACTCCTCAATGTTATAGCCAAGGTGGCGGCTGATACCCCCAGACTTGTGGTCATGGGGGTTTTCAACCTGCCATCCATCGGTGAAACATCTGAGGCAGCTCGGGAGTTCATGGCTTCCATGATGGCCATGGACCTGACCCAAGTAATTCACGGCCCTACTCACATAGAGGGACACACTCTGGACTTAGTTTTTATCTCTGGTCAGTGGTTGAGTGGCCTTGATATAGGGGATATAGATATTGAACTCTTGTCATGGTCTGACCACTCGCTCCTTCGACTTGACTTTCTGACCACCGCACCCTGTCGCAGAGAGGCGGAGCCGACCAGGTGGTTCCGCCCCAGGCACCTGATGGATCCTGATAGGTTCCAGATGGAGCTTGGGCCATTTCCTGAGACTCTAGCTCATGACTTGGCTGATGACCTGGTGGCCGCCTGGGATAGTGCAGCTGCCGGGGCTTTGGACCAGGTCGTGCCTTTGTGGCCTCTGACCTGGCACTGAACTCACTTAGCTCCTTGGTTCTCCGAGGAGCTGAGAGAGATGAAGCGCTGGAAAAGATGCCTAGAGAGCGGTTGGAGGGCCAGTCATTCCGAATCTGACTTGACACTGGTAAGGTCTCATATTAAGACCTACCTAGTGGCGATAAAAGCGGCGAAATCTAGCTATTTTGCCGCTCTTATCGCATCATCAGATAACCACCCAGCCGCCCTGTTCAGGGTGACCCGCTCCCTTCTCCATCTGGGAGCGCGGGATGACCCCTTGCAGGGCCGAGCTGAGGATTTTGTACAATATCTGTATGATAAAATAACTCAGATTCGGGAAGACTTGGCCGCTGACTGGGTTAGTTCAGACGAGATGACTGAGGCAGGTCTTGAGAGTGTTATCTGGAGTTCGATCCTGTGGCTCCCGAGGACGTGGACAGGATCTTGGGATGGCTGAACACGACCACATGTTTATTGGACCCGTGTCCCTCCTGGTTGGTGCTGGCTTCCCGGGAGGTTACATGAGGCTGGCTCCAGGGGATTATCAACACTTCTTTGAATGAGGGTGTCCTGCCGGCCGCCTTGAAAGAGGCGGTGGTGAGGCCTCTCCTCAGGAAGCCATCCCTGGATCCGGCTGTTTTGGCTAACTATCGTCCAGTCTCCAACCTTCGTTTTATTGCGAAGGTTGTTGAGAGTGTGGTGGCATGACAGCTTCCCCAGTACCTGGATGAAGCTGTCTATTTGGATCCGCTCCAGTCCGGCTTCAGACCTGGGTACAGCACGGAAATGGCATTGGTCGCGTTGGTGGATGATCTCTAGAGGGCTCAGGATAGGGCTTTTTTCTTTTCTAACACCTAGCAAGCTCTCACTGCTAGGTGGGAGACCTAAATAGATCCATTTCTAGCTCGTTAGCTTTCATCAGTAGGCCACACCCATCTCCTCCCTGTAAAGGCATAGTATCAATTTTCTTAAAAAGCCCAGAACCGAGTAGATGAGATTCTACTGAGCTGGAGCTACAAAAAAACCTTGGCTACGTAGGGAAAACCTGGCTAGAAGAAAAACACACATAGACCCTACGAAGAAGTAAGAAAATTGATACTATGCCTTTACAGGGAGGAGATGGGTGTGGCCTACTGATGAAAGCTAACGAGCTAGAAATGGATCTATTTAGGTCTCCCACCTAGCAGTGAGAGCTTGCTAGGTGTTAGAAAAGAAAAAAGCCCAGAACCGAGTAGATGAGATTCTACTGAGCTGGAGCTACAAAAAAAACCTTGGCTACGTAGGGAAAACCTGGCTAGAAGAAAAACACACATATATATATATATATATATATTTATCTAAAATATTTCCAATGAAATTGGCACTAAGAATATGGCTTAACGTGTAGCTGCTTCTAAATGATGTATTAATCATTATGTACAATTAACATTTTTTTTTTTTGTTGAAGGAATAGACTGCAAAAGTGCTAATTTTGAAATTGCAGGACATGCTGATTGATTGATTTAAGGGGATAAAGAAATGTTCTGTGTTTTCTATCACAGTGCATCCAAAACTAATTAAGACCTTTCCCCCAAAGCTTCTTGTTAATGAATTTTTGTCAGCTTATAGTACAACAGACCCTTTCTGTGCAATAGATATCATGATAGCAGGACTGTACAATTACTACTACTTTAACAAATACAAAAACCATGCATACTATTCAGATTCATGATAGAAAGGATCATTACTGAATCTTAGAAAAATTCATGGTAGAATGCTATATAGACTTTAACATGGTCTATACCCAGACCAATTAATTTTCTGTTAGAAAATCCCATCTCTAAAGCAATATCAAAATTGCCTGTATCTCTAACATTTGTCTTTTAATCACACTGTTTCCTACAGGAACATATTTAACAAATGAAGCTAAGGGAGCTGAAGATGCACCTGATGCGGATACAGCCATTATCAATGCAGAAGGCAGCCAAGTTAATGCAGAAGAGAAGAAAGAATATTTCATATAGATGCAGACTTAGATTCTTTGAACATCACTACTCACAAGGCTGACTCTTGGAGAAAACTGGCTCTCATCTTTCTGAATTAATTTATCATGTCTCCTTTCTACCCTTGTTAAAGTGCATAATTGCTCTCAGTTGCCAGTTTGTACCAACAATCAGCCATGAACATAATTTTTGTTTAATTATGATACCATTCATAATGCAGGACATTTCTTATTGCCTAATCATCATATACATTGCTCTTTTAACATACAGTGCTTGAATATACAGCCTTAACAAATTTAATCATCATCTGTTCACATTTGGTTGTTCTACATTTTAAAGAAAGTGTTCCTTTTCTTTTCTTTTAATATGGTCCTTACCTATATTGCATCAGACCATTTTCATAGCAAATGTTCTTAGGTGAGGACCTAAATGTACTTACATAAACCATTACAAGTAAGATTAGAGGTTTACAAAGAATGTTTTATATATCGTCTGTAATTCAAAATCAGCCGAGCATTGAAACATTATGCCCTAAGAAACACTAATGAAATCATTCTACTATAATTTCTTGTGTGTTTGCAAATGGCAGCAAAGGAGTATGAACAGAACTTTTATTTAATGAAATACTGGTATTAAAAGCAACTTCTGTGTGGTAATCAACACCATACACTCCTGTCTACACAGAATCCAAGGTGATGGATTATGTAGCTCCATTTTGAAAATGGTTGTCCAGCTCTTTTACTGCTCCTAGAATCGTAAAGACTTCCATATATATTTCTATAATTTGTATTCCTTTTAATTTATTTGCTTCATGTGGGTCTATCTGCCTACGCAAATTGAACGTGTTCATGGGGCAAAACTGCAAGGCATTTTAATATCTGTATATAGTGCATATAATAAATCCAATTAAACATTATTTGATACATATTTAACTTTTGGGGCTGTAGGTAAGTCAGTCACAAGTAAGCATTTTCTAATGTCCATTATATCCCTTTAGATATAACTTAAATTAATATTCTGAGTAGATAACATGTATTAGTATTTTTTGTCTGTATGTCCTAGCACTGTTCAGCAACAAATTTTTCTAGTTCCAGTTAATTTCTCTTTGTTATACAATGGAAGCACAATGTTATATGGAAAGGTAGTTTTAAGCTAACAACCAGTGCACAGCCTCAGGTTTTGTCTTACAACCACATTAATGATTAAATATTAAGTTACTAAAAAATTCAATATATAATTTGGCAGTTCCAGAGCTGCTTATCAATGTTGGATTTGCCAAACCCCAAACAGAAAATGTTACAACAACTCTCTATGTTTTGTGTATATGGTAAATGACTAATCCTTTATATTAAATTTCTGTCTATGCATTTTGTGAGGTACAAACTTATGTCACGGTGAATGATCAAGAATATATGCCATGCTTTTAGCTCCACAGTAAAGATCTCTCTTTGATATTATGTTGAGTGTGGGGCAAAAGGACAGTTTAGAATAATAATAATTTTTTTTAAAAGTCTAATCCAAATAAAATATTCCTCTTTCAGACCAAAAAAGGCAACAACAAATAAATGAAAATAAATTAAAATAATCAGATAAGCTCTTACTTCCTGGTTCCATGTAAACATAATTGACTAAAATTGTAGAAATTCTTATTTATCTCCAAAGCACTGCAAACTTTTTAAAAAATAAGACAAAAAAGAGGAATACATTTCTATATAGAAACTATTACTGGTGAAGTCTAAAAGCATAATGGCCTATTGTAAAGAATTAAGTCCTGGGCTTTATTTTTTGTGTGGGGAATGGAAGGAGGGTGGGTAACATTTGAATATGGCATCATGTGTCACAGTCAATGGAAATCAAAGGTATTGTGTCAGATTATTTATCCGAAGGCTATACACCTTTTAAAGACAATAGTAGTTTTTAAATTGTTTTTGTTAGAAGGGGAAAAAATTACTTTGTTAATTTCAATGAGAAAAAAAAAAAAGAACGAGCGAGAGAGAGAGAGACCATCAATCAAGCAGCACTTTTTCAAAGTATACAGAACATAAATAATATGATGTGGTTGAGTGTTAACATAATAAATCATATACAGTATGATATTTTAAAGAAATACGTCTGCATTGATGTGATTGCATGCTTGTTTTTTACAGTTCATTCAAAAATCTGTGGAAAAAATGCAATAATATGATAATCTAGTATGGTAATTTGAGAGAATCAGGTAGAAGTACTAGACACATTGAAGCTAGTATATAGGTTTATAACATTAGTCATGTTTTCAAAAACTGATTTGTAGAACTAAGGTAAAGGCCAGCAATGCACTTAAACATGTGTTGAGGTGCCTTGCTGCATTAGGATTATGTTTACTAAAATTATATGCCTACTGGTGTTATATTTACACATTCATACGTTTTCTCAATTCTATTGTTTAAATTATATAGAAATTCTTTACCTACTTATTCATCCCTATGAAGTAAGATTTCTTTAGACATCTTTCAGTGTAAGCATTTCAAAATGTTTAGTCACTGTAGGTTACAGAAAACACTGGAATTCTGCAACAGAGATAGGAATTAGACTGTTAAGTTTTGCTTGTAGTAGATTAAAAAAAAATCTTTCCTTGCACATTGAGATGTACAGCAGGCTAAAAGGCAATGAGAAAGTCCACCAGAATGAAAAATTACTGTCTATTATCACTTTCTAACACCCAGTAAAATCAGACGCTCTCAATCTTTTATTTGAGAGCAAAGGAAGCTTTTGGAACAGAATAAAAAATATACTTTATTTAAAATGATACATTCCATAAATGAGCAAACTTTAATCTAAGGATTTTTGCCCTTAATCTTTCTCTACTTTTCTCTGTTTTAATATATTCAGTCCCATTTAGATAAAATAGCAATATTATATCAGATTATTTTCAAAAATAATGCTGACATTTTTTCTTACCATTGTTTGATTTTACAGCATGAAACCAACTGAGTTTACTTATCCCATGTAAAAACTCTTATATTTGGAGCTATAATTCTAGTAATGCTGCCTCATTTTAATCAGTGTCCTTCAATTGTGTTGATTTTGCACTAGCACTTGAGCAGATCCCAAATAATTCTGCTTCCTATTTCAGTGCCTTTTCTACCAGTACAGTTCAGAAAAACATGGGAAAAGCCAGGTAGTGAGAGGACATGGTAGATTCCATGTTGGCCAAGATATTTGCTCTTAGATTTGCTCTTAGGTACTTGATGTACTAAAGCTTCAATATAAACCTTTGTTTTCTTAACCAATTCCCTGGTTGCTACATAGCAGAGTATGTTGTCAGGGTGATGGAAGCTGTAGGCCAATGTATCTGGAAGACTACCAGTTAGAAAATGGCCTTGTGCAAACTGAAGGTTCAGTGTAATAGGATGAATAAGAGGGACATATACATTTACAAGTTTTACTCATCCAGGGAGAAATGCATGTGTTCAATACCTTGTATAATTTATATGAATAATAAAGGAAGGTGATTATATCATTCTAAATCCACTTTGGGAAATCCAAGTTTAGATTACTACATTAGAATAAGACGCTAAAATTTTATGATAATCTAATTGCCTGCTTTATCATAGAAGACAGGTATAAATAATCATGATCTGAAGACAGCAACTAATGAAATTTGAACCAAGAAAGTTGTCACTTAGAATGTATTTTTGTCATCAATCCAGCACATCAAGTTGTTACTGATTACTATTGTTCTCTTTTTCAATCATTATAATTCTTTATTTTTTTAAATAAAAATAGAAGATGGCATCTCAGAATATATGGATCTGTTATCTTTCATTCTGGAATGCCATTTGCAAATTTAATAGTTTCTAGAACCATAACCCTAATCCTAACCATTTACCTGTTTTTCACAGGGAAACCATCTTACACTGAAATTTCCTGTTATTAAAACCAAATGTGGAAAAATCATATTATCAATTATTCCAGTGAATTGGACATCTTCAGTTAATTATTCCCAATGTAGGCTACC
The DNA here is from genome assembly GCF_029215685.1 of Pituophis catenifer annectens. Classification (NCBI taxonomy): domain Eukaryota; kingdom Metazoa; phylum Chordata; class Lepidosauria; order Squamata; family Colubridae; genus Pituophis; species Pituophis catenifer. Next base: position 89,502,540 of record NW_027256884.1, read on the forward strand.
TATCTGTGATGAATCTCTCAGTGAAAAGAAACAATGGGAGTTTATATAATGTTTTGTTGTAAAAGCATTGCTTACTATGTATTCATACATACATTAGGCATTTTGATCATACATATGTTACATGTGCTTCCATGTAACATTGCAGTTACTGTGTAATTTAGTGCCACTTATTATAAAGTGTTACCAAGAGGAATATAAAATTCTTACATTTATTATTCCATTGAATAGTGGCAATTCTAATCAACTCAAAACAAAACATTCAATTACAAAGAATTATCATGGTCACACTAGTTTTCTCCAAAATGTTCTTAAATTTTATCTTCTTAATCATTAGAGATAATGATTTATAATAAATGTGAACACTTATATAATAATAAATAAGCTACTAAGAAACTATGTGACTAAGTTTGAAATAGAAATTATCCAAGTAATGCTTTGAGTTAAGTGGCACAAAGTACATGCTAAAAACTATGCAAAAATATAGGTGACCACAGTGTACTTACATGTAAGTATCTTGTGCTCTCTCTGTATGGATATTGGAAACACGTATTTATAATATGAATTTTGATTATTTTATAAGGTAGGAGATAAAAGCTTGCAGTTACAATCATGAATTATTACAATACATGCAAAACTGTCCTTTAAATATGTATATTTCCCCAATTCTTTAATTTACTGTGAGTTATTTTTAAAACCTAACCATCAATCCATTTGGTCTATTTTCTTATTTGGGTGTCATCGGGCTCCTTTCGAATACCTTTTGAGCACAGACTTCTACCTGCTAATATCTTTGCTGCCAGAAAGGTCTCATAACTGCTTAGAAATCTATATCTAACCCAAACCTGGCAGTTTTTGTCTTCCTTGAGGGAAGGAAGCATCCTTCCTAGATGCTGAAACGTTGCCATTTGCTCTAGTATTTTTAGTGTGAGCAGTGGAAAGACAGCCAAAGAAATAACCTGAACCTTATTTCACCGAAGTATCTCACCTGGAATTTCTGCTGTTTATTTCCCAATAACCCCAGATAATCTTACATAGTGAGTACAAAATGCTTCCATCAAACAGCAGAGAATGCCTTTTTCCATTAAGTTATTTTTTCCCACAAATGTAAATTTATATAATATTGATCTTTTTAATTTCATCATTTTTTCTAACATGAGCTTCCAAAAGCATTTAAAGTAATGAGATAACAAAACAAAACAAAAAATCACAGAGATATTGTGAAATTGAACCTCGCAAAGCTTCCAAACTTCAGCCATAGCTGTCCTTCTCTGAAGCACTATTGTTACTGCCCAAAGCACTGAATCACTTAATCTATTTTCTGTTGGTCAGTTGTAATACATTCCTAAAATAAATCTGAGGTTTAAATTTATTATTATTACTATTAATAATGATGGTGTTTCTTAATTTATTTTTTAACTGTACTTCTATTGGTATCTTGAGATTCTTTAATCACCTGAAGATTTTGACTTTGTAAACATCAGATTGCAGTAAGTGTATATGTATCTGCTATGCTTGTAGGACATAATGCCTGGGCTATAGTTTGTATAATGGAGATTTCTGACTAACTTACATGCAAAGGATCCCTTATTGGGTTATCCAGGTATCATAATCTTGGCAAGAATCATTTGATGGCACTGATGCACTTTGGGTCTCCAGATTGCTCAAGAGGATTGCATTGAATCTCCTCACTTTTCACAATTGAGCCAACTGAGGTAATGCATTGTGCCATTGTTTTAAACAAAATATTAATGTTATATTTGTTAAAATAATATCTTATATACATATTTCAACATATAATTTATTTGATTGAAATTATTTTACTTTCAGATAAGAGCTACTCAGCTAACAGCATTATGAAGCATTGCAAATTATGAATAAGCTGCTTTAAGGGTCAACACTGAAAGCTTAGGCTGCTATCTGCTAGCTTCCTCTAGTAATTTCTAATAAGAAATTAATGGAATATTTTCTGCTGTAAGGAATTCTAGACAGGCAAGCAATTGCCCTACTGCCTAGTAGGGCTCTGAAAAATTAGGAAAAAGGAAAAATAATCTTGTCTACCAACCACAAGCTACCCTAAATATGACTACACTTTTGTAAAAAAAAAAAAAAAAACGCTATAATTGAATGGTTTCAAATATCTCAAGTATCATTAGGTTTCTTTTGTTAATTCCCTTTACAATAAGTTTCACTTAAGGTGCCAGTTAAGCAAAATGTAGCTTTTCTGTCCCTTAGAATATTTATAACCCATCTCCATGTATGCAAACGACAGTCTTCTATAGTTACATACATTCAATTCAATGCTAAATCAGACTAAACCTTGTTTGACTGTCTTCATTATACATGTACCAAGTCCTGCATGAAAGTAGATAGTATAGATATATTCTACAGACTAAGAATACATTATTAGAGCCACAGGTTCAGTGCTCAGGTTTCTGCTGCAGATATCATGTAAATCCTCCTAATGGCCAATTTTATCTTATTTATTATCCTATAGGAAAGTGGTAATTAGCAGCTGGATGCACAAATGCTTGGGCAAGCTAAGTGGAAAAGAGAAAGCTGAAAGGACATCAAAATGTTAAGTATGCTCAGTATGAAGTACATATCACTTATTCTCAAGAGATTTGCAGTCCAATCTGCATTTGAACATGCAAACCCATCTCCAAATAATCAGTTTTTGTGCACCAATTCATTACTATAGTGTGCTTCATTTTGTACAGCATTTTCAGGAGCCCAAAATGCGTAGAAATGTTTTGGGAAAGGTAGGAATGATAATTCATAGGCATCTGGAACAAAAACAGGGTAGCAAAGAAACTCCAGAGAAATAAAGTAGTTTTCCATATCTTAGAATAGATAAAATATGTAGTTATAATTATTCAATTGTTTACTTTAAAAATATCCCATATTATTGGTACTGATGCTACAATAGTCACTTGTCAAAACTATTTCTATCTCAAGGCTGTGATAGGTAACAAATTGTTACATATGCATTTTGAGCATTCTAGTTTTCAAAAATTATATGTGAAAATACACCAAACACAGCAAGAAACACAAATTTTCTAATCCAATGTGCAGTGATTCATGCAATAAACATATCTTCATATAATTTGCCTGCGAAATATGCTCAAGAACCTGCATGAAAGAAGATAATTCCTTATTGATAACACTGGTAGTTCTGGCCCCAATCCTTTAAGTTAGCTGAAGCCAACCTGGCAAATTCCAGTTGAATTTATTATAACACAGCTATAGAAACTTTTCAGATAAATTATTTTTACCTTTCGTTTTTTAGAATGTAGACAAACTGCCCAATTAACAGGCATTTTCATGTGGATACAGAAATCAACTTTTTCCAAAAAGATTTTATTTTAGCACAAGGTTTACAATCACTGTACTAATCACAAATGCACTATACATTAATATTTCTTTATAGTATTTCAATCTGAAAATGTGTCTTAATTAGAAAAAATATTTATAAAAGAATGATGCATTGATAAGTAAACTATAGTATTTTTTTTATTCTAGAAACATAGATAAATCAAATTATACACTTTCTGTAAGTATCTGATTAATTTAGCAATAATATGTATATACTTTAATTATATTTTATATATTTTCTGCATTTCCATACTATAAAGTGCATGCATACATATACAGAGATGCCAAAGGACTGCTTTCTTTTGAGACAATTTGTACAAATTCAGCAGATCCTCATTTTCTATTACCAGCCCTACAATTTTATAGGTGAGAAAGCAGCACTATTAAAAACAACAACAACTCTATGCACTATATAGTTTCCCAGCATTTTAAATTCAAAATGCACTTTATAGTTTCACCAAAAGTTGGGATGTTCAAAGTCTTTTGCAATTATCTCTTCCTTCTTTCAATCTCTTCTTAAAAACAAAAACAAAAACAAATCTGAAAAAGGTGTTTTATGAGTAAATAAGGTGGTGAATTCCATTTGTCCCACTGAAATAGGTCCACAACTGCCAAGTTATAAAGTATTCCCCATTCATTTCATTTTTAGGCTTTCAACTTTGGGGAATCCACTTCTAAGTTTTCATTGTTATAACACATAAAATATTTCTGTCCTATCTGATCCAGGACTGCTAGACCAATGGGACTGGTAAACTCTTTCCCCAGGTTGGTAGCTAACTGAAAAGTGACTACATTGGCCTAAGAACTACAGTGTAACTGACATGCAATTTCAGCTATGTTTTGAACACTACATCACTTAATTCCATACAGAGGAATTAAGAATGCAGCACTGACAATGGAAGCACAGTTTCTCGTTATTTCATAATTTTTACTGAACAAAATGCATATTGTAATGTTAAGTACATGACACTTGCATGTTGCTATGCCTATATACTTTCAGAGTTTTCAGTGTGTACTTTGTGGCGCTTAAAATGTCATGTACAATTTTTATCAACATTCTACAGGGTTCCCATTTGCACTTCATATTTCAGTAAAGTCTTGTCAGAGAATTGTCTGAATATTATTAAAATGAATAAAATTTCAATTTTAGTTATCTGTTGGACATTACTGAAGTGTCTATTCATTTAATACATTTTGGAATTCTTGAATTTAATATGGAATATTATCAGAGCGCATATTGGCAAATGTGAGGAACACAAAATGTCTTGAATAAATATTAGCAAATATTAGAAATATTGAACCTTTCCCAATAAAAATGTTTCAGGCATCTCTTATAAAGAAGTACTATGAAATGGCTTATCCAATATACTTAACTAAGAGCTTTATTGCATGTATTGAAATATCAATTGGATAATAGTGCAAGAGGTGCAAGTCTGCCAAAATGGAGACTGAAAACAAAGACGATCCATCCATCCCCTCATCCATCCATCAGGAAGCAGATCAGGCCACAAAACGTGTCTCATCTCAGAGTTGCCAGTCTAACTTCAGGTTTACATAGGCAACTTCAGGTTTAATACAGAAGATTTTGTAGCTGTGCCAGCTCTACCAAGAGCAGGTTCTGCTCACAGATCACAGTTTTGGTCATGAAAATATCTCCATTATATTAGTATATACTTTAAATTATAAATACTGTATGAAGCATGCAATAATTATAGCTTAACCTCAGAAGTGGAATATCCCAAAAATACTGCCATAGACATTGGATAAATTTGATAGGATGCCAGTTATTTTTTTAAAAAAATCAAAGGATCACTAAACAAGAGAATTTTAAATCAAATCAGACCAAGTACCAGTGCTTGCTTTCCAGCAGAAGCTAAAGAGGATGGTGAGAGAATGGATGGATCCATGCACATTTGAAACAGGCAAACTATGGCAACTTTAATTCCCATTCATATATTGTACATATTGAAACAAAAATCTGGGCAAAGGAGCAAATAAAAGCTCCCTCTACAGCTTTTGATCCTAACCAGCACTAGAACTCTGAAACTAGAAGATATAGTATTTGATCAAGAATATATTATATTAGAATACCAATTAGCTTTTCAAAATAATATAAAGAAAAACAAAATCTGTGTAAAAGGCAATTGGGATTTATATATGTGCCCCATACAACAGGAGTCCCCAACCACCAGTGCATGGACTGGCACCAGTCCACAGTATGTCAGCAAATGGGTCTCACATACAAGCGAACATCCCATCTGCGGGATGCAGGCAGCATGCAAAACCATGTCCCAGCCCTCCAGTCTGTGGAAAAATCTCCACTGAACTGGTCCCTGGTGCTCAAAAGGTTGGGGGCTGCTGCCATTCCACTGACAAATGTCTTGGGAGTACAATTCACAAAATGACAACTTTTCAGTCATTATCTAAAGTACCAGTTAGGTTGAGTGATTGATTTTCATGGATCGAAATGTCATGGACACTGACTTAGACACAAGACTAGCAGAAACAATATTTAGATAACAACTCAGGCAGAAGTCACCAGGGTTTGTGGACTTTCTTGGGAAGCTTAACTAGAGGTTAAAATGGCATCTTCCAGGGAAATAGCTTGAAGTTGCCTCTCCTAGTTATCTCTGCATACAGTTCTTGCAGAGACAGCAGAAACTCCTTTTGAACTACAAAGAGAAAAAAAAGGCTCACAAGAGAAAGCACCACTTCTCCAGTTTTGTTCTAATGTGGGTAAGATCACAGAATCGTACTACTAGAAGAGATCTTCTGGTCAATATTCTTTTAATGGTATGGCATTAACTTAGTATTTAACCAATTACTTGGTGTATACTGTAGTATCAAAACTTGCTGCTAACTATATTAGGAATTATTGTACATTTTTGGAACGGTCATGATTCTTATTGTTAAGCTTCAATTTAATGAGGATTTAAAACTACGTCTGTTTTCTCATGAATTTAATCTCATGACTTTTCATATAGAAGTTATAGCTACCTCATCTACCTAAGAAATAAATATAACCAAAAGTGAATCTCACACAAAACCTTCTGTACTTGAAGCCAAAGGCAGCTTTTTGGCTTTCCCACATGATACTCTATTCCTTAATAAACATCACAGGAAAATGATTAGGAAGAGGAGTGACACTAATCCAGTTTAATCTAACAATCTCACTTGCTCAACATATTGAACTGGATCATTTAAAAGTCCATTATATATCATGAACTCTGAAATAAAGTCACATCTGGGCAAGGATTAACATTCAGATCCCCATCCAGAGTTAACATCCAGAGTCCCTGAGGTAATTTTAGATACCTACACAGTACCTTAACTGATTCAGCTATGTTGTAGAAAACCAAAAGTGAAAATCAATTTGGTCTTTTCACCTCTGGATACAGAAGGAAGAGTTAGAACAGCACTCCAAGAACAGGACTGTTTCAGATACTCTGTAGGATTTTGTTTTTCTTTGTGTTAGTTTATTACTTTCTGCTCTTCCACTAAGGTGAAGGACAGAGGACTTGAAATGAGAGCAGAGATATGATTAGTTATCTCTAAATTATCACTAGTTGTACAAGGTAAGTCATTTGCCAAGAAATTGGGGCAAATGTATTCAAGCTGTGTTAATTTTTGCTTCTAAATCTTATAAACTTTTCTTGTTTGTTTTCAATGTATTATGTTCCATGCTTTATGATCTATGTATAAGTTGTACTTTGAAAAATACTTGTGAATTTCATAGATTACATTCTTTTAATATGGAAAGCACTGCATAAATAAGTTAAGAGATATAAAAGCTTATCTTTGCTTTATGGTAACCATCCATATTGTGCTTGATAAAAATGTTTTGTTTTTTCAAATCTATAAAACATAACCTCATGGATCATTGCTTGGTGACTCCAATATTCATTCCTAAGATGCTATCAACATGTTTTGGTTGCAGCTTTAGGAAAATGAATGCCTTACTTTGTAGGGCTGAATTCCTGAAATACGTAACTTATTCAGTAAATAGCAAACAATTCTACATAATACATTTTGGAAGGGCTATTGGAAATGACCTACCTCTAAATAGGACATATTACATTTTAAGAGACGAAAGAAAAAAATACTGGTGAAATAAATACTAGTGAGTTAGTTATCATTTTTTCCACTTCTTCATTTTGTTGAAACAATTTTCATATTACAATTCATCCAGTAACTTCCAGAGTGGTAAACAGTATACCTCCACACAACATATATATGACTGTCTATCCATATGTGTGTGTGTGTGTGAACAGTATGTATTCTGTGTGTGTGTGGTTGTGAGTGAGTGTGTGTGTGTGTGTGTGTGTGTGTGTTAAAAACTAAAATAATTTAGTCAAACTAAAAGACATGAATAAATAAAAAAGTTTTAACCGGGCACCAATATAATCAATATTTACATCCTCTTAGGAATAAGGCCTTTGAAAAAGCTATCCCCTTTGTAGTTACATACAGTAGCAGTCTTGCACTAAACAGTTATGTGACTAAGAATGTCAACAAAATATCCAATTCCATTTCTACTAATCTGAAAGGAAGATTTCCCTTATAGCAATTAAAAAATTTTCTTCATCTCAGTTTGAACTGAATTACTATTTATAAATTTTCTCATAAGTTTTATTTTCAAAATTCTGCTTATATATCATAGATAATATTAACTGCATGCAAATTATCTCATGTTTTCTAAGTATGGATTGCTTTATTCTGAATGCATTAAGATACAGACTAGACAGCCTTCTATTCGAGCTGTTTCATCTTGATTTCCTATACAGAAGAGAAGATTGCATTTGATGGCCTACATGGCAACTTCCAACTGTATGTTTCTTATATTGTTGTGATTATTACAGTCTTCAAACTATTGTTTGAACTGATTTGCCCCAATTTATATGCTTCGATGGAGCATACATCTTAAAAGATCTGAAGGAATAACTAACCTCCCCACCCCCCCAAAAAAGGTGTTCTCCAAATCCATGGTGCACAAATTGGTATCAGAAAGTTTATCATTTCAGGACAGAATAAAGAGGTGTAGGGTTTTAATATTGAAAGTGACATACAAATCTGTATGTCATACAAAGTGACAAACGAATAGCTGGTTTTCATAATAATAATAATAATAATAATAATAATAATAATAATAATAATAATAATAATAATAATAATAATATTCATAATAATAAGACCTCTTACCATAGCTGCAATAAATGCAACTTGCCTGATCATCCTTGAGTCCTCTATTGTTAAGCTCATCAGTGCATGCTTCTAGAGATGCAGGATTGCTACCAAGGCTGGAATGAAGGAAAACTGCAGTATGAAAACTACAGCTAAAAATCAGCATCAAATTGTCAATGCAACATGACAATCCAGAACTGATCTGGATAAAGAATCAACTAGTCCAACAAGTGTTGCAAACTTTGTTCTAGTTAGTAGTTCCTATGCTTCTATTTGCTTATACTAGACTTCAGAAGTCTCATCCATACATATGGGAGCCAGCATAGTTTCTCTCTCTGCTCAAGGAAAGTTTTGCTAATGTGTATAAGGTGCATATTTGTGTTATGAAGAATCTGGCCATTTCATAACAAAATGTACCCATCCTCTGAATCAGCAGCAAAATGTTATACTTGGAGAAGTGGGTATTTTATATTCAGATTCCCTAAGTACTCCACATTAAACATATTAAGGGACAAATCAATATTAATCTCAAAGATTAGAAATTGTATTCCTAGATATTAAATGGAGCCCAAATTTTCAGAACATTTACTCATTTCTGTTACATTTCAGGCCAAGACAGGCCCTGCAATACATTGTGCCACATTGTGATGCTGAGCAGTTTCATAGATTCTTCAATGTTATGCAAATAGGATTTGAACACTAAGTTTGTCAACAACCCTAGGAAGTCATGACTCTATATATTCATTTACTATATATAAGCTGTAGCTTCAACAGTTTCAGTCCTCAGATGTACACAGAATAAGAGATTCTATCAGATGAAAAGAAATGATTCACAGCTCAGTGCAAAGATTCATTAAGCTTTCTCTGAAAGGTGCCAATCGAACCCCTACTGGAAAGTTTCCAGAGAGACAGTCCATCTCTGTTCTTGGCAGATTGTTTTATTCCTTAATAGCCATTAATGTTAAGAATTTCTCCTTGTTTGAATTTGGGGGGAGGGGAATTCGATCTATTTAGCCTTGTCTGTCCCACTTTTAGTCGTATCTTCCCTCAGACTCTTGCTTTGCACTCTGCAAATCTTGAATGTTTCAAGTGCTAAGGGGCTCTTAGATTGGTCTGAGAATTGAAGGAAGATTTTAAAGTTAGTAAGTCAGTAAGAGCCAATCTAAGGCTTTTTATTATTCATTTGGAGAGAACATACAGTCTATCCTCAGAGAACCTATCCAAGCAGAGGTGTCTGAAATTACCTTCCTGTGTAGGTTTTTGCTCTTGAAATGCTCATTTTTTCCCCCAATTTAATAAAAAAAAATGAAATAAGCTGTATTTAGGAAATAAAAAACAAGTTCTGTATTAAAGAAATACTTTTCCTCTCCGCACACACTTTTTTTTAACATGTTACCTTGTACTACATTTTTGGAAATTTCAAAAACCAGAAGTTATTTGTAAAAAAAAAATCAGTTCAATAAAATTATTGCAATTGTTACTATTTTTTTAAAAAAATGACATTATGAAACTTTTTTCTTAAACCTTTAAAATTTGTCCACCTCAAAAGTGCAGTGTCTTTAAGTTTTATTTTATTTTTATCTGCCTTTTGTTTATGTTAGAACATAGAATTTGTTTAAATATTCAGACAATTACTGTATTATACAATTTATAATAAAAGCAACATAAATATTCTAAAGCAAACCTACTTGTAGTGTGAAATAAGGACAAAACAATGCTTATTTCAAAAAACAAAACTTCCAAGTGTGGAAAAATAAAGACTAACGAGGGCTCAGAACAGAAGAGAAGGGAAAACTATAAGGTAGATAGATCAGTCCAGTATCTTGTCAGATAAATGCTAGAAATAGATGTAAAACAGGCCAACTGGTATAGTTTTTATTCCATTGCCACTATTTCAAACAATTTCTGAAAGAAAAAGCAAATGTATAAAGAAAAAAAGCCTGTTATACCTTCTCGTATTGGAATGGCAGGTCTATCCCTTCAGAATAAAAGTTTAAAACAAGGAAAATGTGAGATTAGCTTCCAATTTTATGATTTAGTTTCCTTGAAAATAATAGATCACTAAAGTCCAAATTTTCAATTTCATCAACGTTGGTTATATGTTCATATTTAATGGGAAATTTGACACATGAAGAGATAAAACCCGAACCCTTGGATTTTTTTAAGTATCCAGAATTATAATGTGCAAGTATCTTCTGTTTATTTTTTCATAACCTGGTTTCTATCCTATGTACTTTTACTTAGGAGTCAAATATATCACTTTCTCCTGATCTCACACACTTATGGAAAACACTATACTTTTGACAATTAAATATTGTTAAACATTACATACATAGCTATTTTATAAATGTGTACATACATACAATATGACGGCGGTCTTAATAAATTGTGTTTATATTGGACTACTTTAAGAGTTTAAATTATAAACTGATATGTCTCCAAAATAGATATAACTATTTTAAAGACATGAAGATTACAAATCAATGGTCTCTGGGCAGCATGGAAAAGCTAAAATACCACCCATTTTTTTCCCCTTTGAGGTCAAAGACCACAGCTTCAACCCTGGAAGTGAATAGATACAAACTCTTCCTCCATTTTCCCCTTCTAGCTTTAGAAACTCTAATTATGATGTTTAAAGTTGCTTGAAAACTGAAGATTATACAATCCAAATACCTGCACATCTCATTGGAAAAAGGGATAACAGATAAACTATTTCTCTACAATACCTTATTTTATACACAATATATATTGGTTTAGCCACCATCATTCTAGATGACAGAATATTAGGAAATTCAGCCTTTATTATGTGACTTCGAGAAGAATCCTGTGCCCTGCAGAAATATTTCAGGTTATGTGCTATATATTACTTTGCTCTTGAAGAGGCATTCACTCTATAGTTCTCAAGGGCTGATAATATCCCTCAAACTTCTCAGTTATTAGAGATATATTTTAATGGAATAATTTTTTGAATTGTGCAAGATGGACCAGATAAGCAAGGCATAAGAGTTGGTGGGGAATGGCCTAATTTCACTAGATGGTTTTCTTACTTCAGTTCTCAATCACTTTCTGCATTTTATTCCAGGTTCACCTTCTTGCTCTGTATTGTCTGCAGTGTGATCTCTCTCTGCTTGCTCACTTTACCTCCTTGTTGGTTCCACAGCAGCTAAACAGAACTTTATAATTCTTCATTTTCTTTCCCCTTGCTGCAATGCAACCTCCTTCTCTTATTGATTCTTTCAATTATAGTTCATCCTTGTTCTTTTTTCACTCCTTTTTGTTCTTTCTTATTGTTTCTGCTCTAATCAGTTCTTTACCTTTCTTCAGCTTTCTCCTATTTAGATACTTGGAAGGCAAAGACAGAATACTTTCTTCAAGAATTACTGTATTTTTCGCACTATAAGGTACACCGGACCATAAGACGCATGTTAGCTTTAAAGGCATCCATCCAGAATTCATCTGGCTAGTGTCCTTGCAGCAAACAGCAAAAAGCCTGGTCAGCTTCAGCACGTTATTGCAGCCCCAGCATGTGGCTCGTCAGGGCTCTGTTCCATTGCCCCACCACTGGTCAACTGAGCTAAGCTGCTGCTGCCACCAGGGAATGCTGGAGCCTTCGCTGCCAAGCAGCTGATCGGCGGTTGGATTGGCCTCCCAGAATACCGCCGATCAGATGTTCTAGGCAGCAGGGATCACCACTGCCACTGCCTAGAACATGAAGGCTCCAGTGTTCCCTGGTGGTGGCAAATGGCAGTGGTGACAGGCAGCAGCGGCAGTTGGGGTGACAGACAGCAGTGGGGGTGACAGGCGGTGGTGGTGACAGGTGGCCACCGTCACACCAACACCCTTCCCCCCTACTGCAATATACTCTATAAGACACACAGACATTTCCACCTACTTTTTTGGGGAGGGAGTGTGTCTTATAGTGCGAAATATATGGTAACTAAAACAAGAGATGGATATTAATATGTATCCATGTTTTGTGCACCTGTATCCATGTTTAGCTGAACAGTTGGAAGCACAATTTAATATATTTGGTAAATTAAAGTAACAGTGCATTTCAATTTTTTGCCTATAGTTTCTCGGTAAATAATTGTTGACTCATGGCCATTATATTTTTGCTGTACTTTTCACATTGATGGTTTATTCATTTTTGACTTTAGTTCAGGGATGCTTTTGATTTTAAAACCAACAACTGTTTTGAATCAGGTTTTGTGTATTGGTATTGGCATCCACACCAATTTTCTCACACCTTTAGCAACCTAAGATGCTACTCTCCTCTCACAAGTTGGTCATAAAGATATTTTGGATAGTCTGTCATTAATTAAAAAAATTATTTCAAGGATATCCGCATATTTGCCAATTTCAAAGCATTAAACATGGCCCAATAGTTAAAACTTTTCTGTTTAATTTAAAATATTCTAGATGTTATGTTGTCTAAACAATGCTATGATATTTTAAATAGTTAAATGAAATATTTAATGATTGTTTATTTCATGCTTGACTTTGCCCATAAAGATGCCATAAATAGATTAGTTTCAAAATTAGTGACATTATTCTTTTACAGCAGGCACTAGAGTACTGTGACATCTTAAAGATTAATTTGTTTTTGCATGAGCATTTCTGGATCACATCTGATGAAATGGATTGTTATTTATTTGAGTGATTGATTGATTGATTGATTGACTGATTCCTGCCTTCCTGCCTTCCTAGTAACTACTTAAAGTGACTAAAATTAAATAAATCAATATTTTTCATAAAACTATATTACAACTTTCAGACCTCTAAGGTAGTAGATGCATTATATCATTTCTTAATATGTATTATAACATTTTAATCCATATAGGTTCAACTCAGGGTGGCAAATACCTAATACCCTTGCCTTTTATCTTCTTTAGAACAACCACCTTGACAGCTGGATTGGGTTGAGAGAGAATGAGTGGCCCAAAGTCATTCAGTTGGCTTTCATGTCTAAGGAAAGCTTAGAAATCATAATCTCTTGGTTTCTGGGCCAGCACTTTAACAATTACACCAAATTTTCCCTCTTTAGTGTTATTTATTAATTAACATATTAAGTAAGTAAATATTTAGTATTCTTATTCCTTTGAAAAACTTCTAAGTTACTTCAAAGTTATCTGTAGAAAAGCTTTTAAAATTACATCTCTTCTCAATTTGTAGAGATTTTTGAAAAGTAATTCATAGAAATTTTATATTAGTAAATTGATTTTAACACTCCAAATATTTACAAGGACTTCTTTATACATAGATGCATGTTAAAATACACTTTTAAATAATTTTTCAAATGCTTACTTTTCAAGAAAATATAATACAGAAAATGCATCTACTAGGGAAAATACACACAGAAAAGGTTGATACTGGAAAAAAGTATATACAAAACTACATTTTAATATAGAAATGCTGCTTGCAACATAAAGTATGCATAAGAAAAATGCAAACAAAATACATATATTTGGAAAAACATGGACGTAGGAATATATGTGCTTAACTCTTTTGTCCAAATATATAGATGGGAGAAAAATATTCAGTAAAAAAATATTTCAGTAAAGAAATATTTTTCTTGTTTAATAGTTTTTTTTTTTAACTACAAGGAAGAGAGGTTTGATATACTGGAGAAACTGTGAGAGAATTTCTAAGATTACTGGGTAAATTTAAGTAGCTGACATGAATATTCTTAAAAGTTCATTATAATATAAGTGGGGGAAAATATTTATTCAAACTGTTAATTTGAACAAATTATGAAGCAATTGGATTTTTGCCAATTGTTAGATTTTTATACTGAAGAGTATTCTGCATTTCCATCTGAATTCCATCTGAAGTGGGCATTGAATAAATATAATTAGGTGAACAAAAGAAATTGCAGTACATAAAAATAATTATTAAAAATTAACATTAAAGATGCTTAGCACAAGTTCTTATAATCTGTATATTGTTGCGTATTTCATGTTTGATATGTACTATCTTGCATTGATAGCTATGAAAAATAAGCAATTTTTACAGATATATTTTCTAACTGTATGTGCAAGTTCTAACTGTTTGCAAACTGCAAGCAGATTGTAAATTTTACTTACACAAATATGATTCTTAACTGTGCCATTCTTTTCAACTATGACTAATTTCATTAAAGGCTTTAAAATAGTGATGGTTAGATAAGTTTCTCAATCACATGATCTAATTCCCTCAAAGCTTGACTTTATAGATGTGATAAAAAGTACTGGTGGGTTTTTGTTTCGTTTTGTGTGCAAGAAGTTAATCTATGTTTACACTATTTTAAATAGCGCCATTATTTTTTTAAAAAAATATTAAAAGTTAAAAACTGTATGAACATGTGAGATAGTAAAAGTAAATAACTTCTAATAAAAGGTTTTTTTCTCTCAGCAAAAACTTAATGACAAACACTACCCTTCAATTGTGTTCTTTCTTTGTTTCCTGTTAGAGAAAATCTACCTAGCTATCTGGCTACCTACATACATAAAGGGAAAGGCCAACAAGGCAAATACTGTTAATAAAAGCAGCAAGAAAAAAATACAGCAAAACTTAATAGACCAGCTATTGCCCAGGAGTTCAAAAATTGTATATCTCCAGTCTTAGGAGAACAATTAAAATAGGATTGTAGTTTTTCAGGTCTCTAAGAATGAAATGAAGAATGCTGCTCATGGTAAGAATAACAGTATTCCTCCTTGCAAATATAGGCCTTCCCTTTTCCTGTGAGCAAATCAGTATAGTACTATGCCTGTTCTTGGTGGTTTTTAATGAAGGATGAAACCTTTTTCTAGCTTTTAACTTGTTGGTTGTACAGAGTAACTTGGTGAATGGACAGGTAGTTAGGAAGGAAGGAAGGAAGGAAGGAAGGAAGGAAGGAAGGAAGGAAGGAAGGAAGGAAGGAAGGAATAATTATTTCTTCATCCTACAAGGTACCTCAGAATGTTGTGTGGAAACCCTAATATTTTGTGATAGGAGTGGCTACATAAATAAAATAAAATTAATACAGTTATTTTCCAGATATTCTTTCCAAAGGCAGTTATCGCAATGAGGAATTAGTAAGTCTCATTTATCCACAGAAAACAGCATCCCATCAACAAAATACCACCAAAGAATTTCTTGCCAACAGGAGTTGGACATATTTTCTGGCTCCTAGAAAATATATTAACATATTTTTGTCCTTTAGAATGATAAACATGGCATGCCATGAAAGTGTTATTCAGTGACCTACATATAAATTACAAAGACCAAGTCTAAATCAAATTTAAATTCAACTTATTAAATGAAATAATTACAATACTTTTTCAGTCTTCTTTAGCCTAAAAGGGCACTCTGATTTGGATTTACAATTCAGAAGTAATCGATCAAATATAATGTATTAGTATGACTCACTTTCATTTATAGCAAGGCATTATTAAGTACTGTTAAATGCTTTCTATTAGGAACTAGAAAGTCTTCTAATTTTGGCTCTTGTTCAGCCTAATTTTTTTTGGGGGGGTGGAATTCATAATTTCATGGAAACAAAACAGCAATACATTTGACATTTTCTTTCTAAGCTTCCTGCTATAATTGGGATTTTAGCTTTAGAAAAATCTGGAGCTTCATATCCACATTTTCATATCCAAAATTTTATTGATTTGTCAAAGGCTGCTTACACATAGACATCCTAAACATATGTACCCATTTATATCACTATTAATATTCTTTTTTTTTAATCTTTTGCCTTTTATGCTGCAAAACGATGGGTGAAAAACTGTTGAAAGACTCTGTTTTTCCCTATTCAACCATATGGTACTGTTTAATGCACTAGCCATTTGAAACTGTAAGTTACAATAGTTGTTATACCCATATCCTTCAATTGCACAGTATGACAAATCATTGCTTAGTGATTTTCCATTGACCACAGGAGCTTTTTCTGTGGGAAAATAACAACATTGTGTTGGCTACTGACAGGATAGCTCCATCTGTGGCTTTCAAAGTACCTGTTTGTGATAGTTTTAGCTGAATTTGAAGAATATGCTGAGTTTCTTAAATCTTTGGATGGAAAAGGCATATCCCACAAAAATGGTGTTGTCTGCTAAATAAGGAGGTGCATATTTACTGAGTATTATTTTGTTCTACAGGAAAAAAGCTCGGCACATTGGATCTCCTATGCTCATTGCTTGTATGACATATTACTCTTTTCTGACAATATTGGCTAATTCATGCAACATCTATATTTGAAACCAAATACCTGCTAGTACTGGAGAGAGATTTTTTTTTCAATTTGATGAGATTGTTTTTCCATTAAAAGAAAAGTTACAGAGTGTTCTATTTAAAGAAAAATAAGATTGTCTTCCAACATTTCTTCTGTCATTACTACACATTTAAAGCAGTGACCAATTAAATATTAATATTATTCCTAACTACATGGGAGTAATTTATGTTATTGAAAAATAAATTTAGTATTTGAATATACTGTACTGTATTAAATAAATAAAACTTGAACAGTTATTCATAAATATATTACATAATTCAAGTATCTGCTTTTATTTATCTAAAAATGATCTTACATGGGCATGTTCACTGCTTGATAATGATAGGACACAGTGACCACTTACACGCATGAGTGGATTATCATAGATTTAATGTCACAGACATTTATCATTCTAAACTATAATTTGTTGAATCAGCAGAGTATTAGGATTCATATAGCATTCTAAGTTATATACAACAATAAATTGTAACTAGGTTTAGACAAAATGCTAAATCAAATGTAAATAGGGAACATAATATGATGTGAGAATCATGCTCTTGAGGGTAAAACCAAAAAGAATCTTAATTAAGTAAATGTCAACTAGCTATATTGGTCTTAGTGTATCTCCATTAGTCATTTTCAGTAAACTCCATTCCCAAATTTTCGGTAGTGCTATACCATTATCACAGACAGATAAATATGATCTCTGATAACACAGAGAATCCTGAAATGTGTTATTTTTTCTATAAATAAATGTGTTATTTGTTTTATTTCTAAATGTTATAATCACGTAGATCAATTATTTAAGAAAGTATGGAAAGCTTATGCTAGGAAGAAAAGCAGCAACACATGAAACAGGTTAGAAAGCACAATGGGTCAAAAGCAATTATCACAAGCATATTTACATGGTTACAGTGCTCCCTAGTAACAAAAAATTATTAATGCAAGTATGCAAATAAATAAATACATACATACATAAATAATAAATAAATAATTGTCTAGATGTCTATAGGTACAGAAAAGCTATAACAATTATAAACAGCGGAAATGCAGCAGTCAATAAATTCTTGAAGCTCATGCCAAACTGCTGGCAGATAAATAATATTGGTATGATCAATACTTAGGAAATATAGAAGTACATAATCTAGGAGAAAAATGAGAAGGAGAGAATATTAAAAGTATTTTCATAATTAACTTGCTTATTGTAGATTAAACAATGGCTGAATTGCAGATGAGATAGAATAGAACAGAATTCTTTATTGGCCAAGTGTGATTGGATACACAAGGAATTTGTCTTGGTGCATACGCACTCAGTGTACATAAAAGAAAAGATACATGACTAGGACAGCATCTTCAGGTTGTGAGGCAAAACTGAAATTAATTTTCCCAGATTCTTTCTTCTTTCCCACATTCAGATGAATACCAGACAATATTCTGAACTTCTCTAAACACAATACTGTATAACAGACACTCCTGCACCTTTCTGAAAGCTGATTAACTTCATAAAGCATAAATGGGTAGCACAACTATCCTCAAGGGCACTGTGCTTTATTATCAATATATTAGTTCTTTCACTTGTCTTGATAAGCCCAACACTGTGTGTCTCTTAAAAAAGAATGACTGCAAACCATGAGATTCTCATTATATGTAATTGCTCTTTACAATGACTAGCTATCTCTGGTGAAATGAATTGGTGGTCTCCACTATAATAGAATCTATTAAAAAATTGGAGGGTACGGCTGGCCTCTTTGATGCTGAAAAGGAAGAAATTCAATAGGCAAGTCTCATCAGGCTGTCTAACAAAGCAGAAGTAAAGACTGCAGGCAGGAGCATGCTGATAGCATGGGTC
Organism: Pituophis catenifer annectens; assembly: GCF_029215685.1. Taxonomy (NCBI): domain Eukaryota; kingdom Metazoa; phylum Chordata; class Lepidosauria; order Squamata; family Colubridae; genus Pituophis; species Pituophis catenifer. The sequence continues at coordinate 89,521,172 of NW_027256884.1, forward strand.
ACTAAGGGTTTACCCAGGAAAAGAAAGATGACAGCAGCAGCAGATAGCTAGCTGTTCAACCGTTAGCCAATCACCTAAGGGAATAACAGAGACTTCATTTGGCATTGGTGGAAATTTCAAAGTAGACATCTATTTGATTAAAACAAGAGATTTCCAAAATGAGGTGCTTTATGCCTAGTACTATTATCCCAAATAATTGTCATATCCAGGTCTGAACATTATAACCAACATACGGATGCAGTTGGCTACTTTTATATGGGGCTGTAAATCTGATCACAGAACTGAAACCTCTATTATTAAAACAGTACCATTTCTGGGTAATAATGAATTATCCTGGTCCTGGCTGGAAATTTTCTTCTGCTACAGAAATCCCAACTTTAAACAGTGAATTTCATCATGTGGTACAGGGAGGTTGAGTATTATTTGAGGAGATGCCTTTCTCCCCTTGCTTCCAAGCAATGCATTTGAAAACGTGGTGGCTGCTGGACATCAGAATTCATGAATATATGGTCAAATATAAGTGAACCATCAAAATTGCATAAGGAAAACACTACAACACGAGGACCATAAAAACATCAATAGTGTATAGGTAGTCATCGCTTAACAACTGCCCTGTTTAGTAACCATTTAAAGTTATGATAACACTGAAAAAGTAACATTACAACCATTCCTCTCATTTAAACCATCACAATACCCAACGTCACGTGATTGCCATTTGTATGCTTCACAGCAGGCTTCTGACAAGGAGAGTTGATGTAGAAGCTGGCAGTTAAAATCATGTCATTGTCACATGATTTGTAGCTTAATGTTTCTGGGTATTTCTTTTAGGACCAAGCAGAAGTGAAATTGTAATACATTGTGGTCACATGATGGTCACATTTGTAGTGACACTTAACAACTATATTACTTAACATGGAGTTCTGGTCCCAGTTTGGGTCACTATGCAATGACTACCTGTAGCCTTTTTGTTAGGCAGTAACAGTAAAACAGCAGCAACAACTACGATCACTGACAACATTCATATGGCAACATTAATATTTATTGTTGATTTCTGAAGTTTCACATTATATTCATGATACAGCTTCCCTGTTACTGCTTTCCAGATCTTTTTTGAAGTGTTAAACACAATTGTACTTGAAATTTAGATAATTTATGTAGTGACTATGTAAAACCACCTCAAAAATATGAGGAAAAATACATAAAGATATTTATAAAGGTTAAAAGTTTTAATTGAAACCACAAATATTTTTATTAGGTATAATTTTGAAAATATAAGTGGGAAATATCACAATTTTCTAAGATACATATTGACAGCTACAAGTACAAATTTGGTACAACATAGAAAATGTTGTCAACAATATGAGATTGGGAAACCAATTTTGGAGAATATACAGAAATAGCAAATTTGACATTATACATCTATTGTATTAATCTAACCAAATCAGAACAAGAATGATCCCTGTATTTACGGAGAACAAATTTAGACTTTTGAAATATGGTTTTTACGGGAGGAAAGCCTTAGATCAATGAAAATGATGAAAGGATTTAAATAGATACTAATGATATATAACATTTAATATAAAGTACAAATATCTAGGTAGTGGTCACTGGTTGAGGGAAAATAAGACAGAGAGAAAGGGGAGAATGTATTGCTATTAAATGTTCACATATTTTAATTAATTTGTTTATTTTAGTTCTATTCAATTGTTACCATCCAAAGTAGAATTTTTTTTCTTTTGTACTAAAACATTCTACAATGAAATTGTCTTTTAAAAAACATTAAGTTTAGGTCCTAACTGCTAATGCTGGAAGCTGAGAATCAATCAGTGTTCCAAAAATTGAACATGGACACAATAACCCAATGAACTCTATACCACCTTGAGGAAAATCAATTATAACTATAAAGTGGTAATTATTATTGGTGTTTCATCATTTCAGCCTTTTTTTTTTTTTTGCCTTACCAGCTGCTTGATAATTTAAGATCTTCTTGCTTTCAAGTCCTGAGAGGAACAGCAGGGAGACAATAGTAAGAGCTGAAGTACTACAATTGGAAAAGCTCTGTAATAATTAGTGAAGGAGGAAGAAGGACAAAAGTGGTAGCACAGCTGCAACCCAAATTTATGACACTAATTTATGATACATTGGGGGTGGGGAGAGATTTGCAGACGAAGATGGTTACTAACTAAGCATTCAGCATTAATTGCTATATTTACTACAAGTAATTTAATTTGGACGGTTATTAGTAATATAAGAAAAAAAGGTGGAATTGTGCTATCTAATGTGTTAAATATCTGTGAAAGTTTATCTTCAAGTAGAATAAGGCTGTAGCTTCTTTATGGTAATCTCAGATTAAATTTATTCATGGTATATTGAAGTCAAGGGTTTTAAATCATCCCCAGTTCCAATTTCAACAACCCAGAAATAGCTATATGAAAAAATATATATTTTTATAATTCTAGAAGTTATGAATCAGGAGAACAAAAGTTTACCCTGATATGAATCATGAAAAGGACTCATTGCTTCTATTAACAATTCCTTAGGGATTGTATTAAGTAAGTCAAATATTATTGAAACTAATTCAGTAATGCCTATCCTAGGTCTCTTATTAAATTTAAATTCACTCCATAATAAAATTTATTTGCCCATTGATCTCTTACAGGATAGTAAAATCTCTCTAGCCTTAATTATAAAAGTTAAATTAACTATCTATAATGGCAGCAGTTATTTCAACTAGTCTATTACATCATCAGCTTCCACAAATTAAGGAGTTACTATTATTTTGAAAGAATACATTCCATATTCCCTCTCTATTTTCATATATATATCATCTGAGATGTGAGTTACATTTAGGCAGGTAGTATACAAAAGCTCCACTATCCCTAATGATGGCTTGAATTAATTCCCATTGTCCCACCACATTTAATAAGTTGTTTAACAGGTTAACTCCTGCATTTCAGGGTCTACTCCCAGTTTGCCTTTGATTGAATCTCTCTCTATGAGAAATGCCGACAAAGATCCATTTCTCAGTGACAGCGGTAAAAAATTTTTGCAGAGACAAACCTAGATGTTTATAAAGGGGGTATTTAGCACCTCCAAATGAGCCCAAATGATACTTCTATCAACAGATAATATTCTGTCAAGTCTAATCCTCAGTTCAGCTTTTCTGCACATTTTTTTTTTTAAATTTGATTTATATGCCGCCCTTCTCCGGAGACTCAGGGTGGCTTACAATGTGCTCAGAAAGAGAAAGAGAAGATCACAATGTGATCTTTCTCTTAGCTCCAATGGTTCTAAATTACAATATGAGGACATTAAAAGGATCATTTTAACATAAGGCAGCTACTATCTATGTAACAGTAAAAAAGAAGAAAAACCAAAGGTGTTGAGATGTGAATATGATTGGTTAAGATAATAGCATACACAACAAGAAGAGGTATAGATTTATTCCGTTGGCATTATGGGCATCCAATAAGCAAGCCATAATATTTTAGCATGCAAAATGTCCAAATCAAAATGTTTACAAAAGGTAAATATAGGTTAGAGAGATGGAAAATTTAGAGTTAAAATACTATATGAAAGGAAAATTTCTACTTTAAATGAAAGAAAATTGGAAGATAAAGGAAAACAATATGTTTCTTTTGAATATGTCCAAGGTCCAGGAGAATATCTCATCAACCAAATTCAGGCAGAATTCTTGGGAATACAAAGGAATTGGGATTTTGACTAGACTTGCCAAGTGGAAAACAATAGGAACAAACTAGTGGTGGGTTGCTCCCAGTTCGCATCGGTTCTGGAGAACATGTAGTAAAATCTAGCTATTTTGCCGCTCTTATTGCGTCATCAGATAATCGCCTGGCCGCCCTGTTTAGGGTGACCCGCTCCCTCCTCCATCTGGAAACACAGGATGACCCCTTGCAGGGCCGAGCTGAGGACTTTGTGCAGTATCTGTATGACAAAATCGCTCACATTCGGGAAGGGCTGGCCTCTGACTGGGTATGTCCGGACGGGATGACTGAGGCAGGTCTTGAGAGTGTTATCTGGGGGGAGTTTGATTCTGTGGCTCCCGAGGACATGGACAGGGTCCTGGGACGGCTGAATGCGACCACATGTTTATTGGACCCATGTCCCTCCTGGTTGGTACTGGCTTCCCGGGAGGTGACACGAGGCTGGCTCCAGAAGATTGTTAACGCTTCTTTGAGTGAGGGGGTCCTGCCAGCTGCTTTGAAAGAAGCAGTTGTGAGGCCCCTCCTCAAGAAGCCCTCTCTGGATCCGGCTGTTTTGGCTAACTATCGTCCAGTCTCCAACCTTCGCTTCGTTGCAAAGGTTGTTGAGAGTGTGGTAGCGCAACAGCTTCCCCGGTACCTGGATGAAGCTGTCTATCTAGACCCGCTCCAGTCCGGCTTCTGGCCTGGGCACAGCACGGAAACGGCATTGGTCGCGTTGGTGGATGATCTCTGGAGGGCTCGGGATAGGGGTTGCTCCTCTATCCTGGTCCTGTTAAACCTCTCAGCGGCTTTTGATACCATTGACCATGGTATCATGTTGCACCGGTTGGCGGGGTTGGGGGTGGGGGGCACCGTTCTGCGGTGGTTCTCCTCCTACCTCTCTGACCGGTCGCAATCTGTGTTGACGGGGGGGCAGCGGTCAACCCCGAGGCACCTTGCTTGTGGGGTGCCACAAGGGTCGGTCCTCTCGCCCCTTCTGTTCAACATTTATGTAAAGCTGCTGGGTGAGATCATCCGTGGCTTCAGTACGCTGATGACACCCAGCTGTACATCTCCACCCCAGGCCACCCCAACGATGCCCTTGAAGTGATGTCCCAGTGCCTGGAGGCCGTCCGGGCCTGGATGGGGAGAAACAGGCTCCGACTCAAGCCCTCCAAGACCGAGTGGCTGTGGCTTCCAGCGTCCCGATATAGCCAGCTGACGCCATCGCTGGCTATTGGGGGCGAATCACTCGCCCCCACGGAGACGGCTCGTAACTTGGGCGTCCTCCTGGACGCACGGCTGTCTTTAGAAGATCATTTGACGGCCGTGGCCAGGGGGGCTTTTTATCAGGTTCGCCTGATATGCCAGTTGCGTCCCTTTCTAGATTGGGACTCTCTACGCACAGTCACTCAGGCCCTAGTCACTTCCCGCCTGGACTACTGCAACTCTCTCTACATGGGGCTCCCCCTGGGGTGCACCCGGAGGCTCCAGCTGGTCCAGAACGCGGCCGCGCGGGGGATTATGGGGGCGACGAGGCGCTCCCATGTGACACCTCTCCTGCACGAGCTGCACTGGCTCCCGGTGGTCTTCCGGGTGTGCTTCAAGGTGTTGGTGACCACCTTTAAAGCGCTCCATGGCTTAGGGCCGGGGTACTTACAAGACCGCCTTCTGCCACCAATAGCCTCCCACCGGCCAGTACCGACGAAAAATCCGGAGGTCCCGACGAAAAATCCGGAGGTCTGTTATTGTACGTAACTCTGGGGGGAGGTTGTTCCAGAGGGTGGGCGCCGCCACAGAGTGGGCCTCCTCAGGGTGCCGTCCACCAGACAATGTCGGCTGGCGACCCCCAGGGGGAGAGCCTTCTCTGTGGCGGCGCCCACCCTCTGGAACAACCTCCCCCCAGAGTTACGTACAATAACAGACCTCCGGATTTTTCGTCGGGCCCTGAAAACCTATTTATTTCAACTAGCTGGGGTGGCTTGAGTTAAATTTTAAATTGATTTTAAATTGGGTTGTTTTAATTTACGGCCAAAATATTTAATTATTTTAATACTGTTTTTAAATTTTGTATGCTCTGTTTTTACCTTGGCTGTGCACCGCCCTGAGTCCTATTTGGAGAAGGGCGGTATAGAAATTTAATAAATAAATAAATAAATAATAAATAAAAATCTCCCATCATTTGGAGAACTGATAGTAATGGCTGGCTGGCCATGCCCCCGAACCGGTCCCCCGGCTGCCATGTTCATCACCACCATGTTCTTTGCGCATGCACATCCCATTGCCTTGCAAGTCCAAAGGGATGCTCATGCGCAAAGAACATGGCGACGATGGCAGATGCTTTTTGGCAGCCTGCGGACAAAGTGGCTGCAAAAAAAACCTTTTTGGAGGCTTCCTGGCCAGCTGCTTTCCAGCAGCAGTGGCTGGCTGGGGACCACCAAAAACTTGGGTTGGCTTGCCTTCCTGACTCTGGACCAGCCGTGTGGAAGGTAAGCAGCTGAAAAAAGAAGCAGTGGTGGGGGAGGAAGGCAGGCAAGTGGACCTGGCCACGGGGACCACCGGGAAGACAGGCAAGCCTGTCGGAGTTGCCCGGCTAGTTAGCTCCCTTCCATGGTCCTACCATGCTTGCCTGCCTTCCAGCCCGGCCCTTCGGGGAGACAGAGCCACTGTGCTGGAGGTGAGAGGGGCAGTGGCAGCAGCGGTGCTGGGGGAGGGTGGCTGGATCTCTCTCTCTCTCTCTCTCTCTCTCTCTCTCTCTCTCTCTCTCTCTCTCTCTCTCTCCCTCCCTCCCTCCCTCCCTCCCTCTCTCTCTCTCTCTCTCTCTCACACACACACACACACACACACACACAAGCCCCTGTCAGGTCCACTGCCATTTCTTTTGCGTTGCCTCTTGCTTCTCTTAAAGTTGATTGTGAAGAGCTGGAAGACATTTCCTTAGATCTCTGATACTCCAACAATGACTTGGGAGAGGATCGGCACCCAATTCCACTTCCGGGACAGGAGAGGTGAGGAGCAGCAGCTGCTGCAAAGTTGGAGGATCTTGGAAATGTGGGGGAGGAGGGCGAGAGAGAAACAAATATCTTCTTGGTCTTGGGGGGAAGTTTGTCAAAATTCCGCCCCTTTTTTACGTGCATACACGTAAAGGGGACTTTGTCCCTCTCTCCCCCTTTAGTCGCTTCCCCGCTCTTCGTCTGACCCGTTATTCAGAGACCAAAACCCTGATTGGAGGAGTTTGTGGTTTGATGAGGTGATTTAAAAAAGGCTGTTTTTTTCTAGACATGAAGAGTCGTCTCCATTTTCCAGTTCGGACTGCTCGGCAGGCAGGCTTTTATTTTGTCAGCCCAAGGCGGGGGGAGGTACGTAGGAAATTGCCCTGTCTCTGTAGCATCAGTCATGTGACTGAGTGGGCGTGGCCAACTTGATGTCACTCACATCAAGGTGCCATCCCACCTTGCTGTGAGTGACTTTTAGTTGGCCATGCCCACTCAGTCACATGACCACCAAGCCACGACCACCAAATAAGCCACCCCCACCAAACTGGTAGTAAAAAATTTTGGAACCCACCCCTGGAACAAACCAACAATGTAAAGCATTTTGTGGGCTAAATTATACCATTTCTTGAATCAAAAATGGTTTGTCTAGTCCAACTCCTTCCTTCCTTCCTTCCTTCCTTCCTTCCTTCCTTCCTTCCTTCCTTCCTTCCTTCCTTCCTTCCTTCCTTCCTTCCTCTCCCAGAAGTGCATAGTCCTTTAAGATAATCTGGAATTCTTTAGAGTTGCTATGATTTTCTTGATCATCAGCTTGAAATGTTTCTGCACCAGAAAATGAATTTAAACTCTTTTACTTTAGCCACCATATGGTCTCATACCTCAATGTACTTAATGATAGAAGTCACATATTTCTGCTTGAAACCAAGATTATCCTGAATCTTTCTAAATAGATTCTTTAGATGGAAATATACTTGGAAGCAAAACATTAATCGATTGTTGTTGTTGTTGTTGTTGTTGTTGTTGTTGTTGTTGTTGTTATTATTATTATTATTATTATTATTATTATTATTATTATTATTATTATTATTATATAGGCATACCCATATACTGACAGAGCACAGCATTGGCTTTGATTCCATATATATAATCAGCTAACAAGTATTGATGCCTTGCCTTTCATGTTTCTAAGTGGGCATGATAATGAAGAAGTTTGTTTGTGAAAAATTTATTATAAAACACTAGATTTAATCCATCTCACTTACATTTTGGACAGAGAGCATGGAATCTGGGGAACAAGGAGCAAAGAACAGCCATGTGATTACATAATCACACAAATGCTAAGATGTACATATTGTCATCAGACATCCTGATAAAAGCACATAATTGTGCATTAACACAATTACATGAAATTTTATTTCAATGTCTATAAATTTTGCTGCAGACACTGATGAAGGAAAGAAAGCAAATGTGAATCACAGACATTCAGCCTCAGTCTGTTTGTAGAACAATTCATAACAGAATGGCAAGCGTATTCAACTGCCTTACCCTGCCATTATTGCAAAAGAACTGGAAAAAATATGAGATCAACATTAAAGAAATAAAGGAATTTTACACAAGGGATCTTCCAGTTTTCCTTGTGCAATTTCCCAGCCTTACGCAAAGAAATTTTACCCAGCAAATATTGTGCTTGACACACAAACTACCCACCCTTTGTATAATATCTTTTTATATACTTTAGTTTCTTTTTTCTTTCTATAAAAAAAATGCAAAATACAGAGAATGTTGTTGACCATTTTGAAGCATCCCATATTTGAAAAGACCAGATTAAGCTTGCATTTTAAAGTTACAGATATTCTTAATTTTAAAACCGACTTCAAGATTGGAATTGCAAAAAAAAAAAAAAGGGCAACACAGATAATTTTGGCTTGTTTTCCAGAAAGTCCATTTCCATCCCTTCCTTGCTTTTTCACCGTTGTCAACATCAAATTAGCAGTTTGTAATCAATCAGCATACTTAATCTTCAGTAAGATTTTTTTTTTAAATGTTGCTACGGGTTTATTTTGCTTTATTTTTAAGTTTGAGTCTTCCCAGGTATGCTATATGTGTACAATAGAACTTTGTTTATATAAATGTTCACATTCAAAAATGAATTTGCTGTTAGAATTAATTATTTCTCATGTGATTCAGTGACAATTCTCTCATGAAACAGATGTATATGCCCTGCAGCAGTCCTTGGGAATTATTTACTGAGATAATTGACCAAAATGGCACTAATTTCAGATACCTTCATGATCTATGTCCTTCCCAGGAGCACAGCACAAATTACCTTACATTGATTGTACTGGTAAGACTGTGGGAATGAGCAGCTGAAGGCACAGCTTGCCCCTTGCCTTCCGCAAAGTGCTAAATGGCTCTGTTTTTATGAAAAGTCTGTTACAAAGCTACATTGTCTAAAGAGGAATCTAATAGAGAAATGCTAAATACTTCCAAGCTACAGTATAGCTTTCCAAATGTCTCAAATAGGCTGGCTACAAGACAGCCTTAGATAAAAACCTCTCTTCCTTGACCACCTTTTCGAGCTTAAGAAAATTAAATAGAAAACTCACTGGCCAATCGAAGAGGAACTAAAGCTTATTAGATTTTCGTCTTTCTTTTTCTTAGGATCAGTAGCTTTTTATCTTGGAGTTTTGATTAACTTGTCTCTTTTTCCTGTACAGTGTCTTTAACCTTCAGTATTTCTATTAAAACGTTGCCCAGGATCATGGTTTTCAAATACACTAAAATACTGGATTTAGAATTTATTTTACTCCATTCTATTTTTTATTGAAAAATGCAGGTTAGCAAAAATGGAAATTGCCTTTTGTATTATTAAAGGGTTCTAAGGGCTCCTTTTGACATTATGTATGAGTAGCAAATTAAATAAACATGGAGCCTCTGTCACATTTGAAAGGTCAAACATAATACTGACATATGGAAGTGCAGCACAACTGAACTAGTAACAAAAGTACTGGACATTAACAACAGCTATCCTGGATTGAAGCAAGGCCTGTCTAATCTAGCATTTCTTTCCCAAAGTGACCAGCGAGAGCACATAAGTAGGAAAGGGTGAGCCTTACTATTACATAAATAGCCACCTCAGTTAACAGATGCTGGATGTCAAAAGTAAAACATTGGAGGGGACAGCAAAGTGTATTGAATGCTTTCAGTTAGATTTTGCAGCATGCTAATGCTTATAGAATGTGTTAAATCAAAATTAGTTCTTAGTCCAGCTGTTTTTGTACAAGGAAAGGGAGGGACGTATTATTATTTTTCAGGAACCAATTTGTTGTTCTAATGAAGACATAGCAGTAGTGGGTTCCTCTTACCTTCGCTACCGGTTCAGAACTGGAAGCACACGCATGCACAGAGTGTCCGTGATGATGTCCGGACAGGAGTATGGAGCCTCCCGCCACTACCAGTTCGCTTGAACTGGGGCTAACCAGTAGAAACCCACCACTGGGACATAGACTTAATAGGCCTTCCTTTGTTACTATTAATACTTAGCATCACATCAAGAACTTCATCATCTACTGATGTATTTAATCATCTTTTCAAATATCCCAAAATGGTTGTCATTCCTTTATCTTTTGGTGAGGAATTCTACCATCTGACTTTTTCTTTTTTTATATTAAAATATTTTATTTCATCATTCATATTTCCTACACACAATTTGAATTCCTTTAAAGGAAAAAGGGAGACAGAAATGAGAAACTCTGCTATAAATACTTTTTCTTCCTAGTTTTTTTTTATTATTATTATTAGCAAAAAGTCTAAAACATTTTACTTTTCCATAAAGGAAATTCTCTCTCATTGTTTATTTGATTCCTTGATGGTACGATGGGGACAGCGGGGACAAATAAATACAAGTACTGTATTTATTTGGAAGTTAATTTATTGTACTAACTACACTATTATATGTCATATGGAACAGTATATGTATACAGGCAAATAAGACTGGCAGTTTTATTTCAAATATCTTCCTAGTTATCTCCAATCTGAAATGCAATAATATCAGAACAACTAGATACTGAATAGACATTTTCACTGAATTGCAACAGTTTTCTCAATCAGTAACTATCAAATAGGATCCATTCAAGATTTTTCTAATTTCATCAATCCTTCCCATGTGAATTTGATTGCATCAGTTTTCTGAGGCTAAACACTTTGTTTGCATTTCTTGAACATATCTTCCAGAAAGTCTGGAACATACTTTTGATTTTGCATTTTGAAATGCAAAATTCTTCAATACTTCAGGTGGGTGAACTATACTCTACTTCTATATTATAATCTAATATCTGTTTTAGTTACAGTCATTGCACCTTCCCTGCAGTCATGTGATCATGATTTCCAATGTTCTCTGCCAGCTTCCTACAAGCAAATTCTGTGGGTAAGCCAACAAAAAGTCAGAAATTGCTCTCAATTCCACTGATTTTTGGTCTACCCAAGCTCATTCTGTTTCTGCTTAGGTAAGGAACTATCTCTGAAAATGAAGATCCAATGCCATGGTTATGGCTAGTCATAAAAAATATCAAACTGAATTCCACTCAAGGTGTTATAAAAATATAGTTAAATAGTGACTGATTAAAAAAAGAAGAAATCATTTAAAATAAACCAGTACTTAATTAAAAGCTTGAAACTAATTTAGATGTGAAATATTAGAAATCTAGAATGGAAACAGAGTTTAATTCTTATATAGGACTGTTGCCTTAATTTTATAATTAGTGTTGGGTGGGATCCCCTTAAGAAGAATTCTGAATTTTTATACCTTTAAGCCTCAAAATTAGGAGTTTGTTTGTTCAGGTTTTTTTTCATCCTATAAATTGGCTATGTGGTTTGTGTACAACTGATTATTCATACATCTCGTACATCTCTCGGTTGCAAAGTGTACCAGCACCCATCATTTACTCTCATACAGCTTCAACTGTACAAGGTTGCACACTGAGCACAAAATTTGAATATTTTAATAGTTAGCACAGTCTAAAAATAGTATCTTTATGAAAATTTTGAACTTTAAGATAAAAATGTAAGCTTATAAAATATGTAGGCCCTTTTACATTGTCACTGCCGTTCTAGCTGGATATATCTCTTAACAATAAAAAATGTCTCATTTGGTTAAAAAGGGGGCTAATTAACTCTATTCTCATGCTACTTTTAGAGAGATCCATGTAGGAAGGAGAATTTCCTACCTTGTTATAACTATCTTTCCCCTCTATATTAGGCACAACAGGCATTCAGTTAAGCTATGAAAGAATATAATTGGCAGGGAGAAAGAAGAAAAGACAGAGGTCATGGCTTTAGTCTTTTTATTGATCTCTTTTATATATTGACTTTCTCACACAGATAAGAGCCTTGAGGCAGTTTCAACAATTAAAACAATTAGGAATATTTCTAATAAAATAATATTGAAGATGAATGAAGCAATTATTACAATTGATGATGATGATGATTTGGTTGTGCCTGACTATTGGCCATTCTATGGGTTAGTCCCTCCACACTACAGGTAAAAATAACAAGTAAAGTTTTGTTAATATTTATTTATTTAATTTGTATAGCTGCCCTTCTAAAACCAGAGTCAGTGGTGGCAAGCAATCATAAAAAACAAGTCAGTTAAAACACAATACAAAAAAGAAATTAAATATAAACAGGAACCAAGAGAATCTATAATAGGTCAGTGTCAATGTAATCAAGAAAGGGAACCCTTCACATATTCAGGACCCCAGGTCCGGGCACATAGCCAGGTTTTCAAGGCCTTCCAATAGGCCAGCAGGCTCAGGGTCATCCTCATATCTGGGGAGAGGATTTTCCAGAGGACACAGGCTACAGCAGACAAGGCATGCCTCCTGGTCCTCACCAACTGACATTCTTTGATTGACAAGACCCCAGAGAATACCCATCCTGCCAGAGAAGATTGGTTGTATGGAAACAACTGGAAGAAGACAGTCTCTCAGTTAATCTGGTTCTAACCTATTAAGGGCTTTAAAGATGACAACCAGCACCTTGAATTTCATCTAGAACCATACTGACAGCCAAAGCAGCCTCCGTAGCCAACACCATTTACAACTTGTGCAGTTGCATGCTGTAATGTAATTCTGTAAAGAGCATTGCATTAGTATGAACAGGATGTCACGATGGCATGAGTGATTGGAAACAGAGCTTCTCCAACCAGGAATGGGCATAACTGGCACACAACCTGATGATGTGCAAAGGCCACTTAGACACGTTTACTACTTAGTCTTCCAGCAGGACCTGTGAATGCAAGAGGATCCCCATATTGTGCACCAGATACATGTGAAATAGTGCCACCCTACCCTAGATCAAAGATGAAAAACCTTGGTCCTGGGAAACTCAAGCACCCACATTGGAGCTCACAGTTTCCATGCCAGCTATCTGTAAAACTTTAGTGCTGCTCACCTGCCCCTCCATTGTCATATGTCCAGATGCTAACTCAGAGCACCTCACCTGATTCATGTACCACAACCCCTCTACACAACCAGGGCAGCCAGTAATCCAATCATCCAACTACTAGTCTGAGGGACAAGATTGTATAGCTAACACACCAGCCAGCAACAACCCTACTAAGAAAATGAGTTCAAGGTACCACATTCAATTCTGTCCCAAGCCACATTCCAATCAAGTGAGAAAAATGAATCAAAGAGAAAGCATTCATTAAACCCAATAGAGAAAAAGCCCAAAACTATAGAAACACCACCATCTCTTAATCCATCTCTCGGCACTTCCAATCTGCTACAAAATACTAAAACCAGCCATTGGCACAATCTCCACAATCAGGCTTGACCTTTGCACCATCTTTTTTTTAAAAAATTTTTTTAATAATGTTAGTAAAATTTTAATTTTACTAGCATCTATTAAAAGGATATTTTGGTATGAAAAGACAGGAGGGCAACCACTGAGAAGTCTCTGTGCCATATTACCTCCCTTTTCATGATAACTAAAATTTAAATCAGGAAGAATCACTGAGGAAAAGTTTTTTTATAGGAGATCATATTTGACATAAGAACAGAGCAGGTGAACAGCAGATTGCTGAAATGTGATTCAAAATACTGATTTTTGTCATATCTGGAAAGTTATAAAGCAATGAATTGGGATCTTCTAAGTTAGATGAGGTTAGAGTGTTCATAATTGTATATCTTAAAATGCAATTCAATATTCTTTTAGGAATCACCTAATTTCTCCATTGAGGGTGGAGACAGCAGCCAGACGTGGGTTGTGCTCATTGGACAGAGGTTGGACTGAGCCTGTAAAATCTTCTTAAATCCTTCCCCTGTTGCTAGGGCACCCAGTTTTTTGCTCAGTCGTCAGACTGGACACTTGTGTGGAAAGTGTTCTCTAGTTCTATTGAGTTCTTAGGTTCCTATTGCTTTCTGATTGATTCTGGACTTTGACTTTTGGATTCCTTATTGACCATTCTTTAGCCTGCTGGATTGGATTAGGTGTCTCTTTCTTTCAGCAGCTCCCTGGAGCTGCTGAGTTTTTTTCCCTTCAGTTGCTGTCACCAACTATACGGTTAGTCAGACCTTTGGAGGAGCTTTTCGCTCCCTTTCTGGGTGAAAGGGTGGCTTTCTTGTCCTATAAGAGTTAAACTACCGTTTATGCGGTTTTTTTGGGTTTCTGTGGAGCCTTGCGCCCCCCCCCATCTAATTGGAATTTCATTTCTCCCTTTAAAATACTTGTGGAGTCTCGCGCTTGCCTAAGTTAGCCGCTTGTCGGTGATTACATTCCCTCCTCTCACGACTGCCTTGGGAGTCTAATTATTAACTAAAGGTTCCCTTGGGGCTCCAATTCTTCGAACGCTAGTCGTTCTGAGCTTAATCACCTGGCAGGGCTCGAGGCTGAGGTTCGGAGCTGTGGCGGCCGCCTCCTTTTAGTTCAGCTGTTTGGCGCGAAGCGGAGCGCCGCGCTCCCTGCATTAGCCGCTTGTCGGCTTTACGGACGACGGGCTGCCCTCTGCCCTAGTAGACGCCTTCTCTAGCGTCTGAGGGGTATTCTGGCCCCTCTCCAGCTCCCCCATACATATTTGCGCCGAGACTGTGGCCTTTGAGGAAGAGCCTCGCGCTCTAACTGATGTTCACTGAGGCGCCATTTTGAGTCCAAGTGCTCAAGCCCTCTCTCAGTTGCTGGGAGCCATTTTGAGTCTAGCTTCAAGGGAGGGCGGAGTTAAGAAGACTTCAGAGCCTCTTCCCCCCTCCCCTTGCCTGTTAGAGGTTTGTCTTTGAGCATTTGAATTGACTTTTAAAGGGATTTTAGAACGATTTTCCTGACATTCTGCTCTTCTGTGCTTCTCTGATTCTCTTGTTCCTCCCTTGGTGGCCCACTATCTTCTAACGCTGTTGTTTCTTCTTATCTTTGGGTCTACCTGCTCTGGTTGTGGTATCTTTAATCATGCCTAAGGCGCAAGCGAAATCTAGGCATGGCCGGAGGGCCTCGGTCCGCGAGCAGTCCGAGGCTTCCTTGCGGGACAGCCAAGCTGAGGCTCTGGGCGAGGGGTCGCGGGCACCTGCCCTCTCCGCCAAGCAACCATCGCGACCTCACAAGGCTCCCAAGTCACAGGGTAAACATGCCAATGAGGTGTCTAAAAGGCAGGCAGTTAATGGAACCCCTGTAGGTGGAACTAGAGGTTCTTCTGAGGACAGGAGACGAGACGTCTCTTTGACTCCGGACCAAAGGTCGTTGCAGGACTGTCAAATAACGGTTCCTTCAACAGAAGTTTGGGGGTCAGCACCCTTGCCAGGGGTTCGCTCTACAGTGGAGTCTAGCGCTCCCTTTCTCCCAACGGTTCGCCCATCTGTCACTTCTGCTCCGGTCCGAGCCTCTATGGAAGCCGGCCCGGCCCCAGGTCATCCTCCGGTCAGTTGGCAGCCAGAGGACATTCAACGGATGATTTCCGTTGCAGTCCATCAGTCGTTGTCCACCCATTTTAATCCTGCCCCAGGGCCGCTCCCTTCTAACGCGGTACTTTCAGAACCAGCTGATTCTATGTGTGGGTTTGATATGGAGGATGCCATTTCGCTAGCAGGCTCTGATTCTCCATCTGTTTCCGGGGTCAGTGATCACTCCAAGGATGTGATCATGGAGTCCCAGGAGCCAGAGCTGTCAGAAGATGAAGGGTTGCCCCCGGACCAGCCTGCCTTCACTGGCCTTTTTCCCCAGTCGCTTTTTAAGTCTCTGTTGTTTAAGGCAGTAAACACAGCTCAACTGGGACCCACTTCTCTGCCAGAGCCTCCTCCTTCTGCGGGCTCTTTGAATCCGCTGTTTGCCGAGCAACCAAAGGCAGTGACAGCGATCCCTACACCTCCACTTTTCCTGGAGGTCATTCAAAAGCAGTGGTCTTCTCCCTCCTCGGTTCCAGTGCTAACCTCCACTGACAAAAGAAACTTCATTGTTTCTTCAGATCTAGAATCCCTGCTTCAGATCCCCTCAGTGGATGCTCCCGTGGCTGCGTTGCTCGCTCCTTCTGCCATTCCTGGTAATCCAGAGGAGGGGCTTCGCCCTGAAGAACGTAGAGCTGAACAGGTTCTTCAGAGGGCTCACCTAGGTGCGGCTTGGGCCATTAAATCTGCATCCACCGCTTCGTTTTTTAATCGTACAACGATCCTGTGGCTTAAACAACTGCAGGAAAAGATGTCTTCTGAGGACTCTAGGCTGAAGCAGGATTTGAATAAAATCATAGCTGCAGTACAATTTTCTGCAGATGCCACCTTGCATGCCACCCGATTTGCAGCCAAATCTCTGGCCTCTTCCATTGCGGCCCGCCGTCTTGTTTGGCTTCGCCATTGGCAAGCTGATGCGAGGCATAAATGGCGGCTAACTTCGGTGCCTTTTTCAGGGTCAAAGCTGTTTGGAGAGCACCTGGACAAGTTTCTCGTAGAGACTAAAGATAAAAGGAAAGTCTTACCAGCTGTTTTCCGTAGGGGGGAGCCTAGGGTTTTTCCGTACCCTCCTCGTTCGCAATTCCGTCCGTCGGAAGGGGAAATGGGTCCCCACAGAAACACGGGTAATTTCTATCCTGGGTCTTTAAATTTTAGGCAGAGGAATTTTCAGGAGAGACCAGCTAGGGGGAAGAATTTTGGTCCCCGGCGGCCCTTTCGAGGGGGAGGGGGTCGTTCAATCCGTCGCCGGCGTTAGTAGTACCGGGGATCCTCCCATTGGCGGACGATTGGGCCTCTTCGCCAAGGTTTGGGAGGGTACTACTTCAGATTGCTGGGTCCGGGCTTCCATCTCGTCTGGACTGGCCATTGAATTTGTCTCCACCCCTCCTATGTCCTTCATCCGGTGTCGTCTGTCCCACTTAGCCGAACGTCGAGTCCTTATGGACTCGGCTATCCTCCATCTTTTGGCCATTAAGGCTATTGAGCGAGTTCCTCGCGACCAGGTGGGACAGGGGTTCTGTTCTAGGGTCTTTTTAGTGCCTAAGTCATCGGGGGGGTGGAGACCTATTCTGGACCTTAAACGTTTGAACCGGTTCGTGGTCTATAGAAGGTTCAAAATGCAATCCTTGTTTTCTATTCTGGCCGGCGTACGGAGGGGCGACCTCCTCTGTTCAATAGATCTCACGGAGGCTTACCTCCATATCCCCATTCGCCCTTCTCATAGGCGATTCCTTCGTTTTTCTTATGCTGGGGTTCACTACCAGTACAGGGCTCTGCCCTTTGGTCTTTCCTCCGCACCCCGTAGTTTCACCAAGATTTTGGCAGCCTTAGCGGCCCATCTCAGGCTTCAAGCCGTTCGTCTCCAGTGCTATCTTGATGATATACTTATTATGTCATCTTCTCATCAGCAAGCCATGTCTGATCTTCGTCTTACGATTCAGACACTGGCGTCACACGGTTTCTCTGTTAACATTGAGAAGAGCCATCTGACTCCCTCTAATAGGATCCTTCATTTGGGGGCTATTATTGACTCGTCCCTGGGTAGGGTTTTCCTTTCCCCGGACAGACAGGCTGGTTTGAGATCCATGGTAGCCAAGGTGATGGGGGAAAGGAGGGTTTCCCCTCTATTTCTATCCAGACTACTAGGGAAGATGGTTTCGGCCATCTCCATCGTCCCATGGGCCAGGTTACACCTTAGAGACCTCCAATGGTTTCTCTTGCCTTTTCAGAAAACGGGCAAGGGATCTTCCTTGACCAAGGTGGCAGTTCCACGAGGAGTGCGGTCATCCCTACGCTGGTGGACATCTCCTGCGCTCTCCAAGGGCTGTCTATTCCTAGAACCCCAGCGAATAACGGTCACCTCCGACGCCAGCAAGTCCGGCTGGGGGGCCCACTGCGGGACTCACTTCGCGCAAGGCACCTGGTCTTCCGTGGAGGGTGCCCGCAGCATCAATTGGTTAGAGCTGAGGGCAATTTACCTGGCACTCCGGGCCTTTCAACATCTGCTGTCCGGAGAACATATACTAATTTTGACCGACAACACCTCGGCCAAGGCGCACGTCAATCGCCAGGGCGGCACCAGGTCAATCTCGCTGATGCGGGAAGCAAAGAGACTAGGCCTTTGGGCAGAGAGGCATCTGGCCTCCTTGAAAGCGGACCATATATCGGGTGTCGCGAATGTAACAGCGGACTGGCTGAGTCGCCAGCACTTGGACCACGGAGAATGGAGCCTTCACCCGCTCCTATTCCGGAGGATAGCGGCGCATTTCGGAAGCCCGCTAATAGACCTGTTTGCTTCACCTCAAAACAATCAGTTACCTCGTTTCTTCTCCCGCTTCCCGTCCCATCGAGCGGAAGCTGTGGATGCCCTGCGCTCCCCTTGGCCGCAAGGTCTACTGTACGCCTTTCCTCCGATTCCCCTCATCCCGAAGGTGATTCGGAAATTATTAATGGAACGAGCGGAGATCATACTGGTGGCTCCACATTGGCCGAGGAGGTCATGGTTTGCAGACCTCATTCATCTCTCAGTATCTCCTCCTTGGAAGATGCCGTGTTTCCCGGATTGTCTCAGCCAAGGGTCGATTGTTCATCCGGACCCTCAGTGGCTTCAGCTGACCGCTTGGCGGTTGAGTGGGCAGCTATGCAGCGAGACCACATCCCCTCAGACGTGATCCATACCATCCAGGCTTCACGGCGAGCATCAACGGAACGGATTTATTCGGCTACTTGGCGATCGTTTTCCTCGTGGTGTTCATCCCAAGGTTTTTCCCCACTTCGAGCTTCAGTCTTGCAAGTTCTTCGATTCCTTCAGTCGGGATTGGACAAAGGTCTGTCTCCTAATACACTTAGGAGACAGGTTGCGGCAATCTCTTCCATCCTAACATATAACTCCATACATTCATTGTCTCAGCGACCTCTGATTCGGCGTTTCCTCCGAGGTGCATCTAATCTCTGCCCTCCTGTTCTACATAGGTATCCCTCTTGGGATCTGTCTCTCGTGCTGGACTCTCTTATGGAGTCTCCATACGAACCCCTTGATTTGGTCAGCTTGCGTTTATTGTCTGGCAAGGTGGCCTTTTTGGTTGCAATTACGTCGGCGCGTCGAATTTCAGAGCTAGCAGCATTGTCTATTAGAAATGACTTGTGTGTGTTTCATGAAGATCGGGTGGTCCTCAGATTGGATCCGACATTTGTGACTAAGATTAACTCTCCTTTTCATCGTTTGCAGGAACTAGTCTTACCAGATTTCTATCCTTCTCCTTCCAGTCCTGTGGAGATCCGTTTACACACGTTGGATGTCCGCCGGGCACTGAGCCTCTACCTCCGGAGAACTGCTGATATTCGGCGGACAGAATCACTGTTTGTTTCCTTTCTACCATCTTCCTTAGGACAACGAGTGACTTCCTCCACGGTGGGGCGGTGGATCCGTGCGACAATTACAACAGCTTACGAACTCCGGTCGTTGCCTCCTCCTGCGTCGGTCACGGCTCACTCTACCAGAAGTGCTGCGACCACGGCGGCTTGGACCTCGAAGGCTTCCTTGGATGAGATCTGCAGGGCGGCAACTTGGACGTCGCCTTCACCCTTTATTAGACATTATAAAATAGATAAGTTCGCCTCGGTGGAGGCTGATTTTGGGAGGCGTGTGTTACAGGGTTTTTCTGCCCAGACTGTTCCCACCCGTGAAATGGGACAGTGATCTTTGGTATGTCCCACGTCTGGCTGCTGTCTCCACCCTCAATGGAGAAGGGGCGTTGGTCCTGCCTGATACGCCCCTTCTCGTTGAGTGGAGACAGCAGCCAGCCCCGCCCGGGGTTTATTTCAGTCTGGTCATTCTGTTGCTTGTTTGATATCATTTGATGTTTTTCCTGTTTTTTCTTTCCACACATCGAGTCTGTTTCCTTCTCCTTCGGCAAAAACTGGGTGCCCTAGCAACAGGGGAAGGATTTAAGAAGATTTTACAGGCTCAGTCCAACCTCTGTCCAATGAGCACAACCCACGTCTGGCTGCTGTCTCCACTCAACGAGAAGGGGCGTATCAGGCAGGACCAACGCCCCATTTCTCAAAATATGATGTTAACTGATACATTGTTTTTCTTTTTTTAGATATCTCTTTATCAC
Organism: Pituophis catenifer annectens; assembly: GCF_029215685.1. Classification (NCBI taxonomy): domain Eukaryota; kingdom Metazoa; phylum Chordata; class Lepidosauria; order Squamata; family Colubridae; genus Pituophis; species Pituophis catenifer. The sequence continues at coordinate 89,541,415 of NW_027256884.1, forward strand.
TGAAATTCCCATCTTTATGCTCACAAACTTTTTGACATCTCCAAAATTTTGCCTAGAGTAGGTCACTTATGAATACATGATGCAGAACACAATCAGACAGGTTTACACAATAATAATAATAATATAGCTTTCCTGCTTCCCTATATGATCCTGATCTCAGTATGGGAATTTAAAGGGAAACAAGTATTTATATGAAAGGTAAATGGCCTTTTAAAGGTTTCCATTAAAGGGGCTATTAAAAGTTTATTTTATCCAAACTCTATGTGCGATTTTTTTCCCCAGAGAAGAAAATCTGAATATGCCTAAGTCCTCTTTGAGATTAGCCCAATTTAATATCCTCTGATGTTAATGGAAAAATCATTCATCTCCAATTTACAACAAATCAGACCTTACATTTTCTTAGCACCAGAGAGTTTCTCACCATTTAGATGCAGCCACATTGCTGAATTCATTTCCAATATTTTGTTGTGTTATAAAGAATGAAATAAATTATATAGGTTTTTTGAAAGAAGATTATATATATATATAATCTTCTTTATATCCACCATATAATTTTCAAAGTTGGCACTGGCTTCAAAAGTGAATTAGTGAATTAGTAAAGTTATAGTCCCGATATAGTCAGTTGGTGCCATCACTGACTATTGGGGGCGAGTCATTGGCCCCCACGGAGAGGGTTCGCAACTTGGGTGTCCTCCTGGACTCATAGCTGTCTTTAGAAGAGCACATGACGGCCGTGGCCAGGGGGACTTTTTATCAGGTCTGCCTGATTCGCCAGTTGCGTCCCTTTCTCGATCGGGACTCGTTAAATACGGTCACTCATGCTCTCGTTACTTCCCGCTTGGACTACTGCAATGCTCTCTACATGGGGCTCCCCTTGAGGAGCACCCGGAGGCTCCAGCTGGTCCAGAATGCGGCCGCGTGGGTGGTTATGGGAGCGATGTGGCGCTCCCATGTGACCCCCCCTCCTGCACTGGCTCCTGGTGGTCTTCCGGGTGCGCTTCAAGGTTTTGGTTACCACCTTTAGAGCGCTCCATGGCATCGGACCGGGGTATTTACGAGACCGCCTTCTGCTACCAATAGCCTCTCACCGACCAGTACGCTCCCATAGAGAGGAGCTCCTCAGGGTGCCGTCGGCCAAACAGTGTCGACTGGCGGCCCCCAGGGGGAGAGCCTTCTCTGTGGGGGCACCTACCATCTGGAACGAGCTCCCCCCAGAGATACGGAGGATCCCGGACCTGCGCACATTTCGCCGTGGTCTCAAAACTTTTCTATTTCAGCAAGCTGGCCTGGCCTAACTCTCCTCTTTTAAATTTTTTAATTCGTGATTTTATAAATTGAGTGTTTTAATCTGTGTTTCGGCCAAAATATTTAATAATTTTAAGGGATTTTTAATATTTGTATTATCTGTATTTTATCTTGTCTGTTCACCGCCCTGAGTCCTTCAGGAGTAGGGCGGTATAGAAATTTGATTAATAATAAATAAATAAATAAATAAATAAATAAATAAATAAATAAATAAATAAATTATATATCTTAACCTGAGGATAAAATTTCATTATATTTTAAAGATAGAAGGTACTTGGTAAGATGTATTGCAGGTTATATCAATAGTAATAATAATACCATGCCTTCCTCTAATTTCAAACAATGTATATGGCAAAATAAAGTGTGCCAAGTCTACCTCTTGATTTTTCTCATTCAATCAAAATTACAATATCTGAAGTCTTAGAAAGGAAAAAATGAAAGAAAAAATAATGAGGCTGATTTTTTAATTCAGGTACTAATTTGACTGGGCTGTTTTTATAGTAAGTGTCAAGTTAAAACTGTTTTACAGAATTACTGTAAATTTACAGTATGTTTTGCCTCTTGGTTTGTGTTCATCATCACATAACTGCATTATAAAGTTATTAACTGGAATTATTCTGTTTGTTGCTGTATTCATGAAATCTTAAAAACTGTAAAGAGAAAAGTAAAATAGAACAATGAAAAAAAGAGAGAGATAGGGAAAGAAAGGGAAAGAAAGGCAGTTAAAACCCCAGTATTCATATAACTGTTTCAGGATAATGGACAGCTAATACATCACATCTGTTTTATCAGACACAATGGCTTAAATGGTTTAAAGCTTATGTTTCCTAGAGCTCCAATATTTTGTTTCTCTTTTTACCCAGTATATGTTAATATTGCATTGTTTATCTTCTGCTGCTAGATTCATGACATTCACAGTTTCTTCTCTGAAATGTCATATTTGTATGAGGTTTCCTGCTGCTTTTTCCTTGCATATTCATAGTCTTATGATCCTTCTACTCTACCAGTAGACATATATTATGATTATATTCATTTAAAAATTGTTGCTCATATTAGCTGAAAGAAGAGTAGGAACCACATGACACAGAGGAGCAGTGGTCTTCAGAAAAAAAGCCTTAAAAAACATGATGCTTGTAGAATATCCATCTTGAATATTTGAAACCTGGCCATGAAGATGATTCTAAAATCAGAATTTCAGAAAATTTAACGAAAGGTTTTGATCTCAGAAAATTAACTAATGGTTAATGAGCTGCACTGCCTCCTTGCTCTATTTTCTCCCTTATTAATGACCCGAATTCCTAATTTATTGTTCATAGAATGCAAAGGTAACATTGATTACAGTTCAAACAAGTAAGGTTTGAACTGTACTGATGATGAACTATATGCACTCCATATCAGACTTTAAGCTGTTAAAGATATAGCCAAATCAAGGATTGAAACAATGAATGAAGCTATAAGGGACCCTAAAGTCCTGTCTAACTACGTAGACCAAACTGACTAGATAAACCAGTTAAATGATTCAATGCGTAATTGGACCCCATGATGAAAAAATTCTAAAGTTCTTTATCTAAAGTTCTTTAAACTATCTGCTGTATTGCATTACAACACAATCTTAATGAAAAAAAATTAGTAATAATGTGAAGTTTTCTTTTCCTAATGAAAATTTAGAGCACAGGAAAGCATTCTGCAAAACTTGGGGTTTTTTTAATTTTATTATATGAAGAATTCATCGTTTGTCCTATAATGAGCAGACAACTTCCTGAGAAGCTGCACATTAAACTTGTGGGTGCTAGGAAATGTGCATGAAAAGACATTCAATTACAAAATAATTGCCAAGCAAAACTTTCTCTGCCTCAACCATGAGGAAAAAAATGGAAGAATAGTGAATTGTTGGTTTCTTAATTAAATATATTGAGTGATCATCTTTATACTGAAAATACACAGACGACACAAATACATTTAAGATGAATGTTTGCTGACAGAGAGATAAGGAATGTACTAAGAGAACCAGAGCAGTTGGCATTTGCTACACATTTCATGATACATAGAAGCTAGTTATTCCATTGTAATGAGCATACCATGAAGAAGACAGTCATGATTGTGGAAACATACAGAAAATAATGTGTTTCATTTATTGTCTTGGAAGCCAGTCTCCCTAATTTTTTAGCCAATAAAGTGGAAATAATTTTTATTACTCTCCCCCCCCTCTCTCCCTGTCTCCCTCCCTCCTCCCTCTTTCTCCCTCTCCCTCCTTCTCTCTCTTCCTCTTTCTCCCTTTCCCTCCTTCTCTCTCTCTCCTTCTCTCTCTCTCTGTCTCCCTCCCTCCTCCCTCCTTCTCTCTCTTTCTCCTTCTCCCTCCTCCCTCTCCCTCTTTCTCCCTCTTCCTCTCTCTTTCTTCCTCTCCCTCCTTCTCTCTCTCTCCCTCCTTCTCTCCCTCTCCCTCCTTCTCTCTCTCTCTCCGTCTCCCTCCCTCCTCCCTTCTCCCTCCTCCCTCCTCCCTCCCCCATCTCCCTCCTTCTCTCCCTCTCCCTCCTTCTCTTTCTCTCTCCGTCTCCCTCCCTCCTCCCTTCTCCCTCCTCCCTCCTCCCTCCCCCGTCTCCCTCCTTCTCTCTCTCTCTCTCTCTCTCTCTCTCTCTCTCTCTCTCTCTATGTGTGTGTGTGTGTCTGTGTGTGTGTGTATGCATACAGGCACAGAGAGGCACAGAGTATTACTATTTCTGCTCCTATTAATAGTATATAGATTTTAAATACTATAGTCATGCATATACAGAATATACATTCTACTCTAGATACTAAATCCAGTTTTTTTTAAAAAATAATCAGACTCCAGATAATTAGCTGAATGTAATGCAGAAAAGCTATATATTAGACATAAATGCAGACTTGTTCAGTTTGTTTATTCCTACTAATTTAGCCAAGATTTCTATTTGAACCAACTGAAAGAATGCAAGATTTAAAAATAGAGATTTTTAATTTATTCTTAAAAGTAAGAATTTGAATTCCTTTATACTTGCTTAAACTGTGTTTAAGGTGGTGAATCTCTTTTCTGGAAATTTCTTTGTCTTTAATAGCGATAAAGCAACCAAGAATAAGAGAAATAAAAATGTTTAACAAATTAGTATTTATAGATTTGTTCATCTTTGGAATTGGGTCATGCCTGAATTCAAATACAGGATGAATGTATAATTAAAACGTAGATGAAGAATACCTTGGGAAAACTGAAAAGAGTATTTTTTCCTTTATTTGGCTCTTGTTTTTTCTAGGATGCCAAGACAACAAACAAACATACTGTAATTTAAAAACAAAACAAATGAAGAACTAAGCATTTCAACACTTTACAAGACTACTCTCCTTTATATATCCCATTTGCATTACGCTTTTATGAAGTTTCCTCCAAATATGGAATTTATTTTGAGAAATGATTTTATTTATACCAAATGTTCATCTGAAATGTTAATTTAGTGAAAGCGTAGGTTACATACTGTAGCCATACACTATTAAGCACTCATTGTGCTTATCTTTTTGCCTGTTTTACTTTTAGGTTATGCCAAATAGTATACTATATCACAACAAATTTTGATTTTGAATCAAGGTGTCTAAAATCAGTTAATCTAAGAATGCGTGAAAATTCCAGAACCCATTATTCTTGTGAAATCAAACTCCCTTGTTATTCAGACTAGTACTATTTGCAAAATTTTGGCATTGCCACATCTCTGCAATCATGTGATCATGATTTCTTATGCTCTCTGCCAGTTTCGTAGAAACAAAGTCATTGGGGAAGCTGGCAGGAGGTCAGAAGTCGCTCTCAATCCCACTGCTTTTTGTCTGTGAATGGTCTTTCTGTTTCTCTGTTTAGGTAAGGATATATTGTCCTATTATTAAAGTTTGTTTGCCACTACATTTTTTTTCTATTTATAATATATGCCCTTCTTATACGATTAAAAGACCATGCAGCATTGAAGTAAAAAAAAAAATGTCAGCCTAAAATGTAGTGTTCATTTTAGTCACATTAGACTGCACTACATTTCTCTCAAAGGATAACCCAAAGGGTCACTGAGTTGTCTAATTGTAATTGTAATGCACTATATTTTATGGTAATCTGATAAAGCTATTCTCTTGCTTTTTTTAAGTAGTCTAGGTACTGTAAATCTCATATATTTGTTTAATTTTATGTGACATTTTCAGAAATATTTTACCTCAGAAATCCAGTTTAAAAACTCTGTACAAGGAAGCATGACATGATAAACTTCTTAATCTTTCTGTCTGAGAGAGTATATATACTGTATACACTGAATGAAAGTGGACTGTATATGGTATCCTGATAGCTTCTAAATATCCAATCCTGCAACAATTGAATACCTAGCTTTGGATAGCTCCTAAAGTTAATGCACTGTATAAATTCATCTAAATTAAAAGGTAAAGATTTGTGAGTTTAGTTTCTGGTGGAGAGTTTGAAGACCATAGATATATCACTGGCTACTCATATTTGAAAAATCCAAATAAAGGACAAACCATATGGTGAGTATCGTGATTAAGATGCTGGAATAGAAACCAGGGGACTGTGTATTATAATCCTGCTTTAGACACGAAAAACTGGCTGGGTGACTTAGGGGCAGTCACTCTCTCTCAGCCCAACTCATTTAACAGGATTGTTGTTGTGGGTTAAATAGAAGGAAGAAGGATTACTGGTATGTTTTCCACCTTGAGTTTGGAAAAAAAAAGAGATAAAAATCTAAAAAAGCCAAAACCCTAATTAAAAAGTAGCATATAAGAATATATGCTAGATAAAAAGATATATATACCATTCCGAATTCTTATCCAACAGTGCAGCAAATTTTTCTTGTAAATTTTCAGGATATTTTAAGTTCTGAAACATTGTCTTATTGCATCATATCTAAGATATCCGTAGCATAGGCATAATTTGCAATATTCCAATATATTTGTTTTGAAACTCTGAAAGCTGTTTGGGAGATCATTATTGCCAGAGCACAGTAGGTAAGGTTCCTTGCTGGAAAAGTTGAAGAATGTTCAAATGCAATACTTACTAATAAGAAGCTATGAAAGGCTGTCTTCTAAAGCTTCATGCTTGCCATCAAAACTGGGAATGTGTGCTTACTTTCACATTAACTTCTTTAACTAAACTCATATATATATATAGTTGAAAGAGAATTTTAAAAAATAAAAACAAAAAAGTCTAATTTTCTTGACAAAAATTATTGCAGGGTGTACTGTGAGGACGTAAAAGTAACAAGAGAAATAGTTATAATGTGCTTTGATCACTATGCTGTTTGATTATAAAACATAATAGATGATAACATTAATACATGCCATGTATGAAAAAAGGCATAATAGTCTTTAGTATGCTACATTAATGCATTGCCTTCTAGCACACTTATGCATGCTCAAATAACAAAGAACAAAACAGGGCAGAATTTAACTCAAGGAAGTTTACGCTCTAGAGCAGGAGTCCCCAACCCTTGGGCCACAGCCCACTATGGGGCTGCAGTCTGTTCAGAACCGGGCCACACAAGTGGTGGGCAAGCACTCATAGAGTTTCACTTGCAGAAGCATCCCTGATGCTTGTGCGAATGGAGCTGTGCATGCTTGCATGCATGCTTGCCACTCTAACAGAACCATCCCCTTTCCTTCCCTTTGCCAGACCACCAAGCTGGAAAGGTTGGAGACCACTGCTTTAGAACACTGCTTTAGAACACACTGTTGATTTGTAACTTTCATGATTAAATTGATCTGAAACTAGCAACACAATCAAACTTTAACATGCAGTTTCTTTGCTTGGGAATATTAATTGCTGCACTATTTTAGATGATTTTGGGATGATTTTGCTCTCTAAATAGACCAAAATGACTATCTATCAGCCACATCAATAGTTGGAAATCACTCAGGAACAGCTATCCCCCACCCGCCAAAAAAATAAAGACAGGATTATCCTTTGGGTTTCAGAAAGCATTGAAAACCTGATTTGTCCATGCCTTGATTTGATGTTTATGACTGCTTTAATAGTTGATTTTCTTATTTATCAGATTATTTTAGCCTAGAGTGTCTGTTTCACTTAACATTTTTAGGATTTTTAATGTTTTTCTACTTATGCATCCTGCCAGAATCCATTGCCAATAAATTTAAATAATAATAGTAAATGTCTGCAGCACAATTTAGCACCATTGGCATCGACAAGATTGCCAACAGTCAATTGCAAAAGGCAATTTTACTTCAAACAGCTAAAATCCTGCACAATACTTTTAACACCATCAAAGAGCAACATCAGCCTATTGCAGATGCTTGGGAAGGACTCAATAAGTGGATCAAAATTCCAAATCCAGTCTAAATATCTGGCAGATTATGCAACCAAACACAATAACAGAATAACAGAGTTGGAAGGGATCTTGGAGGACTTCTATCTAGTCCAATAATAATGCTACAGACTTTGGGATTTGTATATATTTGAAGACCCCATTTTGAGAAGTCTGATAACACTTTATAAACTGTTTAAATAACTATGAAATTATTCTTGTTGAGGATTATGATAGATGCTAGAGTTCCCTGAACTGGAATTCAAAAATTTTCAACAAGAAGCGGCTGTTTCTTTCATATAGTCTATGGGAATCATAAAACAGGGTTACTGACATTAAATCCAAGAGGTTACAGGGTAAGTGCAATAATCTTAACTCTTAGAGGTAACCAAGTAAGGGAAATGGCTTTAGTTACAATAAAGATTTGTTTTTAATTAACTGTGTTAAGTTTCAAAGACGCTTTTGCTAAGTTAGAGACTGTCCAGTAAAGTCTGACAATTTTGATAATGATGTTAACATGATGTTCATTCTGCTGTAATAGTAATATAGTAAAATAAAAGTCTTATTAATTTTAAAATGTAGGGAATGAATCATATTATTTATGAATTCTCATATGCTAGTGATAATAAAACATAGCAATTCTTATAGTTAGGCTTATACAGTATGTCGGTTGTATGAGCAATAAATATATGATGAGAGTTTTCCAGAATTACAAACTAATAGTACTCTGTATCTAGTAAATAATAACTTTAGTTGAAATGTTTTCCATATTGCACAGTTTTTCAGAAGCCTTTTTTTTTTTCAGTTTTGAAGCAAGAGTGAATTTAATTTTCTCAATGTGTCAGGTACTGTGATTGCTTTATTATGCCACTCCTATCTTATCAGATTTGAAATTACCATATAAATCTACATTTTTGAACAATACAACAAACATTGGTTTAAATGTATCTTATCTTATTTTCAAAGGTAGATAAGCAACAATGGGCACATTAAAATGCAAAGGTTAGCTCTAACCCGGAATCTAAAATCTAAGAAAATTATCTGCACCAATCACCATTACCTAGATCAGTGATGGCTAACCTTTTTTCCGTTGCGTGCCAAAAGCAGGGGGAGCGGGGGGTCGCGGGTGCGTGTGTCCACATCCATAATTCAATGCACCCCACCCTCCCACACATGCGCACGTGACCCCCCACACTTCCCCCTGCTTTTGGCACGTGATGGCACGGTGATCCCGGCAGGCCCATTTTCCCCCTTCCCAGGCTCCAGAGGCTTTCTAGGAGCCTGGGAAGGGCAAAAACAGCCTTCCCCATCCCCCCGGAGGCCTTCTGGAGACCGGAAACAGCCAGTTTCCCAATTTCCAGTGGGACCGGAAGGCCTGAAAATCAGTTGGCCAGGGCACGCATTCGTGCTGTAACTAAGCTAGGGCAACGCTCATGTGCCCACCAATATGGCTCCACATGCCACCTGTGGCACCCGTGCCATAGGTTCGCCATCACGGACCTAGATAATACTTTCAAAGTAGAAAACACTGATTCATTCTAGCTAACCCCATGGTGAGGTGAACCAGGGCAAACATTCCAAAATTACATATTGTTTGTTAAATTATAATATTGCAATAGAAAAAGAGCTTTAATCAAGAGAAGGCAGTTCTCACATCTTTACTATCAGTGTGGCGGAGTGAATTGCCCTGATGGAGTTGGGATGATGAAATTGTTTCAGGGTTAAAGATATTTTTCCAGGGATTAAAATCAGGCTTAGTGGCATATAGAAACTGTTTGTAATGAGTTATTAAACCTCTTGATGCAGGCATGTCTGCCTTCTAGATAGAAAATGGCAGATGTTTACATAAGGGATATGGAGGCATTCCTGGAATTGTTGTATGGCATAGATTGGTGAGATTATGTAGATACCCAGTAGGAACAAGCTCAGAAATAAGTTGTTTATTCCTCTTCTCCTTCTCCTCATTTAGATTGAATTGAGTCCAGAAGTGAAACTGTAATAAAAAAATGCATATATGTGTGTGCACACATATACAAGCAGGCACGCATGCACACACATACTAAAACCACTAGAAATAGAAAAAAAGCTGTCTACATGCATAGAAATCTTTTTTCCAGTCTCCAGCACATGGAGTGGTAGTGGGATTTTAAATAGGCACAGACATATGCTTGGTTCCTAAGATAATTTGTGCAGTTAAAGAAAAAAAAATTGGACCCAGAACTCTAACGTCTGTTCAAATCATTACTGCAGCATTAGGAGACTCCTCTGATATTAGACACACACACATACACACACATATCCAGAAGATTGAACAAAAATTAGAAATCCCTGCAGAGATAGAAGGGGCTGAAGGTGGACAGAATCCCTCAATTAAGACTAAGCAAAGGAAAGAGGAATCAAAAGAGAAACCCTGTGAGCCCTGGATAAAAATGTAGTGGCTAATGATACTACAGCAAGAAGACAGAAGTTGGAAAGAAGCTGTGAGACATGAGAGATTAGAGCATGAGAGAATAGAGAAGGATTCTCATTTAGAGGAATTCAAAATATACTTTTTCTTCAATTTTATATGACAGACTAGACAGTATATACAGGCAGAGATTAGGGGATGTTGATATGTGCTAAGGAAGGAATAAGAGGATTCTGGACTCAGTTGAATACATGATTACATCCTCAGAAAAGTTCCCAGAAGAAATAATGGAACAAGCAATGTTGCAACAGTTCCTAGCCACAAAAACAAATTTGTGTAGATGGAGCAGAGGCAGGAAAAGGAGCATTCTCAGTGACTTCTACTGTAAGAAGATGGCCTTCAGATGGAACTCAATCCATATATAGTCTGATCTCTACCAAGCGTTTTTCTACTAGTGCTTTAATTGTCAATCCATTTTCTTTTTCATTACTCCCAGAGTGCAGAGCATAGGGAAGAAAGTACAAAGGATCAATAGTGCCATCCTGACTATCTCTATATTTCACACATCAGCAATTTTCCCAACAAATGATGCAGGAAATTCTCCTAGTGTCTTCAGGAAGCCATTAGGTACCAATTATTTTGACTGATCTGTGAAAGGGTCACCAATGCTGTCAACTTGCTTTTCTTAGTTATCCTATACTATAGTTATACTATTACTTGAAAAGAAGTAACTTGTCTTTCTTAGTTATACTATTACTTGAAAAGAAGAGGGTCACTACTGACATACCCACTTATACCTCCAATGGCTATTATGGCATTCAGTAGGAATCATAGAGAGAGGAGAACAAGCTAGTGTCAGCAGGCTATCAATGGTGAAGGTAAATATAGAATGGCAAGAAGGTGGATACAGAAGAAGGAACAGCCCAAACAAAAATTATAAACAACATTGGAAATTCTTGGAAATTTGGTTCAAATTATTATATAGTTTTAGCTGCCCCAAATCACCAAATATTGCAATTTGTAGCCAAATGTTGCAATTATAAGCATAATTACAAACAAGTAAACACATTTTAAATAATAGGAAATAGAAAAATAAAGGGGTAAATGTATTTGGTCCAAGCATACCTCAACCTTGGCTAGCACTACATTATATGGACTGTTAAAATCCATACAAGAAGTAGATGAGGAAAATCATATACAGAAACAATGTACATCTGAAGGAGCAGTCAGAGTGTTTAATCATATGTATTATAACAGTGATAAGAAGCATCAATATTTTAAAATATGCTTGAATTCTTAGATATCTGATTCCCTACTGAGAGGTTGAAATCTACTCCAGAGAAAGAGGTGAGACTATCACTAATCAAGGCTGCACATGAGGTTTCATTCATTTTCGTAGCTTTAGGCTTCTTTAATGTGATAACAAAGCTTAACTTTGCTCTCTCTTACACTACTGAAACATATAATTATGTTCTGGTCCTTTCAGTACAACTGTCATTTAAGTTAGTCCTTAACAATTATAATAGGGACTTACAAATGACATGTACAGATGCTTAGATCTGGCTTTACTTTGAAATTGGTTTGGAGAAAGTTTGGAATAGTTTGCTCTGCATTACAAGCTAGTTTTTCCCCATGTGATTTGTGGCATGGATAAATTCACATATCATGTGATGTTCAGAAATGTTTTCTGCTCCAACCACTCTGACAACTGTGTGAAGGAAGGAAGACTATGCATGGTTTGACTTATTTTGCTCCAGATGTCCGAATTAATGCACAATTACTTCACACACTGCATGATTGTGAAGGAGGCACTCTTATTTCTGAAGGCATACTAGGAGTTCTATCTCCACTAGATGGATAAAGATTTTTTGTTCCACCAGCCTGAAGTATCATCTAATCAGTATCAACTAATACTGATTTTCAGTCACCACTTGTCCTTTTGGGATCTTCTGTGCTTTGGCTGTAGAATAATTCAATGCTGTATGGTTATTTGCCTACCCTATCAAGGAAAGGAAACTGCTGGATGTGGGCCATGGGGAAGGTTTTTGTCTTGCCTACCTGTCATTACTTTCATAGTGATATCAGGGTGAGAGATGTTTTTAAATATTAAACAAATATTACACATTATGATATTACACATTTTATCACATGTTGTAATAATTGCAGATAATCTCTGCCTTTCTCAAAATGATTCCATGTTATCTATTAAATATAACTTTTTCTACTGCAGGCTTACCAAACAACAACAGTGCTAACTACGAGTGTAGAAGAAAAGCTTGCAGAGAAATGAATGAATTTATTTTTATTTATTTGTCAAGCATGTATAAGATAACAGATATAAGTATAAGCATAATTATGAATACAGGAAATGGATACGAATAAATGGGGACAGTAGGACATGGACGATAGGCACGTGGGTGTGCCTATGCATGCCCCTTACAGACCTCTTAGGAATGGGGTGAGGTAGACAGTCTAAGGTTAAAGTTATGGGGGTTTGGGGATAAAACCACAAAGTCAGGTATCGCATTCCAGGCATTGACCACTGTTGCTGAAATCATATTTTCTGCAATCGAGTTTGGAGTGGTTTACCTTAAATTTGTATCTTCTGTGCTCGTGTATTATTGCGGTTGAAGCTTTCCTTTTTCTATTACGAGTTACTGCTTTCCACATTTCAAGGTAAAAAAGGCCATATCATTACTTTCAGATCTCCTTTGTTGCAGGTGGCATAGTAGATCTTCCACTTGTGTTTCATTGATATTGACTCACAAAAAAGGAATAAAATGTGATAGTTTACTTTTAGTGTGTGCATGTGTGAAACCAGCTTTCCTTTGTCCTCATTCTAAACCTTGTTGGTATATTATTATTATTATTATTATTATTATTATTATTATTATTATTAATTATTATTAACCAACAAGCTAATGTGAACTTGGATTTTACATGGTAAATTTTAAAATAACTTCTTTAGATACGCCTTATTATTTTATATGTAATATATTGTGAAAAAATAGTGGCTAAGCATCTGACCTTAAACACAGTACCTCACAGTTACTCACACATACTGAACCATACATTTGAAACAGAAAGATTAAACTTGTTTTGTTTTAAATGAGTATAAATGGGAAAAATAAAAGAAATGAAACGGAGAGAAAGGGGAACTGACCTAAACTACACAGATGCACCAAGAAGGACTAAACCACGCTCCAATCCAGGAACCCTCAAGCAGTCGCATTTATGACAAACCGTTTTATACCAAATTTATATTTGCTGATAAAGAAATAAAGGGAGACTAGTATAGATCTATTTCAAGCTATTTAGCTCTCATCAGCTAGCCATACCCTTACTCGGATTCAAACTTTATTTCTTTATCAGAAAATATTATATATATATATAACATATATATATAACAACTTAGCTTACGTAGGTAAAACCTGGCTAGAAAGAATATGCACATAAAAGCCTACGAAAAAGAAAAAGAAACATTGTACCTTTACAGGGAGGATATCTGAGAAGTGGGTGTGGCTCACTGATGACGCCTTACAAGGCAGAAATAGCTATCTGAGTCTCCCAATAAGCAGCACAGAGTTGCTGTTTGTCAGCAAGATACAAAAAGCCCAGAAACTTGTGAATGAGATTTCACAGAACCAGGGCTGCAGAACAACTTAGCTTACGTAGGTAAAACCTGGCTAGAAAGAATATGCATATATATATATATATATATATATATATATATATATATATATATGTCTTTGGTTATTCGGGTCTTCTCCCACGTAAAATTGGAAGTGTCTTGGCGACGTTTCGACGAAGTCTCATTCGTCATCTTCAGGCTGGTGTTCTCGGCTTCGTGCTTCCAGGCTTCGTGCTTCCATTGTTCTCGGCTTCGTGCTTCCAGGAGCAATGGAAGCACGAAGCCGAGAACAATGGAAGCACGAAGCCTGGAAGCACAAAGCCGAGAACACCAGCCTGAAGATGACGAATGAGACTTCGTCGAAACGTCGCCAAGACACTTCCAATTTTACATGGGAGAAGACCCGAATAACCAAAGACCTACATACAAACACCCGCGAAAACCTGAGAAAACAAATATATATATAATATATATAATATATGTATGTATGTATGTATGTATGTATGTATGTATGTATGTATATTTCTTCCCCTCTCCCTCCCTCTCTCTCTCCCTCTCTCCAGCAGGTAATAACAGCCGGTAAAATAAAAGTGAAAAAGAAGGGCATAGCAACAATAACAACAACAACATGTTTCATTCCCAAAGGTCTATGGTATCCAACAAATTTAATTAAGTGATAAAAGTCACTAGTTGTGGTTGCCTAGTTGTAATTGATATAATTTATTTAGAATGTAAGAAATAAACCACAATCTTTCATGATAAAATAAAACTACTTTTAAGAAAGATCTGATGTGTGCATATGTGAAAGTGTAGATTTATTTATTTCATAGTGTTAGATACCCCACAACAATACTCCAGAATCGTTTTTATTATATCAACAGGCTGGTGACAGATATTAGTATTTTGTTTTGCTTTATTTTTTCCAAGCTCTGAAAGTGGCATTTTAGCACATTTTTGTTTGTAGTGCAAACTCATGTCCCACTGTCTAAAATATTGCCTTCCCCTCTATGACAAGTCCCATAATTTAACTCAGCCATCAGATATTGCAGGACTGCATCTAAATCTAGGTTTTATATATAAATTTACCTAATACACATTTTACTTACAAAATATTTCAAAGTGGGTACTAGTGTACTCACTGAAATATGGATGATATTTAGAAATATTCATGCAATTTATATTAACAAATAAATTAATTTATTTTATATTCCTGCATCAAAGAAATATTTCCTATATTTAAGCCTCTTTATTTGAGGCTGCATCCTGACCAAAGTCAGATTCATTCTTTCTTATAGAATTTAAGCATGCCATAAAAGCAACTGTTTCTTCGAGATTTTTAAAGCCTCTGACAGAATTTAATATTATTTGGATATTTAAAAATGATTTGCAGACCAGTATAATTATTGGATCAAGATTCAGTTTCATAGCAGAGCAGCATGGTGGCCTATGGCCTTCATCTAGTGGTGAAGATGGTCATCTCCCTATCAGAAGGTTGGGAGTTCAATCCTAGGTAGTTTTCTCCTAGGGCGCAAAGAGGAAATATCTGTTGCAAACTCTGCATAGGCATCACAAAGAGCATCCAGCCAATAAATACCAAGTTCCATTCAGTTACTCCAACTCTACCCTGAATTAACAGATTACAGGTTCATGAAAAAAAATCAGTTTCAAAGTGATTCAATCAAATCCTTGGATTAAAATTATTTTCTGTATCAAATTGATAAATCTGCATTAAAACATTGAACTGAATTGGATTCTTATGGATTGATTCAGAGCTATCTTAATTTATTCAATTATTAAATTTATTTTTGAGCTTTAATGTTGGCAACAGTATATCAGATGTTCTTCCATATACAGAACCAAGCAATAGGGAAATTGAATAGTATAATAGGTTTTGCTATAATGACTTGAATATGACAAAATATGTTATTAAATCAAATCTGGAATTAGCCCATATGAACTCTTAATGATTTTGAATACTGAATGTCAAATTCAAATCAAATTTAATACCTTCAAATCTCAACTTCCAAAATAAATTAGATCTTAGCTGATTCCAACATCTCAAAACTGCTTGTAAAACTCCAGGTATGTCAAGAGAAGCACATGTAAATGAGACATTAACAATAAATATCAGGCCTGTTTGTACTTAGAATGCTGTTTATAGCACGTATCACTCTATCTCCAAAAGGTTATTGTACAGTAGAGCTAGGAAAGATGTAGAAAAGTCTATGAGGAAAAATTTTATTTATGCTTTATTTAGTGAAGTGGATAAAGGGATATCAATATCATTAGCAGAGATAGAAAGAAAGAAAGAAAGAAAGAAAGAAAGAAAGAAAGAAAGAAAGAAAGAAAGAAAGAAAGAAAGAAAGAAAGAAAGAAAGAAAGGCTCAGCATACAATTGGAGCTCAGGGTAGAGAATTGAGACAGATAAACACTACTTCTCCACACAGCATATAGTTTAATTCATGTACCTAGCTGCTGTCATATCTGGGGTTGATTATAAATTCAGATGGTTTGAAGATTATTTACCTTTGTAGAGGATCAAGTGGCCAGTAGCTAAGCTTAATGATAGTGTACTATTTATTGAATTATTGTCATTTAACTTAAATACAGGATGCTGGACAGTAACAGTTGAAGGAAGTTTTTTCATGAGCTTCAAGTAGATATCAAGTTAGCATCTAGTTTACAGCCAGTTTTGTGAACTTTCACAATGCATCTAGGATGCATTGGGTTGTATTATGAATCAGGCCTTCCTTCCTTCCTTCCTTCCTTCCTTCCTTCCTTCCTTCCTTCCTTCCTTCCTTCCTTCCTTCCTTCCCAAAGTGGAATATATTGGTATTGCATTCCTTTAAAGTTCTCAATAGTAATTCAAAAAAATATGTGGGACAGGGAAAGAGAGAGAAGGGAGAGAAAGGGAGGAGGAAGAGAGAGAAGGGGAGAGGGAGAAAGAATGTAAAGCCCAAAGTTATCCAGTATGCTGTACGTTTTGACTTGAAACTGAATCTCCATGGTCTGGACCCAACACCTTAACCAATACTCTATACTGTTTGTCTCTGTTCTGAATTCAATTTAAAATGTTGTAATATGTCTGCAACATCCACTGTAGGAAAAACTCAAGAAACAAACAAGAAATGCTTTTGAATATTAATATGTTTATAGTGAAACTTGCAGTAGTGATTTAATATGTGTTTGTTTTAAAAGTGATTGCAAAGGAAAGATTCTCAGCAGACACAATAAACAATAGCAGTTATTCAAGAACCATTATCATTTATCACATCACTGTGAACAAATATGAGACCTCTAATCCAAGGGCAGATCTCACAAAAGACTCCTACTATCTGTCATCTCAATGAAAGCGCTCATAGTTAAAAAATATGCAGCAGTAGCAAAATGTTATGCTGCATACTAAAAAAAGGGTCCAGGAAAAAGCCATTACTATACACACATAAACTGCTTGTGAAATTCCATTATAAGGATATTATTTATCTAAAATGCTCATCCACTGTTGAATATGTTTAACTTTCAACAGTTAACTTTCCTAGAGATACATTTCTTACTTAGAAATAAATTTCATTTAATTAGTGGGATTCACTTGTTACTAGATCTATACATAGAATTGCTAAATTAATAAATTAAAATTCTTATTGTCTGATATCTTATTATTCATTTAAAAAGTAATATAAAAATGATGAGCTGGTTAGTAAAGGTGTAATTATACCATCAAAATAAAATATTTCCAAAAATGAAGAATGCCTCATCAAGAGTACAAGAATTCAGACAATAAATACATGTCAGTTTTGAAAACCTTTACTACTATCTTCTGGTCATCTGGATTTTTGCAATTCATTTCTGACGTTGCTTGACATTAAAAGTTAAATACCATACTGTAAAAAGATAGTGAGATATCAAGAGCAGGGTAGGACTGTCCCTTGCTCTTCTAAATTGATGGGATTTACAGAGATAATAACATTCAATGACAACTACCCATGTCACTATCAGAGGCCCATCCTATCATTCAACCTATCTTTAACTTTGCTGCAGGACAACAAAGCACCATTGCTGACACAGCAAAGTCAGAAAATCTGTCAAATCACTAAAGAGATTCAAAGATTTTATTTAAATTTTTGATTTAAAGGAGAGATGTAATCTCTTTTGCTTCTAATCACTGTTATTTCATATTTTATTATAAACAACAAAAAATAGATCCTATATAAATGCATCTACCTGATAATTAGCAGTACATATAACTGATTAAAAAAAATCACAGTGTATGGATTTCATGATATATTCCTAGAAATTCAACTATCTTATAACTTCTGACTATCTTGCTATTTCTGAAAGTAAAATATGAAATAAGAGTTAATATAGTATAGGAAGTAAACTCTATTTTACAAATGTGACCTTCATTTATTTCAACAATAATTGACGAATCCAGTTTAATTAACTATTCAGCACTATGTGAGCCTGCTTAGAGGCATGTTCTTTTGATTGTAGTGGAACATATGCTTTGGTCAACTACATAAGATGCAGGCTTAATGCTTTGCCATGATTTCCTTCAGTTTTAAGAAATGTCAAGATTAAAAAATAAGTATAGTTGTACATTGTGAAAGAATTATGAGCATTAAGCCTTCTTGTTTGTATTTATGTGACCTGAAATCACCTTTATAAATTGGTAGAAGTTCTACCAAATAAATTGGTAGAAGTTGAGACTCCAAGTATTCAATTGATAATAGCAATCTTCCTTATTTATGTTCAAGGATATTTACATATATGCTTCTTATTTTTATTCCCACCACAGTATTGAGCCCCATCTCAACTTGTGTTCCTTCAGTGATTCAATATTGTTCTGAGCTGGGCACAGCTATTTAGTAGTACTTTTAGTCTGGCAGATTTTTTTAAAAAAATATTTTATTAGTTTTAAAAGTAAAACAATGGACATTGCTCAACGTCTCTGGTTTCTAACATTTGCGTCTAATTCAAGTTAATAAGTAATATATTCCTTAATCTATATACAAATTTACATATCACCTATTTCATTATATATCAAGTATACAGTATTTTACTTCCTAAACAGCTATACATATATTTAATAAACCTATATTACATTCACAAATTCAATATACCTTGTTATATTGATATGCATTGATATATACATTTCCAGACATTTATTATCCCTTGTTTTTAGCATTCTTCCTCTTATGTAAACAATTATAAAATTTATTCCAGACTTCATAGTATGTTGATTCACTTTTGTCTTTGAGTTCTAAAGTAAGTCTGTCCACAGCTGTAAATAGTCTGGCAGATCTTTATGTGAAATCATTGATAGACTTTCAGCAGCATTTGTCTTGAGATTTTGTAAGAACTAGGCAGGAACTGCTGGAAGCAATTGCGCTGGAGTTTGTTTATTTGCATACAAGAGAATACATTAACACCTGCAAAGGGCCACCAGCTCCCAAGGCAACAGAAGAACACTGAAGAATTAAATCTTCTCACTATTACCATCAAGTATGTCATCAAGTCAGTAAGAAGATAGACAAGAAGAGAGAACATTTACACTTTCTGACTAATTTAATAGAGAGCAATGGGCAATTTTTTTATTTTTATTTTTTTATTGAAAAAGTTTTATTGATGAAAAAAAAAACACAGTTTTCCCACAACCCTCCCACCCAACCCCCCTCCCGCTCCCCGACTTCCCAGAGCAGAACACAAGGTATTTCTATTAACTTTTAACAATAAACTAAATTGCTTAACCAACCATTAAACTAACACCCCCTAAAAAAATTCTTAACCCCCGACAGATAAAATCCTACTTCTTAGACATAATACTTCTAATATCACTTATATAGCGCTTATACAGTTAAAAAAATCATTCATAAGCTATTTGATATTTTTTAGTCTGATACTTATTTTGAATATAATCAATCCATCTTCTCCAGTCCTGTATATACCTTTCTTGTGTGTGATCCTTCAAATATGCTGAAATTTTAGCCATTTCAGCTAAATTAGTTACTTTCAATATCCAGTCATCAATAGTAGGCAAAAAGTCCTTCTTCCAATGTTGTGCTATCAACAATCTTGCTGCTGTTATCAAGTTCAAAATCAGTTTAGTCTCTACAACTGTACAGTCCGTAGTTATACCAGTAAAAACAAATGCGGAGTAAATTTCAATCTTTTTTTAAAATATTCTGCATCACCCACCAAATCTTTATCCAAAATGCTTTGATTTTTTTACAAGTCCACCATATATGATAATAAGTTGCATCATCACAGTCACATCTCCAACATTTAGCTTGCACATTAGGATACATACATGATAATTTTTTTGGATCTAAATGCCATCTATAAAACATTTTATAAAAGTTTTCTCTTAAATTTTGTGCTTGTGTAAATTTCACATTTCTAGTCCAAATCTTTTCCCAAGTCTCCATCATCACTGGCTCTTGAAAATTTTGCGCCCATTTAATCATGCAATCTTTAACCAGTTCCGTCTCAGAGTCTATTTCCAATAAGGCATTATACAGCCTTTTGATATGCATTTGTTTTTGATCTCTAATTTGTTTTACCAAATTTTCCTTATTTTGCACAAAGCCAGTTTTTTGATCTTCCTTCTATCTAGCTTGAAGCTGACCGTACTGAAACCATGTGTAAATTATACCTTCTTTTCTCAATGTATCTAAAGATTTCAAATACATTACCCCCCTTTCCATTATAAGAAGCTCTTTATAAGTAATCACCTCCTGTTTTTGTTCTATACTTATATTTTCTATTGCATGTCTAGGATTTGCCCATACAGGTATCTTATAATTTAACTTATATTGATATTTTTTCCAAACCCTCAACAAAGCATTTCTAAGTATATGGGCCTTAAATACTTTATCCACTTTTTTGTCATATAACAAATAGGCATGCCATCCATACAGTAAATCATAACCTTCCAGATTCAAAATTCTCCCCTCAGTTAAGTTAAACCAGTCACTAATTTGTGATAAGACCGCTGCTTCGTAATATAATCTTAAATTAGGCATTTTGAGACCCCCCCCTTTCACGTGTATCTTGTATAATTTTCATCTTTATTCTGGGTTTTTTCCCAGCCCAAATAAAAGTATTAACACCTTTCTGCCATTCTCTCAAATTTTCATTTTTCTTAAGCACAGGTATCATTTGGAACAAGAATAAGAATCTAGGTAACACATTCATTTTAATTGCTGCGATTCTTCCCAATAAAGACAACTGTATTTTTTTCCAGTTCTCCATATCCTTCTGTACCTTCTGCCAGAGATCCTCATAGTTATTTTTGTATAATTTTGTATTTGAAGCTGCTATATACACTCCTAGATATTTAACCTTTTTAGCTATTTCAAACCCTGTTATTCTTGCTAGTTCATCTCTTTCAAATACAGACATATTTTTAGTTATCATCTTTGTCTTATGTGAATTAACTTTAAATCCTGATACTTTCCCATATTGATCAATTATATCCAATATATATGGAGCCGACTCTATAGGTTGAGATAAGGTAACAACCAAGTCATCTGCAAATGCTCTTAATCTATAATCTTGATGTCTAATTACAATACCCTTCAATTTTTCTGAGTCACGAATCTTATTCAATAGCACTTCCAAAGTCAGGATAAACAACAATGGGGACAGAGGACACCCCTGCCTTGTTCCTTTCTCAATTCTAAAAACCTCTGTTAAGCCTCCATTGACTATTATTTGTGCTGTTTGCTGCTGGTATATCGCTCTAATTGATTGTGTAAAATACTCTCCAAAATGCATTTTCTCTATTATTTTAAACAAAAATTACCAATTCAAGCGATCAAATGCCTTCTCTGCATCCAAAAATATAAACGCTGTGGGGACTTGGTTATTTTTTTCCAAATATTCCAGTAGGTTTACAATTTGTCTAACATTATATTTCATTTGTCTCCCTTTTATGAACCCTGATTGGTCATTATGAATTATTTGTTGCATAACTGGCATTAATCTATTAGCTAATATCTTAGCAAAAATCTTATAGTCGATATTCAAAAGTGAGATTGGCCTAAAATTCTCAGGTTTGATGGAGTTTTGATCCTCCTTTGGAATTAGTGAGACAAAAGCTGTTTTCCAAGAAGGTGGTACTCCTCCTCCTACCTGTATTTTATTAAATAAGATTTTAAGTGGTTCTAGCATTTCAGATTGTAAATGTTTATAATAAACAGCTGTTAGTCCATCTGTTCCCGGAGCCTTACCTATTTGTTATTGTTTAATTATCCTAACAATTTCCTTGGAAGTTATTGGCTGGTTCAATCTTTCTCTCTGTTCCAGTGTTAGTTCGGGAATATCTATCTTTAAGTATCTATCAGTATCAACATCTTGAATTGAATCTTTAGCATATAGCTTTGTATAGAAATCCAAAAAAGCCTTTTTTATTAAATTCTGTTGGTAAATCTCCTTACCTCTAAACTCTATCTTGTCTATAGTACGTGATTTTTGCTTTTTTCTCATCGTGTAAGCCAGCCATCTCCCAGGTTTATTGGCATTACAGAATGTATTATGTCTGGCATATTGTATGCTGGTTGCTACTTGTCCAGCCATTAACATATTAAATTGCTCTCTTAAAATGTTTATCATATCTTTTGCCTTTTTATCTCCTGGATTAGTTATAAACAATTGTTCTTTCTTTTTAATTTCCTCCTCTATCTCTTTCCATCTGTTTTGTTGTTTTAATCTATATTTATTGTTCAGAAAAATTAATGTTCCCCTCATATATGCCTTACTTGCATCCCATACCATTTCCATCGAGGTACCTTTATTCATATATTTTTTTTTAATTTGATTTATATGCCGCCCTTCTCCGAAGACTCAGGGCGGCTTACAATGAGCTCAGCAATATTGTTAACAAAAAATTCTTTCATTTGTTTTTTAAGTTCATTCAAGTTATCTTCATATCTAAATAAATTCTCATTTAACCTCCAAGACCTCCTTTCCCCTCTTTCCTGTTCTAATTCCACCCAAACCGGGCTATGATCAGTTAAAGTTCTTGGACATATCTTCGTCTTCTTCACCCTAGAAAAAAGATCATTTGTGGTTAATATAAAATCAATCCTAGAAAAAGATTGATGCCTATCTGAAAAAAAAGTAAAATCACTTTCCAATACGTTCCTTTCTCTCCAAATGTCTCTTAGCTCCATATCCTCCAAAATATCAAAAAAAGATTTAGGCAGCTTAGCACGCATGGATATCTTGGATAAACTTTTTTTTATCTTTCTGGGTATTTATTACCCCATTCCAATCACCCATTAAAAGTAAAGATCTTTAATCCCATTGTAGTATTTTAGTATGTAAAAATTTAAAAAATTTGTCTTGCTGTTGGTTAGGTGCATATATTCCAATTACAAGCAGCTTCCCACTCTGTGTTGTTAATTTAATTGCGATATATCTACCTTGAGTGTCAGCCTCAATTAAATTGGCTGGCAGGCCTCTTTTAACATATATAACTAGGCCATTTTTCTTTTCTGGTGCTGATGCCACAAAGTGTGTACCTAATTTCGAATTTATCAAGTACTTTTGATCTGAAAATTTAATATGCGTTTCTTGCAAACAAATAACATCATTCTGAAATTGCTTCAGGTAGTGAAATATTTTCTTTCTTTTTTGTGGAGAATTTAAACCATTGACATTCCAAGATAAAAATTTATTTGCCATCTCTAGGCCCTCCAAGCTTTGAAAGCATCAACCGAACCTCCTCCGCCATTTTGGACTTCGGTCTAGCTCCTCCCACTGCTTGTTTTTTTTGGGCTTGTTGGGTTGAATCTTGAGGCTGTTGTGCCAGATGCTGTTTATAAGTGGCTCTTGTCAATCGTTGTTCTCTTGGCATCTCTATCTTCTTTGATGGCTCAAGGGTTGGTGGTGGACCCCCACTCAGCAATAAGTCTTCTTCCAAATTAGCTCCTCCAGCTAAAGCTTGAGCATAGGTTTGTACTTGCCCTCCATCTTTCTCTTGTTGTATCATTTCCAATTGCTTGCTAGCACCCCCTGATGAGGGTGGCCGTCCAGCCTTTAAGACATTGGCGTAAAAGTCTTTTGCCTTTCCAACTGTGTTTAAGCGATGCCTTTGCCCAGCGTATGTCACTATTATCCCAAATGGGACATCCCATCTGTACTGGAGCTGTTGGTTTCTTAATTCATTCACCAAAAAACCAAACTGCTTTCTGTCTCTTAGCATTTTAGGAGGAAGCTCCTTCAAAACCACCAGCTCTTGTCCATCCACTTGAATCTTGTTTTTGTAAGAAGCTTGCAGGATATCATTTCTAATTCTCTTTGTTGTGAAATAAATCACCACATCTCTTGGTAGCTGCCTTTGTTTTGCCAGCCAAGAGTTAACCCTATAGATTTTGTCCATTTGAATTGCCACATCTTCTGGCCTTTCTGAAATCAGCTCTGCTAAAGCATTGGAGCAAATATCCTTTAAATTTTCACCATTCTTTTCTTTCAAACCTCTCAGTCTCAGGGCAAATTCCATTGATCTGTAGCATGACCATTTCATCATCCACTTTCTCTGTTTGTATCATAACCTCTCCTAATTTAGTTGCTAACTCCAGATTAGCTTCATCAACTTCCCATACTCTCTCCTCAATCTTTAACATATGATTAGCCAGTCCTGAAACTGCAAAAACAATGTCATCTCTTATTGCACGCATGGGCAATTTTTTTGGTGAACATCCACAACAAGGATTCTAAGGCTGAGAAAGGCACAGAATTGTATGCAGAGTATGAAATGGAGACCTGATCTATTGACTGGGACACAGTATTGCTATTCTAAAAGTTCTGAGGCTTAATTCCATAATTCAGTGTTTCCAGCTCAATAAATGTTCTTCTTCTCTTTTTACTTTGCTCATTTAAAATCTCAAGCAGTACTTTGCTGTCAGTTCCTATTTGCATCTTTTGCTGTTCATGTTTCCTCCCCCTCTTTCCATTTTTCCTTAGTTCTTTCCTGTCACATCTCATCTTCTTTCTGATGTGTTGTCATCTTTCCTTGAGTTACTTGAAGTCACTTTTTTGCTGTCACCTATAGTTTCTGTCATTTGGAGGTTAATGAAGCAAATCTCCATTAAGAATGGCACAACTGGGGCTTGTATCCACTGTTATTATTTGTTTTCCATAGGCCTGGTTCTCCCTCAGGGTCTTATTTAAGGACTTTCATTCCCATTATTATTTTATCCTGATTCTCAACAGAGGTGAGGTCAAAGAGGTGCCTGAAGAAGGTTCAAAGAGCTATCTGTAAGTCATAATACATAATATCATAGGATAATCAAATCCATTCTGGGATGGGAGAATTGCACAAGAATTTTTCTTCTTTAAGGAAGTATAAAAGTCTCATAATCAGTGGTAAGTTGTCCCAGGTTCACACCTGTTCTATAGAAATGGTAGTAAAACCGGTGGAAGGCCCTGCCTACTGACCCTGACATCATGAAAACGCTTCTGCACATGCGCAGAAGCTTCTGCGCTTGCACAGAAGAGCATGCGCGTGGCGAGCGAAGCAAGCACACGCGGCCCTGTTGCGAACTGGTAGTAAAGGTAAGTAGAACCCACCCCTGTTCATAATGTATTAAAATGTATGATTTGTTGCAGTTTCATAATGTTCCATACCAACTTCCTTAATCCTTTTAGTGTAGAAATGGTTATTTATCCTATATGAGATTTTTACTGCCAATCACAAATTAAATATTTCAATCACATAAAGCTTTAGTATAGAGATACTATGTGGAAAAGAAGACTACGTATTAGCTAGTCTCAGAGGAATTTTTGTTTTTATTTATTTATTTGAATAAATAAGTCTGGAGAGCTGTAAAACTATTATTTTTTAAAAAAAGAATAGGCTTCAAATCAGAAAACCTGAAAGTTTTTTGCTAATAGCCACATTTATATTTTTACAACCTGTTATAGCTACTTTACAACATTCCTAATCACATTTCTAGGCACAGTTTTCCAGAAAGCAACTTGTAGGATTTTTTTTCACAATCCTTTGTAATCTTGTGGTTAATTTACTATACATTCGGATTCTGGCCCTCTAGAATCACAAGCTTTTATTGAGAAGTGGAAAAGCAAAATAAATTTATCCCTTAATTTGATACGAATGTTTATAGAAAGGGGAAAATAAAGATGAAGAACAAAAAAAAAATCTTATTTAAATATTATATTTTAAGGCAGTAATTTTAAGGGGTTCTTGATGCTCTCTGAGTTTGGTTGTTTTCTTGCAGATATTGCATTAGTCAAACTAGGTAATGTCTAGATAATGATGATAATGATGTTACCTAGTTTGGGTAATGAAACATCTGCAAGAAAACAGCCAAGCTCAGAGAGCATCAAGGACCCTTCATTTCAACCCTAAACTACAATTTTTCTCCTTTATTGGTAATAGTAATTTAATTGTTAATAAAAGTTACAAAGTTTACTAGTTTTACTTTTATGACAGAACACTTCAGAATCAAATGAGAGCAAGAAAGACTGGTGGTGCATTGATTAAAGTGCAGAATTGAGGGCAAACTCTGCCCACAGCCTGGAGTTTGATTCTGACAGGGCTCAAAGTTCTAACCTTCTGAGTTCAATCCTGATGGAATCCCTTTCAACCTGCCAAGATCAGTAAAATGAGGATCAAGATTGTTGGGGGCAAAATGCAATGTGCTTCTACATTGTAAACCACCTAGAGAGTTCTGTAAGCTCTATGGGGCAGTACATAAGCCTAAATATTAAATATTAAGAAAGTGATCCATCAAATAACTAAATAAACTGCCCTTCTATATTTATTTGTTTGCTTATTTGTTCAGATTATATCCATTTGATTGATATGACTGAGTGGCTACAAAGTTAAAGCACTCAATAAATAATCAAAATAATGCAAGAAAAAGCATTAAATAGCAATAGCACTTAGACTTATACACCAGTTCACAGTGCTTTATAGCCCTCTCTAAGCGGTTTACAGAATCAGCATATTTCCCCCACAATCTGGGTCCTCATTTTACCGACCTCAGAAGGATGGAAGGCTGAATTAACCATTAAAAATAATAAAAGCTGTTGAAACCATATATAAAAATGTACCTGTGTTATAGCCATTTAGCAGGCTGAAGATGACAACTGCAAGTTCCTCAGGCAAGATGGCAAAGTCAAATCTTCAAATTCTTCCTAAAGGCCAGAAGAATAATTGCCAATATAAATTCTGGGGAAATGAGATTCTAAAAAGAGGGTTCATAGCAAAAAGGGCTAATTTCCTGAGTGTCGTTTAATGGGTCTTTAGTGGACAGGATCCATTAAATTCTTTTCCTGCCAAATCTGATGAGTGGGTAGCAATAGCATTTAGACTTATATACTGCTTCACAGTGCTTTACAGCCGTCTCTAAGCAGTTTACACAGTCAGCATATTGCCCACAATAATCTAGGTCTCATTTTCTAACACAGGGGATGTAACACAGGGGAGAGGCAATTGCTCAACTGGGAGATGCAATCATTGTAATAATATTTCAAAAGAAGCATCAAAATCATTTATTTAAAAAAAACAAAAAAGGTTGCAAAACAAATTTAAAGAAAAGGATAATCAGAGAAACAGAAGTAAGGAACCTTCATGATTTTTGTTTGTTTTTGCTTGTGAAATAATATTTTCTGTAGAGTAGGCATGTCACCCTAATGGAATCACACATGTAATAAGAGTTGTTGCTGCTTTTTATTTGAACTATTTTTTGGGGGGGGTACATTGGTTCCCATATTTGGCAATTTATTAAACCATAGGGAATTAATTTTCTCCTCATGCTTCTCCTCATTTCCTCCTCTTAATTTGGCATAAATTTAGCATCTGACTGCCTTTGCACATGAATGCTGCTGAGAATGCCTCTGATTGCTTCTCTTCTATTATCAATACTCTGTTCTCTGGCTTTGCTGATTGTGCTTTGCAGAAATACAGAAGGAGAGTGGAGAAAAATAATCCATTTCATTTCAAAAGTGCAGAATGTTTGACAACTTCAGCTGCCCAACCAGCAATTCTAAGTCCCATCCTGCTTCAACTGAGACTCTCAGATGTGCAAAATAAATATTTCTTCTTGAGTCAGAGGTTGTGCTTGGTCAGCCTAGCCGTGAGCAGACAATGAGTAACATGATAGATACTAAATCTTATATATACCTGAAAACTGCAAAATATTAAAGATCAATACTTGCTTAGTTGAGGGAGTAATGAATAAATTGTCCCACCTATAGAATTATTCTTGATTCTCTTTGGAGGCAAAATAATTCTATAGGATCTGCTTTAATCATTATATATCAGTGTTGCTTTCTGTATTTAAAATTAGTGTTTCTTATTTAGGTTTACAATACGTCTCTTTTCAAATTATAAGATAAATAATTTGTTCTTTTTTGTTTAGATGTAGATGTAACTGCCATCTTTTTAAATAGATTCTGAATATATATGTGTGTATGTGTATATGTGTGTGTGTGTATACAAGTTTTGGTGTATTTGAGTCTTTTCCCATGTAAGATTGAGAGTATCTTGGCAACATTTCGACGAGGTCCTACTCGTCATCTTCAGGCTGGTGATCGGAGCTGCCGTTTCTCTATAAATACTGGTGGGGAGGTGTGGGGTGCTAGCTTTGTTGCTGTGAGCGGGTTGGTTGCCTGTGTTGTTACATCTTGATTAGTTGATGGAGTTGATGTTTGCAGATTAGTCAGCTGTTTCGTAACATCCTGTGTCGGTGAGGTCCTTGATGTGTGCCCATTAGTTTTTTGTGTTTTAATGACATGGGTAATGGGCTGTGTGTTAACATCCTGAGTTCTAGTATTGTAATATCCTGAGTTTTTTGATGTAATGTCCTTAACAGATGGCTGTGATGCCAGAACCCGGGCTTTGGTTTAGCTCCAAGTTTGAGATCTTTCCTTGTGTTTATGGTGTGTCAGTTTGCTTTGTGTGGCGATTGGAGGGGGGTGCAGCAGCTGGTGATGCTGCCATGGTCTGGCTTCTGGATGGTAGTTGTATTTCGTCTAGGGGATGGGTTTGGGTTTGAATCTGGTGAGGATCATTGGTGGTGGTGTCATTTGTTATCTTGGGTCCAGTGTTAATCTTCGTGGCTGGGACTCTTCTATTGACTAGGGCTAGTTTCCAGATGTCCGGTAGGCGGGAGATATCATCACATTTATTCATGTTATGGGGGCGTTTCTCTATTTTGATGGCTTCCATGATTATTCTCTTGTTGAACTGTTCAGTTTTGGAGATTAATTTGGTTCCTTCAAAGTCAATTTCGTGTCCTGTTGTTTTAAGGTGCTGGAAAAGGAAGGAAGTTTTTTTCTTCTTTTCTGATTGTGTTCTTGTGTTCTGCAATGTGTGCATTTATTCTCCTATTACTTTGTCCAATGTATGTGGCTGGGCAGATTTTTCATGGTATTTCATAGACTCCTTGGTTTTCTAGCTGGATCTTGTCTTTGGGGTTTCTTAAGATGTTCGCTATTTTTTGGTCAGTGCAGAAGGCTGTCTTGATATTGTGTTTGTGGAGAATTTTGCTGATTTTATCTGTGGTGCCTTTGATGTAAGGGAGGAGGGCGATGCCGTTGTCCTGTTCTGTGTCTCGGTTCTTGGGGGGTGTCTCATATATGCTGTACAATACAAGAAAATTAAATGAGGCAATTAGCTAAAAATAACTTAAAGCAGAACTAGAATTTACAATCTCTTGGCTCCTAATCTGATGCCTTAACTGCTACACCAAACTGGGTCATGGAAATGCAGTATATAAATATATTAAATAAGTGTCATATACTATAGTCTAATAAATATTGTCTTCCAGCACATGTATTATTCTACTATGCTCTTACAATATACTTTCTTTAGAACTCTTCTATATATAAGTGCAATCATCAGTGTAAACTATTAGGAAACAAGGATGCTTAACCACTGTTTCCAAGTCAGGCATTTACAGAGCACTGTTATTATTTAGCTATGTTTTGTCATGGTGCAGTCATAAATTGCCAATTGATTTTGACCTTGACTTTTGTGAGATAGCAGATAATGTATACTGAAGCTATCAAAGCAGATCTGCAGATCCAATATATTTACAGCAAGGAATAGGACTGCATTAAACATTCAAAAGCAATATACGAAGCAATAAATTTTAAATAATGTTTTTAAATGAAACTTTGCCCTAGAGTGTAGTAACATTGGGCTCTTGTATATACATACTAAACTAGAATAGAAAGTAAATTAATGTTGTTTTTCAAAATTTCAAATAATATTTTAGACTATGTTTAGTTGGACTGACAGGTAAATATTAAATTTATAGAGATTAAAATCTTGAGGCATGACATTCCCATACTGTAAATAATTCAACCTGCTCTCCAGATGAAGATAAGCTATAGTTGTTTGGCTGACTTGTGTGGGATGGCATAACTTTGCAAAACCAATGAGAACATTGGCCAGCACAGAAAATAAAAAAATAAATCAATAAACAAGAACCAGCTGTTTATGTGAAATTAATGCAAAGGGTTCATTTCAACAAAGAAATTATTTACATTGAGAAAACATATCAGAATCTTATATTTAAAAGAAAACCTATTTTAATATTCTATTCATGTTCTCATGTAGCTATTTTTTTCTTCCAAGCATTTTCCCACAGGTGCAGGGCCCAAAGTGTGTGTTTAATTACATAATCATTTTTTGTATTCTCTGCAACTTGCCTGGCTTCCTATACTCAAATTAAGCCAAGAAGAGATTATTACATGAAAATTCCCCCCATTGAACTTTTTGGGGAGATTGGGGAGAAGAGGAAGCCAAGGACGATTAAGAACATTGGAAAGATGTGTTGCAGAAAGAAAACAAACAGATGCCAACTTTAATAATATCAAAAACAGTATTAAAAGAAATTTGCTAGAAATTGTCATGAGTTCTGAAAATATGGTATAAAACCTCCAACGTTTCTTTAACAAGGAAACAAAGAGAAGTTTTGACAATTCAGCATTATCTTTGTTGTATCCTTGCATGGGTATGTCTCGGTGTGGGTGTTAGGGTTCCAAGTAACACCCCCGACCAAAATCAAACTCTGAGGCGTGAGGTTCCTCAAAACTAATTTTTATTAGAGATGTCATATTGGCACATCTGGGAAAACTTGAATCTGAAAGCTTCCGGGTTTTCCTCATCCAAAAGAAAGTTCAAGTCCTTGCCCCTTCATCCATATGTCCATCACACGAACCAATCAGGTACCCTCTGGAACATAAGATACCTCCTCGTTTCTTCTCAGCACAGCTGGAGGCACTATGGCCTTGACTTTCTAAAAGAATTGTATTTTGACTACACATCCTCTTCATTCTATACAATCCCCCCTTACAGTTTCCCACAGTAGAATTTGTGGCAGGCCTGAAGTCTCAAAGGTATAAAGATGGCTTCCAGGTCTGTCAGTGGGGTTGTGTGTATCTGTCTTGGGTGCACTGTGTATGTGTGCATGCATGTGTGGGTGTGCTGTCCTTAATTTTATCCCTGAATTATTTTCCTGCAAATTTATGTACCATTGTCTCCAATCCAACACTCTAAATGTTGAGTTTCGTCCAAGAGAATATATAGTGATTTGACTTCTTTAGCTAAATATGTCAGCGAATGAGAGTTACTTATACTGTATGTAGTGTTGATATATAACTGTTATATTTGTATATAAAATGCATATTGTTTCTGTGATTCCACAAATATAATTGAGGAATTATTTGTACTTAAATCATATATGTATTAACAAGACAGTAATAAACTTGTTTTACTACAAAAGCAGCTTTTAGATGTATAATTTGCAGATAAATTGTTCAAAATGAATATACCCTTTGCATACTTGGGCCAGATTATGATTGTTCATGTGTCTGAAAGCTGGTATGCAAAAGCAAAGTGGTATATTTTAATATATATATTATATTACATTCTATGGGACACTCTGCTTATGCTTCATTGATAATGAATCAATGAATAATGAATCAATAAAATATTCTTTCTTTGGATAAGTTAAATAAGTTAGACAAATAACTTCCAGTTGTAACATTGTTTAAAAAAAAATATTAGCCTCCAAATTGCTATCAGAACAGTATAAAGGATTTATTGTTTCTTTGCTATTGAAGGTCACATTCTCTTGGGTATAATGTGTCAAGAAAAAATACAGTTAAAATACAGTTAAGCATTTTAAACTCCCAATTCAAATTGTATTGCTTATGAAGTAATGAATGATAATCTTGGCAGCCGTGGTTGCCATTGCCACTGTAATCCCAAGATGCCTGGTTTTTAAGTGGGAAGAGGTGGAATCTCCAGGTAAAGAGTCCAGGGATGAGCTTGTCTATTTATAATGCAAATATACAAGAGAGGCAAAAGAGAAGATACTGTTAATTTCTGCCCAATTAGTTTGCTAAGCCAAAATAGCAGAATGTACATTTGACAATTACAAGAAAAGTTCAAATTCCTGACTGGGTTGAATAAAAAGGCATTTTAATAGATGAACAGGCGGGGTTTAAGAAAAGCCAGAGACATTAGATCTTGTTTTACTGCTACAACATTTAGCAGAAAAGTGTACACATACACCTGGTTCCTCCTTTTATGTAAACTTGATTGATTTAGATTTTACTTGGACATAATATTTAAATCTAAACCATGGTCTATACATAAGCGATCTACTGTAGACAAAACTTTTCTTCTGCTTCTTATTAAAATTCATGAAAATTTGACACTGAAAGACAGGTGTAGTAACTGAGGACATGTTATCAAGGAAATACCAATAAGAAAGAGAGTCAGACAAGGATATGTATTGGCATTCATTTTATTTTATTTATTTATTTATTTATTTTTTATATTTGTATACCGCCCTACTCCCGAAGGACTCAGGGCGGTGAACAGCCATAATAAATACAAATACATATAGAAGTTAAAAACTATTAAGAAACAGATTAAGTAATTTAACTGTCATATAAATTTAGAGGCTCTCTCTTTGAGTAATTCTGTCATCCATCCTCCCAATGTGGGTAGTGTATTAATTTATGCTAACGATACAATAATTTTGTTTTCATCACTGTGATCCAAAAAGAATTTTGGAATCATGAATCAATAATTGCAATGAGGAGATATTAACAATAAAGTATCATGATCAAGATTCTTACCTTCTCCAAGTTCTCAAAACAGCAAAACTAGAAATTAGGGGGATATACCACTGAGCAGATTAGTACCTTTAAATAAGGGGAACTTCTAGAAACAAGCACTAAGGAAAAAAATTATGTATCTCAAAATTCACAGAGATTAGCATCAACCGTCCAAATTTATTATTTTGCCCAAGGAGTGCAATTTATACCTGCTGCAATTGAATTGTTGGCAAAGAAAGGTCAAGGTTTGCTGTAAATTTAGATTGGTACAACTTCTAATGGTGTAAAATTGGAGAATAGACCCAGCTATGTACTATGCAGAAATTATGTTCTTGGCTTGGTTTTTGAAGCACAATATTGTTTCCTCTGGCAATGGCATGATAGAAATTGTGGTCCATGTTCCTTTGGTTAATTTTACAGGGATATCCATCAGCTAATTAACTCCTTATAAGTACGTTTCTGGGGCATGCTAACCACTTCTATTTTTATTATAACACACATGATACATACATGATTGAGATAATTCTATTTAAAACTATCAACATTATTGTTAATTAATTTTGTCTTACTAATCTTATTTTATATTACTTTATGCAGTTTGCTACATCTTTTCATTACAATTTAGTCATTGATGCTATCAGGATGATTAAGCCAATGGCTTTTAAGTCTTCTGATTCTCTACAATCTCTTTCTACACATTACCTAAAATTCTGCTCCATAGTATTACAGTCACACCATTAATAAATATAGGTTTATATACAGTTTTAGGCATTTGTACTTAATAAATAGTATACCTCTTACCCAGATATGGTAGAGTAGTTAAAACAGCAGATTAGAATCTAGGAGACCGAGAGTTCTAGTCCAGAAGTGGGTTCTAACCGGCTTTACTACCAGTTCTCTTTGTGTGTGCGCTTTGCGCGTGATTGCTGTGCGCATGCTCACCTTGCTCACCTGCACACCAAACTTGTGCTTTGCGCAAGTGCATTGCGAATCTGCCCAGCTGAGGTATGGCAATCCGCTCTGCCGCACCTCTCAGCTGGGCAAAAAAAGAAGAAATATAAGGTCGGTATAACACTGGGGCAGGCGGGAGGGCCCAGCTCCCAAAGACAGAGAACCGGTTCGGTGACGTCATATCATCACTGCTACCGGTGCGAATTGGCAGCAACCCACCACTGTTCTAGTCCCATCTTAGCCACAAAGAGAGCTGCATGGCCTTGAGCCAACTCTCAACCTAGGAAGGAGACAATGACAAAACAAATCTGAAAAACCTTGTGCAGAAAACTGCAGAAAGTTGTCCATGCAGGATCCAAAAAAACTGACCCCCTCTTACATTCATAGATTCAAGTACACTTGTATTCACAGATGATTTTGGAATCCTAACATATTTATAATCATAATGGTTTTGGTATTATGATTTTACATTTGCACAGGGGTGAAATCCAAATCTTTTCATTACCGGTTCTGTGGGCGTGGCTTGGTGGGCATAGCAGGGGAAGGATATTGCAAAATCTCCATTCCCACCCCATTCTGGGGCCAACCAGAGATGGTATTTGCTGGTTCTCCGAATTACTCAAAATTTCCACTACCAGTTCTCCAGAACCTGCTGGATTTCACTCTTGAATTTGCACTAGTATAATAACCCAATACACCTTACAGTATATAGGTTAAACTATTGGCACAAAAGGATGGCTTTAATTTTAGTATTAAATTTGGCATGTTGATGAGAGAAATGAAGGACAGATTGAGTCAGTGCACAGTGGTGTATGCTTACACAGTTGTGTTTCTTTCTGACAGTTTCTCTCTTTGTCTTTTTGCTCCATTTATTCTTTTTTTCTGCCAACTTTTTTGGTCCTGTCCTAAAGTTTGAACTGATTACATGCAGAAAGTTTTTTTAAGATTCTGATGAAGAACCTTAAAATATACCAAGACTGCTGATCTTTTCCCTTATAATCTATAATCAGGTGACTGTTCTGTCTGAAATTGGAAATATCACTGCCTTTTGCTTGCACATTAAAAATGTGCACAGGTAATATATTTATAGGTCATGGGAGCAAGATATAAGTATTTCTGAGATCAAAGAAAGGCAGACTGAACTAACAGGAACTAAAAAAAATGTTAACAAATACATATCAATCTAATTTTCACATTCACTCCAATGTTTAAATAAAGCTTTCTTCTTAAATGGACAACCTGGAGTTTTGACAAAACTCTTTCAACATTTTTGAAAAATCAATAGTTTCCCCGCCTCCCTCATTTCTTCTTTTACACTCTTTTTCCACCATGCAAATTAAAATAATGGCTGCCATATAAATAAAATATTTATCCAAACTGATAATCAGCTAGCAGTGGTCGTAGCTGTTAAAATGTTAATAGCTGAAGGATCCTGGCTCAGGCAGATTTTTCCCAAATATGCTTTCCTTATTTCTTAGCAAGATTATTGTACTGCCCAGCCATTACATTACAGTCAAGTATTTCCACTTAATAATGTGTTTAGCTGGAACCACAGTGTGACAGTTACTTGATTTCTTTTGTATTTTAGCAAATAATTAATATGCTGCTCTTAAAGACCATGGTACCCATTCCTGCTAATAAAAAATGCTGCCAAATTAAGATAAATATTTTGAGGAGTTAAAAATAATCATTTGTACTGTAGCTAAACTTCTCATTTTTTCTTCTCTTTAAAATTAATTATAAAAATTTGGAAGTTCACAACTTTTCCTTATTGTAATTTGCAGGAATAATGTCTGCACAACTTCTAGGAGGAAATAGCCACATTGTTTGTTTATAGCTCTGGGAAATTATTTAAGTTCCATATTTTTATTGTACATTTGTATAATAATATATTTATTTGGTGGACACTGTGCCTGTAATATGTGAGTTTTATAAACTAATTATAGTGTTTTAGGGACAATTTATCTTTTGGGTGCTATTATATCTCACTAGGAATAAAAAGTTGAATCAGAACATTAGAATATAGCAGCAAGTATAACTTCAACTCCAATGAAAAAGAACAAAAGATCTGATCAGAATAGTTGATTTTGAAAACTTTATGTGATGATTAAAGTAACCATTTTAATGCCACCTTTCAATGTTCCATTTGTTAAAGAATGTGGCCATCCTCCTTTTCTGCTTCTTCTGCATCCACATTTTAGGAAAGAGCAAAGGTAGAATGTTTGACACTTTCTTTTAATAGAAAAGATTGTACCCTCCCTCAGGCTTTCTAGAAAAAATGCACTAAGGGAAGAAAGTTATGAAGTAGCCAAAACTAATATTTCATTCTATCAAGCAATCTCCAGCCTTCCTGGCTTCCCATGTCTCAATTATGTCCCAAGGGAAGATATTATGAGTGAATTCTTCCAATGAAGCTTTTTCAGAACAGGAAGCAAGAACATCCACAGAGGTTATCAAGTGATAGTGACATTTTAACCAGGAAAAAAAAAACCACCCCAAAAACCTTGGCTTCTTTCAACAATACAGCATAATTCCACTAAAAGAAATTCTTCTAAAACACCCTGAAAAACAAACATTTTTTAACAGGGAAATAAAATATTTGAGAAATTGAGAATAGATGGATGCATAATATTTAACAAGATCAAGGTAAATGAACTTATGATTTGTTGCACTATAGTTCAGCTCCATGTGATACAGTTACATTTTTGTGGGGTTTTCAGTGATTTAATTACATGTTGATTGTGTTATGATGTCTAATTAATAGACAATCTTCAGGACACATATGAGAAATTTAAGAGGCGTTTACTACAGTGAAGGTTAACCATTTTGCATTGTGAATTTGTCTCAAACCTTTCTGAAGAAGCAGTAGTTCTTATTTGAGACATTTTCATCTCTTACTTGTATTGTATTGCTGTAAGGATTAAAGTGTTACTAATCTGTTAAAAATTGTGCAGTTGAATTAAATATTGGTATGAAACAATATGTATATAGAATGGGAAATGCCCCATACTCCTTTATTTTAAATTACATTTTCTCATGTGATGCATTCTTTCCCATTCAGTTTGCTTTGTATTTTCTTATGTCATAGCTGTATAGGCTGTCTAAACATTCCTTTAATGCAGTCATTTCTGAGGGTACAGGCAATATATTTCCATCTTTTAAGAAAATAGTTTTGTCCTTCTTGACTGTTTTTGTAGTTTGTGTAATGATTTGATGAAGTAATATGGCATAGTGATCATGAAAATACTAGAAAAATCTAATATTACAAGTGGAAAGAGGAGACCTTTTGGGTCAGTGGAATAAAGTGAAAATTGGTCTGAAAGGCCCAATAATTTTCTCTCAAGAAAATGAATATGTGTTAGCTTCTGCTGTCGTGACCAATCACAATGACATTTCCTCTTTCTCAGCTGTGAAGATGATGTCCAATTGTTGTGATTTTAACAAAGAATGTACATAGGGAAATAAATCTGAAGATATCACATTTCAGTAGAAATGAAAATGTACTGAGCAATAGGAATAATAGATTAATAATATTTTTTTGTATTGACTGGAAGAAAGAAGTGAGATATAATAAAGTAGCAATATTTGTAAATCTGAACACTTTAAAAAAAAATGAGCATATGACACATGCAATATATTCCAATGGTTTAAGTTCAGGAAAATATATTTTAGCTATATGGAAAATGTGTGTGCCTTAATAATAATATTATATATATATATATATATATATATGTTTTTCTTCTAGCCAGGTTTTCCCTACGTAGCCAAGGTTTTTTTGTAGCTCCAGCTCAGTACAAAAAAACCTTGGCTACGTAGGGAAAACCTGGCTAGAAGAAAAACACACATAAACCCTACGAAGAAGTAAGAAAATTTATATATATATATATATATATATATATATATATATATATATATATATATATATATATATAGTTGAATATATATATTCCTTTTAATTCATAGGTATAAATGTGTGATATTTTTGTAATCAGGGTTTTTCCTATGTTGATAAAAGATGTTAAATGGCCATGGTGGGATGAAATCTCCAATCATCACTTTCAGGCCTGTCAGACATTTTATGTTGTTTATTCTGAGACTTATGGGAGACTGGGATAGCACTATTTTGGGTTTTTTGAACCTCTTCAGCCAGACACACCCATATTTTATGACTCCTCCCTGTAAAGGTCAAATATTTATTCCTTTTAATTCAGTCTCCCATAAGTCTCAGAATAAACAATATAAAATGTCTGACAGGCCTGAAAGTGATGATTGGAGATTTCATCCCACCATGGCCATTTAACATCTTTTATCAACATAGGAAAAACCCTGATTACAAAAATATCTAATTTCTGGTACAATGAGTTCCATAAATCTGATTTCTAAAGTTTATACATTAATATATACATTATAATAATGAATGGCTGTTTATGTTTATGTATAATCTTGAAGAAGTAACTGGTCTGACACTTAGTATATATAAGTTCTAGATGCCACACTGGTTTATGCCCTCCTCCCTTAGAAAGTTATCATTTTTAGCACCAAACAGATAAATCCACTTATCTCACAAGTATGTCAGGATATTAATTGATTCATTCTTGCTTTTTAGCAGCTGGTATTGAAGACACATATTACCTTTGGGGTAGTACATAGCGCTCAAGGGGAATTGCCACTAATAGCATTGTCACCCATAAATTTTTACAGCTTCTCTTTTTAAATCACCTAAATAGTTGTTGCCAAATCTGATGGCAGAGAATTCCATAGTCTAACAATGTGCTATATCAAAATGTACTATTTTTAAAAAAATCTGTTCTGAATTTCCAAGCATTAGGCTTTTGTTTTATTTATTTCTTTAACAATATTCTTACATTGTAGCCATGGTGGCGCAATGATTGGAATGCAGTATTGACGGCTAATTCTGCTGACTGCCAGCAGTTCGATTCTCACTGGCTCAAGGATGGTGCAGTCTTCCCATCCTTCTGAAGTCAGTAAAATGAGGATCCTGATTGTTGGGAGCATGCTGACTCCTGAAACTGCAGGCTTTAGAGAGGGCTGTAAAGTACTATGAAGTGGTATATAAATCTAAGTGCTATGCTATTGCTAAAACTCCCTCTTGAAAGAATCAAAGCAATGTGCAAAAGTATTATGAAAGACAGAGAAAAAAAATAAATATATATTTTGTGACATAGAAGATTTTATATATTTCAGTTATGCATCTCCATACCAATCCTTCTAATATAGAAAATCATGGTATGACCTTAGTGCTCTCTGAGATTTGCTGATTTTGTTTGGGTTTTTTTTCCCAGCAATTTTCACTAACAAAACAATCAGGGCACTGGACCTTCATTTCAACCCTGAGGTAGAAATATTCTCATCTATCGATAGCAAGGCATCAATATGGTCACTATGTAGATTTATATAAGATATTACTATCTTTGGCAAATTATTTCCAAACCCCTCTCCCAATTGTAAGTCAATCTTAGCATGGAATTCATTATACTGAATGTATATACTAAAAAAAACTTTTTGGTGTTCAGTCATTATAGTGATTGGACTGTTTGTTTTAATGTGCAATAGTTTACTATAGCTAAACCTATATATGCAATCTGGAAATATTTTTGTAACGTATTCAGCAACAGAAAACAGAGAGTAAAAATAGATAGGTATTATTTTGTATTTATTTGGAAGGTTAGTCATTAAAATATTAAATAATTATAGCAGAAACCATATTTGAACTATTTAATGATAACCATGTCCTTTTTTTTAGTCCTGATGTCAAATCTATGCCTATTAATTCATTTCTACAAAGTCAATTATATGTAAAATTTAGAATGACATAGCTGGTAGATTATGGCATACTGTATATCATATGTGAAGTCATCTCTAATTTTGTGAGTGTAATTTTGCGGGCATATGATGGTCCT
The DNA here is from genome assembly GCF_029215685.1 of Pituophis catenifer annectens. Lineage (NCBI taxonomy): Eukaryota > Metazoa > Chordata > Lepidosauria > Squamata > Colubridae > Pituophis > Pituophis catenifer. The sequence goes on from NW_027256884.1 coordinate 89,581,045, forward strand.
GTTAGTGCGGATGTGAAGTAAAAGTACAAATCTGGGTGTCTGTATGGCCTGATGACATGTAACCACCATTGTATTGGGGAAAAAACATATTCCCATTTTTAATACACATATTCTATACAATTTTTCAGTTTGCTTTTATGCAGGTAGAATTGTATATATTTGGAGAATCAGGGGAAACCACAGGCTGCCAGTATTTGTTGTCTGCTATTTATTCTTCTTCTCATTAAACATATTAATGTAAGAAATATAAAGTTATGAATGAATGGAATGAGGTGTAGAGGGCAATAATTTCACACTTCTACCCACTTTATCAAAACTATGAATACTGCTTATACTTAGAGCATATTTATTGCTTTATACTGAACAAATAGGAGTTATGATCCCATAATCCACATGTACCAAAAAAGAACAAATCCTTTCCAGAAGTCTACACATAAATAACCAGGGATTAATACCAGACAAACAGTCAAGGACAAAATAATACCCCAGTTAAGAATTAACAAGGTGAAAACCATATGCTCCCCAACTCTGGCCAGGGAAGCTACTGTATATAAAGAGCGAGCAAACCCCACACTCCCTAGCATTTTATCTAGTATTTCCTCAAAGAATTGTACAAGTAGATAATGGAAGGACACTTTGTCATCAGTACGCAATATAGAATATTTAACATTTATTTCAATTTTCTTCCAGGCAGCTAATGCAACACCTGCAAGCAAACAACTTCAGAGAACACCAATGACTCCCTGATTTACAAATATTCTCTATTGGACATCATAGGCATAAACACTTACACATATACATAAACACAGAGATATATACATGCACACACACACTTTTCTTTTCAAAAGTGTGTATTCCTTTCACACACACACACACACACACACACACTTATAGCCTTTTCTGTAATCTATCTTTTCTTTATTCTATTTAATTTGTGAAGTCTTTTATTATTATTTTATGTTATATTATTATATTCACCTGCTCCAGTAACTGCTGGGTTTTTTTTTTTTTCATTACATGCTTGAATACTTTGCTTGCCATTGTTGCTTTTGTGCATTTTTCTCTCCCTCTTCCAAATATTTATTTTTATTTAAGATGCGAAAGTAAGGAACTATCAAGAGAGAGGTGTTTTTATAATCAATTACAGGAAACATTTTCTTGTTTGGCTTCTGAAGGAAATAATTAGCAGCCATTTTTTTTGTTTTGTTTTCCACAAGGATTTTGTACTCTGCAGAGAAGGTAACATTCTACTGAAGTAAACACAGCCAGATTAACAAAACAATGTTTGAAGAGAGTAAGCAAATTAAAATTTAAGTGATCTGACTTCACCTGACGTTTTGAAAAAGCACATTGCACTGCAGCCATTTCCTCAAAGAAACTGTACAAGTAGGTAAATGGGAAGAATTCTTTAACATTAGCACTCAATATACAATACTTAAAATTTATCATAATTTTCTTCTAATTGCAATTAGATTTATTCATAATAAAGCTGCACACGTGGAAAATTGGATTTTAATGAATACTTTGTTATGTAGCTTATGAGACAAAGAGCTTTGTTCTCTCATTTGTAAATTCAATCTCCTTTTACCTCTAAGGTCAGGCTGTATTTAATTTCAAGCAGTCAGAGAATTTCCTTTCTAAGCATTATTATGAAATGTCCTATATGTGTGTGTATTTCAGTTACTAATAAAAAATTAATCCTCATTGAAACTGTTGTGTCTTCAAGTGTTAACTGTTCTTCAATTTTCAATTTAACTTCCTTGGCTTCTTCCAACTGTGGACAAAGGTATTGGAAAAAATTTTCAGCACCACTTAACCACTCTGTTTTGCCAAAATTTCACATAGGGATGGTAGCCTTTGGTCCTAAAGGTCTAAATCTTAACACTATCATCATGTTGTCATCTTTGTGTCAAAGTAATTTTATTAAATGTTCTTGAATTTATTTTTATTTTATGTTTGTGAATTTCAAACAAAATGGAATCGTTCTTTGGCTTCTTATATTTCCAGTTTAGTGTTGCTTTTGAACTTATGCTTATCTCTTGATTTACTATATATATTGTACTTTTTTATACCTGTCTCAAATGTGTAGATTTTGTACATCTATTTCTGTACATTTATAAGTCTGGGATATTAACAAAGAAATATTTATTGAAAATATGCATCTGGCTTACACTATCAGATAAAGATAGGTAAATTTTGTCTTTGGCAAATGACATAAAAGAAAAAGATAAGTACTGTATAAAAACCTATTCATATTTGTTATTTTAGTGCAGGGTCAACCGGAACACATTGAAAATAAACAACTGATTTAGCTTTGGTTTTTTTTAAAAAAGAACAACCACCAGCAGCTCTGGGATCACAAATATGTAAGATAAACCTGCAGGATCCCTTTCTGAGATCTCTGTCCTCTCATCCCTCTACTTGTTTTCCAGTCAGAAAGAGTGCTCCCTACTCTTGAGTTGGGAGACATGCTCCCATTTCTTGCATATCTCTGGACTCTGAATAGAATGTAGAAAAGAAGATTCCCCTTCCAGAACAATCCATTTTTATGCAAATTAGATTTCTAAAGTTTAATTGGATGTATAATTCTAATACAAAGCTAACAAAAAATACAACAATGTTAAGATACAGAAAATGATTATTTGTACAATGAGATCCACTAATTTCTAAGAAGCCTAATCCAATATCTAATAATTAGCAATCAGCAAACAAGCAAAGAACCACAAATGTGATCAAAGGTAAAACTGCACAACTGAGCAAAGCAGAACTATGAATAAATATATCACTCCTGATCACTTCCTCTTCTCTTTTTGTATTCTTAAAAATATGACAATGCCAAAATCCCCTGAAAATGTCCATGTAAAATATCTTTCCACCCAAAAACCCAAATTCTTCCATCCATGCACAGATTCAGACAGAATCTCTGAATCTCTTTCTAGAGTTCATGAAAGTGTGATTGATGCCTCTTGATGGTAAGCCTAAATGTCATTTCTAATACACTATCCAAAACAGCTGAAAGCTAGTGGACCACTGGAATAAACCAGTGAAAAAAATACTGACCTAGTCTGGGCACAAAAAATTGCTTGCAAGTGAGTTGCCAGTTAGTTTAGTATCTCATTTGCTTGAATGAAATGGCTCCAGGCAGGGAGGTGTTTATTTATGTAGAATATCTCCTTTTTGGACAACACAGTGACCTTCTTTCTCTCTTTTACACCTCCACATACTGATGTGCATATAGTTAAAATAATTATATGATCATGATAAAGAAAATCTCAGAACTAAATCATATACTTTAAATATTAAATGGGAAAGATTCATTTCCTACTTGTAATCCAGCAATAATCTTATCTAAATATTTGTACACAAATGTAAACAAATCAATAAACAAACCAGCAATTGGATTTGGATGAAATCATTTTATGCACTGTATGGCAGCTGATGACACATATTCTCTTCCTAGTCATTTTTATGTTTGATATATATTTTTAAAGCAGTTTAGGATCATTTCTTTTACGTCGGTTATTTTTTTCTTTTAAAAATCAATGTCATTTGCAAGTACTGAATTCTAGTTGAATCTCATCAATAGATACTACTGTTTTACCGATGTATAAATTTACTTTTTCTTAATTATTGACATCCAATAAACTTTACATTCTATTCCCAATGAATTTGTTCCACGTACCAGCATTTCTGAGTTCAGCTTGCCTATATGCTTTTGTTTTTATCAATTCCTTTTGAATTATTTAATGTTAGAATCTATAATCTTCATTGATGGTTTCCATAGAAACCATCAGTTCCATCCTGTAATGCATTTGGAGATTATGATTTTTATTAATAACTGTTAGCAATATTGTGTTCTAAGATGATTTAAATAGTTGATTATCTTATTTATACTGTACATTAATTTCAGTTTTACTAAAGAAAGGAAATAATTTCTATTTATAATGATGACAGATTTTACAACTGTAATTCATATAAAGTAAATCATCAAAAAAGAGGGAAAATCCTGTAGAACAATTATTGGAACATTTGTACAGATAATTGGCAAACTGATATTACTGTACTTTTTTTTGAAGCAAATAACTGCATTTCTCTTCTTATGGGATAATATTTATTTTATCTTTCAAACTTTTTTCTTTTTTTTTCTAAATTTTCTACATTTTAGTTTGTTCGTGTGTAGAAAAGTGAGAGAAAGAGAGAAAGACAGCCAGAGTTCTCACTCAAGGCACAAATGAAAAGGCTCACATTATCCTACTTATGTGAACTTTCCCCCTTTAATTCTAATGCTTGGAAAGATGAAATAAAGTAAATGAGAGGACAACCAGAAGCAAGGTGGATTGAAAGAATTGAGGAACATGTTAGGAACAGATTATCATGGAGAAAATCTACCTATATGGTTATTAAAAATTGGCAACAATTTGATACCACATAACTAATAAATATACACATGCATTACTTCTGTGTGTGAGTCAAATACTGTATCATATGTGCTTTTACCTACTAATCATAACTATTAATTGTCTATATTTAGAAGGAGGAAAGGGCAAATCACTTCTGAAAAACCTTGCCAATAAAACTGCAGGGACTTATCCAGGTAGTCTCCAAAAATTGGACATGATTGAATGGAAGAATGAGATCAATCACTGTTGTATTATCTGCAAACTTCAGTACTTTAACAGAGGGCTCCTTTGAGATGCAGCCATTGGTATAGTGAGAAAAGAGTAATGGAGAAAGCAGGCAGTCCTGGAAGGCACTTGTGCTAATTGTACAGATATCTGATGTGATCTGATGTTTTCCCTTTTGCTATATGGTTCACATTTTCTTTCTTAAGCCTTCAATCTTTCTTTCTTTCTTTCTTTCTTTCTTTCTTTCTTTCTTTCTTTCTTTCTTTCTTTCTTTCTTTCTTTCTTTCTTTCTTTCTTTCTTTCTTTCTTTCTTGTAAAGAACTATTCTCCATGTGAGAAGGTAAATGCTCCTCCTGTTTTGTGATACTTTTGCTCTCATCATGCCTATATCTGTCTCTGTCTCTCTCTGTGTGTGTGTGTCTGTCTGTCTGTCTGTTTCTGTCTCTGAATCTCTCTCTGTGTCTCTCTTTCTCTCTATTCTATTGTTCTGTCATTCTATTGTTCTATCTATCTATCCACCCATCAACACTATAGCTATTTTCATGAGATTTGTTTGGTTTAATTACACACCTATCCATAAGGAAAATCTCCCTTGAGTGGAGTGTTGTTTGGCAACTATTTCTAAAAATTGCAGTACCAATTTGAATTATAATTTCAAATTACCCAAACAGTTCCCTTTCCAGAAGACTGTGCTTTTTCAAAGCTAAGCAGATGAAAATTAAACATTTGCATATTTCTATGAAAATTATTTCCCTGTTATGAATGAGCTTTCTATCCCACCAGGACTCCTGTTTTTATTAATAAATTCTCACCCAGATTCTACTAACATTAATCAACCTAGTTAATAAAAGCTAAACAACCCTAGGTGAAATAAATATTCTTTATTACCAAATGAAATGGTCACATTCTACTAATGTGTAAGTATGAGATAATGAAATGTGTTCATTCTGTAATAAACCTATTGAAATAAATGTAACTTTAAAGTAGTTTGAAGACAGAAGCACATTACATGTTAACTATGCCTTAACATGTTATTTCTGCCTTATGATAAAAATGTTGATCAACTGATCAATTTATCAATTACCAAAGAATAATTTGTTGATACTAACATTTTTCTTAAAAAATTAAGTGGTTCATTAATACGTATAGATATAAAATGGAAGCAGCAATATTTATTCACACAAGTCCATAATATTATGAGACACATAATTTGTTTATTAATATTTTTGTTCAAGGAATAAAATTTCCAAACTCTATTTTCCAGCCCTAGAGATGAAGTGACTGTTCTATTATGCTGGAAATACACATTATAAAGAACCTAAATGTTCACTTATATATAGAAAAGCAAATTGTAAAGCAACATTTGTCTATTTTATAAGTCATGTAAATGCAGAACAACAAAACCAAACCAAAATGTGGATCTGTGGATCCGACACTGAAATGATTGAAAAACTATTTTTTTGCTCCTTCTTCTAATATTAAGAAGGATCATAATAAAAAATATTAAGATCCTTCAGAAAGGATTTTTTTTAATCATATTCACTGAGTGAGTTTCCTTGTCCTTCATGAAAGAAGTTTTCAATATCAACGTCTGCCTGACCACATACTTGCAATTCAACGAACTTATCAATAAATCAAATACAACTATGAGATCACTTTCCGCACTCACAGCAGAGGTCATAATCAAACGTTGGAAATGATAGCACTCCCACAAGTACAATCCAAAATATGGATTGGATATGTAGAGGACAACTTCACCGTAATAAACAAAGGATCAATTAGAGAACACCCACAAAATTATCAACATCTTCAAAGGGAAGAAGAACACTCACTACCCTTCCTGGATATCCTGGTCAGCAGAGACTATGATGGCAAACTAGAAACACAAGGGTACAGAAAAACCATCCACAGCAATCAAGTGGTCCATTACCAAAATAATAACCCAAACTTCCACAAGAAAAGCTATGTAAGACCTTTGTTTAGACAAGCACAAATACATTGCAGCAATCTTGAACAGCAGAAAAAGGAACACATTGTCTATACATGTTCCAGCAAAATGGATATCTTTGCAACTTTATCAAAAAGTGCCTGACCACTCAACACTGCCATGCATCAAAAATATCTTAGAAACCATCAACAAACTATTACAACCACATAGAATCAGCGCAGCACACAAACCAACTAAAGCCTTCCGAAACATCCTAAGTAAAACAAAAAACCCAGCAGCCCAGAAGAAAAAACAGGAATTATCTACAACATATGGGGTAAAGACTGCAAAAGCCACTACAAAGGATAAACAGGCAGACGACTGCAAGAATGCATGCATGAACACCAACTAGCAATCAAAAGACTTGATGAAAACTCTTTAATTTCCAAAAATACAGACAGACTTACCCATAGTTTTAACTGGGAAACTGTGACCATTCTAGATCAAGTAAAGTCCAAAAATGCTGGACAATTTCTAGAAGGCTGGCATTCTGACAAATTGGTCATCAATAGAGACATAAACATAAACCATATCTACATACTGTACAAAAAAGACAATCAACAAGCCAAATAGGGAACAAAGAGACCAAAACATCTGCCCACCAGCAATCAACACCCTGGTGAGCATAAATTAATATCAAGATTAACATTAGGCCAACAATCAAAAAATAAACAATACCCCAAGGAAGAAACTTGGGGTAAAACAGCGAAGAGTAAACAGCCCAACCAAAGAATTTGGTTGACCACCAACATTAACAGGGAAAGCCACTAGAATATAAATTGAGAGTAAACCTCACTCCCTACTAGCACTGATGATGACATTACCTAGTTTGGGCAATGAAATGTCTGCAAGAAAACAACCAAGCTCAGAGAATATAGAATAGAGTAGAGTAGAGTAGAGTAGAGTAGAGTAGAGTAGAGTAGAGTAGAGTAGAGCAGAGCAGAGCAGAGCAGAGCAGAGCAGAACAGAACAGAACAGAACAGAACAGAATAGAATAGAATAGAATAACAGAGTTGGAAGGCACCTTGGGGTCTTCTAGTCCAACCCCCTGCCCAGGCAGAAAACCCTACACCACTTCAGACAAATGGTTATCCAAAATCTTCTTAAAAATTTCCAGTGTTGGAGCATTCACAACTTCTGCAGGCAAGTTGTTCCACTTATTAATTGTTCTAACTGTCAGGAAATTTCTCCTTAGTTCTAAATTGCTTTTCTCCTTGATTAGTTTCCACCCATTGCTTCTTGTTCTACCCTCAGGTGCTTTAAAGAATAGTTTGACTCCCTTTTCTTTGTGGCAACCCCTGAGATATTGGAACACTGCTATCATGTCTCCCCTAGTCCTTCTCTTCATTAAGCTAGACATACCCAGTTCCTGCAACCGTTCTTCATATGTTTTAGCCTCCAGTTCCCTAATCATCTTTGCACTCTTCTCTGCACTCTTTCTAGAGTCTCAACATCCTTTTTACATCGTGGCGACCAAAACTGAATGCAATATTCCAAGTTTGGCCTTACCAAGGCATTATAAAGTGGTATTAACACTTCATGTGATCTTGATTTTATCCCTCTGTTTATGCAGCCCAGAACTCTGTTGGCTTTTTTGGCAGCTGCTGCACACTGCTGGCTCATATCTAAATGGTTGTCCACTAGGACTCCAAGATCCCTCTCACAGTTACTACTATTGAACAAGGTACCACATATACGGTACCTGTGCATTTTGTTTTTCTTCCCTATCAAGGACCCTCAGAAGAACATTCATGTTTGACATGCTATTATAAAATGGACCAAAACACTGCAGCAGGGATATTTTTATTGAGATTTGAGAAGCTGTTACAGAAGAAAAACAAGCTACACTAGATAAGATTGAAATTGATTTGAATCTGGATTTAAACATGACAAGTGACAAGAATGATGTAGAAAAAGATGATGTATTAGATATACAAATGAAATCAGTTTATATATTGACACTTGAAAAGTGTCAAATATACAAGTATAAAATTGATTAAAAGAAATCAAGTCCAAGGGCCTTATTTCAAGGGATTTAAAGAGAACACAGAATTGATTTACTTGAGCAAGGTTCAAATAAATATATAATTATTTCTTGTAACCTTAATGGACTTGATGACTAGGAGTGAATGATGAGACTTTTAAGATTTTGTTTTACAGTTAAGAGATGAGTTTTGGGAAGAATGGTGTACTTGTACTTTAAGAGATGGTGATTAGTTATTATAATTTTTTGTAGGATGAAGTAGGATATTATGTATATTTTTCTTTTCTTTTCTGCCTATTCTATTTTCCTTTTTTTTTTTTGTAGTTTTACTTTCTCCCTTGAGGGTGGAGACAGCAGCCAGATGTGGGTTGTGTTCATTGGTCAGAGGATGGACTGAGCCTGGAATTCTTTTAAATCCGCCCCCTGTTGCTAGGGCTCCCAGCTTTTTGCTCAGTCATCAGACTGGACAGTTGTGTGGATTGGAGCTCTAGTAGTCTTGTGTATTAGAGCTAATTTCTTTCTGCTGGATTATTTGGTTGACATTGGACTGTTTGACAATTCTATTCTAATCTGATTTGGAACCTTCCCTAGCAGGGGATTCCTTGAATCCCTGCAGTTTATTTCTCCTTGCCTCCATTCCTCCCCTTTGTCATCTTCATTAGAAGGTCAGTGTTTTAACCTGTCAGTGGAGTTTTAGTGTTCCCCTGGGGAGGGTGGTCCCACTGGCTATCACCTTCTGGTGTAGCCGTTCGCCTCAGGCCGTTCAGTGGAGTCTACGCTCCCTTTTGTCGGCGGGCTGGCAGCCATTTTGTCCCTCGTGGTTTCGCTGTTGTTTGCTGCCTTTAGTTTGGGGCCTTGCGCTCTCTGAGCTTAGCCGCTTGTCGGCTGCATAATTCTCCCGGCTCTCACTCACCCGATAGTGCCGAAGGTCTTGTTAGCGGCTTGGATAGCCTCTGCCTCTAATTCGGTGCCTGGCTTCTTAGTAAGCCATCCAGAGCGGCGTGATTGCCTTGCGCTAGTGGAGCATCGCGCTCCCCACCTTCTGCCTGCTTTGCCTGTCTCTTTGTTCTGTGTCCGGCGTTAATTGTTTTCAGCTGACTAGCGCTTTTGCCGGCGCTTCGGAAGAGCGTGCTGCCTGTGAGCGCTCGCCCTTCTAGGCAGGGACCTGTGTTTTTTTCGGGCGAATTAGGCTCTGCTGTGTAGCGTTGCAGCCCCCAACATAAGAGAGCTCTTGGCGCTCCTGTCTGACTTCGCACCCGTGCCATTTTGTGGCGCCCTAAAACAGCCCTAGCCTCTCTGCTGAGAGTCTCCTGTCCTTCTGACGGAGCCTCTCTTTTTTCTAACAGCAGTGCCTATCTGAGGCTAATTGGGGGTTCTTAGGCTGCTGGGTCTTTCTTAATTCCATTAATTGTACGATATTTGGGTACTAGCCAAATTTCCTCCCTACCACTATCTTACACTGGTCATCAAGGCTTATCATGCCTAAATCAATATCTAAATCAAAACATGGCCGAAAGGCCACAGTTCAAGCCCAGTCAGTGGCCTCAAGCAGGGAGGAACAGACCCAGGGGCATAATGAGGGACCTCTACTGAGCTCTTCCCGCACAGGCGCAAAACGTTCTGCCAAGGCCCCCACCTCACAGATAGGTCATGATAACTCTGGCAGGAACCAAGATAGGGCAGCTCCTAACCTTGACCTGGCTCATCCCAAGAGACTCAGGGCTAACTCTAATGTCCCTGGACACGCAGCTTCTGTGTCTTCTGATCAGGTGTCTCTTCAGGATTATCAGTTGTCAGCTGAATCAGCTGATGTATGGGGGTCCTCTTCTGCCATGGGTAGGGTTTCTACTGTGGAGTCTAACGCTCCCGTCCCTTCGGGACTCCAACCCTCTTCCCTTTCTGTCCCGGACCGAACCTCTACTGAGGTCGGTCCGGTTCCTGGTCAAACTCAGGTTAGTTGGCGACCTGAGGATATTCAGCGCATGATCACCGTGGCGGTGCAGCAATCCTTGGCAGACCGTGGTTTTCCTGCCAAGACACCAACTCCCCACCAGCCTGCGCCTTCTGTATCTGAGGAGCCTATGGAAGATTTTAATATGGAAGATGCAATTTCTCTGGCAGGTTCAGATTCCCCAGCAATTTCCTGTGTCAGCGATCATTTCATCCAGGCTGACACTGAAGCTCCTGAACCAGAGTTATCTGAGGATGAGGGGTTGCCCGCTGATCAACCTGCCTTTACTGGTCTGTTTCCCCAGGCCCTTTTTAAGTCGCTATTATTTAAAGCGGTAAATGCAGCCCAACTGGGCCCATCTCCCACTCCAGAACCTGCAACTGCGGCAGGTTCCTTAAACCCGTTGTTTGCGGAACAACCTAAACCGATAACAGCAATCCCTACGCCTCCTCTCTTTTTAGAGGTCATATGTAAGCAATGGTCCGCACCATCTTCGGTACCGATACCGTCCTCTACGGACAAAAAGAATTTTGTTGTGTCCCCAGACCTTGATTCCCTGCTGCAGACACCTACCGTTGACGCCCCTGTGGCAGCTTTACTTTCAGCGTCATCTCTGCCAGGGGATCCGGAGGAAGGTCTAAGGCCGGAAGAACGCAGGGCTGAGCAGGTCCTGCAGAGGGCTCACCTAGGGGCAGCATGGGCCATTAAATCGGCAGCCACGGCCTCCTTCTTCAATCGAACCACGCTTCTCTGGCTTCGCCAGCTGCAAGACAAGATGGCCTCGGAGGACTCAAGGTTGAAGCAAGACCTCAACAAGATTGTTGCTGCGGTGCAATTTTCTGCGGATGCCAACTTGAACGCTACGCGGTTTGCGGCAAAATCCATGGCCTCCGCTGTTGCGGCTCGTCACTTGGTCTGGCTTCGTCACTGGCAGGCGGATGCCAGACACAAGTGGCGCCTAGCCTCTCTCCCCTTTTCAGGCACGAAGTTGTTCGGTGATGCCTTGGACAAGTTTCTTATCGAAACCAAGGACAAACGAAAGATCTTACCTGCTGTTTTTCGACGAGGGGAACCCCGTTTTCTTCCTTATGGTCCTCGCCCCCCGATGAGATCTTCGGAGAGCGGTTTGGGCTCCTCCCGTTCCATGGGTAACTTCCATGCGGGGTATTTAGGTCCTAGACAGAGGAATTTCCAAGACAGACCTCCCAGGGGAGGGGTTTCGGTTCCCGGCGGCCCTTTCGAGGGGGAGGGGGTCGCTCCATCCGTCGCCGTCGTTAGTAGTCCCTGCGGTCCTCCCATTGGTGGAAGATTGGGCCTCTTCGCCAAAGCTTGGGAGGATACTACTTCGGATTGCTGGGTCCTGGCCTCCATTTCATCGGGATTGGCCATCGAATTTGTTTCCACCCCCCCTTTGTCCTTCCTTCGCTGCCCTCTGTCCCACATAGCCGAGCGTAGATCTCTCATGGAGGCGGCTATCAGTCATCTGCTGGCCATCAATGCCATCCAACATGTGCCTCGTGATCAGGCGGGACAGGGGTTTTACTCTCGGGTCTTCTTGGTCCCTAAGTCATCGGGTGGGTGGAGACCCATTCTGGACCTTAAACGTTTGAACCGATTTGTAATCTATAGAAGGTTCAAAATGCAATCCTTACGTTCAATCCTAGACGGTGTTCGGAGGGGCGATCTCCTCTGCTCAATAGACCTCACGGAGGCTTACCTCCATATCCCCATTCGCCCTTCCCATAGGAAGTTCCTCCGTTTTTGTTATGCTGGGGTTCACTACCAGTACACGGCCTTACCCTTTGGCCTTTCCTCTGCTCCCCGTAGCTTCACTAAAATTTTGGCGGCCTTGGCGGCTCACCTCAGGCTTCAGGCCGTTCGTCTCCAGTGTTACCTGGATGACATCCTCCTTATGTCATCTTCCTATCAGCAGGCCATGTCTGATCTCCGCCTTACAATTCAGACACTGGCGTCGCACGGCTTCTCTGTTAATGTGGAGAAAAGCCACCTAACTCCCTCGACTAGAATACTTCATTTGGGTGCCATTATTGATTCGGAGCAGGGGAGAGTTTTTCTCTCCCCGGATCGTCAGGCCGGGTTGAGATCCATGGTAACTAAGGTCCTGAAGGATAGGAGGGCTTCCCCTTTATTTCTTTCAAAACTCCTAGGCAAGATGGTCTCAGCCATCTCGATTGTTCCCTGGGCCAGGTTACACCTTAGAGACCTCCAATGGTTTCTCTTGCCTTTTCAGAGAATGGGCAGGGGATCCTCTCTCGCCAAGGTGGCAGTTCCAAGGGAGGTGCTCTCCTCCCTTCGCTGGTGGCTCTCTCCAACGCTCTCCAAGGGCTGTCTGTTCCTGGACCCCCAGTGGGTAACAGTGACCACCGATGCCAGCATGTTCGGATGGGGAGCCCACTGTGGAAATCAGATGGCGCAAGGTACGTGGTCCAAGGTGGAAACTACCCGCAGCATCAATTGGCTGGAGCTGCGAGCAATTTACCTGGCGCTTCGATCATTCCATCTTCTGGTTTCCGGCGAGCACGTGTTGATCCTCACCAACAACACCTCTGCCAAGGCGCATGTCAATCGCCAACGGGGCACCAGGTCCCTTTCACTGATGCGGGAAGCAAAAAGACTAGGCCTTTGGGCGGAGAAACATCTGGCCTCCTTGAAGGCGGACCATATCTCGGGGGTCTCGAACGTGACAGCAGACTGGTTGAGCCGCCAACAGATAGACCATGGAGAATGGAGCCTACATCCTCTCCTTTTCCAGAGTATAACTGCTCGCTTCGGGAGTCCGAAGATATATCTGTTTGCATCCCACCAGAACAACAAGTTACCTCGCTTCTTTTCCCGTTTTCCGTCCAATCAAGCGGAAGCGGTGGATGCCCTGCGCACTCCTTGGCCACAGGACCTTCTTTACGCCTTTCCTCCTTTTCCCCTCATCCCGAGGGTAATTCGGAAACTGCTGCTGGAACAGGCAGAGATCATCCTGGTGGCTCCACACTGGCCAAGGAGGTCGTGGTTTGCGGACCTCATGCATCTCTCTGTGTCCCCGCCTTGGAGGATTCCTTGTACTCCAGATTGCCTCAGCCAAGGGTCGATTCTACATCCGGACCCCCAGTGGCTTCAGATGACCGCTTGGCGGTTGAGTGGGAAACTCTACAGCGGGACCTCATCCCTTCTGACATAATTCATACCATCCAGGCATCTCGGAGGTCATCTACCCAACGGATTTATTCCGCTACTTGGCGTGCCTTTGCTTCTTGGTGTAAGACTCAGGGATTTTCCCCTCTCCAGGCTTCCATCTTACAGGTCCTGCGTTTCCTACAGTCGGGTTTGGACAAAGGGCTGTCTCCAAACACCCTCCGGAGGCATGTGGCTGCAATTTCTTCTATTTTGTCATACAATTCGGTTCATTCGTTGTCCCAGCAGCCTCTGATCCGACGATTTCTCCGTGGGGCTACCAACCTCTGTCCTCCCATACTACATCGATACCCTTCCTGGGATCTCACCCTGGTGCTGGATTCACTTATGGAATCACCATACGAACCTCTCGTTTCTGTCAGCTTATGTCTGTTATCCGGCAAGGTAGCCTTTTTAGTGGCTATCACTTCAGCGCGCAGGATTTCTGAACTAGCAGCTCTCTCCATTAGGGAGGATTTATGTGTTTTCCATGGGGATCGCGTGGTCCTCAGATTAGATCCTACATTTGTGACTAAGATTAATTCTCCCTTTCATCGTTTGCAGGAACTGGTTCTCCCAGATTTCTATCCATGCCCTTCCAACCCACTGGAAAGCCGGTTGCACACCTTGGATGTCCGCCGGGCGCTCGAACTCTACATCCAAAGGACTGCGACTATTCGACGTACAGAATCACTGTTTGTTTCATTTCTACCGTCTTCCTTAGGTCATCGGGTTACTTCTTCCACGGTGGGGCGTTGGATCAGAACAACGATTGCGACTGCTTACGATCTTCAGTCCTTGCCTCTGCCTTCCAGGGTCACAGCCCATTCTACCAGGAGTGCGGCGACCACGGCGGCTTGGTCTTCGAACGCCTCTTTGGACGAGATCTGCAGAGCGGCGACTTGGTCATCTCCTTCCCCGTTTATCAGACACTATAAGCTGGATAAGTTCGCCTCGGCGGAGGCTGATTTTGGGAGAAGGGTGTTACACCGTGTTGAGGCCCGGGAAGGGTGTTCTGCCCAGACTGTTCCCGCCCGTGATTTGGGACAGTGATCTTTGGTATGTCCCACGTCTGGCTGCTGTCTCCACCCTCAAGGGAGAAGGGGCGTTGGTCCTACCTGATACGCCCCTTCTCGTTGAGTGGAGACAGCAGCCAGCCCCACCCTGAATTCAGTCTGGTCATCTATGTTTATTTGTATTATTGATTTATTGTTGACTGTCTTTTTCTTTCCACACACCGAGTCTGGATTTTCCTTCGACAAAAGCTGGGAGCCCTAGCAACAGGGGGCGGATTTAAAAGAATTCCAGGCTCAGTCCATCCTCTGACCAATGAGCACAACCCACGTCTGGCTGCTGTCTCCACTCAACGAGAAGGGGCGTATCAGGTAGGACCAACGCCCCTTTT
Source organism: Pituophis catenifer annectens (assembly GCF_029215685.1). NCBI lineage: Eukaryota > Metazoa > Chordata > Lepidosauria > Squamata > Colubridae > Pituophis > Pituophis catenifer. The sequence goes on from NW_027256884.1 coordinate 89,596,183, forward strand.
GTTTCATAAAATTATATGAAAAAAATATTATGCAGATATTTTTCATTTTACTCCAGAGGAAAAACAACAACCCAAAAGCTTATGAAACTGCTAGGATAAAGACTTTTATTAGGGACTGCTAGGAATATTAGAATAATATTTTAATATTTGTTTATATACTCTTCCCTGATTGACCTGACCAGTTCTGGATGAATATTGAGGTGGAGATACAGAAGATGACTCTATATGTTTCATAAGCAATTAGAGAAACCATTTTATAGCTATTTCTCATTGTATTCAATTTTCAGAATTGCTCCTATGCCATAGCCAATGAAATGGATGTAGTCCATTTCTAAAGGGAATATACCTTACAAGTATAGAAAACCTGACAAAATGAATGATGTTTGGTGAATATGCCTTCAAGATTTAATTCTCCCCTGAAGCTTGTTTCTTGAAGAAAAGAATAAGGTGATTTTTTTTAATTGACCCATACTATAATGGGTATACACAATGCATGCAAACTCAGTGGAAAAACTGAAAACTAAATATACTGGGGCTGATTTGTTCTTTTTTTGAATTAACCATGTACTGCATCTCCAGTGTATTTAATATAGTTAAGGGTGGACAATACAAAGTTTTATGGAATTGCTTTTTAATTGTAGATGTTTGTAATCTGGTATAAACTGTTGGGAAAAATACTGTATTTGGATCTTTAATTTTGTTTATAGGCAAATCTTTTTGAAAATGCTATTGCTTCAAAATGAAACTGTCATTTCATCTTACACATATCAGCTGTCATTTAGGAATCATAAAGTGACACATCTTATGCTTGATTTACCATTAAATATGTAATTAGTGATTTATGTGTGCAGTGTGAATTAATTATCTTTGGGAATCTTTCCAAATCCCGGGAAAGACAATTAAAATTTGACACTTTAAAAGAAGAAAGATTTAAAATCTTCCATATAGCATTACTAACACTTCACACACACACACACACACACACACACACACACAAATGGGAACAACATTTGAAAGCCTGATTTACACTGCAAATTACAGAGTTGTCGTTCTCCTTCATACAAATTGTTGCCTAGTGTATTTTAATGTTCATTTGGGCCTGTCCCTGTGATATGCCACATATTCATTTGCCTTTGTAGGTTATTCTGGCATATCTTCTAGATCCTACATTTGTTAGGACACATTTTTGAACAAAAATTTGAAGCATGGGCTTTTAATGTATGGTTATATACATGTGCATAAATGTAACTAAAGGAGTCTTGATTGAGATTTAAAAAAAATTTGGAGAAAGTGAACTGTGATACCTCTTGCACAATGTCATGTCAGAATTTTGAATTCCTCAGGGTAAATGTACCCAGAAAGATAAACGTAAGTATTTGATAATACAAAATAAAATCTGTTTTTCAATATCTGTTCTGACTTCCGGTTGTTCAGAAAACATGCACAAATTTCTTTTGGAAACAACTTTCGTTTATTACCTGGCAATGAGTATCTTACTTCTAATACAATAGAATTATCTATCATCATCTCATGCTGAATGGTTTCATCTTTAGTAGAATAGAAGAACCTAACTCAGATTCTGGCCATCTATATGAAATATTAGATAAGAAATACACAACAGTGCATTTTTATATGGAAACCGCTTTTGATATGCCCAGTAATTATCCTAATCATCAGCATTCTCTAAAACCGTGTTTTCCTGACTTGGCAACTTTAAGATATGTGAGTTTTAATGCCCATAATTTCCCAGTCAGCATGCTGGATAGGAATTCTGGGAATTTAATTTCCCAAATTTTAAATTTGCCGAGTTTGAAAAGCTTTGTACTAAAACCTTCTTAGAACCCAAGCAGGACTACAATCAGATAATTAAAAAGCTGAAAAAAAAAACTGATAGTCAGCCTGAACAACCCTGACCCAAATTTATTTATCTTTAATTATAAAATGACTCATTCTCTAGTTCTAACTAAATAGATCTGTTCAAAACACTAAATGTCTGACTCTCTTTGATTATTTCCTTTGAAAAGAATTGTCATCATGCTGTCGAATATTTTACCTGATACTTCTCTGGCTTGTGGTTAATGTCTAAAAAATAAAGAATTGGGAACAAATCTTCCTTTTGTGCAATTGAAATGAACACCATTGTTCATCAGTTGTTTCAGGCATAGAAAGGACCTGTTTACCTTATGCAAATGCAAAGACATGAGACAGATGCTTAATGGATATTATATTGATAAAACAAATCTTTCATAATGGATATCCATTGCACAAGCTCTGCAAAATACAATTAGAAATATAATGAATTAAAATGGAAATGCATTTTAATGTTTCTGAAGAGACTAGCTGAGGACTTAGAGAGTCTCTTCACACAGAAATATCCATAATGGAGGAATGGATTGTGAAAATGACAAAGCTTGCAGAAATGGCTAAATTGATGTGTTTTATTAAAGAAGGAAAAGACAGCAACCACTTTTATAAAAAAAAAAAAAAAAAACAACCCTGGACATTCTTAAAGGAATGGATTTTATATATATATATATATATATATATATATATATATATATATATATATATATATATATATATATATATATATATATATAAACATGGATAAACCTTAATTTGAGATTTAGGAATTTATTGATTAAAAGGTTTGTTTATGGGAAAAGGGAAAAATAATCTGTAATTTGGGATGGTGGAGATGTTATGTTTGTAACTACAGCAAAGAAGAAAAGACATTGGTTTTTTTAGATATTTCTCCTCATCTTTCTATTTTGTTATATTTTTCTTTTATTCTTTCATATTTTTTAAACTTTTCTTTTTTATGTTTCCAGAGTTTTTAAATTTTATGTAAACTTTTTTAAATATTTTTTTAAAAAAGAGAGACTGAGGAATCATCTGTATGGAAATTTTCTGAAGAATTAAAAAAGACAAATGGATATTGTTGGTGTTATTAATTCTCCATGGACACTAGAAATTTGTTGGTTAAAATTGGTTAAAATATATTTTGCTTTTACTATGTTTATTTTTTTTAAAAAAAAAATCCTGACATGTGAGGCAGAGCTCATTTAAGGGGAAGTGAGATGTGGAAGCAATATGTATTTAGGATTTAGGTGGCCACTGCTAATAACATTTGTGATTTTATTATGATGTTTATTTACAATATGTTTGTTGCCTAATATATTGTACACTACTTTTGTAAGCTTTTTGGATTTTTACTCCTATTCTTCTTATTGTTTTCTCATTCTTTTTTCATAGTACACTTTATCAAAGCAAAGGTACCATTTCCTAAGCAAGAGGAGAAGAAATAATACATTACTTTGCAGCCGTTAGTTAAATTTTAAGTCTGCATAAATGTACTAAATTTTCTCTAATGTAAATAAAATCTAAATCAGAAAATTATATAAATAATTTGTAGTTGTTTTAATTAGTGATTTTTTTCTTATGCATTTAGTTTCTATTACATAAAAATGTTTTGTAAGGAATTCAGCCTGCCAAAAAATTATTTGATGGTGTTTTACGCAATTCACAAAAGTTTTCATTTGTTATCAATAGGCGAGTTGGAATTAATTTTCTCAGCATTAAATGGCCCCTGTTTTGTTGGAAAGGGACATAAGCTGCAATGGGAAAGCCCCAGATTTATACTGTATTTCTTATTAAAATGTTTTGCAAAGTGGCTAAGTGAGTACATTAATTATATAATTAAGGCTTGAAATGAAGCTGTCTTATATCAAAGTCAGAATGAACTTGGGTCAATATGAATAAATAAGGCTTCATTAAAAGGGGGGAAAGCTTTCATATGATTTAGCCTCTTCTTGTAATTGCTGCATTTGAGGCCCTCCCACCTATAATGAACTCTTTTTCCCACTAGCTTCTCTTGCCATGGAATCCTGATTATAATTATATTTCATATATTAGCATTTTAATGTATTAAAATGGCTTACAAGGTATTCTGACTGGGCCACAGGCTAACACAGTGGTTCTTAAAGTGGGGTAATTGCCAAATTAGGTGGGTAATTTGGGCACATTCTGGGCTAATGGAACAATTTGCAACTGCTTGCTTATGAGTTGAGGATTCAATTTAGGATTGAAGGTGCCAAGATGCTTGTATAAAATTGCAGTCTGCATTTGGTTTTAATTTCATGGGGCTGGGGGTAATGAAATTATTTGTGGGATACAAAAGGGGTAGATTAGCTTTATTAATTAGCCTATAGGCCATATCAAAATATAAGGTTCAAACACATATTACCAAAAAAATCCTATAAAACAATTTAAAATAAGAATAGGATAAAATTATGGGATAAAATACAATAATTTAATACATAAATATGTAAAATAAAGTAACATAAAATTATATTTCTGTATCACTCCTAAAATCTACCCCAATCAGGCCCACATACGCCTATCTCAGTCAGACCATTTTAGTCAGAAACTGTGCTGTATTAAATGTCATTTTCAAATTCTGGTGACACATGTGGTATGTTAATATGGGCCTCCCACTAGGCCCTACATTTAATGTATGAATCAAGGTACTTATCTCTCACCCCCTTATACAGACAGCAATCAAATAATATATGAGTCAGGTCTTCTATCTCTTCAGCTCCGCAAATACATGTATGATCATTATATGGGATAGAATGGAATCTCCCATATCTAACCATTGTATTAAGCTGTTCAAATCTTGCTTGAGTAAATATGTCCCTGAGATGTTTTGGCAATTATGACTTTAAATAGTTGTCCATTTGGAAAGTGCATTTATATTTGCTCAGCCATTTCAGGCAACCAGCCTTACTCAGTTTGGCTATGTTCTTTTGAACTTCTATGTCTGTGATTCTTTGGGCAACTCTTTTTTTTAATTTGTTTTCTTGTTACATGAGGGACGGGGAGGTCACAGCTCTTTATGTAATTTGTCAATTTAGTAATCCAAAGGGTTTGTGATTGCAATTCTATCTGCTCTAGTAGACATAATTTAGGGAGTCTATCAGTCTCCATTTCATTAATTTTGAGTCAGTAGTTATAAGCTCTAATTTTAGACAGTGCGTGAATTGTGTAAATTCCCAATTCAACAAAAAGGGATACAGTAATTGGACTAAATAGTTTAAGAACCACTGGACTAACCATACCACTGGATAATTCCTATTGTGCCCCCCTCCCCATTTTCTTTCAGGAAATGATTGCCAACTGTTTTTGGAACGGGAATATACATTTGAAGAAAGGTGGGAAGAGTTACATTAAATCTGGTTGCCTTGAATTTGATCTTTTGTCTCACAGGATTTAGAATTTGACTTGCCCAGTAAATTTTCTTTCTTGAAGTAATAATTAATCATTCTTTGTTAGTCGCAATCCTTATTAACAATACATGCAATTGAAAAGTCTGTGTTACTCAATTTATTTCCAGTTGGCAGCCAGAATGGGACATGATTACACATTAAATCCTAATTTCTGATCATGATGCTGGTCAATACATCTGAGTGCAAGAAACCATTCAAGCTTCTCTGGTCTTCAACATAGAAATAATTCAGTTCCTCATTGCAAATCCTTTATAATTAGGTTATATTTTTGTCCTTTAATCTCCTACACTGAAAATTATTAGTGATTTAGAGCTGAACCACATCATTCAGATATAATAATTTAGCTCATCTTGTTTTAAAAGAACATTTGTTTTCTTTCAAATCTTGGGAGCCCCATTTGAGCCTAAAATTGTATGAGATAAGCAGCATTGCGGAGGGAAGAGTAATTTCAGTTTTATTGTGGGTGTTGTTTCTTAACCCATTAATAAAGAATGCAACTGCCAACTCAGTGATCCTCTGAAATGTTTGAAAGTGAGATGTAAAATAGAATAGAATAGAATTCTTTATTGGCCAAGTGTGATTAGACACACAAGGAATTTGTCTTGGTGCATACGCTGTCGGAGTACATAAAAGAAAATATACATTCATCAAGAATCATAAGGTACAACACTTAATGATAGTCATAGGGAAACAGTCAATATAAATCTTAAGGATACCAGCAACAAGGTTACAGTCATACAGTCATAAGTGGAAGGAGATGGGTGATGGGAACGATGAGAAGATTAATAGTAATGCAGACTTAGTAACTAGTTTGACAGTGTTGAGGGAATTATTTGTTTAGCAGAGTGATGGTGTTTGGGAAAAAATTGTTCTTGTGTCTAGTTGTTCTGGTGTGCAGTGCTCTATAGCATCGTTTTGAGGGTAGCAATTGAAACACTTTATGTGCAGGATGCGAGGGGTCTGTAAATATTTTTACAGCCCTCTTTTTGACTCGTGCAGTATACAAGTTAGTAAAAAGGCTAGGAGGAAATAACTAATGGATTCACGTTACTGTCAAAACTACGTAGATTCAGTATCTGGAGAAACAAGATATTCTTGCCTAATGTTTCAGCTTTTGACCTCTACATATTGATCTGAAGTTGGACCTAGTATATAATACCTTCACTGCTATACTAAACTTCAGAAAATTTCATATAGACAAGAATAAATGTATTCACTTTATCATAATTCTCATTATAATTTCAAGCCTTAAGCTCAATTTCTTCTGTTTATAAAGCCTTCTAATTTTGCTTAGTGTCCTCAATGTGTGAGGCCATTTTAGATGGAAATCTGAGAGTTGATTAAACATGTTTAAAGGAAACTACATTCGGAAAAGATTGTAAGACAAAGAAAATGACTTTGGGGGGCTGAAAATCAAGGTTCCACCAGGGTTTGGGACAAACTATACCACTGTACTTCATGCCTTTTGATTTTAAACCACTGTCTTTTCATGGCCTCAATTTCAATGGTGAACAAATCGACAGCTTTTTGCATGTGATAACCTTTCAGATATTTTAAACAACTGTAAATCATCAAATGATCCAAAGTGTAAATTGTGCAAAGAAGTGGAAGAAACAGTAATTCTTGTGCTCAGTTTATACAAAAATACTGCAGAAACTCACTATAAACAATGACATAAATCAGCCACCAAAATGATTCATTGGAACATCTGAAAAATTATCATATGCCAGTAATGAAAACTTGGTGGATCCATATAGTTAGAAAGTAGTGGAACATGAGCAGGTTAAAATATTGTGGGATTTATGAATACAAAGTGATAAAATCTTGGCATATAACAAACCAGATTTAATTTGTAGTCAAGTAGAAGAAAGCGTTTTGTTAATTATAAAAAGCCACACTGCTTAGATCTGCACATATATTATGCTGATGCTTATACAACATCTTAGGGTCTTGGGAAGAACTTGATGGCCAGTAACAGCTAAGAAACCATAGCTGTGATTCTATATTATTGTGTATAATAATAATTTATCACTATTTACTGGTTATGTGTCAGTATGCAGAAATCTATGATTTGCAGAACAGCTGAAGAGTAGCAGATAAAGAAACATAGTTCATGATTTTGTTTTAAAAGTCTATTCCTTTTGAATTTGTGTTGAATGCAAATTCATATAAAGCAGAGTTTGCATCTGATATTTCAATACAAATTTGGTCTTTGATTCATTAACCATTTTTGCAAAACTTCTGGTTATGGTGGATAAAAGTTCTTTCTGTAAACATGTCCAAATCCTGTAATGATTTCTTCTAGATTTGACTTCCAGACACACTCATAACATCCTAGTAACTATCTTCTGAACCTGTTTCTACTATATGTCCTTTTTAATGATCCACAGTATCCAAATGTAATAATGGATACTGTTTGATTCTGTCTGTCTGTCTGTCTGTCTGTCTGTCTGTCTATCTATCTATCTATCTATCTATCTATCTATCTATCTATCTATCATCATGCTTCTACTGTAGACCACCCATCTGCCTCAAGGAGAGACTCTGAGCAGCATACAGTATAATATCAGCATTAACATTATATAGTATTAAAATATTAAAATATTTAAGATAACATTTTTTAAATTACTGTATAAGGTTATAAATTTCAAAAAGACAAGAATTTCCAAGAAGGCAATTTAATTCTATTACAATTGATTAATAAAGATAAGGATGGGCTCTCAGAGCACCAATCAGCCCCACAATTTCATGGTCCTTTGTGCCTCTTATACATGGTTGCAGAACCAAGTTTTTATCCCTTAATGGAAGGCCAGGAGAGTGGGGGCCCATCTCAACTCTAGGGAAAGCAGAGAAGGCTGTCTTCCTAGGCCCTGCTGGAAGGAATACCTGATAAGGTTTGCAAAATACCTTTCCTGCCTGGCCAAGTGGGACATAAAGGGGCAAAGCCAATTCCATAAGTAGCCTTGTGGCATATAATGTAGGCTTTATAGGTGATGACCAACATTTTGAATTGGATCCAGAAGCAAACCGGACCAAGTATAGTTTGGGAATCCAATAGAGCTTAGACATCCATCAGTTGAAGCAGTGAAGCTTCCAGATAATTTTCAAGGGTAGCTCTATGGGAAGCGCATTGCAGTAATCCATTCTTGCTTATAATTGATTGTGGCTCCATTAGGATTTCTAGATTCCTGTTGCCATTCCTCTGAATCAATTGCATGTGTATTTGATTTCTTTTATTCAAAAAAGGACTTGGTAACCACTACTATTAAACTGTTTTTTATGGCCCTGTAATCCCTTGGGATGGAGTCAGGGTGACTGAATGAAGCTGAGCATTTACTGGCCAGATGCCCTTCCTGATGCCTATGCAGAGTTTTCAGCAGATATTTTTCTTTTTGTGTCCTGGTAAAGAAACATCTGTCACTGACTAGGATTAAATTCCCAATCTTCCAAGTGGGACATAAGCATCTTCACCTTTAGACCACCACGCCCCTCCACCACAGTTAAACAATATCCTCATGGAATTGGTTCTGTATTCAAGCCTATTGATCTAATTCTGAATTTTGGCCTGTAAAATGTTAGTCCATCTTTCTGTTCGCAGGTGATTTATAAGACTGTTGAATAGCATTAGGCTGAGAACAGAGATCTAGGAGTCCTCCTGATAATCGCATTCCCTTTATGTTGATAAAAAACCACTAGTGAGTTCTGTTTCCATGTGGTGGTTCAACCTGTTGAAAATCCACCAAACTGCACACTCTGTTTGGTACTGTAGTCATCAAGTGCTTAACCTGCAGATATAAATAAAGTCTGCCTTAGTCTGGGGTTCCTTATCCATAGGGACATATTTTACCAGCATGATATTGTGCTTATACTAATCAAGTGTGTTACATATTCATATTTTATCTTAATTGAAACAATGACTTTAGTTATTCTAAATTTTATGTTCTTTAAACATAATAGATACTAGTTTCATTATCAGGTAATTAGAATTCAATTTTTAGCATATCTGTCTACCTGAAAGTAAGACCAACCGAGTCTGATGGGATTTATTTGCAAATAAAATGTATACAACCCTGAGGCCTAAGGAAATAAGCTTGCCATTTGTTTTAATGTTTTAGATGATCCCAAGACTGCATGGTTAAAGAATATAAATAATTACTACTATTTTCAAATAACCTTTCATGCATAAGGTGACTATGAAAAGAAAAATAAATCATAATTTTGCTAGAACTATTTAAGCTTAGCTTTAACCCATAGTGAGAAAGAAGGATGAAGGGAGCTGTCAATGATATAAACCCATTATGAATTAACAATCATATAATTCCTAGAAAAATAGAAAACACAATCCCCTTAATCCATTCCATTAAAAATGTGGTTAACAGGAAGGTCAAGGATAATGACACATACAGCAATTAACAGCTCCTCAATCTCGCAATAGGCAAGTAAACACAAGACAAGTTTAATAATGAACAAATCCTTTGATACCAAGGACATATTTATAGAACAGAAATTTGCATAACTCTATAGAGATCCTGTTTTCATTTCTGATATACCTTGCTAAGTACTGCAGTAGACAGTTATGCGTTTTCCTTTCATTTCCTTTCTTGCCTTCAGAATATTTAAAAGTTCTATTGTGTGTTTCATAGCACTGATCCACTCAATAAGAATAAAAATTAATTTGAAATGCACACTTTATCAGTGCTCATATGATGTGTACATAAAAAGTTGATGTAAATAAGAACTGACATAAATGGAACAAAAAATTCTTTATTTAGTTATTGCTTTTAAAGTGCAGAGATTCTTATGAAATTAACCTCTTCGTTCTATTTTTCTTTTTAAATAACAGGGCTAAGAATAAGATTATTTTGATATAAATAGCACAAAAACTAAATTTTGAGTCTAATAGGCTGATATATTTGTAATATGGGTGGTTTCCCTTTACATTTATAATAATAAAACAGATAAGGTATGAATAACTGCATCTGAAAGCTATACAGCTGTGGAATTCATTCAATGATAATGATTTGAAACACCCTTCAGAACAGATCTGTTAAGTGAAGAGAATCTTTTTTAAATTAAAGTATTGAAGTAGTAGGGTGCCACAAGGGTCGGTCCTCTCGCCCCTCCTGTTCAACATTTATGTGAAGCCGCTGGGTGAGATCATCCATGGGGTGGAGTTCCATCAGTATGCTGATGACACTCAGCTGTACATCTCCACCCCAGACCATCCCAACAATGCCTTGTAAGTGATGTCCCAGTGCCTGGAGGCCATGCGGGTCTGGATGGGGAGAAACAGGCTTCGATTCAACCCTTCCAAGACCGAGTGGCTGTGGATGCCAGCGTCCTGGTATAGCCATTGCTGGTTATTGGGGGCGAATCACTGGCCCCCACGGAAAGGGCCCACAACTTGGGCGTCCTCCTGGATGCACGGCTGTCTTTAGAAGAGCATACGACGGCCGTGGCCAGGGGGGCTTTCTATCAAGTTCACCTGATATTCCAGTTGTGCCCCTTTCTAGATCGGGACTCCTTACGCACGGTCACTCAAGCACTCGTCACTTCTCGTCTGGACTATTGTAACGCTCTCTACATGGGGCTCCCTTTGGGGTGAACTCGGAGGCTCCAACTGGTGCAAAATGCGGCCACGCGGGGGATTATGGGAACGGCGGGGTTTTACTATCAAAACAACATTCTGCCTGGCCATTTGTGGTGACGATGCTCTTCTATTTCTGTTTTTGCTATTTTGTTTTTTCATATAACACCTATTTAGATTTTGCTTGTCCTGCAGGTTATATTTCATACATGGCGGTGAGGGTGGAGGACACTCAGATAATAAAAAGAAAAAGAGAGAGAGAATTCTGTTCTTGCTTTCATGGGCTTGATATTATGTGTGACCTTGCATTTCTACTTTATCACACTCTTATTCACTTCACTTATTCGTTTCCTGTTTTGGTCTTTGTTCCTGTTTAGATTCACTTCTTTCATTCAGATCTCCCAGCAACATCCAAGGACCAGCAGGGTCTTTCAGTAACCAAATGAATAGCTATTGAACAAGCAACATCTGGGTCAACATTAGTAACTGTGAGAGGGATGAGATGTCCTACTGCATCACCATTAAGTGTGAGACAACAATGTGTTGCAGCTGCCGAAAAGGCCAATGCATCCTAGACTGCATCAACAGAGGGACAGTATCAAGACAAGAAGTGATAGTACTGCTTCACATTGTGACACCATACTTGGAATACTGCATCCAGTTCTGGTCATCATGGTACAAAAAAGATGTTGAGACCCTAGAAAGTGTGCAGAGAAGAGCAACAAAGATAATAAAGGGTCTAGAGGCCAAATTGTATGACGAACGGTTGAGGAAGCTAGGTATGCCTAGCACCATGCATCATCATGGTGTCATCACGTGATGTATCGTGACGTTTTTCCCCTTCGCTAAACCAGGCAGGCATGGCCAGTGAGTGATACATCTGGCCTGCATGCAGGCTGTGAGTTTCATACCCCTGGTCTAGCTAATCAAACAAAAGGATTGGGGAGGGGGGACATGATAGCTGTCTTCCAGTAGTTGAGCAGCTGTCAGAAATCAGGAATTGACTTATTTTCTAGGGCACCAAAGGGAAGGCTAAGCAGTAATGGGTGGAAGCTTGTCAAAAAGAGATCCAACCTAGAAGTAAGGAGAATTTTTCTCACAGTGAGATCAATTAATTAAATAATGAAAAACTTGCCTCGTGAGATTGTGGGTGCTCTATCACTGGAAATTAAAAAAAAAAAAAAAGACTGAAAAACCAATTAACTTGGAATTGGAGTAGAAGACTTCCAAGGTCTCTTCTAGCCCTATTATTTTATGATTCAAATCTGACCAAGGCTACCAAGCCTTGCCAAACCTGCTCTACATGGACATATTATTATGACTATGACACTGATAGACTACACTCAGTTTTCTATGTGCCAGATTGCTTCTGCCTTTCCCCTCTATGTACTCATAATGCCAAGGCAATTTAGGAAGGCTGTTGACAATAGCAGTCAGATAAAGGAGCCACTGTGTTATTTTGTGTTCCACATAGACACGTTATTTCAACCTTGATAGAATAACACTATTTCCATTTCTTCTAACCATCCTCTGCCTGCATTTCTCTTCCCACAATACCATGTACTCATCAAGTGCCAGCCTGATGCATCTGAACAAAATAGAGTCTCACAGAGTATTTCTGTACCATATTGCTTATGTGGCCAAAGTTTCCCAGACTGTTATGATATATAGCACCTATTTGTATTTCTGTAATGCTATTATGAGTCAGAAAATATTTCCAGGACTCTTCATCCTTGGAGTTAGTTTATATCATACTGAAATGTGCAATTGTATTCTTCAGAGACGTTCCTTTATGAACTAAATTTTGAAAGTGGGTTTTAAAACTTCTTTAAGAATTTGGATATTTAGTAGGGATAAAGCTTGGCATTGGTTATAGCTTTAACAGCATTATTTATAGCTTTTTACTAGACATCAGACATTCTGGACATTTCCTGCGTTGTTCTAACTCAGTCCTAAAAGAATTGACAGTTATATTGCTTTAAGATTTGCATATTAATCTATATATCAACTTTGGGCCATGACAAACCATGGATATATAAAGTGAAAAATTTTGTCCAGGAATTAGTAAAGTTTATGATGAGAATAAATAAAAACAGGAACAAAGTTTGATCATATTGTTGTAATCAATTTTTGTAAGTAATTGCCACTAGACTCAATATATTGAAATCAGTCAATATTATTTTAAGCATGCTATTTTAAAATTAAGCTTAGAAGATAAAAAATTACACAGAAGACAAGTGGGAAGCTGATGCTAGTAATATCCCCTTTGTGACAATGAGATTGAAAAAGCCAAGGAGGCAAAAAAAAAAGGCTTCACAAAAAGTATTAGCATGTCTGTGTTCCTTTTGGTGCATGAGTCATTAGAAACAGACAATAAATTAAGAGGCTTTCAAAAAACACAAAGAAAAAAACATAGACATGAGTGCTTCTGAAAAGAATATAAATTTCAGAAAGAAAATATAGACAACATAGCAAAAGCAGTTGAACCAGCTCATTCAACAACTCTTCAAAAATTCCACAGAATTGAAAAAAAGATTAGTATGTTCTTTCTTGAAATCTTTTCATTTTTCAGAGTGTACTGCAGTGGAGACCAAGGTTTCAGGGAAAAAAAACACAATATAGCTTTCATATTTCCCTGTATGATGATTCCAGATTCACTAAATCTCATATTAGCCCTACAGGTTTTTAGTTCAGGCAGAATGATTAAAAATATTGGTTGAAGGAATTGGGGTCTTCATATGTAGGTAGGGGTATTACATGCTGATAATATTCTCTGCAATTCATAAGTCATTTTTAAGTTCTAATAATTATGGAGAAAACAACAGCAGGGCATTCACACCCCAGGAAGAGGCTAGTTTATATAGCCTGCTGATGATCCTATAAGTACATAACCAATATTGATATAAATCAAAAGAATAAAAATAACACAATTGTATTACAATCAAGTATCAAAAAGACTTATAGAGCTAATGTAGAAAATTTTCAAAACAGTAACTGAGTAATTAACAATGAATGGTATTTTACCTGGCTAAATTCTTTTTTTTTTTATTGAAAAGTTTTACAAAAAGAAAAAAAAATTCAAATATTTCCCCTTCCCCCCTCTCTTCCTTCCCCCCCCCCCCCCGGACTTCCCAGAACAAAATACAGGGTAAAACAATTAACAATCATATGCTAAGCTAAGCTAACTAACTACAGATTTCTATCCCCCCCTCAACACTTTAACTCACCTTTTACTTAACTAAATATACATACTCTTAACTTTTCTATTCATTCATAAGCTATTTGATACTTTTTAGTTCGATATTTGTTTTAAATATAATCAATCCATCTTCTCCATTCCAATATATATCTTTCTTGTGAATGATCTTTCAAATATGCTGAAATTTTCACCATTTCTGCCAAATTTGCCACTTTTAATGTCCATTCTTCAATAGTAGGCAATTCTTCCTTCTTCCAGTATTGCACCACCAAAAGTCTAGCTGTAGTTATTAAATTTAAAATCAATTTAGTCTCTATAACCATACAATCTGTGATTATACCCAACAAAAACAATTGTGGAATAAACTTTATCTTCTTTTTAAGAATATTTTGGATAATCCACCATATTTTAATCCAAAATGCTTTAACTTTTTTACAAGTCCACCATATGTGATAATAAGTAGCATCATCACAATCACATCTCCAACACTTAGATTGTAAATTCGGATACATACAAGCCAACTTTTTAGGATCCAAATGCCATCTGTAAAACATTTTATAAAAATTTTCTCTTAAATTTTGTGCTTGCGTAAATTTTACATTTCTAACCCATATTTTTTCCCAAGTTTCTATCATTATTGGTTCCTGAATGTTTTGTACCCATTTTATCATGCAGTCCTTAACTAATTCCATTTCTCAGTCTATTTCTATCAGTATATTATATAATCTTTTTATATGCATTTGACCTTGATCTCTAATTTGTTTTACCAAATTTTCTTCCTTCTGCATGATACCAATTCTCTGGTCTTCTTTCCATCTAGCTTGCAACTGTCCATACTGAAACCAAGTTTGAATTATTTTTTCTTCTTTTAATGCCTTTATAGATTTTAACTGCAATATACCCCCTTCCATTTTAAGAAGCTCTTTATAGGTAATCACCTCTTGCTTTTGTTCTACACTTATATTCTCTATCGCATGTCTGGGTATTGCCCATATAGGTATCTTATAATTTAACTTATATTGATACTTCTTCCAAACTCGTAACAAGGCATTCCTTAGTATATGGCTTTTAAAGGTCTTATCCACCTTTTTGTCATATAATAAGTAAGCATGCCAGCCATATAACAAATCATATCCTTCAATATTCAATATTCTTTCTTCTGTTGAATTAATACAGTCACTAATTATTGTTAGGACAGCTGCTTCATAGTATAATCTTAGATTAGGCATTTTAAGACCTCCTCTTTCACGTATATCTTGCATTATTTTTAACTTTATTCTTGGTCTTTTCCCTGCCCAAACAAATTTATTAATACCCTTCTGCCATTCCCTCAAATTATCATCTTTCTTAAATATTGGTATCATTTGAAACAAAAATAAAAACCTAGGTAAAACATTCATTTTTATTGCTGCTATTCTCCCCAACAAAGATAATTGTAATTTTTCCCAATTCTCCATCTCTTTCTGTATTTTTTGCCATAGCAATTTATAATTATTTTTATATAATTTTACATTTGAGGCTGTAATGTATACCCCTAAATATTTAACCTTTTTTACTATTTCAAATCCTGTTAGTCTTTTTAGTTCTTTTTGCTTTACCGTCATATTTTTAGCTATTATCTTTGTTTTTTTGTTTATTTATTTTAAATCCAGACATTTGACTGTACTGGGTAATTATATCCAGTAAGCCTGAAACTGATTGTACTGGTTGGGTTAAAGTAACAACCAAGTCATCCGCAAATGCTCTTAATCTATAATCATGATGTCTAATTTTAATTTCCTTTATTTTATTTATTTATTTTATTTCCTTGTATTTTATTCAGTAATGGTTCCAAAGTTAAAATAAACAATAATGGTGATAAATGGTGTCTTGTTCCTTTTTCAATTTTAAAAGTTTCTGTTAAACCACCATTAATTATTATTTGTGCTGTTTGTCTCTGATATATTGCCCTAATAGATTGTGTAAAGTATTCTCCAAACTGCATCTTTTCTATTATTTTCAATAAAAATTGCCAATTCAATCGAATAAATGCCTTCTCTGCATCCAGAAAGATAAGCGCTGCAGGGACTTGGTTGCTCCTTTCCAAATATTCCAATAAGTTTACAATTTGTCTTACATTACCTTTCATTTTTCTCCCACTTATAAATCCAGATTGGTCATTATGATTCATTTGTTGCATAATTACCATTGTGAGTCCCTCCTTGTGAAGTGGGGCCATGGGGTTCAGATGGGCTTGCTGATCACGTACCTGGCTCCCTGCCGCGTGGCAGCAACCCTGCCTGAACTACTCAACGTTATCGCTGCGGTGGCGGTTGATACCCCCAGACTTATGGTCATGGGGGATTTCAACCTGCCGTCCGTGGGTGAGACGTCTGAGGTGGCTCGGGAGTTCATGGCTTCCATGACGGCCATGGATCTGACCCAACTAATTCATGGCCCTACGCACACTGGGGGAAACACACTGGACTTGCTTTTTGTCTCTGGACAGTGGTTGAGTGATCTTGAGATAGGGGATGTCATCGAGCCCTTGTCATGGTCGGATCACTCTCTCCTTCGCCTTGACCTTCGTACCGCGGCACCCCGCTGCAGGGAGGCAGAACCGATAAGATGGTACTGCCCCAGGCGCCTGATGGAACCCGATAGGTTCCAGACGGAGCTTGGGCCAATTCCTGAGGTTCTGGCTCACGCCTCGACTGGAGACCTAGTGGCCGCCTGGGATAGGGTGGCCGCTGGGGCCCTGGATCGAGTCGTGCCTTTGCGGCCTCTGACCCGGCACGGATCTCGCCTGGCTCCTTGGTTTACTGAGGAGCTGAGGGAGATGAAGTGCCGGAAAAGACGCCTAGAGAGTAGTTGGAGAGCTAGTCTTTCTGAATCGGACCGGACACTGGTTAGATCCCATATTAGGACTTACCTAGTGGCGATAAAAGCAGCAAAATGTATGCATCATCAGATAATCGCCCGGCTGCCCTGTTTAGGGTGACCCGCTCCCTGCTCCACCAGGAAGCGCAGGAGGACCCCTTGGAGGGAAGAGCCGAGAACTTTGTTCAGTATCTGTATGACAAAATCACTCAGATTTGGGAAGGTCTGGACTCTGACTGGGTAGATCCAGCGAGAGTGACGGAGGCAGGTCTTGAGACTGTTATCTGGGATGAGTTTGATCCTGTGACCCCAGATGATGTGGACAGGATTCTGGGTAGATTGAACGCGACCACATGTTTGTTGGACCCGTGTCCCTCCTGGTTAGTGCTGGCTTCCCGGGAGGTGACGCGAGGCTGGCTCCAGGGGATTATAAATGCTTCATTGGGTGAGGGTGTCTTCCCCGCCGCCCTTAAGGAGGCGGTGGTGAGGCCTCTCCTCAAGAAGCCTTCCCTGGACCCGGCAATATTGGCTAATTATCGTCCAGTCTCCAACCTTCGTTTTGTGGCGAAGATTGTTGAGAGTGTGGTTGCGGGACAGCTTCCCCAGTACCTGGATGAAGCGTCGTATCTGGATCCGTTCCAGTCGGGTTTCAGGCCTGGATACAGCACGGAAACGGCATTGGTCGCGTTGGTTGATGATCTCTGGAGGGCTCAGGACAGGGGCTGCTCCTCTGTCCTGGTCCTGTTAGACCTCTCAGCGGCTTTTGATACCATCGACCATGGTATCATGCTGCACCGGTTGGAAGAGTTGGGGGTGGGAGGCACCGTACTAACGTGGTTCTCCTCCTTTCTCTCCGACCGGTTGCAGTCTGTGTTGACAGGGGGGCAGAGGTCGACCCCGAGGCCCCTCATATGTGGGGTGCCGCAGGGATCGGTCCTCTCGCCCCTTTTGTTCAACATTTATGTAAAGCCGCTGGGCGAGATCATCCATGGTTTTGGGGTGAAGTACCATCAGTACGCGGATGACACCCAGCTGTACATCTCCACCCCGGACACCCCAACGATGCCCTTGAAGTGATGTCCCAGTGCCTGGAGGCCGTACGGATCTGGATGGGGAGGAACAGGCTCAGGCTCAACCCATCCAAGACCGAGTGGCTGTGGTTTCCGACATCCCGATATAGTCAGCTAGTGCCATCGCTGACTATCGGGGGCGAATCATTGGCCCCCACGGATAGGGCCCGCAACCTGGGTGTCCTCCTGGATTCACGGCTGTCATTAGAAGAGCATGTGACGGCCGTGTCCGGGAGGATTTTTCATCAGGTTCGCCTGATCCGCCAGTTGCGTCCCTATCTAGATCGGGACTCCCTACACACAGTCACTCATGCCCTCGTTACTTCTTGTCTGGACTACTGCAACGCTCTCTACATGGGGCTCACCTTGAGGTGCACTCGGAGGCTCCAACTGGCGCAGAGTGCGGCCGCACGGGTGGTGATGGGAGCAACATGGAGTTCCCATGTGACACATCTCCTGCGCGAGCTGCACTGGCTCCCGGTGGTCTTCCGAGTGCGCTTCAAGGTTCTGGTTATCACCTTTAAAGCGCTCCATGGCTTAGGACCTGGTTATTTACGGGACCGCCTGCTACCACCAATAGCCTCCCACCGGCCAGTACGCTCCCATAGAGAGGGGCTCCTCCAGGTGCCGTCGGCCAAACAATGTCAGCTGTCGGCCCCTAAGGGGAGAGCCTTCTCTGTGGGGGCACCTACGATTTGGAACGAGCTCCCCCCGGAGATACGTAGGATCCCGGATCTGCGCACCTTCTGCCGCGCGCTTAAGACTTTTCTATTTTATCAAGCTGGCCTGGCCTAAATCTTCCCCCTTTTTAAATGTGGAAATTTTAAATTTTTAAAGTTTAAATTCGTCTTATTTATAGGGGTATGGGTAAGGCATTTTAAATTGGGGAGCCATTTTAGATTTAATTCTGTTTTAAACGTATTTTAATTGTTTATATTGTATGTTTTTAATTTTGGCTGTTCACCGCCCCGAGTCCCTAAAATAAATAAAAATAAACCTATTTGCTAGTATTTTAGCAAAAATCTTATAATCAGTATTTAAAAGCTATATTGGCCTATAATTCTTAGGTTGACTATGATCTTGGTCCTCCTTTGGAATCAATGAAATAAAAGCTGCTCTCCAAGAAGGGGGTACATCTCCTCCGGCTTGGATCTTCTGAAATAGTTCCTTAAGCGGTTCTACCATTACTAACTGCAAATTTTTATAATAAACAGTTTTCAATCCATCTGTGCCTGGAGCTTTACCCCCCTTCAACTGTTTAATTGCTAAAATAATTTCCTCCGAAGTTATTGGTCGATTCAATCCTTCCCTCTGCTCTGGTGTAATTACAGGAATATTCTCCTCCTGTAAATATCTGTCTATGTCTTTACCTTGAATTGTATCACTAGCATATAACTTTGTTTAGAATTCTAAAAAAGCTTTTTTGATCATATTTTGTTGATATACCTCTTTACCTTTGAATTCTATCTTCTCTATAGTACGTAGCTTTTGTTTCTTCCTTAACAAGTAGGCTAACCATCTACCTGGTTTATTTGCATTACAAAAAGTATTATGTTTAGCATATTGTAAATTAGTTGCCACTTAGTTTGCCATCAACATATTAAACTGCCCTCGTAACAAATTTATTGTTTCCTTTATTTTCTTATCTGTTGGATTCAGTATGAGTGCCTGCTCTTTCATTTTTATTTCCTCTTCTAAATCCCTCCATTTTTTTTCTTGTCTACATCTATATTTATTATTCAAATGTATTAAGGTTCGTCTCATATAGGCTTTACTTGCATCCCAGACCATTTCCATAGGTGTACCTTTGTTCATATTCATAACAAAAAATTCTTTCATTTGTTTTTTACATTCTTTCACATTTTCCTCATATCTAAACAAATTTTCATTTAACCTCCAAGACCTTCTAGGTCCCTTTTCCTGCTCTAATTCCATCCACACCGGACTATGATCAGATAAAATTCTTGAACATATATTCGTCTTCTTTACCCTAGAAAAGAAATCATTAATAATCAATATGAAATCAATCCTGGAAAGGGATTGATGTTTGTCAGAAAAAAAAGTAAAATCCTTTTCTTCCGGATTTCGTTCTCACCAAATATCTCTCAACTCCATATTATCCATCATATCAAAAAAAGATTTGGGCAGTCTTGCACGTTTTTGGATATTTTTTAAAAAAGTTTTTATTTATTTTATAAACAAGCAAACAAACAATACATAATCAATCATTCAGTATATCATCTGAGTACATCTTTTGTGTCTTGTTCTTACTCCTCCAATATTTATCATATCTTGATATTATCATTTCATTTATTATAACATTTTCCCCACATTTCTTACTTCTCTATTAATACATTTATCTATCTTTTTATTTTATTAATATTTTTTCAACAATTTTATCCCCACACAACCTTCAACCCCCCCTCCTCACACATCCCTGACTTTCCAGAGCAAAAACAGGGTATAACATTTAACAAACATAAGCTAAAATATGCTAACTTACTACAACGTTCAAAACTCCCTCACGCTCTTTAACTCCTCTTTTAAAAATTATTCATCAACCCACATCACATATACCTTTTGAAAATACTATAATCTTAGGTTAAAAATTTTAAAATCTCTTAATACATCAATAAGACATTCTTCAAAATATAAGTTTCAAAACTTTTAAAAAGCTGTCCGTTAAATTTTAAGTTAACCATTTTAATACTTCAATAAATTTTAAAAAGCTATCCAATTTTAATTAAGCCTTTTTACTTCAATAAAACATTCTTCAGAATATAACCTTAAAGATACTGTTAATCCATTGGGTTAAGTTATTTCTAAATCTTAAATTCATTCTTCAAAATATAAGTTTCAAAACTTTCAGGAAGCTATCCATTAAGTTTTAAGTTAACCATTTTAATACCTTAATAACTTTTAAAAAGCTATCCATTTTTAGTTAAACATTTTTGCTTCAATAAAACATTCTTCAAAATATAACCCTCAAAAGGCTATCCCTTAAATTATATCCAAAACTAAATATAATAAAACACTTGCTTTATATCATTGTCTTAAGATAAACTTTAAAAATACTAATTTCAGTAAACTTTTCAGATTTTTCAGATTTCTTCCTTTCTTTCTATATTTTTTCCAGTCCTTCTTCTTCAATAATACTTTCTTCTTCAGCATTGCTCTTCCCCCTGCTTTTATTTTCAAGAATTTTTGAATTTGGGTTTGAGGTTTGGAATTATATCTTTGGAATTATATCTTTGGAATTCGTTCTCTTCTTAAAGTTGTTTCCTTTAATTTGGAACCCCCATTTCGACTCTTCCTGCTTATATAATCAGTCACTTCAACCCTTAAATATTGATTCTGTCTGTAAAGTCAAAGATTGTCACGGTAAAATTTATCAGTCTGCAGTAAAGAGTCTACCTGCTGCTTTTCAATTGATTGCATGGAAGCCTCTACCAAAACCTCCGTTTCCACTGTGCTAACCTCCATCTTAATCCTGACAGCCTCTTTTTTATCCTCCAATGTCACATTAGCCTGATTAGTTTCTTCCTCTTTTCCAGCCAGCGAATCATTGTTATTCTCCAAATTTTGATTTTGAACGGTCCTTTTAATTGAGTCTAATATAACAGAAGTATAAAAATTTAAAAGTTCTTGTAAAACCTTTACAGTCACAACTTGTAAGTTTGCTGACTCATATAATAATGATCCTCCATCCTTGATGTCAGCCATATTTCAATTTTCACTTTATATTTATTCAGCTATCAGGTCAATAAGTCCAATTATTTTCCACACAATTTAAAAGTGTAAATTAGTTGAGGTCAATACCATAGTCTTTTCCATTCCACTTCCACTTTAAATCTTCTTCTTGATGTGTAATCCAGTAGCTTTAACAATGTTGCAAGTGTTAACAAGCACTTTCACATAAGTTTTATTTTCATGCCCTAAGGCGCCATTTTTCCCCTTTCAAATGGAGTTAAAGTTCAGTACTTGCATTTTTTGTTCTCCTGATTTTGCTCTGCCAGCATCCAAGGTTGAAGTTTCTTATAATCCTTAAAATTGCATTGCTGGTGTGGTCGTGATGCCTCGTTCTGTATAAAGCACTTGTCCCGGATCCGGAGCACTGAAGGGCTTTCAGGGAGCTCTCACCCTGCAAACCCCAGGCTTAAAAAAAAAACCTGGGGGTCTAGGGGAGCTCTACCCAGACCCTTCTGCTCTTCTCTCCCCCTTTTTCCCTGGGGGAGAGTTTCAAGCCGCTAGACAGCTGATTTTCGCTGTTCTAGCGGCTTACAGAATCACAGGGCTGGAGCTCCTAAAGGAGTATCCATCAGCGTTCGCGGAGCCACCGGAAGTCATTTTTGGATATTTTGAAGTAATCCCTTTTTGTCCTTTTGAGTGTCCAGTACTCCATTCCAATCACCCATTAATATACACGATTTATAATCCCATTGTATTATTTTGGTATGAAATAATTTGTAGAATTTTTCTTGCTGTTGATTGGGAGCATATACTCCAATTAAAAGTGTTTTCTTCCCCTCTATTAAAAGTTCAATTGCAATATATCTTCCTTGAGCATCTTCCTCAATTAATTTGGCTGTTAAATCTGTCCTTAGGTATATAACTATACCATTTTTCTTCTCTGGGCCAGATGCAACAAAGTGTGTTCCCAATCTTGAATTTATCAAGTATTTTTGATCTGTCACTCTAATATGTGTTTCTTGCAGACAAATTACATCATTTTTAAACTGAAAGAAATATTTTTTTCTCTTTTGTGGTGAATTTAAACCATTGACATTCCAAGTCAAAAATTTAGTTGCCATTCTTGGTACCTTGAAGCTTTAAAAGGGCCAGCTGAAGATCCTCCTGCACCTTTCTCTTTGGCCTTGCCCCCCACCCTCCACTGCTTCTGTTTTTGTAGCTTCTTGAGCTTTCATTTGAGTTTGCTGTATCTTTAAATCTTGTTCTTTTCGCTTTGCTGCTGCACGGGTCTGCCTTTGTTCTTGTGGTTCTTCTCTTTTTTCTGCTACTTCCAAAGGTTGATCAGTACCAAAAAGTTGCAATAAATCTTCTTCAATAAGTGAGGTCTCTCCTGCAGCTTGTGGCTGTTTACTTTCCTTCTGTCCCTGTATTGCCAGCTCTTCTTTTCTTCTCCTCATTTCCTGAGATGGTGGGCATCCAGCCTTTAATACATTAGTATAAAAATCTCTTGCCTTCCAAATTGTGTTAAGGTGATACCTTTCTCCCATATAATTCACCACCAGTCCAGCTGGAACATCCCATCTAAACTGAATCTGTCGATTTCTGAGTTCATCCACCAAGAAAGCAAACTCCTTTCTGCTTCTCAACATTTTTGGGGGAATTTCTTTCAGCACTAAAACCTCTTGTCCTGCAATTTGAAGTTTATTTTTATAGAAAGCTTGTAAAATTTCATTTCGGGTCCTCCTCATTGTAAAGTAAATCACAATGTCTCTTGGCAATTGATTCTGTCTGGAAAACCAGGAATTAATACAATATATTTTGTCCATTTGCAATGAGAGATCTGCTTGTTGCTCCCCAGTTATCTTTGCAAAAGCCTCTGCAAAGATCTCTCTCAAGTTCTCTCAATTGTGTTCTCTCAAACCTCTTACTCTCAGGGAAAATTCCATCGCTCTATACTGTAACATCACCACTTCATCTTCTGCCCTATCCACCTTAGTCTGAACTTCATCCATTTTATTTTCCAAATTCAAATTGGACTGATTAATTTCTTCTACTCTTTCATCCAACAATTCAATTCAATGTGTTTTGCCAGACCCTGAAATGCCATTACTATGTCTTCTCTTATTTCTTTATTCCGAATTTGTATAACTTCTTTAATTTCAGCCATTTCTTCAGACACTCCCTTAATTTTCCCCTCTAAAAAAGAAGTTTGTTGCTTCAAAGCGTCCTGCAGAGATTCCTGTAGAACTTCCAAAGTCAATATTTGTGGGTTTGAAGTAGACAAAGATTGTAATTTTGATGGTTGTGCTGGCGATCCTCCAGCACTTTTAAAGCCAGATTTTATTTGCTTAGAAGCCATTTTTAGCTTTCAGTTTATACTTCCTACAGCAACCAAATCAATAAGTCCAAATGTTTTTAAATCTTTTGTAAGTATTATAGTTTATTTAAAGTCCAAACTGTAGTCTTTCCACTTTAAATCTTTCTTTCTTTGGTGTAGAATCCAATAATCTTAAACAGCCTTAGAAGCCTTAGAAGCGCTAACAATGTTAACTATCACTTTCACTATAACTTTCACTTTCATGCCCTGTTACAGTTCAGACGCCATTTTTGCTTTCATTTTAAAAGTCTTAGAAGGAAGAAGTATAGACACAGAGTTAAAGTTCAGTACTTGCAGTTGCTAGGACTCCTGTTTTTGTTCTGCCTGCTTTAAGCTTATTCTGAATGTTGATTGCAGGGGTGGTCACGGCGTCTTGTTCTGCTTAAAGCAGAAAAGCCTCGGATTCAGAGCTCAGTCGAACTACCAGGGAGCTCTCACCCTCCAAGCCCCAGAATTACTCCTAGGACTTCTACCTTAGTCTGGCTGCTTGCCTTCCTCTCTTCTGCCGAGGGGAAGGTTTCCAAGCTGCCAGACAGCTGATTTGCACTGTCTTGGCGGTTTTAATGAAATTGCGGGGCTGATGGTCTGAAAGGAGCATCTGTCAGTGCTTGCGGTGCCACTGGAAGTCTTTTCCTGGGTAAATTTTTATAAGTCATAGGCACTATTACTAGGTAGCCCTACATAGACCATTATGCTGTTGCTGGGATGCTATACTACTGTGGTGTATGCTACCAGAAGGGTCATATTTTCCCTCTGTTCTTCCCAGTAACTTGTTCAATACATTTCAGCTGAGAAGCTCACTTTCTGGCATTGTTATAACTGACAGATCAAACTAAATACAATTTTCTTGAGAAGGTGAGGACAATCTATTCCAAAATTCTGCCAAGAAAACTAAATGGATACTCACAATTGTAACAATGTCAACGAAATGGCAGAAAATCGTGCATGTATGAATAGTAGAATATTCAAAATATGGCTGGATTAAAGTAAAAAAAAAACACTAAACAGCTGCTAAAAAGCTAACAGCTGATGTATTCGGAGGCAAAAGGAAAGTTCAATAGTGTAAAATATGTATATCAATGGTGTCTGGATTGCCTGAACCATGAATCCTGGCAAAATTGATATTGACAGATTAGAATGATCAAGAAGTGAGCATTCTGACAAAGATTAATCTGATATGATTGAATAGATCACATCAGGCAAACATTAGATTTTCTAAAAATTAGAAATAACACAAGAAATGGAATAGCCATTATTAGTGAAAGGTATTAAAGTCGTATTCAATTCAAAAATGTAATAAGTGTCTACTCAATAAATCAGTGATGAAATCCATTTTTTTTTACTACCGGTTCTGTGGGCATAGTTTGGTGGGCATGGTGTGGTGTGGCTTGGTGGGCGTGGCAGGGGAAGGATACTGCAAAATCTCCATTCCCACCCCACTCCAGGGAAAGGATACTGCAAAATACCCATTCCCCCCCACTCCTGGGGAAAGGATATTACAAAATCTCCATTCCCACCCTACTTTGGGGCCAACCAGAGCTGGTATTTGCCAGTTCTCCAAACTACTCAAAATTTCTGCTACCAGTTCTCTGAACTGCTCAACAATTCTGCTACCGGTTCTCCAGAACCTGTCAGAACCTGCTGAATTTCACCCCTGCAATAAATATCCCATTCTCTATATATTATACAGCATATAATATAATTATGTTTGTGTGTGTCTGTCTGTCTGTCTGTTTGTCTGTCTGTCTGTCTGTCTGTCTATCTATCTATCTATCTATCTATCTATCTATCTATCTATCTATCTATCATCTCTCTATTCTCATAAAACAAGGTAAAATTTTATCTGGAATAAGAGAAAAATGCCATAATGGACAAGCAAGAGCAGACTGATATATTTTTACCAAAAAATATTAGATATTTATAACAAATATCTTCAACAAACACGCATGTATTTCTACAAATTGATAACAGTGAAATTAAATTGACCATATACCGTGCAAGCAAAGATGGAGCATTTCTAGTCAGTCAGCAAAAATAAGATTGTGTGCTGACTCCAGTTCATATCACAAAGTCTTTATTGTAAAATTACAACATAAACCAAAGAAAACAATATAATTAGAGCCCCAAAAATGACTTCAACAGTATTTTATCTGATTACGTGGTGAAGATAAAACATAATTTTAATGCATGATATTTGATAGAAGATCTGACGAACTCTAGACTGAATGATTTGACATTATTAGAAATATTCTGATATGCAAAAGAGAGAGGGAGAGAGAGAGAGAAAAGGCAGCCTGGTACACTGCAAGTAACTAAAGAAAGAGAGAAAGCAAAGGGCAACAGAGACAGATATAAATAATATGATAAAATAAGCCATATAAAAATGAGGATAACTATTAAATGGGAATGACAAGGAAACACATCTATTTTTTCTTCACACACTAAGGCTTTGACTAGGACAAAGTATAACATATTATGACTAACTATATGGGACTACACAGGACCACCTCATCTGCTTATAGAAGAATTTGCATGACAGCCAGGGAGCAATGGTTAGAATGGAATATAGAGAAACTAAATGATTTAAAACATGGAGTGTGATAAAAATGTACACCCTAGCTTTATTTAACTTGTGTGCAGAATATATAAGAAATACTGGACTATAAAAATGTAATTGGACTATAAAAAAGTAATTGGAATTAAATTAATGGTGAAAACGTCAGATATTCTGTTAATGTGATTTCCATGGCTAGACTTGAAGAAAATTGTTATTCACAAATGAAGGTGAATATACATGTCCCAGGACAATGTTGCAGGATCCAATCTGGGTCAGTCACTGGGACCAGAGGTTTACTCTCCTGAGCTTTCAGAATCATGCTGGAACCTATCTTGAGGGAAATTTTCTCTAGCAGACAGGGGTGAAATGCTCCCGGTTCGGACTGGATCGCCCGATACGGTAGCTATGGTGGCAGGTGGTTCGGAGAACTGGTAGCAAAAATACCAGCCCCCCCCCAGGCCCAGCTGAGCCACGCGATCATCAGACACTTTTTTTTAAAGCATTTTTTCTACAATCTCTTTGGCCGAAAAAATGCTTTTAAAAGTAAAAAAAAAGCCTCTGATGATCGTGCAGCTCAGCTGGGATCGTCAGAGCCTTTTAAAAGCATTTTTTACAATCTCTTCAGCTGAAGAGGTTGTAGAAAAAATGCTTTTAAAAGTTAAAAAAAAATTGGCCATGCCCACTCAGTCACATTACCCTCCCCCACCAAGCCACACCCACAAAACCAGTAGTAACAAATTTTACATTTCACCACTACTAGCAGAGTGTGTGCTTTGGGCTATTCTGTGTTAAGTCACTCCTGTTGACTGGTGAGGAGCCTGTTTCCTTTTTCTCAAGTCCCTTGTTGGTCAACAGGGTGCTGATTTACCTCAAGCTTATCAACAATTTATGAAGCAAGGGCATGGCAGCACAAGGAAACAATCACTAATGACTTAATAGCCAGCCATCAACACCCCAATCAACAACTAAAAAGCCACATACAACAGGCACCAAACAAATACCACGAGTATAGTCCAAAGCACACATTCTGCTACAGAGAAGTTTTCTGCAGATGGGCCACATGGGCCATGAGTCTGAAAGCTCGGAAGACTAAACCTCTGGTCCCAATGACTGATTCAGACTGGATCCTACAAAAATATTATTTTTAGCTGGCCACACAGTCAGCCAAATGTTTATACCAGTGGTGAAATGTAAAATTTGTTACTACCGGTTCTGTGGGCATGGCTTGGTGTGTATGGGGGTAATATGACTGAGTGGGCATGGCCAATTTTTTTTTAACTTTTAAAACCATTTTTTCTACAACCTC
The DNA here is from genome assembly GCF_029215685.1 of Pituophis catenifer annectens. NCBI lineage: Eukaryota > Metazoa > Chordata > Lepidosauria > Squamata > Colubridae > Pituophis > Pituophis catenifer. Next base: position 89,624,116 of record NW_027256884.1, read on the forward strand.
TTCAGCTGAAGAGGTTGTAAAAAAATGCTTTTAAAAGCCTCTGACGATCCCAGCTGACTTACCTGATTGGCAGAGGCTTTTCTTTTTTTTTTAAAGCCTCTGACGATCCCAGCTGACTTGCCTGATCGGCAGAGGCTTTTTATTTTATTTTTAAAAGCACTTTTTCGGCCGAAGAGGTTGTAGAAAAAATACTTTTAAAAATAAAAGAAAAAGCCTCTGATGATTGCGCGGCTCAGCTGGGCATGGGGGTGGGGAGGGATTTTTGCTACCGGTTCTCTGAACCACCCGCCTCCATCGTTACTGGATTGGGCGATCTGGTCTGAACCGGGAGCATTTCACCCCTGGTTTAGACTAGATTTGGCATTTTTATCCACCTATTGAATCCTTCCCAAGCTCCTGGAATAGGCAAATATTTTTATTTGATGATATTAAAGGTACCGTCATAGGATATAAGCTGTTCCAAATAAAGCTTTCTTTTCCAATTGTTTTATACTGTCAATATTCTCACTTCTATCTATTTTAAGTCATTATATCTGTAAGCCTACAGTAGTCTAGGGTAGAACTGCACAACATATAGTCTACAGGCTACACGCAGTCCACTGAGCAGAACATCACGACTGACACCATCCCAAAGAGACCACTTGAGCACTTCCAATGCTTCCACTCCTAATCACTACAGCCATCACAACCATTCAGTTAGACACTGAACAGCATGCCAGGTATTGTGGCCCTCAATTATTTTTAACAATTTATTAATTTTCCCTCTCTACTATCTATCTAATGTTGCCTATCTTTGACTATTTCCTCATCTCCCAAAGCTCTAATCTCACCAGAGGCTGCTGATTTATAGTTTCCTCATGAACATCAACTGTCTGGAGCACTTGTGAGACATTTCAAGTCCGTTCTCTGGGAGGAATAGTCAATCAGTCTATTCACCAGCTCTTCATTCTGCTGATGGCAACCGTTCCATTTTGGTGGAGTTGTTTTCAGTCCACCATTCCAAACCCAGTCTGTGAAATTTTGGTAAATCTAACTCCTTAGCGACTTCCTCTCATACCCTCTCTTTCAATCCAAGTTGTTGTTGTGTTTTACAAACACCATGTCACAACAGGCAACTAGAATTATAATTTCTTCTCTCCCATAGCTGAAGGTAATGAAATATTTCATGAAAGAACAAGTATTCCTTATTTTTTTAAAGTGCAATTTATTTTAAAGTATCTTATGTAGTTTTCCTGCAACTTTGTACCACAATTTTAATTACAAAATAACTAGATGCTGTAGTTCGTCCATGATAATGAATAACATGCCTTGACATTTTCACTTAAATTCAATCAGTTTCAGATTTTGAATGTACAATAGGCAACATCAAGCAACTTCTAGGATGGGAAACTAATTAAGCATCAGCTCTGAACAGGATTATTTTCCTATACATGCTTAAAATTCATTTTCATCTACTATATATGTGTTAAAATATATCAGATATATGTCTGGATCATTCCAATACCTAATTTTGTTAAACTTACACCTTCTTTGCTGAACAAACATGGTATGTTTCAGTTTCATTCCTTTATTTTCCTCTCATAGACTTTAGCTACCCTTTGAGAGCAAATCTGGGGATCAGTGATGTCTATTTGACATACTGTATACAGTATATACATACATTTTTCTTCCTATAAAACCATTATGGTGAATCTATGGTACACGTGCCAGAGATGGCAGTGCCCTCTCTGATGGCATGTGAACTGTTGCTCCAATTCAGCTCTGCTGTAGAGATGCGTGTGCCTTCCACTGGCCAGCTGGTCTTCGGGTCTCTGCTGCGCATGTGTGTGGGGCAGGGTGCATGCACGGAGCCCGTGCATGCATTGCATATTGGTGGTTCAGGCGCGCGCTTTGGGAACTCGGTCCAAGGTTAGCCATCACTGCTATAGAAGAACATTATTTTCCAAATTAGCAACCTCTTTCACCCAGACATATGTAAACATATGGGTAAGAAACATACAAAGGTGTTTGCATATTCTTATTTTTAATTATACATGCAAAAATATTAAAATTAATATAAAATCTTAAAGGCCTAAAATCAGTTTTATTTAAAATACAACGTTAGCATTTAAGCGGATACTGTCGTAGGCAAATTTACATGAAATTCAGTCCTGGTAAATATACTGACAATTCATCTTCTTGTTGTTGTTTGTCCCGTTCCATCAGTTTAAAATGGCCAGGAAAAGGGTGACTTATAGTCTGTTTCTCTGTGAGAGAGCCAGCATAGTTGAAAGAAACACTGGTTCACCCTCTTCTTTGAGTGCATTTCATGGAGCTATTTCTGGACAGGTTTGTAGAGAGCATCCAGGCCTGTCAGGATTCAGACTGATACATAGAACTGAAAACAAACTGATAGTACATATTGATGATATATAGTAGGATGTGATGATGGTGTGACCATTTTCATGGTTGTAGACATCTCAACAGACTTCTGAACTGTTGACAGTATAATTTCCTTCGGGACTACGTCTGAAGATCGGGAGTGGAAGTACCACTTTTGAGTTAAGGGAGGTGGTAGACTGAAGTCAGGATTCTGACCTATGTATATTTCACTCTGGCTGGCCCCAAACTGGGTCCTCTCCTCAATATCCAAATATATTTATATGAAGCTTCTGGGAAAGGTTATCTGTGATGAAGTAACTACAATACAAAAGCTACAAAAGAATGTATCTTTTCTTTTTATGTCCACTGAGAGCATATGCACCAAATACAAATTCCTTGTGTGTCCAATCACACTTGGCCAATAAAGAATTCTATCTATTCTATATATGGGACAAGGGCAGGGCTGAGGATTTGTGCAATTCCTGCATGATAAAGTCATTCAGATTCGGGAAGGCCTAGACTCAGATTGGGTAGATCCAGATGGGGTGACGGAGGTGGGTCTTGTGAATGTTATCTGGGAGGGGTTTGACCCTGTGACTCCCGAGCACGTCGACAGGATTCTGGGTAGGCTTAGTGCTGCCACATGTTTATTGGACCTGTGTCCCTTCTGGTTGGTGCTGGCCTCCTGGGCGGTTACACGAAACTGGCTCCAGGGGATTATTAATGCTTCTTTGAGTGAGGGTTTCTTCCCTACCTCTCTGAAAGAGGCGGTGGTGAAGCCCTTCCTCAAGAAGCCCTCCCTGGACCCGGCTGTACTAGCAAACTATCATCCAGTCTCCAACCTTCACTTTGTTGTGAAGGTTGTTGAGAGTGTGGTGGCGCGACAACTTCCCCAGTACCTGGATGAAGCTGTCTATCTGGATCCATTCCAGTCAGGCTTCAAGCCAGGGTACAGCACAGAAACGGCATTAGTCGCATTGGTTGATAATCTCTGGAGGGCTCGGGACAGGGGCGGTTCCTCTGTCCTGGTTCTATTAGACCTCTCAGTGGCTTTTGATACCATCGACCATGGTATCATGCTGCAACAATTGAGGGGGTTGGGAGTGGGGGGCACCATTTTGCGGTGGTTCTCCTCCTTCCTCTCCGACCATACGCAGTTTGTGTTGGCAGGGGAACAGAGGTCAACCTTGAGGCGCCTTGTTTGTGGGGTGCTGCAAGGGTCAGTCCTCTCGCCCCTTCTGTTCAACATTTATGTGAAGCCGCTGGTTCATCCGTGGTTTTGTGGGCCAAATTTTTGTATATTTGATTTTAATGGTTTTTAAATTTTGTAAATTTTATGTGTTTTAATATGGCTGTAAACCACCCTGAGTCCTTCGGGAGAAGGGCGGTATAGAAGTCTAATAAAAGTAAAGTAAAATGTGGTAGGCATGGTGTCTAGACACTATTACAGTTTGAATGGAGAAACACAGATTCAGAGCACAAGCAAATTGGGAAGCAAATAAGAAGCCTGCTAATTCTAGGATAATAACACATTTAGTACATAATAGATTATGCTTCACTGTAGAAGGCAGGCTTACATCTTCCTAGATTCACAGCTTCTGCTGGAAGAACACATGAAGACAATAGCCAATATCCCTAGTGTACCAATTGCAGCCTTACCTAGAACAGGAAGCAATGAAGATAGTCACTCATGCTTTATCTATCATTTGGATTACTTTTACTTTTCTTTATATTGGACTGCAGTTGAAGCCCACTCAGAATCTATAACTGGTAAAAAATGAAGGATCCCATATGCTTCCTGGATGCTGACAATGTTGCCTGACATACTATATAATATTATTATCGTGGAAACAAAGTCAGTTACTGCTATAGTTTTAAATGCAGTTCAAGGTTATATTGATCACCTATAAAGATCTACATGACACAGGGCCTACCTTTCCCAGATAGATTCTACCTGCCCTGTCTGGATTGAACATAGAATGCCACTCTCCATCTATCAAGAGGTAAAATGGGAAGGGATATATAGGATTGATGAACTAATCATCATGAGCATAAAACCTTATCGATTATTCTTACACTCATGATAAACCTCTTATATTTTCCTGTGAATATTTTCTATTCCATTTTTCTAGATAAATAAATATTGATATGAGAGTAATTTTTGAGGTACTTGCAATATATTCTGTTCAATTATGGCCGCATGCAAATACTCCATTGATGGACAAAAATATATTAGAAGGAAATGGGTGGGAACAGAATGTGAATATGAATATGACAAGTACCGGAAAGAAAAAGCAAAATTCAGAATTATTCAATAAGAGTGTTCAGAATATATTGTTCAGAATAAACAGGAAGAAATCATAAATTTCTTCATCCACTATTAATTCAAACTTTTGAATCCATATGTGAGTAATATTGGTAGCCCTCATTTAGCAACTGCCTGGTTTAGCCATAGTTAGGTAATGAAAAAAATAACTTAATGATCAATCCACTTTATGACCAGTCCTCACATTTATTCACAGGTCTGTAAAGCAAAAGAAAGCTGAAGTTAGATCATAAGTACAATTGTGATTTCAAAAAGTGAAACTTAACAAGCGAGTTGCTGGTCCAGTTGTGGTCATTAAATAAGGATTACTGTAGCCCTAATAATGTTTCAACATACCAAATAACTTTCTTGATGAAAGAACAGACAGTAGAATCCTCTCCCAGGCTGCTTTTGTGTTTGCAAAGTGTTTTATGGATAGAAATTGTCATGTTCTCTCAGAATTTGTCCATGTTTTCTGGTCAACAGTTAGCATGATAACAAGACTAGTACTTTGCAGCATTAAATGAGATTTCCTTAACTTTATGAAATTAATGAAATAGATAGAATTCTTTCTAGTGTGAGCTCTGTTACTAACAGATTGGATCTGTATCTGTCCTGGCTAAATCAAAAGTGAGAGTATCTGAATTAAACACGCGACAAATAATTCTTTGAATGAAAGCAAGATACCACAAGCCTTAAAGAAGTTGAAGTCAGTTGTCGCTTGAAGAAGCTATTTTTCTGTTCAGATACACTGAAAAAAATATTGTGCTATTTCCAATCTTCCTTTCTGGGATAAGGATTTTTTAATGATTGTGTCACTTTTTTGTTTGTATGTATACTGTCTATGCACCAGAGACAAATTCCTTGAGTATTCAACCACACTCAGCCAATAAAGAATATTCTATTTTATTCTATTCCGTTGTGTTCTGTTGTGTTTCATCCCATCCCATCCCGTCCCGTCCCGTCCCGTCCCGTCCCGTCCCGTCCCGTCCCGTCCCATCCCATCCCATCCATCCCATCCCACCCACCCCACCCCACATTACTCTACCTACCCTACCCTACCCTACCCTACCCTACCCTACCTACCCTATCCTATTCTATTTATTCTATGGATATCAAGAAAATGTTGATCCTACATAGATTCCTAGATGATGCAGATACTTCTAATCATTTGGAGTCAGAAATTAGATTCATGTATGGTGTTTCAGTCCTATATCTTCACTGATGGTTCTGGTCAATAGCAATGGGAGAAGAATAGTGAGTTTATGGTTACTCCAATATAGGAAGCCATAAGCCACAGCCTTTTCCTTGTGAGACTATTGGACTAGTAATCCATCAATTTGGTGAGTTTCAAATGTGGTCATCAATATGATCACATCTAACTATATACTACTGTCTGGATGAAGCCAGATGTACTCTGAATATTCTAACCTAATGTCAAGTACTGTTATGATCTGGATGCTTAGGGGAAAAAAATCTCAGCTTAATCCAGCAAGATAAAACTATTGCTTGTCAAGAGATATCCTGGCATAGATAGGATCCCAATAATAGTGCTACATGTAGCTCTATAATTTGGGATATCTGTAGTTAGGCTGCTATTCCAATGTTCTATCAAGACTATGAAGCTCTGGCAACAGTAACTCATGTCAGATCATATATGGATTGGTGTAATATATTCTATATCACTCTACCTTTGAAATCATCCCAGAAACTAAAATTAGTTCAGCAACCAGCATGTTATCCAGCAAAAATCACTACAGCCTATTTGGAAGTTGCTGCATTGATTAACAATATATTTTCAAGGGCAATTTAAAATACTAGTTTTCAGGTATATTTCAGAAATCATTTCCTCCAAGTGAAATCTGCCAGCACATGCATACATGAGTAAGATCAATGGGACATGGACTTTAACACCTTAATGACCCCATGCAACAGTGATTTAGGAATATGATGAGCATCTGTCCTTTTGGTTTTCACAAGACATTTAAATCTGTTATTGAATTGAGTGCTAAGTAAATTATTTTTGCTTTTAATTTTTATAGACTGCCTGAGATCATTAATTTGGGAAGTATTTAAACAAATGTTATTTATTTGTTTGTTTGGATGGATGTCTATACCTCCCAGCTGCCAAGACTCAGAGTAGTTCAGAATAAGTGTTCACATCAAATGGGCACATTAATGAAAATGCACTATTTAAAAATAATGCTTAGAAGTGTGTATAAGAAAACATATTGCATGTATACATTTTAATAATGAAGTTTTCTTTCTTTTTAAATCTCAAATTAAATGTAGCAAATGTAAGACTGGAGAAAAACTGAATAAAACCAAAAGCAATGTAATAAAACACTATTCTACCTATCTTTAATAGAGATGGTTTTTCTTAAATTTATGGAAGTGTAGTCTAGGACACTGTTTTCTTTGTAATCTTTGATGTTCTTCAGGATATTGTCTTAAATTAAGTTTTTTTTCCTATTGAGTAATTAGAAGCAATAACTATATATATATATATATATATATATATATATATATATATATATATATATATATATATATATATATATATATATATATATGTTTTTCTTCTAGCCAGGTTTTCCCTACGTAGCCAAGGTTTTTTTGTAGCTCCAGCTCAAACCTTGGCTACGTAGGGAAAACCTGGCTAGAAGAAAAACACACATAAACCCTACGAAGAAGTAAGAAAATATATATATATATATATATATATATATATATATATATATATATATATATATATGATGGATGGATGGATTGATTCAAAATGCAGTGGTCTTGTCACCTTTAAAGCCTTATATGGCTTGGAACCAGGTTATTTGAAGGACTGTCTCTTTCCAGTTACATTCACTAAGAGCAAGGAGACATGGAATGTTCCAGAGCCTGTCTCTTAAAAAGGTATATCTCAGGGGATCCAGAAGAATGGGCTTCTCTTTGATGAATCTCTGTCTTTGGATAGCCTGACTAGGTGGCTCAGTGGCTAAGACACTAAGCTTGTTGATCAGAAAGGTCGGCAGTTTAGCGGTTCGTATCCCTAGTACAGGTCTCCTGCATGAACAGGGGATTGGACTAGATGACCTCCAAAGTCCATTCCAACTCTGTTACTGTTACTGTTACTGGATCATCATCTCCACAGAGATTAGACTGGTCTCCACTTTGACACTCTTTCACAAGGCCCTGACAATTTGGTTCTGCCAATAGGGGGAAACCCAAAAACCCAAATGGCTCTTTGATTCCTTGTTGTCTCCAGAGCAGGTGACTATTATTGTTTTTATTCTTTTCATTGTTCATAATGCCCCCCAGAGTCACCAAGAGTGAATGGGCAGCCATATAAATCCTCTAAATAAAAAGAAAAGAGATAGATAGATGATAGATAGATAGATAGATAGATAGATAGATAGATAGATAGATAGATAGAGACAGACAGAAAGACAGACAGACACATATTTACTTTGGTACACACACAGAGGCCCATTTGTTAATGATAATGTAGGTAATGGGGGCAAAGAATTACAAATATCCAAACTTCTTCCTATTTATTGATAATATGTAATTCTGGGATGCCCAATGAGAATAAATGCTTTCTGTTATCTGTTCTTTGATGCTTAAATATATGTACATATTTTGCTTATATATTTCAGTAGTGTTTTCTCCATGATCAATAAATAATAAGAAATCTATTAAAAATTCAAACGACACTGATATATAAAAAAAGTAATAACTTTGAATAAATACATAAACTTTGAAAAGTTGTTAAGACAAATTTAATACAGAGCTTCAATTGGAAAACAAGATATTTATAGGACAGTCTTAAGGAGATCATTCAGAATTAAATCTACTGAGGTAAATGAAGCTTATTCTCAGAAAAGTGTACATAGATTTTTTTAGAGTTCATTTTCAAAGCTGCACTCTGAATCCAATCAAAGTCATTTTGTGGTAAACTGCAGTTCACTTCTCTGTGAACTTGCCTTATTAGAATGGTAGATTCAAGAAGTTCATTAATTTTTCCTATTACATAAAATACTTGTATCATAATAATTCATTGTAGAGACAGACAGATCAAGCATGATTTGATATTTTCTTTAGCATTACTCCACCTACTGGATCTGTTCAATACCATATTCTTACTTTAGATTGATAATACTAATCAGTATTTAAAACAGCTGTAGATTCTAAAATTATTACAGAATAATATAGGTATCCTTTGCAGTAGGTAAGTAACTAACATTGTGTGTGGGGGATACATGGGAAGTGTCCTTGTGTGTGTGCAATTGCAAAGAGGAATTAGGGAAAAAAGGAATAAATAGGTTTAGCATGTCATTTGTAACTCTCAAATGGCACAAATTCTGCAGCAAAATAGTCGAATTCTGGCAATGTAATTTTCAGTAAAAAAAAATAGTAAAAGAACTGGGGAAACAGTAATACAAGGCTTCTGTAACCACCCATTAATTCCTCAATTTTCTTCTCTTTCCCAATACATCAAGAAATGTCTCCATTTTTCAGATTCCTCCAAGGAGAAAGAATTGCCTAATGCCTAATGTTGTCATAGAAAAACTCAGTAGTTCTTCTTCTCTCCAAGTTCAGAATTCTGAACTCATACAAATGCCATGGATATTGAGGATCTTGAAGAAAAAAAAAGCCAGTTGCAAAAGCAAGCTTTTAGCTATATAATTCTTGTTCTTTTCTATTAACATTTAGTATTTTTCTCATTACCTCACAACTGCAGTTAACATTCACTGTTTCTGTTGCTCTTAAGTTGCAGAACTGATTTTATGGGCTATTTTTGGACAAAGTCTTTTCTGAGCTTTTGTGCATTAGGTTTCTTGAACAACATATCATATAATGCAGGGGTGAAATTTAAAATTTTTCCCTACCAGTTCTGTGGGCATGGCTTGGTATGGGGGGGTGTCCTGTGACTGAGTGAGCATGGCCAACTCGATATCACTCACAGCCACGCCCACTCAGTCACAAGACTCCCTTCCACCAAGCTACGCCCACAGAACCCGGTAGGAAAACTTTTTAAATTTCTTTCTCCCGCGGCTCCGCCTACCTGCCCCATTCCCCGGACTCCTACTGCTCACCTTTCTCCCGCAACTGGCTGTCAGGAAAGGCAAGCGCCCAAAAGGTAGCAGAGTCGGTCACTCTCCTTAAATAAGCCGCTCTGGTCCATGCGCTGGCTGCGCAAGTGCACATCGTTTATTTAATTCAGCGGCAGGTTGGATGTGCGCTTGTGCAGCCGGTGCGTGGACCAGAGCGGCTCATTCAAGAAGGAGAGTGAGTGACTCTGGTACCTTTCAGGCGCTTGCCTTCCCTGACAGCCAGTCGCAGGAGAAAGATGAGCAGTAGGAGTCAGAGAACGCACCATTCCTCAACTCCGGCCTTGCCGCAGAGCTTATGCCTGCTCACCCTTCGCCACGCGGCTCTGCCCACCTGCCCCATTCCCCGGAGTTGGGAAATGCACCATTCCCGGACTCCTACTGCTCACCTTTCTCCCATGGCTGGCTGTCAGGAAAGGCAAGTGCCCAAAAGGTAGTGGAGTTGCTCACTCTCCTTCTTGAATGAGCCGCTCTGGTCCACATTCCGGCTGCGCAAGCACACACCCAACCTGTTGCTGAATTAAATAAACGATGTGTGCTTGCGCAGCCGGCGCGTGAATCAGAGTGGCTCATTCAAGAAGGAGAGTGAGCGACTCCGTTACCTTTTGGGCACTTGCCTTTCCTGACAGCCAGCCGCGGGAGAAAGGTGGGCAGTAGGAGTCTGGGAATGGTGCATTCCCCGAGTCTGGGAAATGGGGTGGGTGGGCGGAGCTTCCAGCTGCCATTGCTACCAGTTCCCCAAACCACCGGCCATCATCACTATCTACTTGCCCGAGCCGGTCCGACCGGGAGCATTTCACCCCTGATATAATGCAGTCCATATTTTTAAATCAAATTTCAGAATGCTGAAGTTTCACAGTCCCAGAAAGTCCCAGAAAGAAATATTATGTAATGCCTATAGGCAGTAGTATAAGTCATAAGTTTATTTGTCAAGCATATATAAGATAACAGGTAAAAGTATAAATATAATTTGAATACATTAAAAGAGTAAGTAAAAAGGAATATTAGGAATACATTAAAAGAGTAAGTAAAAAGGAATATTAGGACAGGGATGGTAGGCACGCTGATGCACTTATGCACGCCCCTTACAGACCTCTTAGGAATGGGGTGAGGTGAACAGTAGACAGTTTAAGGTTAAAGTTTTGGGGATTTGGGGAAGAAACTACAGAGTCAGGTAGTGCATTCCTTGCATTGACCATTCTGTTACTGAAGTCATATTTTCTGCAATCGAGTTTGGAACTGTTTACCTTGAGTTTGTATCTCTTATTTGCTTGTGTATTGTTGTGGTTGAAGCTGAAATAGTCATTGCCAGGAAGGACATTGTGGCAGATAAATTTATGTACTATGCTTACGTCAGACTGAAGTCGACGTGGTTCTAAGTTGCCTAAGGCCAAAATTTGAAGTGTGGTAGCATAAGGTATTTTATTGCAGTTAGAGGAATGGAGGACTCTTCTCATAAAATATCTCTGAACTCTCCTGATTGTATTTATGTCTGATAATTAGTACAGGTTCCAGACAGATGAGCTGTATTCAAGAATTGGTCTAGCAAATGTTTTGTATGCTCTAGTTAGTAGTACAACATTACCAGAGAAGAAGCTACATATCTAATATATATATATTATATATCTAAGAGCATGACATGATTTCATTTTCATTTTTCATTTTATTAGATTTATATACCGCCCTACTCCCGAAGGACTCAGGGCAGTGAACAGCCAAAGAAATAAAACATACAGACTACAAAATTTAAAAGACAATATAAAACCCAATTAAATCATTTGGCCCGGAACAGATTAAAATACCCCTAAGATTTTAAAACAGAATTAAAATTTACAATTAAAAAGGGAAGTTAGGCCAGGTCAGCCTGTTGAAATAAAAAGGTCTTGAGGGCACGGTGGAAGGTGCGTAAATTTGGGATCCTCCGTATCTCTGGGGGGAGCTCATTCCAGATAGCAAGTGCCCCCACAGAGAAGACTCTCCCCCTGGGGGCCGCCAGTCGACACTGTTTGGCTGATGGCACCCTGAGGAGCCCCTCTCTATGAGAGCATACTGGCCGGTGAGAGGCTACTGGTGGCAGCAGGCGGTCCTGTAAGTACCCAGGTCCTAAGCCATGGAGCGCTCTAAAGGAGGTAACCAAGAGCTTGAAGCACACCCGGAAGACCACTGGGAGCCAATGCAGCTCGCGCAGGAGAGGTGTAATATGGGAGTGCCATGTCGCTCCCATAACCACCCACGCGGCCGCACTCTGCACCAGTTGGAGCCTCTGGGTGCTCCTCAAAGGGGGCCCCATGTAGAGAGCATTGCAGTAGTCCAGGCGGGAAGTGACGAGGGCATGAGTGACCATGCGTAAGGAGTCCCGATCCAGAAAGGGACGCAACTGGTGGATCAGGCGAATCTGATAAAAAGTTCTCCCAGCCACGGCCGTCAAGTGCTCTTCTAAAGACAGCCGCGAATCCAGGAGGACACCCAAGTTGCGAGCCTTTTCCGTGGGGGCCAACGACTCACCCCCGATAGTCAGTGATGGCACCAACCGACTATATTGGAATGCCGGAAACCACAGCCACTCGGTCTTGGATGGGTTTAGACTGAGTCTGTTTCTTCCCATCCAGCTCCGCACGGCCTCCAGGCACTGGAACATGACTTCAAGGGCAACATTGGGGTGGTCCAGGGTGGAGATGTACAGCTGAGTGTCATCAGCATACTGATGGTACTTCACCCTGAAACCACAGATGATTTCACCCAGTGGCTTCACATAAATGTTGAACAGAAGGGCGAGAGGACCGACCCCTGTGGAACCCCACATATAAGGCGCCTTGGGGTCAACCTCTGCCCCCCTGCCAACACAGACTGTGACCGGTCGGAGAGAAAGGAGGAGAACCACCGCAACACAGTGCCTCCCACCCCCAACTCTTCCAACCGGTGCAGCATGATACCATGGTTGATGGTATCAAAAGCCACTGAGAGATCTAATAGGACCAGGACAGAGGAACAACCCCTGTCCCGAGCCCTCCAGAGATCCTCAACCAATGCAACCAATGCTGTTTCCGTGCTGTACCCAGGCCTGAAGCCCGACTGGAACAGATCCAGATAAACCGTTTCATCCAGGTACTGGGGAAGCTGTCGTGCGACCACACTCTCAACCAGATGCTCATCCGGTTCCCTAGTTCTCCTGTTTTTAAATAAGTTTTTAAAATGGGAATCTACCCTGCCACAAAGCAGTGCAGCTTTTTTATTGGAAGAGTATCAAATCTCCCAGAAATGAGGGGCATACAGTGAAAGGTTGATCAAGCAGTGAGTGTACATGAATGATAATCAGAATTCAAATGTGCAACTCTTGTGTTACTTAGACAACAGTTGTTCTGCTGAATAGACTGCACACACACACACAGCTTTCATGCTTACTATTTTTGATACATGGTCAACATTCTAAATATGCCCATCATTTTTGAAAAGTTGAGGGCCTCTAATAAAGCATAAGGTATTTTTTTTCACATTTCCCCATCTTCCATACTCTGCTTATTTTCAGTTTCAAGTTCAACTAGGACAATCCTTGTCAATCCCTTATTCAAGCTCATACTTTATTTCTTTATTTCTCTATGAAGCAGGCTGCCCCCCCACAACCCCTCTACATTATTATCAGAATGCTTGAAAAACATTCTTTTTTCTTTCTTTGAATCTTATTTTATCCTGGAGGTTGTCAAAGTGCTACTGCTAATATTTTTTTTCTGTTATACATTTTTAAATCTATCTAAAGCAGTGCTTCTTAATCTTGGCATCTTGAAGATAAGTACCATCAGAATGTATCTCAGAAGAAGAAAAGGTAAAACTTTCCATAGGTCAGACTTGTTTCCTCATAACTATAATTATGCATTCTTGATGTTTTCTTGTCAGTATTTTGGAAGTAGTTACATTCTTCAAAAATTTCCTCTCCCTCTCCCCAGCCCTGAGGTTTCCTTGGTTTCTTCCACTGAAGTACTAACCATGTCTGGGCCCTGCTTAGATATTTGGAGATCAGATCAAATTGGATTGGTGCTGCCATATATTCTGAATTGGAGAATTTCCCCAAATTTTCCTAAATTTCTGTTTTTGTTATTTGTTATATAATTATAATATAAATTACTTATGTGTTTATTTCTAATGTCAATGTATATAGTTGCTCCAATCAGAGTGGACTCTGGGCAGCATACAATTATACAAAATGAGTATAATGCCTAAAAACAAATAAACAAAGAAATCACCAATATAAAGAGTTATATGTAGCTCGGGATTGAACTGTGGGGATCCTTAGGGTTCATGAGCTTGGCTCTTTTCTTGTAGACATTTCTTTACCAAGCTAGGTATAATCTTCAATACTCAAATAGTGTCGTATTAAGACACTATCACATATCACAACCAAAACACATCAAATGCAGGGATCACCAGTGCATCCTAGAACTTAAGGCTAAGTCAATTTTTTTAAAAAAACAAGTCAATAAAAAAAAACAAAGGTTTGCAGGGTTGGGAAATGCCAAATCTTGGTGGGGATGCTATTCCAGAGGAGAGGTGCTACAACAGAGAAGGCACACTTTCTAGGTCCATCCGGTGACATTACATGATGATGATGATTTAAATGTACTGCGGCCACTCGTTTAAAAAAAAAAAGCCATTAGAACGTATAAATAAAACTTTTAAAAAAGATACCAAAACATGCTTATTTAAATCTCAATATTTGTGGAAATATTTAGAATTGCACAAAGAGATGATATGAACTATCTTTTTTTTAAAGTGAAAACTCCTGAAATATTTAAAGTTCCATCTGAAGATATCTAGTTTAGTTACGGTCTGCCTCTTTTTAGAGGGAGAATGAAAATTAAATGCCCCATAAAAACAACTGCTTATCATTCAGAGAGATTTCCATCTCATTGCAAATATACTATTCAGCCAGGTTATTTATAGAGATTATACCGTTCCATGTACATACTGAGGTGTCTCTTTTTCACTCAGACATTAATAAAAATGTTGGCAGCATTCAGGCTCAGCAGAACACAGTTTGGAGATATTTGGGTCCCATTTTTACTAAGGATTTAACTTGCAACCCAAGTGCAATTTTTAACTATATTTAAACTTTATCATGAAAAGCCTTTTGATGGCTATGAAGTGTATTGTGTGCACACACGTACATACACACATACGTATAGAGATGTAACATCTATATACATAATATATACATACACATGGTCATTTACCCAAATACATATCAGTGGTGGGTTTCAAAAATTTTTACTACCAGTTCTGTGGGTGTGGCTTGGTGGGCATGGCATGGCTTGGTGGGCTTGGCTTGGTGGGCATGGCAGGGGAAGGATACTGTAAAATCTCCATTCCCTCCCCATTCCAGGGGAAGGATACTGCAAAATCCCCATTTTCTCCTGATCAGCTGGGACTTGGGAGGCAGAGAATAGATGGAAGCAGGGGCAGTCAAAATTTTTACTACCAGTTCTCCGAACTACTCAAAATTTCCACTACCGGTTCTCCAGAACGGGTCAGAACCTGCTGAAACCCACCTCTGATACATATACATATACATCCATTTACACAAAAACAAATCATATTAGACTTAATGAGGTTTACTTGTGTGAAGACACTTATAGGGTAGCATTGTAAGCATGCACGTACATACTTAATGCATTCCTATTGGAAATCAATTTAATAATAATAAAATAGGAATCATTAGTTCAATCTTTTTTTCTTCAAATTACAGGCAAACTAGTACAATCTACAATGAGGTACAAACATTTACAAGCATTTAAGCTATTTTCAGCTGATGATAATTTGGCAATGCTTCCTTATTTTCTATAAAGATGCTATTTGATTTAACCTTCATTTTCATCACCCTAAATCACCTCCATTCTAATTACTGGAATAATAACTAAAACAAAACCTAAGCTATATTTTCCCAACGTCAAAATTGAATACAAAATACTGTGCATCAGATAAAGAGACATTCACTTCCATTTTTTATTTCTGTTGTTGATGTTTGACTTTGACATGATTTGTTTTTGTTCGTATTTGGTTATGATTTAATTCTGATTTCCTGCAATTTGTAATATTTAATGCCATATTTCAAGAACACCCAACACAAACTTAACTTGATAATCAAAGGGAACTTTATAAGAATATCATCCAAACTATCTCTACATTAGGCTAACTGTGGCATAGGGTTTTTATCCATTTACTGCAATATTGCTATAACTCATGCCTCTTGACTGCCCAAAAAACAATTCCCCATATCTCTAATTCCATTATTATTGTTTAAACATAGGTGGTGTAATGCTATTTTAAGCAAATATTTTTCCTTTCTATGAAAATTTATGATGGCTGTTTTGGTATATGATCATAAATAGATAAAATGTGAAGCTTTTATGACACAGTAAACCTAAAGTATTTTAATCTGTTTCCCCTTTGTCCAAATATGTAGAATAATGTGCAGTAATCATATTGTGCTTTTGCAAAACAATACAATTTTTCTCTGCCACCTTTATGTGTGTAGATAAAAGTTTCCATCTACATGATAAAAAAAAATATATTGGAATGCTTTTATATAAAGCTGACATGCTTAATAAAATTATTGCAACATTTCATGTTCTCAGCTATGACCATGTTTAGAAGACAAGCATTATGAGTAATAATGTTGATCTGCATAAAGCCATATTTAATAACTAAGACTTTTCAAAGGTCATAAAGATCCAGTAAGTCTGTGATGTATCAGTTCAAGCAAAGTTCATTTGCTCATAGATATATAATATTTGCAAATAAAATATATTATTTCTGTTTTAATGTAATATCTGTTTTCATCATGCAGCACCTACAATCTGATCAAAGAATATAAATTTGTTATTGTAAATATGATTTTTGTATGTGTATGAATTTATACACAAAATCAGATTTTCTCTTAAAATCCAAATTTTATTTATTTAGAAATGTTTGCACAATTCTTCTTTAATTTTCTCATTATACATTTAAATATTATGGAATATCTATATTTGAAATCAATGCATATAGCTCAAGTTCCACTTTAAAAATGGAAGATTAATGCAAAAGTAATGCAGAATAGAAATTTCCTTTCCTAAATTTCCTAATAAATGAGGTGGGGTGGTTAAAGTGTTGGCCGGCAATTACCATCTGATGTTTCTTCTGATGGGATGCCATGTTCAGTTGATCAGGATAACTGGTTCTGCGCTTATTTACAGCACCCACCCATGTGTTATGGTTCGTCAACTGCCAGTGGAGATGGCAGTTGAGTCAGATGAGTCAGATGAGATGGAAGGGGTGCTTGGGTTACCATCGGAGCTGGTTCTGAAGAACAGGAGGTCTCAGATGCAGAGCAGGGCCCATCTACTCATGCTCAGGTGGAGACACAGCTGTTTTCAGGGCCTGAAATGAGCGAAGGGGAGAAACAACTGGGCCCTGTCCTAGATGTGCATATGTGCAGAGAAGTGAGGAGAGCAGAGCAACGCAGGACTGAGGGCCAGCTATCCAGAAAAAGAAGGAGACGTTAACAAGCCCCTCCCCGGCTGAGCTATAAGGAGGAGGGATGTGGGAGGAGTTGGTTTCGGAGACATCTGTTCATGCTCCAGAAGAATCCTTCCTGCGGATTCTTTGCCAGGATTTCCTTGCCGCTAACCTTGCCACTAACCAGGTTGATCATTGTGTTGAGATTGAAGTGCTAATTGAAGCTCCCTGCAGGAAACTCAGAGACTGTTATGGCTTGTGAATCACCTATGGAGGTATGACTTGGAGCTTTGTCAGTGAATGCCATGAATTCCTGCCTCCCTAATAAAAAGGGGTTTTCCTCATGAGTAGGCTGTTCATTTGAGGCTCGTGAAGGCTGGGTCAGAACACACTATGTGTCCATCTGGCCATGTCCACCCAGTCATGCCGAGCTAGCCTTGCCAAGTTATCCATAGCAAATCATCTGTGCCATTCCATCCACACCCACTCATCCATGCCAACCCAGCCACCCAGAGGTGGTATTCAGCAGGTTCTGACCAGTTTTGGAAAACCGGTAGCGGAAGTTTTGAGTAGTTCAGAGAATCGGTAAATATCACCTCTGACTGGCCCCTCCCCCATCTATCTCAATTTCCAGCTGATCAGGAGATTTTACAGTATCTTTCCCCTGCCACACCCACCAACCACACCCATCAAGCCATACCACGCCCACCAAGACACGCCCACAGAACCAGTAGTAAAAATTTTGAATCCCACCGCTGAAGCCACCCAACCATTTGCACCCACATGGCCACATACACACAGCCATCTATACCATCCTGGCCACTGTGAGTTGTCCTAGACCTTCTGGGCAGGATTCAAAAGAGCATTTAATTCAACTTTTCAGGTAGTATAAGTTTGGGATGATACAGGTTTGCTTTCTGTGATCATTGAGTTTTCTAGAATATGAGGACAACAGGGAAGATGTTTGGCCTCTTCCTGGACAGATTTTATTATTGCTAGCAATAATTTATTGCATCAGGACAATACTCAATGTTATTGTTCAGACATTCAGTAACTCACAATGGTTAATGAACTGTTGAATAACAGTTTGCCATGATGTCAACCAAATCTTGGGTAGGGAATGGGAATGACTATGGGTAGGGGAAAAAAACAATGGAAGAACTTTTGATTTCTGCTGGTTTTCCCATCGAGTTTTCTTGTCTTTCTTCGAGAAGCTGGCATGGAGCACCTGAAATATTCCTTCCTTCTTTCCTTCCTTCCTTCCTTCCTTCCTTCCTTCCTTCCTTCCTTCCTTCCTTCCTTCCTTCCTTCCTTCCCCTTCCTTCCATGAGATCACATTGGTCTGTGAAAGATGCCAAACTGGTTGGGGATGGCACATGGGAGGAATGGTGACTTGAAATGGACACCTAACACTACAAACATCATTAAAAAGGCACAACAAAGAATGTTCTTCCTGTGTCAACTCAAAAAGTTTAGATTGCCCAAGGATACAGTTCTATAGAGGAATTACTGAGTCTGTCATTTGTACCTCAATAACGGTCTGGTTTGGCATAGCAACCAAACAGGTACAGACTTCAATGGATATTTAGAACTGCAAAAAAAAAAATAATAATTACAACCAGCCTGCCTTCCATTCTGTACACTACATGAATCAGGAAGAAGGCTGAGAAAATATCTACAGATCCCTCACAACCTGGACATAAACTGTTTCAACTTCTCCCACCCTGGACGCCACTATAGGATATTGCATGCCAAAGCAATTAGACACAAATATACTTTTCCCCCCATGCCATCACCTTGCTGAACACCTAAATCCCACAGTACTCTCTTAGGACTAAAGATATTTACCGATGTAGTAGGGCTGTATTAATATTATCATTCCTATCTTCTCATCTTTCTCATCTTTCTCATCTTCTCATCTTTCCTACTACTTTCTCCTATGGTATCTATTATTTTCACTTGTTGTATCACTTGGTTGTTTATATGTACACTGAGAGCTTATGCACTAGAGACAAATTCCTTGTGTCTCCAATCACATTTGGCCTATAAAGAATTCTATAATAATATATAAACTATTCAACAATATATAATTGTTTATGGTATCAGTGACAATATATAGTCATTTGTCTTGTTTCAGACTCTTTTTCTCTTGGTTTCAATTGTTCTAAGATCAGAGCTCCCAAAAGCCTTGTTTTCACATTATGCATCCAGAATACTAAAACTTTACCTTTATTGTTAGTGCATCCAGTGAACACTATACCAGAAGCATAAATTCAAAGGTGTCAGTTTTTCCAAGTTCATCCTGTCTGATTATCTAACCATCCCAGTCATATGTTAAAATTGAGAAAATCCCTTCTTGGCCATATATACTACTATTGGCAGTGTGATTCTTCTAAATTATAATGTTTTCTCTAGATTTATCATGGTCTTTCTCCCCAGAAGCAAGTATTTCTTTCTTCTTTTTTTTATTTCATGATTGCAGTCCCCATCCTTGCTGCTATTGTCAGATCAGGAAATAGGAAAACAAATCTGTTAGTACTTAATCTCTTCTCTATCTGTTTGTATTGGATTATT
Source organism: Pituophis catenifer annectens (assembly GCF_029215685.1). Classification (NCBI taxonomy): domain Eukaryota; kingdom Metazoa; phylum Chordata; class Lepidosauria; order Squamata; family Colubridae; genus Pituophis; species Pituophis catenifer. The sequence continues at coordinate 89,643,952 of NW_027256884.1, forward strand.
TATTTATTTATTTATTTATTTATTTATTTATTTATTTATTTATTTATTTATTTATTTATTTCATGTATTTATATGCCTCCCTTCTCCAGAAGGACTCAGGGCGGCGAACACAAGTTAAAAACATGTACAACAAAATCCCATTTTAAGCCAAATTAACTAATAAATAATAAATAATAAAACCCAGAATCAGAGTCAGCCTATTTGCTTGAACAGCCAAGTCTTCAGGTACCGACGGAAGGAGCGGAGATCAGGAGCCATCCGGAGCTCAGTAGGCAACTCATTCCAGAGGGTGGGAGCACCCACAGAGAACGCCCTACCCCTGGGCTCTGCCAGACGACATTGGCTCACCGTCGGAACCCTGAGGAGAGCAGCCTTATGTGAATGAACAGGACGGTGAGAGGCAGGCAGGAGAAGGTCCTGCAAATATCCTGGACCTAAGTCATGTAGGGCCTTATGGGTGAGAACCAGCACCTTGAAGTGGACCCGGAGAACCACTGGTAACCAGTGCAGCTCATGCAGGAGAGGTGTTATATGGGAGTAACGAGGGGCTCCCGTAACAACCCATTAGGCTGCATTCTGGATCAGCTGGAGTCTCTGGGTGCATTTCAGGGGCAGGCCCATGTAAAGGAAATTGCAGTAATCCAAGCGGGAAGTAACCAGGGCATGAGTGACAGTGCGAAGGTCATCTCGGTCCAGGAAAGGGCACAACTGGTGCACCAGGCAAACCTGTGTGAAGGACTCCCTGGTCATGGCCATCAGGTGGTCTTCTAGGGACAGCCGAGCATCCAGGAGGACACACAAGTTGCGAGCCCTATCAACGAGGGTAAGTTTTTCCCCACCCATCAAAAGTGATGGGGGTCTCTGAAACCCGAGATGCTGGCATCCATAGCCACTCAGTATTGGAGGGGTTGAGTCTGAGTCTGTTTCTACCCATGCAGGCCTCCACCGCCCCCAGGCAACAAGACATCATGGAAAGGGCATCTCTGGGGTGGTCTGGGGTGAGCACCCCAAAGGTGATCACCCCACCTCTGGGAGATGTATAACTGGGTATCATCAGCATATTGATGATATCTCACCCCGAAGCCATGAATGATCTCACCCAGCGGCTTCATATAGATGTTAAAGAGCAGGGGGGAGAGAACCGACCCCTGAGGCACCCCACAATTTAGGGGATTCGGGGTGGACCTCTGTCCCCCTGCCCATACACACTGCAAGTGACTTGAGAGGTATGAGGAGAACCACTGTAAAACAGTGTCTCCCACTCCTAACCCAACAAGTCGCTGCAGTAGGATACCATGGTCGATGGTATCAAAAGCCGCTGAGAGGTCAAGTAGGAGCAGGATGGAGGAACAACCACCATCCCGAGCCTGCCAGAGATCATTCACCAGAGCAACCAATGCCGTTTCTGTGCTGTGCCCGTGTCGGAAGCCTGATTGGTACGGGTCTAGATATTCCGTTTCCTCCAGGAACTGTGGGAGCTGTTGTGCCACCACAGTCTCAACAAACTTCGCAATGAAGCGAATTAATGAAGGATTATGTTGACATAATGGGAGTGGGAAAATATGTATTTATTAATATGGAGCAGCAGACTAACTTTGGCATTTTCTTCTTTCATCTTCAAAAGAAAAATGCTTTAAATCTTCCTAGATTCAAGCCTTCAAAAGAGTATCATCATGGACTATTTCTCCCAGTACTTTTAATTCTATTTTTAATTCTATTTTATTCATCGTTCTAAATGAAGAGTGAGACAATATACATTCTGAGCACACTCCTTTTCCAATTTTGAACCACCTAATTGTTCCATGTTTGTTCCTTGTCAACATACAAATCCATTATTATCTAGATGACATGGTGTGGTACTCATGTTTTTAAAGGGTGTTCACAATTTGTTGTGGTCTATATCAATAAAGCAAAAATAAATGTGTTATGTAATTATCTTCCTTTCTCCATTGAGCATCTAACGTTTGTATCTTGATCCTGGATACCTTTGATTTTTCTGAAACCAGCTTATATTTCTGTTACCATGTACTGTTCTCAGTTTGGAAAACACTTGAGCATTATCTTAGCGTCGTGTCACTCTTCTATAGGAAATGGAGGCAGTGGAATAATGCAACAGAAGAGGTTACATTAGGGTTAGCCTGAAAGTGTATGGCATTTGTACCATGATATCCCTCTAACTCATCCATTCTTAAAGACAGCAAATATTTTAGCCTATGCCTGTAAACATTAGCTCAACACGAATTTATTGATCGTGAGACCACTAAAGAATGAAGAACTAAAGCCATCAAGAATTTAAAAGTAAGCTTTGCAGTGGTGAAATCTGAACCGGTTTACTACCGGTTCTCTGGCTGCATATGTGCCAAATGTGCGCTGCGTGCATGCATGTGCAATGCACATCAAATGTGAGCTGCACACATACATGCGCAGTGCGCATCAAACACAAGCTACGCATGCACAGTGCGTACCAAAAGGAGGCTTGGGAAGGTAAGTAGAACAGCACGCAGGGGGGGTGATCAGCTGTGGCGTGTGTGGAAACCTTTTAAAAAACATTTTTTTATTGAAAAGTTTTAAAATATTTTACGAACAAATTTTCCCCCCCTCCTCCCCCCCCGACTTCCCAGAGCAAAATACAGTGTATTGCATTTAACAAACATAATTGAACATAAACAAACTAACTATAAGCTCTTAACTCCCCCTTACTCTTTAACTCCCCCATAGATACCAAAATATCAAAGTAAAAAGAAAAATCATCTAAATATTTCATTCATAAGCTATTTGCAACTTTTTAGTCCCATATTTGTTTTGTATATAGTCAATCCATCTTCTCCAATCCAGTACATATCTTTCATTCGAATGATCCTTTAAATATGCAGAGACTTTAGCCATCTCCGCCAAATTAGCTACTTTTAATGTCCATTCTTCAATAGTAGGTAGTTCTTCCTTCTTCCAATATTGCGCCACCAAAAGTCTGGCTGCAGTTATTAAGTTCAGAATCAGATTAGTCTCTATAACTGTACAGTCTACAGTTATACCCAATAAAAACAACTGTGGAGTAAATTTTATCTTCCTTTTAAGAATATTTTGTATAATCCACCATATCTTAATCCAAAATGCCTTAATTTTCTTACATGTCCACCATATATGAAAATACGTTGCATCATCACATTTACATCTCCAACACGTAGAGTGTAAACTTCGGTACATACAAGCTAACTTTTTGGGATCTAAATGCCATCTATAAAACATTTTATAAAAATTTTTTCTCAGGTTTTGGGCTTGAGTGAATTTTACATTTCTAACCCATATTTTCTCCCATACATCCATGGTTATTGATTCCCCAAAGTTTTGTGCCCATTTTATCATACAATCCTTCACTAACTTGGTTTCTGAATCTATTTCTATCAATGCATTATACAGCCTTTTAATATGCATTGGACTTTGATCCCTGATTTGTTTTATTAAATTTTCTTCATTTTGCAAAATACCAATTTTCTGATCTTCTTTCTATCTAGTATACAACTGTCCATACTGAAACCAAGTTTGAATTTTCCTTTCTTCCTTTAATACCTCTAAAGACTTTAATTGCAATGTGCCTCTTTCCAAGATAAGAAGCTCTTTATAAGTAATCACATCTTGTTTCTGTTCCACACTTATATTCTCTGTCATATGTCTAGGTATTGTCCATATAGGTAATTTATTATTTAATTTATATTGATACTTTTTCCATACACGTAATAATGCATTTCTTAATATATGACTTTTAAAATTCTTATCCACCCTTTTATCATATAGTAAATATGCATGCCATCCATATAACAAATCATACCCTTCAATATTCAATATTCTCTCTTCTGTTGAATTAATCCAATCACTAATTACTGAGAGCATGGCTGCCTCGTAATACAATCTTAAATTAGGCATTTTGAGACCTCCTCTTTCACATGTATCTTGCATTATTTTTTGTTTTATTCTTGGTCTCTTTCCTGTCCACACAAAATTAGTAATACCCTTCTGCCATTCATTCAAATTTCCATCTTTTTTCAGTATTGGTATCATCTGGAAAAAAAAATAAGAACTTTGGCAAAATATTCATTTTCACTGCAGCTATCCTTCCCAACAATGATAATTGCAATTTTTTCCAATTTTCCATCTCTTTCTGTATTTTTTGCCACAACAATTCATAGTTATACTTATACAGTTTCGCATTTGATGTCGTAATATAAACCCCTAAATACTTAATCTTCTTTACTGATTCAAATCCTGTTATTCTTTCTATTTCTTCTTTTTGACTTGTAACCATATTTTTAATTATTATCTTTGTTTTCCCTGCATTTATTTTAAATCCAGATACTTGTCCATATTGATTAATTATATCCATTAAACCTATAAAAAACTATAAAAACTTTTTAAAAGCATTTTTTTACTACCGGCTTAGGTGAATAGATAGTAAAAAAATGCTTTAAAAAAGTAAATAAAAGGCTCGGGGATCGCACAGCACAGCTGTGATCGTCGGAGCCTTTTTTTAAATTTTTTTAAAGCATTTTTTTTACTACCTATTCACCTTAGCTGGTAGTAAAAAAATGCCAAAAAACTAAAAAAAAAAAGTTCCAACGATCGTGCATCGCTCAGCTGATCGGAATTTTTTTTTTACATTTTTTATTACCGATTTGGCAAATCAGTAGCATTTTTTACTACTGGTTTGGGCCGGTTTGGGCGAACCGGCCCAAACTGGCAGCATTTCACCCCTGAAGCTTTGTCATATGATGAGTTGTTCAACCTTGATTTCATATTCTAAGTGCTAAGTTAATTTCTGGCCAGTCCAGAACTATAAAATTCTACTATACAAAATTAAACTTTTCAGCTGACCTTATTAAAAAGCTGAAAAATTTAATGAGAGGCAAAACAATGTTATCTTGACACAAACACACACCCTACTATTGGTCTGAATAGAACACAGTTTAATAAAATGAAAAAAGATGAGCTGCCTGACTATGAAAGTGAAGTTGGTATTTTATGTATTGCATTATACTATATATTGTATAGTTATGTTGTATTCTGTAGGCTGTCCAGAGTAATGATGAATCTTTTGAGAATTATGGGTGGTTGCAAAGCACTCTAAAGCCACTTGGTCTGATTTGCTGCTTCAGAGTGAATGCTAGATTCTATTAGTAAATCTGCTTTAATAGGGTGATTTAATCAAAGCTTCATCAAATCAAAGCATCTCTTCAAAGCTCTCTATAACCATATTAACTACTGTATATTTATGAAGAACAAAGCCGGTTTGCTTTTCCCTTTTTCCAGGAAGTCATTGTTCTGCTTTCCTTCCTTTCAAATCAGGGCAGCAAATTTGTAATCCTCAAGATATTGTTGAATTCCAGCCGATCATTCATATCATGCATGATTAATTGTCTGTGATATTATGTACAATAGATATTCAGAAATAACTGGAAGACTGCCCAGTCCTATTTTATACAATGTTTTTTTTAAATATTTAAATGGTGTAACTATTTTGAAAGCATTCTGTAATCCCAATTAATATTTTCTTATTCATTTTTCTTTATTTCATTTTATGGGAACCTCTTAAGCACTCTATTACTGATATCAATAGCATCCAGAACTGAATGTAAAGTACCTTATTTTTATCATCTTATTCATATTTCATCTAAAAAAGATTCCTACCAATATCCGGACAACTGTTCTAACTGCTGCATAAAAAGCAGTGAGCAAAGTTAGATTTAAATCTCCCTAGTAGCTGTGCATGTCTCATTTTATAGAAAGGTAGAACTCATCTGAAACTTATTTTGAAGATAATATCTTACATTCAAGAAAGAAACCCTAGGTAGTGTCATTGTTTAAGAAAAAAAATGAGCCAGCTGTTAGGGAACAATAATTTTGAGAATGAATTGTATGGTGCCCTACAACTTCCTTTTTCCTCCCCTTCCCCATTGTGTGGGAGTGATCTGCGGTATTGTAAATTTTGTAAATGCAGCAAGTAGGAGCTTTAACAAGGCTTAATTGCTTCATAATTAATTCCTGTGAGAGTGTGCTCAAGCTTTTTCCTAGAAGAGATAATGAATAAGCTGTAATATTTGACCAGGCAATGAGAATTAAAGATTCCTTTTTCAAACATACTCATGTCAGCTAGAGTAACAGCTGTTTCTCCATTAAGTATTGGTAAAATGCATGTAATTTAGGAATCTGCAAAACTTTAAAGGGTTTCTTCTGCTTCAATTTCATAAAAAGTGCTTCATAGAACAATATATAGTCCTTCTTCTAAAAGCTAAAAGAAGATGTGTTATTGTTTGGCATTATTACTGAAGTCACCTTCATAATTTCAGATTGAACTGGAAGTGCTGAAAGAGGTTGATCTACATGTTGGATTTGCATAAGAAAGCTCAAGAAGTAATGCAAAGCATCTAAGTCAGGGGTGTCAAACTGGCAGCCCGTGGGCTGGATGCGTCATGCGCAGGCCATGCCCACCCCAGCTCTACAAACGGCAAAAATGTCATGAAACATCACATGATGGTCACCCGATACCACGAGTTTGGCACCTGTGATCTAAGTGAAATGAAACATCATTAGGATGTCTCACTGAGGAAAAGGGCTGACACAGACCAAATATATTTTATTCAGTTTATATGCAAAAATATAAAAATAAAAAGAGAACTTAAATAATCAGTTAGGTTAGGGCAAATACTCCTAAGTAACATTTTGATTTTCTCCCCATGTAGTGAAATATACACAATATTTTTTCAAAAGCTGCACTGCTTGTCATTTGGCTTCAAAATACAATTCAAAGTACTAATTGACACTTTAAAGACCTTAATAATTTAGGATCCAGATATCTTTGGGATTACCTTCTCCCAACTGTTTTTGCCAATCTGGTATGTTCATATAGAATCAATTGTCTTCCAATCTCTCCCTTCAGGGATTGCCTCTACTAGCAGCCACTGTTATAATTAGCTTGGGGGGGGGGAGAGCCAAATTGGAGGTTGCAAAGAGGTACATGAAATTGGCTCTGCCTATGTCACTTAGGGAATCTCAGGGAAGACTTTATTAGAATCTCAGGGAAGACTTTACCTTGGCCTTTAGGGCTCTTTTACCAATTCTCCCTTTACTTTTCCTCTGATAAGATTTGATTTGTGAGAATCGTAACAACTTCAAGTAACTTTGCCCAGAAAAAAAGCAAAAGTGTGTGCATGTTGATATGCATGAATGCAGAAACTCTGAACAACCCAGATGTATTTATTTAGGGTTATAGAATTATATATACAACAATTTTATGTACTCTAGTGAGAATGGTTAGTTGTTCTGTGGTTATTAGTGCTTCTACCAAGTGATATCAGTAAGGCTGGATTAAAGATGTACAGTATGTACTGGTCTTGAGATATGAAGGACTGGGCCCAAATTATTTTCTTTGTTGAAGTATGGGTACAGCAGACTATCTTGTCTTACCATAAGGTTGAGGTCCTACAAATGCACCAACCTTACTGAAAACGTAACTTTGGCATACCCCAGCAGACTTCTGTGTAGTCCTCAGAGCAGTAGTGGATTCCACTTACCTTTGCTATGTGAGTGTGCTCGTGTGCCTGCTTGCTTCGCTCACATGTGGCACTTCTGCAGATGCGCAGAACCTTCTGCACATGCGCAGAGTGTCCTTGATGACATCTAAGTGGGTGGGTGGAGCCTCCCACCGCCGTCACTACCGGTTCTTGGTGGGCTTCTACCAGTTCGCTTGAACTGGGACGAACTGGTAGAAACCCACCACTGCCTTTGACTAATTTTTCTGTTTGCAAACTAAGCAGTTTGTGTTGCAAGCTCAAAAATAAAGGAGGTAGTTGATATAAAGATATGAGAGAATGCTGACGCTTAGGGGCAGAAGGAAAAATTCAGAAACACACATACTAGAAAAGTGGGTAGAATACAAGTAGAATTAAATCTAAGACGGGAAAATAAAACTAAGAAAAAGAAAACATGTACAGAATCTGGCTCAAGAGTAGCACATGTGAGAAGGACTTGGGTGTACAAATGAATTACAAGTTCAACATATCCCAGTACTGTAATACATCTGCAAAGACTTATATCTATGAGAAGAATTAAGATGAGCATTGAGTCCAGAGCAAGAAGCAACTACCCACTCTATTCTGCCTTGGTCAGACCTCACTTTGAGTATTAGATTCAGTTCTACATTCCCAGTTTAAAAATACAAAGATAATATTGAGCCAGTGTGGCGACCAAAAGGGAAAAATGACTGGTGTCTTAAGTCTTATGAAGAATAGTTAGAAGATCTAGGTATGTTTAGCTTGCAGAAAAGAAGACTGAGAAGGAACTTGCTTGCTGCTGTCAAACATCTGAAATGCAGCCATATTGTGGAGGATTAGGCTTATTCTCACTTACTGCAGATGATTACTAGAATTAATGGAATGAAACTGTAAGACAGAAGATACAGATAATAATAATAATAATAATAATAATAATAATAATAATAATAATAATAATAATAATAATAATAATAATAATAATTTTATTTCTATACCGCCCTTCTCCCGAAGGACTCAGGGCGGTGTACAGCCGATTTAAAAACAGAACAGATATATTAGTAAGAAATTATTGACAGTAAGAAATGTAACTAGAGGAATAAGTTACTGCACCGAATGGCTTCTTCCTCTTTATTGGAAGTTGTCCAACATAGTCTAGATCCGTGATGGTGAACCTATGGCACATGTGTCACAGCTGGCACGCAGAGCCCTCTCTGCAGGTACATGAGCCATTGCCCAGCTCAGCTCCACTGTCCATGCATGTGGGGGGTGCGGGTGAGCATGGGGGCATACACATGCACGGGGGTTGTGGGGAGGTCATGTGCCCATGCGCGGGAGGTGCATTGCATTAATGGTGTGCTTTTGGCACACAAAGAGAAAAAGGTTAGATAGTTATCTAATGGAGATGGGCATATCGTATCAGTTAAGGAGGGCCTAGCTAAAGAAATGTCTTACGTTTTATCAAAAAGCTTACCGTTACATCTCTCTATATATATCTTATATTGGTATGTGGATGGCAGTATTGTGCTACATGCTATCTTTGAAAAGTTTTGTACATCTATTATATGCTCATATATATTTCTATCTATTTTAATATTATAAAAGTAATGTTTAATACAGCATTTATGTATACGGAAAAACACATTAAGATGCCAGTTTTCTAATACAAACCTGCAGCATTTACTGTGTTCATGGAAAATATTTTCATTCAAAACTACAAATTCACTGTGGCTTTTTGACAGGTAAGGTAAAACTAGGGAGAATGGGGGGATCTGCATGTATTAGGTAGGCTTTATTTGCCTACCTAATATATGCTTCAACAATGCTTCAGGAGTGTAATGGTTTGTTAATGCTATGATGTATCCATTCTTATAAATGCTAAGGCACACAGTTTTTGCAGTTGTTTTGCAACTCGTTTCCAATCATATTACCTTTTTCTCCCAAACAATAGAGACATACTTCTCTGTGAGTATATAAATAAGCTTCAGTTAAATGCTTCCCATTGTTTTTGTAAAATAGAAGAAAATCAAGCTGTAATTAAACTGTGGAGCTGCTCATCTACAGATATGTAAAATGTGTATTTTAATGAATATTCTATAGTTTCAAAGGCAGTGCACTGCATCTCAATGTGTGAGGAATCTTAAATGTATCATTTAGCAAACAGAATAAAAACATTCAGAGTTTTAATATATAGTGTCTGAGCGGGAATTAATTATGCCATTTTGATGGTTTAAAGATCAAGGTCCAACATAATCTGACACTTAGAACCATTCCCTATTGCTTTTACTGAGAAGGTGGTTTACTTGAAGAGCCATTAATTGTATTATGTGTTTAATAACAAGCTAAAAATAATTATTAAAATATTTTGTGAGTAAGCCAGCTGCTATACTATGAATCATTCCCACATTTAGTAAGCAACTTACACGGCCCAGTTTAAAGCACTTTTGAGATATTTGTGGGTGGAGGAAAGAGAGTTAATGATGCTGTTGTTATTTGCACATTATTATCAAGAGACTGTGTATTATGACAAATAGATCTAATACTGAAACTTTGGCATCTGCTGCCTAAGTGGACTCTTTAGTTTAATTGTCTCTTTTGAGATTTCTTCAGCACTAATGATGAACATTGCATTGCTACCTGGTGTGAGTGTGGCACTGCTCAGAAAATGTTCACATAAAAGTATGTCAAATATTTCATTTGCCAAGTGGGAGCTCACTTTGCATTTATATTCAGAACAGTGGTGATCTTGCCTCTATGCAGACAATTAAGTCACATAGTGAGAATGATGTCTGGGATGGAATTTTCTGCTGTGACATATTGGAAGGATACTAGCATGAAAAAAATTCATCTGTCCTAAAGCTCTGAGCAACAAACTGATTTCTTCTTATAGGTGTTCTGGGATATGAACAATAAAAAAAATTTGTTTCTTCAGCAGAGCTGAGAACTTTAGACAGCTTCCTAAATCCTCTGCTTTTATTCTTGGTTCTTTATGTTTGCTTCATTCCCATTCTACGTCTTCTTCTTCTTTTTTAATTGGTTTTTTATTGTGATATATAATAGTACAATTCAACGTTTTTCGGTTCCGTGGTGTTGATAAATAGATATATATACATTTTTTACACATTATTTACATAATATTGCATCTTTGCATTAGTTATAGTTTAAAAGATAGTACAAATGGTAATGCTCAATTCTATTTAGTCATTATTGATTATTCCTTGTGCCCTTCATGCTATACATTTTGTTTCTTTTCTCCATCCACTTATACCACATTTCCCATACAGTGTAGTATTCCGTATTCTCTCTTTCGTTAATCTCAAGTGTTAGTTTATTCATTTTGGCGCACTCTAATATCTTACTAATTACATGTTCTTCTGGTGGTAATTTTTCCTCTTTCCAGTACTGAGCGTATGTTCCCATTCTACGTCTTCATTGGTCGTTCCTGTCTACAAACACTGTGTCAAATCGATAATACCACCAGGAAATCTTTAATAAGATTCATTTAAATCAGGGTTTCCTAAAGTGGTAAATATCATCTTCTAATGGTCAATCAGACTATCCAAGAAGTCATTGCAATTGTTATTATGGTTTGTTGCATAGTCATCAAGATGTTCAGATTGGATTTGGCACTTTTATCCACCTATGGAGTCCTTCCCAAAGACCTGAGATAGGCAGATGTGGATGTTTGATGATGTTAAAGGTATTGTTGCAGGATGTAAGTGTTTCAAATAAAGCTGCCTTCTTCAGTTGACTGATGGTGAATTTGCCAATGTCGATGGTGTTCAAGTGGTGCTCTAGTTATTTTGGGATTGTACCCAAGGTACCTATTACTATTTGTCACAGTTGTCTATTTCTATTTGTAGGACCTTGCATTTTGTTATCTTCTCCAGTTCCTTCTCTTCTATTATGTTGTCTATAAGTATTGCCGTGTCAGTATTTAGACTTTTTTGTCTTTCATACAGACAATTTTTAAGTCTGATATGATATACCCAACTGTTTGAATTCTGCTTCTTCATTTCTCTGAGTTTCTCTATGTTATGGTCCAACCAAACATATGGTATTTCTTGAAGAGCTTCCAATTTTACCATTGTTGCTACTTTGACATGCCATTGTTTGTAGTCAGTCTGTGCAATCTTCTTACAGCATCTAATCAAATGGTTAACTAATTGTTCAGCTTCTTTGCAGAGGTGACATTTGCTGTCTATTGTTGTCTTCTCAGATCTGGCTTTGTATGCATTTGTTCTTAAGGTTGGTAACTGAAATAATTGATCATTATTATTTTTTTTTTGTTTCCACTCACTATATATTTCTTTCCTAGGTCTGTAGCTGCTGGCCCTCATTCCTGAGCCAATAATGCTTAGTCCTGTAGCCCAGGTTTCACCACATGTCCAGGAACTGCAACACCTAGTGTAGTCCTTGTTCACATGGGTGGCAACCAAGCTGGTATGAGTTTCTGTAATTTACATCTCATCATATTTTTTATGGGAGAGACATTCTTTGTCTGACTCCTCTGATGAAACCTTTCCAGTATGGTTGAACTTCCTGCTTAGCTTTCATTTTCCTTACAACGCACAAATCCCACAACCACATCAAGGTAGTGTCTTATTGGAAGATTATTGTTATTATTTGTAGTATTATTAGTTAAAGTAGCATTTACTAAATTATTTTCATATATTAACTGTTTCCAAGTTGATGAACAATCTGAAAATCATGGAGAGATTAATTAGCTGAGGAGTTTGGGGGGCCCTGATTTAAATATTTACATCTACATCTGCATTTTCAAGGAGTACAAGTGCTCAAGAGTTGTATTATAAAGATATATTGTATTTTTTAAAAAGTGTATGGAACATGACTATAAATATAATTATGAATGACAATGCACAACAGGTATAATGTTTTTTAGTATAGGTAGTCTTCAACTTATGACCATAATAGAGTTTTCCCATTAGATTTGCATGTTGTGGTGGCCATTAATCTAACAATGTTCCCTATCCCTGCTCTCATTGTAATCAATAAATGAACATGCTGGTTGTTAAGTGGTTCATGGGTTACCTCATGGATGACATAGGCCCTTGGAGGCCTTTCACAGACATAGGACTATCTATTCTGGGTCTCCAAAGTTTTTCACATCCCAGTGGCACCTGGTGTTCTGCACCTATTTTTTAGAGTCGTCTCAGACCTCAGCCAACTCCAAATCTGGCAATTCAGTCATGGAAGGAAGCCTAAAGCTGGTCAGCAGAAACAAGCAGCATCAGATGTAGACCCAAACCTCCCTCCCATCCAGCCACCCAAGAAACTCAGACTGCTCCTCATCCAGCTTCAGGGCACAGCAGCACTCAATCTACCTTTCTGTTTTTTTGCAGAATAGTCTGGCCAATTCAATGCAATATGATATTATTATTATTATTATTATTATTATTATTATTATTATTATTATTATTATTATTATTATTATTTGAATTTGTATACCGCCCTACTCCTGAAGGACTCAGGGCAGTGTACAGGCAAAAGATAAAATACATATAATACAAATATTAAAAGACCATTAAAATACAATTAAATAATTTGGCCCAGAAAACAAAATGTAAAACACCCCAAATTTATAAGACAAATTTAAAATTTTAAAAATTTAAAAACAGTTTAAAAAGAGGTTAGGCCAGGCCGGGCTGCTGGAATAGGAATGTTTTGAGGGCACGGCGGAAAGTGCGCAGGTCAGTGATCCTCCGTATATCCGGGGTAGCTCATTCCAGATGGCAAGTGGTCCCACAGGGAATACTCTCCTCCTGGGGGCTGCCAGTCGACACTGTTTGACCGATGGCACCCTAAGAACCCCTCTCTATGGGAGCGTACTGGTCGGTGAGAGGCTACTGGTGGCAGAAGGCGGTCTCATAGATACCCCAGTCCTAGGCCATGGAGCGCTCTAAAGGTGGTAACCAAAGCCTTGAAGCGCACCCGGAAGACCACCAGGAGCCAGTGCACTCGCTTGGGGGGGGTCACATGGGAGCACCACGTCGCTCCCATAACCACCCGCATGGCCACATTCTGGATCAGTTGGAGCCTCTGGGTGCTCCTCAAGGGGAGCCCCATGTAGAGAGCATTGCAGTAGCCCAGGTGGGAAGTGACAAGGGCATGAATGACCATATTTAACAAGTCCCGATCCAGAAAGGGACGCAACTGGTGAATCAGGTGAACCTGATAAAATGCCTTCCTGGCCACAGCCATCAAATGCCCTTCTAAAGACAGCTGTGAGTCCAGGAGAACACCCATGTTGCGAACCCTCTCCATGGGGGCCAATGACTTGCCCCCAATAGTCACTGATGGCACCAACTGACTATATTGGGATGTCGGAAACCACAGCCATTCGGTCTTGGATGGGTTGAGCCTGAATCTGTTTCTCCCCATCTAGATCCGTACAGCCTCCAGGCACCGGGACATCACTTCAAGGGCATCATTGGCGTGGTCCAGGGTGGAGATGTACAGCTGAGTGTCATCAGCATACGGTGGTACTTCACCCCGAAACCACGGATGATCTCATCAAGTGGCTTCACATAAATGTTGAACAGAAGGGGCAAGAGGACCAACCCTTGTGGCACCCCACATACAAGGGGCCTCAGGGTCCCTGCCCCCCTGCCAACACAGACTGCAACTGGTCAGAGAGAAAGGAGGAGAACCACCACAACACGGTGCCCCCCACCCCCAACTCTTCCAGCCGGTGCAGCATGATACCATGGTCGATGGTATCAAAGGCTGCTGAGAGGTCTAATAGGACCAGGACAGAGGAACAACCTCTGTCCCAAGCCCTCCAGAGATCATCAACAAATGCGACCAATGCCGTTTCCATGCTGTACACAGGCCTGAAGCCCGACTGGAATGGATCCAGATAAGCCGATTCATCCAGGTACTAAGGGAACTGTCGTGCTACCACACTCTCAACAACCTTCGCCACAAAGCGAAGGTTGGAAACTGGATGGTAATTAGCCAACACTGCTGGGTCCAGGGAAGGGTTCTTGAGGAGAGGTCTCACCACCGCCTCTTTCAAGGCAGCGGGAAAGACACCCTCACTCAAAGAAGCATTTATAATCCCCTGGAGCCAGCCTCGTGTAACCTCCTAAGAGGCCAGCACCAACCAGGAGGGACACGGGTCCAATAAACATGTAGTAGCATTCGGTCTACTCGGTATCCTGTCCACGTCTTCGGGAGTCATAGAATCAAACTCTTCCCAGATAATATTTTCAAGATCTGCCTCCATCCTCCCCCCTGGATCTACTCCATTGGAGTCCAGGTGTTCCTGAATCTGAGCAATTTTATCTTACAGATACTGTACAAAATCCTCGGCTCTGCCCTCCAAGGGGTCCTCCAGCGCTTCCTGAAGGAACAGGGAGTGGGTCACCCTAAACAGGGCAGCTGGGTGATTATCTGATAACGCAATAAGGGCAGAATAATAGTTACATTTTGCCGCTTTTATCGCCACTAGGTAAGTCTTAATATGAGACCTTACCAGTGTTCGGTCAGATTCAGACCGGCTGGCCCGCCAACCTCTCTCCAGGTGTCTTTTCTGGTGCTTCATCTCCCTCAGCTCCTCGGTAAACCAAGGAGCCAAGCGAGATTGGCGCAGAGTCAGAGGCCGCAAAGGCACGACCTGATCCAAAGCTCCAGCGGCCGCCCTATCCCAGGTGGCCACTAGGTCTTCGGTCAAGCCGAATTGTTATAGCAATTGTTATCAATTCTTAAAATGCTTGCAGATTCTAAGCTAAATGATTATATTCACATAAACTTAGCATGCAGTGATATCTACTTTTTATTTAAATCTTGAAGTTCTTCACTGTCTTTGATATAAAACCTAAAATTTAGAGACAAATTATACATTTTTGCTGACAAAATTCAGGAAACTAACTTCTATAGCAACAGATTTATAATGCTACAGAAATGGAAGCCTACATGTTATTCACATTATGAAGCCTTTTAAAAATCACATCCATTGGATATTCTAAAAAGCATCTTCTCAATAATTTAGAAATCTGTGAAAAAAATGTTCATAGGGGAAACAGCACAAAAGAAACAAATATTCCCAATTGATTGCTCACTCAGGCACTTAGTATGAAGTAACATTTATCAAATCATAAATAAGTTCTAAAGGAATTTTCTGAACCGTTAACAGATATTCATTAATCTGTGAACAATTTGATGGCTGCTTGTTATTGGTGACTCATCAACTATTGCAAATATTTCCAACAAAGTTCTAAAGTGCATAGTATAGACATTTAGCACTAGATATTTCAAAAATATGTTGAGAGGCTTTTTCTCCACTTCTGCACATTTCATTGTTTTACATATATGTGAAATTGTCTTGCTGTAACTGTTCTATTCTTTTTGTGGAGAGCCAAGAATAACTCATGATGTCACATTATAATTCAGGTTAATTTTAAGTTAAATACAGAATAGTCAACTTATTATCCTGGTATCTACAACATATTGCCTAACACTCTATAATCTTTTAATATTCCAAGATTAAAAAGGAAAGTGTACAGTTGTAGAACCAATTTCCCAGTTGTTAAATTCTGTCTATTTCCAAACGTCACTGGACTCTGCATACCCCACTGTAAGAAAATCCTTAAAACCAGTTGAAAATATACTAATGAAACTTTCACAGTCAGCATCAGCCCAATGATGAAGAATTCTAGGCTAATAGGCTATGTTCTATTTAGTATCCTGACATTTTGCCAGCAATTGTAGCAGGCATCTTCAGGAGTGAAAGTGGTCAAATGAGGGTCACTTCTTGGCAGCTCAGACAATGTATATATTGGTGACTGAATGTGGTAAAAGATGCTTTCCAAGAATAGAAATAAATAAGTTAAGTAAAAGGTGCTTATGGAAATGGTGGTTTGATTTAGATTTTCTTTTTGTTGTCTTTTCCTCATTAATTTTTAATATACTTTTTCTTTACTTTGCAAAATATTCCTTGCTCCAAAAGAATAGTGTGTTAAGTATTTATGTATGCGTGTATCCTTAAAAATAGTGGCAGATTAGAGCCCACTATTAATATATTCTTTAAGAATGTGGCGACCTGCCAAAGCGAAATGGATGGTGATAAGAAATGTTCTAAAATAAGATAGTAAATTGTAAATCCATTATTTTAATTTGGATAAAATGATATATATATATTTACTAGTTATACCCATCTTGGCAGTCTAACTGTAAATCTGATGTTATCATTTGGAATGAAAAGTCACAATATGCTTTCAAAATTCTGAATATGCATATGGAAGAAAAATGTAGTTGTCTCCACATTCAGTAAAAAGAGAAGAGATACAGAATGGTGGTAACACCATTATTATATAGTTTTCCTTCCTTCCTTCCTTCCTTCCTTCCTTCCTTCCTTCCTTCCTTCCTTCCTTCCTTCTTTCCTCTCTTCCTTCCTCTCTTCCTCCCTCCCCCCATCTACCCACTCATTCACCAAATTTTAAACATGCTCTGAGAGCTAACTTAATCACCAACATTTTTTTAATATCGTGAACTTGGACAATTCATCCTAGAGAACATTACTAAGGCCTCCTCCCTTCCAAAGTTCAACAATTATCAGTCTTGAATAAATTTCATTCTTAGAGTGAAAATTCCTGCATCATGACACTATCCTAAATCAACAATTGAGGAAACCTGTCTAAATTTCAGGCTACATTATCTGTCCTTTCTCTGCTATTCTTGTCTTTCGTTAAGAGAATGATTTCTTGTACATGGCCTATGACTTTCTTAATTCTCTTAATTAATCATTATAGAACATTAATTTTAACTTTATTCTTGACTTAAAATAGCTATGGAACTCATACATTTTTATCAAGTAGGATCTCAAGGGACCTTAAACTTGCAAGAAAGACTGTCACAAATATTTAACTGTCTTTAGCACTCATGATAAGTTTGAGTATAGAACACTATTTAAATTAGATTTTCAGTCATATAACATAAAAACTAACAGAAATTAATACAGAATAAGGAGAGAAAGACAGAGAGAAGAAAGAACAAAAATGGAGAAAGAAAGAAAAAGGAAGAAACTTCTGATTTTCTTTGCACAAATACAAGTATAATTACAAAGGTATCTCTTATTTTATGATTACCAAAAATGCTAAGTTTTTTTAATTCATTTTTTAAATAAATCACCAAACCCACAAATTGCAAGTGCATATTTTTTCTGTTTTATACAAATGGGCTATAGAGGATTTCTAGGCAGAACATAAATATAGATATTTTCTTTTTCTCTAATCAAAATTAATTTAGCAAGTTTCATCTTCACCAACCATTTTTCCATTGTGGGAAGTATCAAACATTTATGTTTTTGAGCATGTAATACTGATGTTGTCATATATAAAAAAGTACCATGACTTTTTTTCTGTTTACTGTTTATTAGTCTCAACAGAGCTGTCTATGTTCTATTTCTATTTAGTTTTTAAAATCTTATGAATTAATGCATATATTTGTATCCAATTTCTTTTAGCTTTTTTACACATCCATCAAACTTGTTTTAAATTATTATAAGATTAATTAACATCTTATTAATAAGATTAATTATCAGTACCTAATTATTATATTTTAATAACTTTAAAAGTTATTAACCTGGATATTGGTGCTAATATCAGCAAGACAGAATTGATCAGACTTTAAATCATTGATCTCTGTAATATCGTATTTCAGCAGAATATTTAACCCTGGGCATTTTGACAGCTGTGGCTGCATTGACTGGTTGTCTTCAATGACCACTATATAACTGAAGAATATTCAGTTAGGATCAACTAAGGATCAGTACCAACATTTAAATCCAATGTTTAAAAACTTTATTTTAGAAAACTTACTTGGATAAATTAGTAGAAATGACGACTATCACCTCAATCTAGGTTTAAAGATCTTGCTAGTAATACAGTAGGTTCCTTAAAGTGAGATGGAGATGCTCTCAAAAAGAAGAGTTGGGACTTATTGTTTATTGGTTTATTGAAGATCCTACCTTGAATGTTCTGCCAAGTTCTAAACATCTTGTTTTAAGAAAGATTTGAAGAATCCTGAATAGGATCGCAGGACTACAAAAATAATGCTGAAGAAGTGAAATTATTCTATAATGAAAGATTGAGAGTTGGATATATGAGAAATTGGATTGCCCATTATTACTCTTAAAGAAAAGAACAGAGTTAATTTTCAGGTAAAAAGCCCAGGAGTATATCGGAGATTCTCCAAATATTTTGCACAACTCTCTGACATCCCTTCAAGTAGCAAATGTGTATTTCCATCACTTGATCAAATTGTTAACCTTCATGAAGAAGCATAATGGCTCCAGCAAACAGAGTGATAAATACTTTAGTATTCCACAATCCACATTCTGTGTCAGGGAAGAAACACAGCTGGGGATTCTGTTTTTTTGCTGTGTTCATTCCTGCACAAGCTGTGTGAGTTGGCACACTCTGTTTCTTATTTCTCTTGCTTGAATGAAGATCTCTTTGAATAAATGAATGAAGAACGCCAACTCCAAGATATATTTCATTCAATATACGCCAGCACATTTTCTACAACCACAGTGACTAAATATCATTTTGATTAGAGTTGTGCAATGCTTTGAAATTGATTTCAAATAGTGCTTCAGTCCATGTACAAATAAAATACAGCAAATCACATATTTTTCAAGATTGTGTGACTCCCACACAATCAGATACATATTTCTTAACTGAAATCTATGACTTGTACAGCTCCAACCTTTATAATGTGAACAAGATAGCTAATGTGCTGAAAATATTTAAATTTCTGGTTTTTCCTTTATAATGTTTCTGCAATTTAGTTGATTAAAATAAAATGGTATAAATTAATGCAAAAGTTAACATATTAAGATAAATCACAGAATGTAGGAAATAAAAACTAAAGGCAGATAAATAGTCAAATGGTAGAAGAAATAAGAGCTGAATTGCTCTCCTCAGCTTCCTGGTTTCAGGCTGCAGTTTAACAAAAGAAGAAAAATAGAATAGAAAGGCTATAAGCTCCTTTATTAAAAATAATATATTTATTTAGTTTCAAAGTCAGACATTAAAATACAAACTAACATAAAGGGGAAAGGGGAAAAACAATAGTATAAATTAAAATTGACTATAAGCATATGACAAATTTATTACAAGGATGACCTCTACCTTTTTTCTAGTCCAGAGATAATAACAATACTACCATGTCTAATTTTAAATAAATACCAATATCTTAAAATATTAATAAACATTATAAAATACAAATTTTCAAAAATATTCTTCTCTTAATTTTAGACTAACATATTAAAAAAGTGTTACATGTGAATAATCTTATATTTAAAAAGCTATGATTTTTTTCTAATCCATACCAATTTAATTGCCAAATACCAAAGTAAAAAGTTCCATCACATGCTGTGGCCTAGGCTCACAAGGAATGGTTGGATAGAGCTGAAATCAGTAAGTTGAGTCTGCATTCACCAAAATACCATTTTTTTGGGGGAAAAAAGTCTTTTCTGAAATATTAAGATTGTTTTTGGAAAACTAAAGCTCACAACAAGTTAAGACTTTTTATGGGTAGTAAAAATAACAAAGAATGACAAAAACACTTATTTCAAATCTGTTGAAATGTGTACAATAGAACAGAATTAATGCATCAGATACTAAAGAAATGCTAACATACAGCAAATAAAAAAATAGTCAACTTACATTTTGGTTCTGTTGTCTTCAAATGATATCTGTTGCAGCAGGAAATTATGTCAAGCAGGTAGAAAAAGTGATTTGAAATTTGAGAGTTTGAGACTAATATTATGAAGATACCATGGAAAACTGGCGTAATGCAGATGAATGGAAAAGATTGGATGCCTGTATCTTCACAAGGGGAAGAAAAAAAGGCACCCGACAACTACAGACCATTTTTACATGAACACTTAAGAATATTCTACAAGAGACCATAAAGAAATAAGAATATAAGAACCTCAAAAACAACAGATGATATTTCTTTTTTTTAATCCATAATTTTCTTCATAAATTGTGGTTATGTTGTACAAATAATATGTCTTGACTGTAAAAATGTAAACATTACAATTGATAATGATAGGTTCCAATAGGTAATAAAATTTAACAAGATTCTTAACTTAATATTCAGAAATAATAGGTACAGATGTAGTATGGAGGAATCTTGTCTTACAAGAATATTTATGAAAAGTCCTGCAATAGTATCTGATTGTAAATTGATTATTATTTATTATATTATTATATTTCTATTAGATGATTCATTGATATCATTTGAAGAAATATTTTTAATGTTATATAATAGTGATGTGTAGGCCAGGGACTAAAGATATTATTAAAAGGCACATTACAGAAAAGAATCTCAACATTTACACAAATGCAATTTTAAAAAATAATTTAGTATCGGTCCCTATATTTGTGATATTATATTAAAACTCCTTTATGTAACATTTCTATAACATACAATATTACTTAGATGAATGATACCAATGGATTTGTTTGTTGCTGCCCTCAAGTCAGTGTTAAAGCTTAGCAACATCTATTCTCTACAGATTTCAGAAGTGGTTGTCCATTACGTGCATTCTAAGGCTGAGACAGAATGTTAGGCTCAAGGTTTCTCAACTGGCTTTCTAAGTAAGCAAGGATTAGAACTCAATAACTTCTGATTTCAAAACCAGTTCCATTACACTAATTACAAAAAACTATTTATAGAAGATCTCTGTAGGGATCTGTAGACAAATAAAAAAAATCACATTGCAATATAATGTGTCTCTCTTGAATAATCCAGGCCATATAAGAATTCTGCTGGCAATAACTTTAATTACATCATTATTCTTGGAATTTGGAGTTGAATAAATATTACCAGCTATGAGTTGTACTCTACCTTTAACTTGATATTCCTTCTATTTTTCCAGTCAGAGACTATACACACACACACACACACACACACACACACATACACACACCCCATTGGACCATCATACACAATAGTATGCTTGCAGTTAAGGATATAAATTTTCTTCAAAGATATATATCTGATTTTGGTCTGGAACCTGCTTCTTTCAAGTCACACTTATAGTATAGTTGTCAAAAAAAGAGAGCTGAGAATCATAAAATAGGTTGTGTCATATTTCAGGACAATTTGTTCTTAAATTTAGTAAACCTGTCCTAATGATTATAGAATTACTGTATTATACATTCCCAATTTCAAACTGGTAAGAAACTGTTCTGTCTTGTTTCTGAGAAGTCACTAAAAAAAGATACAAACATTAGATACCATCCTTGACTGCATGTTATACACTTGCCCTACTGAAACAATATATTAGATGAAGAGGCAAGTGACATTTCATTTTTGATTGCCATTTTTTTTTCTGATAACCAGCTGTTATTGACTAAGTCTCTAAGAGCTGAAGAAAGCTTTTTGGATGAAAAGTGAAATGTGTTCAAAGAAAAACAAGAAAGTCTAGTTGCCTCTTGAAAAAGCACCTTTGGGACAACTATGACCTAGATGACTGAGAATCTCCATAGACATTCGACGAAGCTAAGCAGCTACAGTTCCACGTTTTACAAGGATAGGTTTTAGGAGGAATTTGGTGCTGTTTCTGTACATTTGACTACATTCACCAAAATAGTGAATGTTCAGCCAAGCTGTAATTAAATGTGTTATCCATTAAAATATTACTTACAAAGAAGCATCAATAAACACCAGCAAACCAGCTAACCCACTAATAATAATACACTCAACAGTCCTTAATGAAATATTCCACTTAACCCACAATAGGTTTACATAATCAATGACTAACAAAGAGATAGTGGAAGAAAGAGAGATGAATAAAATTTTACAACAAAATAAAATTTGCCATTTATGTATTTTTTTTTACAAAAATAAACATAAAAGAAATATATGATAGCTATAGTGTGCATGTATATCCAGTATGAAAGCAATTCTTGATAAACTTTCAAGATGAGCTATAAAAAAACAAGATTAGGAAGCTTTTAAATGTGCAGAGTGAGATCAAAAAGAAAATCTGAGTGTTAAGTACACAAAAGTACTCATATCTCTTCAGAATGCATTACTCAGTTATTATAAGCTACCATTTTAGATTCACACCAAGAAAATGCTTTTCAGCTTTAACTCTATAGATATGGCTTCTAAAATATGCTGTCATTCAAGTATTGTCAGTAGCAAGCTAGGAAATGCATAAGAGCTATAAAATAGTTTCAAAAATCAGTTGGGGATCTGAGGTTCATGTCTCAAGATCAAAAGAAGATATGGTGATAAAAAGTGTATTAATTTTTTAAAGTAAATGTATGAATAATAAGACCTCTAATATTTAGTTTATTTAAGAATTGGTCAAAATTATAAAAACAAATTCCACAATTTACATGCTTTTGAAATAACTGCACAAAGCAGAAGAGTGTATAATATAAGAATACAAGGAAAAGTTTAAGTAGGAAATAAAAAGAACAAGAATGTGATCAGGAGCTACCAATAGCAGTGACAATCTTCACTATCATATGGAATGCAGCACATTCGGCATATTTGAATTTCCAAGTTTGGATAATTTACTACTTGCTTCAGTTTTGCTTGGCATGCTATTGTGAACTCAGGTTCACTAAAATAAGATAAATCTATCTTTATTTTTTCCTATGGGAATTTTTCAATTCTGCTCTGGGGATTTCCAAAAACAATGATCAGAATGTCCCTTGGTAAAAGATATTTATTCTAAACAATTATGAATATATTTAAATATTGTTCTTTTCCTGACCAACAACTAGCTAATTAACTATGACAAATCAAATCATATCATATCCACAGCCATAGGGCCATATACAATAAAATATCCAATAGAACTGACCATGAACAAGAGGTATATATCATTCCACATTTCAGCTTCAAGACATTTCAGTTTGTAGTCTGTGATTGCCTGTATGGGCCCAGGAGGCTATCACACTGGAGGAAGGCTAATATAATTAAGCTGTATATCTAATAATTGGAACTAAATGAAAAATTGAACAATGGATACTATGATTAAAATCTGAAGCAGTGAGACTCCTTGATTAATATATATTTGTATTGTTCTTATTTTATGGACGTTGGAAAGTTTGCAGAGTTGAACAAAGTTTTAGGAGTGAAATAGTTTTTTCTAAAGCATGACATTAACCTCAAGGTAACAGACGAACCCCTAGATTTTCCTTATGACTTATAATGTGATGAGTTTTATTCCCAATTTCAATCTATCTGTGGTTCCCAAAGCGCTTCCTGTTCTCCCAGGGCTTTTTGCTTAATGTTAATGTATTCTGCCTCTCCACCATTCCTTCTCCCATTTCTCTCTCCTTATTTCTGCTACTTTCTTCATCTTCAACCATAGAAGATCATATTTGGGTTATGTGACCTTTCAAAATGTATTTATTCAGAGCAGATCATATTTTTTCGTTCTTTACTAGAAGCAGTCATTTGCACAAGGCAAATTACCTACTTTTATTTTGTTTTCTTTTTCTCTTCATAAAATTGCAATCTGTTATGCTTTCAAATATCGTATATGTTCTTCCAATTTTCAGATTCCTCAGCAACTAGAGATGTAAGCACTTCTCATCTACCAAGTAACTCAATAGTGAATATGTAAAAGTAACCAGGTTAGCATTTCTAAAGAGCTTTTACATTTGCTTTTTTTTTCTGTTCTCTTATGCATACTATTCTGAAGTAAACTGAAAAACTGCTTTTGAAACACTGAGAATTGTGAAATATATTGATCTGAAAAAATAAAGAAGATGTGGGAAAGGTAGTTTTGGGAGTAAGACATAAAATAAAGCACTTTGATCAAAACGTTCCATGTCTAAACTTCAGAATAAAAAACATATAAATGAAAATTAACTATTGAAATAATGTTTACTCACTGTATAGTGAAATCGTAGAGGGAATTTATGTAACTGAGCCTTCCTCTACTAAGTGCAGGAATCTGTATGACAGCACACATGGCTGCCTAGACTCTGCTTAACAACATCCAATGAAGAGGAGCCCACTACCTCTATAGTGGTAAACCACTCTTACTGTTTGGGGTTTTTGCCCCTAACATTTACTTGGAATTAAATAGAAAAATTGGCAAAATTGCTGTGGCAAGATTTTTTTCTTAACAAATGAATGTGTTCGTGATCTGAAGGTTATCAGTGTTAGATTAACTAGTCCTATAATTTGATTAATGTTCCTTTAGCCTCTTATTAATATAAGTTCAATAGTCTCTAACCTCTAGTTATGTGGCAGTTAATCAGTTCTGCAGTATTTTTTAAAGATATATAAATTTTCACTCCTTTAATGATCTATGATATAATACATCTACATCTAGTTGTGTAGATTTAAATTTATTCAAAGTAAACAGGGATTCCCTCATCATATTTCTATCAAGCTGAGGGTATTTATATCAAACACAATTCTATTTTTAAAGCCAGTTGTTTATAATTTCCTAGTGAGTACACTATTTTATTATAAAAGATTGAATTGATATAATACAATACAGTATAGTTTTATATTATCCATTCTAATTTCAATCCCTTACTTATTATTTAGTTTTACCTAAAAAGCAATAAATACCTTATATTTATTTACCATGTTGATCTGAGAGCAGATCTGAAGACTATATTATACTAAATGCTGATATTTTAGACAATATAATTTGGGTAGATTTATAGAATTGCATGGGGACCCTAAATTAAATCCCTATTCATTCAGTTGTAAAGTTCGTGAGTCAGTCACACTTCCTCAGGCTGATATAGGATTATTCTGCAATTAAAAGGGGATAGGGATACAAATATAATTGAAAGTGATAAACTGGCTTTTAGTGATAAACTGTGAATGAGATGTTAAATATGCCTCAGTAAAAGAAAGATATGTATCAGCACAATGTTTACTTAAATAAGTAAAGAAACAAACAGTGCCTAGACCAATGATGGTGAACCTATGGCACGTGTGCCACAGGTGACAGAGCCCTCTCTGCAGGCATGCCACCCATTGCCCCAGCCCAGCTCCACTGTGCATGCAAGCATGCCTCCCACCAGCCAGCTGGTCTTCGGGTCTCTGCTGCGCATGTGCGGAAGGCATTGGGGGACATTCCAACGCTCATGCATAGGGAAGTGTGCACCCATGCACAGAGTACAGGTTGGTGCAGGAGGCTTTCCAGGTCTGAAATGGAGCATGGGGGCCCCCCATGCCCCTTTTTGGGCCTGGAAAGCCTCCTGCACCAACCTGGAAGCCAAAACAGGATGCAGGGTTAGGGGGACATGCACGGGGCCAGGGTGTATGCAAGGGGGCCAGGGCGCATGCGTGGAGGGGAGATTTCATTGCATTTTTGGGGTTCAGACACATGCATTATTTTTGTGCACGCACATTCGCTTTGGGCACCCGGCACCAAAAAGGTTAACCATCACTGGCTTAGACTGATTTAGTCAGTGAACAACCATGAAACACAAAAATATTAACAGCGACTCATTAAAATCAATTGCCTGTAAAATAAGATAGCCATCTATAAATGAATTAATTCTGTATCTATAAATATTTTGATATATGCAGACCTATCTTTTGCTCACAAATCACTCTCCCATACATAGTAGAAGGGTTTACACAAATACACATAAACATACACATGACAGAAAATAGGGAAAAAGGAGGCATATTTTAGGTGTAATAAAAATGGTTAAATTCAGCAAGCAATACTTAATTTTGAAATACATCCAGAGTTTCCACACATGGTCCATTTTTATCTCCCTTAGGTATGATCATGATTGCCAATTCACGGTAATTATCTGGATGGGTGGGGGGTGGGTATACTTTTCTTATTAAAAAACTGACTAACAGATCAGATTCCAGTAGGGGAAATGTACTGGGGGAGGGGGGCTCCTTTTCCCTCCAGATCAAAGGAAGAAACCATAAATTGATTTACTTGGCCTCTGGACAGTTGCTCTTTTCATGTACATCACAGAAATTGAGGTCTCTTCCAGCCTTAATGTACCAAAATCCTTTTTTTCCCCCATCAAAAACTCAGTCCCTTTCATAGGACCTTGTAAAACCAAAACCTAATCATTAGCAAAATCTTTCAATTTAAAGTTCTCTTTTTCAATTTTTTGACCCAGTTGAGTGAAAACATCGTTTACTTTTATATTTAATAATATCAGTGAGATTTTTATGTGCACACAGGTGAAAAGGCTTACAAGTACAATAGAAGAATGGTTGTTGGAAAGGGCAAAATTGACAATTTTGATTAAAGAAAAGACAGGTGATTTTTTTTCCCTATGGAAAACACTTTTGGATTTTTTTATGAGAAATTGAAAGAAATGAAATGTTGATTTTGAAATTTGATTAGGATTATATGTGATTATAGAAATAATATAGACAAATGTTAACCTTAAAATAAGAGTGTGATATATATATATATATATATATATATATATATATATATATATATATATATTATTCATATCTGTACAAAAAACGTGAAGTCATTCTTTTTTCCATTTTTCTTCTTTAATTTTTGCACTTTTCTTATATTTATTTTGTTATTTTTTTTTCTTTTTAAATATTTGTTTATATTTTTAATATCCTGTTTTTGAAAATCAATGGTTATTAATAAACTGGCTATCATATTTCACAGAAACTTAGGCTAAATTAATGTGTTGATTTTCAAGATGTTACAAGATAATTTTATTTTTGCTGATGCAGTCTAACATTATTACACATCAAGAAACATGGTGTTAAGAGCTTCAGGAACTGGGTGATGTATAAATATAACTAATTCAGAGGCTGTAGTTATTATTTCTGTCACCCTACCTGCTTTTTTAATGTAAGTGTTGTGCAGCTGCTAGATTAAAAACTAGGAAGAACAGAAATAGATGAACTGAAACCACTTGTCATAAACTCCTAATGTATGATAATTCAATGATACTAAGTAAAATACAGCAGCTATGAGAGTTATTGCAAGTAGAAAATGGGAAGAAAGTAGTTAAGTGATCTGCTTTGCTAGTAGCAAGTGTTGTTGGTATACTAGGCAAAGCATTAATTGACATATGATAAGAGACAATTTTCTCAATAAATAACCCATCTTTTACAACAATCCTTTCAATAATTAAAGATTAAGGGATTAAAAGGATTAAAGAGAGAAGTCTATTCTTTAGTGTAATTGGGATCTGTCTGGGCTGTCATGAGTATGGATGAAGTTAGGTTATTTATCAAGGATTTACAAAACTGTAGCTTACGGGAGAAATGAGAATTTCAGTGATTGAAAGTTACTGAATGTTTGTTCAGTGTTTGTGTAACTAATTTGTTCTGCCAAAAAAGAATGGTTTCTGTTTTTCATATGATAAACAGTTATTCTAGAAGCATATGTATACTATGACATCTGTAATGTGGTGGTAGTAGCTAGCTCTGGCTACTTATAGCTACTTATATAGAAATTTATGTGATATCTGTTGTATTGAATGGGTTTTACATCTTGCACTTTTTGGCACCTTTCATTCTTTGGAAGATACTCAATGGGACCAACAATTACAGTGATATGATTACCCACAATCATACTCATACTATAAAGTTAATACTTATTCTCTTCCTTCTCCTCCCCATTTCATCTCTCAGTCATATATACTATCTGGCGATATTTTTTATATAAGTAGAAGACAAACTCTGAAAACAAGTAAAGCATACCTATATTTTTATCATTAATGCAGCATAGTTTAAACAGATAAATAATATGTAGGTATGAATACCTCAATTCCAGAGACAGCATAATACACAAAGTTTCTGTTTTTTAATCAACTATATTTGATTTAATGTATTATTGTTGAAGATAATGGCTTCTGCCCTCTCTCAGAATGTACTTGGAAAAATTGCTGTGGTTTGGGTGTTTTAGTAATCTGCATTGACCATACAATTTAATGGAGAGAATCTGAGGAGGGTTACTACCAGGGGTGAAATGGTCCCGGTTCGGACCGGATCACCCGATCCGGTAGCAAGGGCAGCGGTTGGTTCAGAGAACCAGTAGCAAAAATCCCTGCCCCCCCCAATGCCCAGCTGAGCTACGCGATCATCAGAGGCTTTTTAAAAAAAAAATTAAAAGAATTTTTTCTACCTCTTCAGCCGAAAAAATGCTTTTAAAAGTAAAAAAAAAAAAAAGAAGAAGCTTCAGATGATCATGCGGCTCAGCTGGGATCATCAGAGGCTTTTAAAAGCATTTTTTTTCTACAACATCTTCTCCCTTGCTTTGTCCTCCACCACTCCCACCACCTTTCTTCATTCTTCTTTGCAGGCAATTCTTGTTACTGTGAGAGGCTGCATGCTGCTTCTGGACAGTGTGCAGTGTTGCATCTTCTGTAATGTTGACAAAGGCAGGCCAGGGATATGTGAGGAAAGGGCCACCCAGTAGAGCCCTGAAGGCAGAACCAGGGGTAAAGGCTCCTGGCCTACGCTATTCGTGGGCGAGGCTCTGTGGAGATTAGCTCTGTACAAAGGCCATTTGGTAGCGGAGCCTCAAAGCTCTAAGTCGCATTTAAAACACCTGAACTGGGAGCTGAGGGGCCTGACAAAAGCGGAGCCCGTGCTTTAAAGGCCAAGCAAGGGCGTCTTTAGTGGCGCGTATATACAGCCTAAAAGTTGGAGAAAAAGTGCCACATTGTAACAGCTATGACATTTCTCCAAAGCAGTGACTGGCCAGAAAAGGGCATGTCCTTCCTAAGCAAACGGGTGCACTGCGGGAGTCTCGGGCCAGGGAAGCAGTGACCGAAAGCAGCGAGGCTCTGTATGGGTTTGACTCAATGCTGTGAGCGAATTTGTGTGCGCCTCTTGGCCAGTTTAGCTCAAGGGGCAGGGAGGCTGTGTGATCAGAGTGGTTGGAGAGGGCCGGACAAAGGGGAGCATGGGCGGGCTAGGGGAAGCGCCGTACTGGGCCTTTAAGTGGGGCAGGCCTTCGGGAGGAGGAGGAAGCCGCCGCTCCACCCACCAAGGACAGCCTCCCTGCTCGGAAGTGAAAGATGGGGAGCGCCCAGTGTCTAGCAACCGGGAAAGGCTCACACTTGGGAAGCTGTGCCCGCCCTTGCCAGCCACACGATGCAGGTTCAGCCACCCCTGATGAAGGTATTTCCATCCAGTGTTTTGCTTGTGGCAGATGATGGCCACCACCCTCACTACCCAGCATCTTGTCAATTCAATCTTCCTGGGCAGGGGAGGCTTGATCCTCTTACCCGGTTCCCCTCCACTGTTTCTCTTTTTCTCTTGCCAGGCATGGCAGGGCTTCCTGCCCCTCGCTTCTCCCCCTCCCCACCCCTCGCCACCTGCCACCCCCAAATTGTGCCTCAAAATAATAAGAAACTCTCCCCGCCTGAAAATAAGGCTAAGCCCTTATTTCAGGGTTCAAAAAAATATGACAGGATTTTATTTTCAGGGAATATATGAATCAATAGTCATTTAGAATATAGAAGATAGTAGAAATATGTTAAATCATATTCCAATGAACTGTTATAAGTACAAATTTCTATAATTAAACATTTATTTCCTGAGAAAAGCAGTCTTGTGGCACATATGTTGCACATATACCAGCCTTGTGTCTGTGATCCCTTGTAATCAGGCTTAGTAACAGTAATTAATGAGAAGTCTGATTTCCATTTTGACATTAAACAATACATCCGTTTAAAAATGTGCGTAAAAAGAGACCTGACAACAATGCTAAATAATGTGTATTTTCAATGACCATGAAGCTTTTTTATTGATATTGATTATTATTGTTATTATTTTCTCTTCTCTTCCCTATTGGAGAGAGAAGGATTTTCTCAGAAATCAATCAATCAATTAATCAATCAATCAATAAATAAATAAATTCTAGTTTCTGTAAATTTCAAACCACCAGACCTACAGGCCTCACAGCACTGTATGTATGTAACTTCAGAGCTGACATTTGCCAATTGATATTAACAAGATTAGTCAGATGACATTTTATAATCTGCTCCACTTTGTTGGAAAAATATAATTATAACACTGGTCACTTGTTATCAGAAAGATTTGACATATTTCTCAATGTGACTTTTTAAATGCATTTTCAAGATATATTAGTAAATCAGAGAACTAAAGAATACATTGCCAAATGTAAGCATTAACACATTCACAAATCTGTTGCTGGAAGACAAAACCTAAATTCCTCTACACCCACCCAAATATCTAACTGATGTTCTTTAAAGCCCAATGTAGCAAGATCCTGACAAAGGTGTGTTTTTTTTGTTTTTTGTTCTTATTTTTTGTTAAGAAAAAGACTAAAATTTACCATATGAAAATTAATTATCTACACATAACAAAACAATACCAGCACTGACCTCATGTTAAACTAAAAACATAATTAATGTTTTCATGTTAATGTTAGTAATCTTTGTTTCATGTGGTGTTCAAATAGTTACCTTTTAAATCCACAATTGTTCTCATAGCCCTTACTTCTGAATAAAACATTTAGAAATCAACCTCCAAGGAGTTTATTGGAACATTCTAGAACAAATTTGCCTGAAGCAACTTTTAGTATGGAATATTCAATCACAAACCAGCAAATCTCTGTAGGTTAAACAAAACTTTTCTAAAATGTTTGAGGTAACACCAATCTTTCCATTTCAAAATATAAAACAGAAAAGAATTGTTAGTTTCATCAAATAAATGCCAAGTTTATACAAGTTCTTGTGCTATATACAAATATTTAATGATATAATTATTGTTAGTTTCAGAGTCAGTATGGAGAGGATACATTGCTGCAAAATTAAATGTCAGGAAAAATATTTGGATTAGCAAAATAAAGAGAGAGGAGAAAAAGAGAAAGATATTAGCTTGACCATATTTTCTTAGGTACAATTTATTCTCATTTCACAGAGATATATGTGATTTCTACAGA
The DNA here is from genome assembly GCF_029215685.1 of Pituophis catenifer annectens. NCBI lineage: Eukaryota > Metazoa > Chordata > Lepidosauria > Squamata > Colubridae > Pituophis > Pituophis catenifer. Next base: position 89,675,389 of record NW_027256884.1, read on the forward strand.
TTGTTAAACTGTACCTTATGTTCCTCACAACACTCATTTTAAATATGGAGGAGGAAAAATGCAGGTACTGCATCTTGGTTAAATAACTTCAAATTATATATTTGCCATCTGGAATGATGGTGATTATTGACACTACTAAAGAATAGATGAATCCCTGATATAACCATTATAGACCATTATAGTATACTTTCATTATTAATTATATTAGGAAAAAAACCCACAGGATTTGTTTCCAGGCCAAGAATAAAGAAAGTGGGTGGTTGTCTAAAACAGGGGTGAAGCTTATTTTTAGAGTGCAATATATAATAATCATCTTTTAGAGGTGGCAACAGATTACGTTTCTCCCAAAAGCCTTTATTCTTACCTTTGTTCCTCAAAAGCATGCAAAAACATGATGTCTAGGAATTCTGAGAAGATTCATTTAACTGATGTTCCAGGAAATTGGGCATTTGTAGTCAAGCACCTTGCTGAGCTGTGATTTCTTATTGTTTAGCATATGTTGATTGAAAATGGTCTTTGGGGTAAAAGGACTTTTATTTGATCAAAGAGACTTCAGGTTAGGATCAAAAAGATTTCAGGTTAGGGTTAGACAAAGAGGAATGTTCACCTGATTATATTTAGTGTTTCCAGTTGCACTTTGATCTTTGTCTAGATCCTATTCTAATTTGTAATTTTGAATTACAAAAAGAAGAGGGAAGACTTGATTTTCTTTCCATAGTAACAGATAAGGATTGTATGTACAAAAACCCTTTCATGATCAGGATTGGAAACTAATTGTATTCATCTATATGCTATTAAAATTTTTATCATCATGACCTTTAACTGAGCAAAAATTGCACTATAGGGCAACATTATTTTGGCCCAAGATACTTCAGAATGGGTCCAGAATCCAGGACTCATGAATCGAAAGGAATGAGATTTGGAAATGTTGTGGTGGTGTGGGCTGCTGCTGCGGTCACATGATCTTCATATTCAACATTCTATGACAGTTTACTGCAAAGGGAAGAAAAGGGAGGGAAAGAGGGAGGAACCATTGCACATATTTCCCAGCCTATGCCACTTCTCATGCCCCTTACCCAAGCTGTGCTGTCCCCTGTGTGCCTTTCCTGATCCACAAAGCACCTCTTGCATACCCAATGAATCTTCCCTGACCATGCCACCACCCTGTGCCCTTTCCTCATATGCATAGCACTTCTCATGCATCCCCATGCATATCTCCTGAACTGTGCCACTGCCCATATACCTTTCCTGACCCACACAGCACCTCTTGTGCACCCCTCTCCCTCCTCCCCAACCTCTGCTCTTCTCACACTCCTTTCCCAAGCCATGCAGCATATCTTTGGTACCCCCTCATAGACTTCCCCACCCACACCAACATCAAAATGCTATCAATGACCTAAAGACTACCTCTTGCACATTCTCAAGCACTCCAGGTACCCTTCCAAGCACCTTCTACATACCCACATTATACCCACATATCATTCTTGACAAGTGCCACTCTCCAGTATAGGCCCTACCTAACTCATACAGCATCTTTGTACTTCTAGGCATCCTTTCAATTCTATACTACATGTTTGTGCACCTTCCCTGATCCACAAGGCATCTCTGGTGCACACCACAAACCTTCCCAATCCACATAGCATTTCTCATACGCATCCACGTATTTTTGCTGACTGACACACCATACATTCTCTCGTTCCTTTCCCCACCTGGCAGCACTTGCTTGTTGTACTTGGATTTTTGCTACTTGCTACTGGGTACCTCAGTGATTTTCTCCCTTCAAGTTTCCACAAGCAAAGTAAAGGAGGAAGCTGGCTAGAATTAAGCGAGAGAGGAAGGGAGGGAGAGAGGAAGGAAGGGAAGGGACGAAAGAAGGATAAATAGTGAGGAATGAAAGGAGGGATGGGAGAAAACAATGAAGGATGGAAGGAAGGAGAGAGGAAGGAAGATTTCTGATGCTACCTGCCAGGCATCCTCAAGAAAGCTCAATGGATATGCCAGCAGAATATCAGAAGTCACTTCTACTGCTATTGCTCTTTTGCATGGTCACCCATGGTCATTTTGCTTTTCTGTTTAGTAAGAAAATATCTCTGAAATTATGACTCAATGGGTTGTCTATTATGCATCTAAAACTCAGCTAGAAAAAAGGGGCAAATTAATTCCTGATTGCATGCCAGGAAGTATTGCTGTTATTTAATTAAAGACTAAATAAATATTAATAGAATCTTCTTTGGAGTTAAATACTACTAAAAGGGTCAAAAGAAGAATTTCCTACTTAGCTTTCATGAATCACATATGTGGATCTATCTCTTATAATTATCTTACAAGCAAACCAATGGCTGGACGAAAGAAAAGGCTTTGTAATAGCCTTCTACAAAATGGATACTTTTATTCTATGAGAGAGAGTTTCAAGAAAGATGGTATACAAATCATATGGTAAAGCAACTAATAATGTAGTTTTCTAGTGTAACTGAAGTGTAAACTGTAACCATTTTCTTCAGCTGGTTATTGTCTCTATTGGATTTTTTTTTTCCAGACAGTCCTTTTTCTAACCAGCCCAGTCTTGGTTAATTTAGCAACCAAGTCCATATTAATTTATTATGTATAAAAAAAAAGCTGCAAAGGATTTCCTAGGTAATATTAATATAAAATAGGGAAATTCAGTTTTATCTTCATGATAGTCCAAATATTCAAACTTCTTTCATCCTGAAAAATAAAGAAGAAGGGATACATTTGAATAAAATGTTTAGGCTGATTAATATTAATTTAATATTAAATTATTAAATTAATAATAATTTAAATAGATAGGCAATGTATGTTATGTAGAAAAAAAAGTATACCCGCTTGCCTAATCATTCAGGTAAAAAATGGTTAAGGCTCAGTATCACCCATTCTTAATCAAGTTTTGAATATGTTTGCAAACTTTCAGAAGCCATCAGAATTGCCAATTCTTTTTCCTAATTTTTTAATTAGGAGCCTTCCTGAGTTCTCTGTTCCACTAGTGGCTGTTCTACAAATTAAAAGAAGAAGAAGCTGAATGCTCACCAACTAGTACATAGATACCAAATACCTAAAAAGCATGGTGTGTTTCAACAACATTTCAAACTGTGATGAACATTTCATTGAATGTAACAACCCAGCAAAGAAGGAAAGGCATCTTCATCTGGATTCTATTCAATAAATGAGCAGCAACTTTCCTTATTGTACTATCGTTTACCATCTGAAAAGACTGTCTTTTCTCTTTCTTTACCTGCCTGCCTTTCCACATGCATTAACAGCGGTGCTGCTTGTTTTCGTCCTCTGTGGGATTTGAGTACACTCAGGCATTTTGCACTTAGCCCTGATTTCTCAGTGTGTCTCTTTCTCAATTGGCGTTGGAGTTTTTCTTATGTATTATCTTTTTATATATTATTTTTTAAAAAAGCAATAAAATAATGTTCATATCTAATTACTTAAAACTAAACAATTATTACTAATGTATGTATGAAATGGTTCAAGGTGTTGGTGACCACCTTTAGAGCGCTCCATGGCTTAGGACCTGGATATCTATGAGACCACCTTCTGCCACCGAGAGCCTCCCACCGGCCAGTACGCTCCCACAGAGAGGGGCTCCTCGGGGTGCTGTTGGTCAAACAATGTCGACTGGCGGCCCCCAGGGGGGAGAGCTTTCTCTGTGGGAGCACCTGCCCTCTGGAACGAGCTTCTCCCGGAGATACAGACGATTCCGGATTTACGTACCTTCTGCCGGGCCCTCAAGACTTTTTTATTTCAACAAGTCAGGTTGGCCTAACTTCTCCAATTGTTTAATTTTAATTTTAATTTTAAATGGGGTATTTTAATTTTGGGGCCAAATTGTTTAATATTTTAAACTGCTTTTAAATTTCTGTATTCTATGTTTTTTACCTTTGGCTATTCACCGCCCTGAGTCTTTCGGGAGAAGGGCGGTATATAAATTTAAATATAAATAAATAAATAAATAAATAAATAAATAAATAAATAAATAAATAAATAAATAAATGGTATATAGTTGGACTGAAGGCATAATAATTTGCAAAAGTTGAAAGATATAGAAAAAGATAGTGAATATGAGATACTCTCTTAGCTTGCTTTTTCTTTTTTTTTTTGGTAGACATTTCATTACCCAAACTAGGTAACATCATCATTGCTAGTAAGGAGTGTAATTTTCTGTCAGTGGCTTCCTTGTCAGTATTAGTGTGGGTGGTTTTAGAGATTCTTTGGTTGAGCTGTTTGCTTTTGGCTTCTTTGGCAGTTTCTTGATTGGGGTATTGTTTACTTGATTGTTGGTCTGGAGTTAATCTATGCTGACCTGGGTGCTGATTGCTGGTGGAAAGGTGTTTTGTTCTTTTTGCTCTTTTTTGGGTTGGTGATAGTCCCTTTTGCATAGTCTAAATATGTTGTTAATGTCTATGTGTCTATCTATGGCTGATTTGTCAAAGACCAGGCATCTAGAAATTCCCTGGCATTTTTGGACTTTGCTTGGTTTAGAATGGTTATGTTTTCCCTATTGAGACTATGGTTAAATCTGTCTACATGTTGTGAAATTAAAGTATAATTAATAGTTTTGATTATTCAAGCCTTAACCCTTTTATGTGCATGACAGTAGCAGAATAGTGATGCAGAATATGATATTGGATGACTGTATTTGGCACTATGAAGGAAACAATATGGTGGACTGAGTAATATATCTTACACATTTGATAACCTGGTACCCTGTTTAGTGTTATCAGTAATCAATACAAAAGTAAACCATAGTTAACAAAACAAAAGGTTTTACTATTGGAAAATACAATCTTATGTACAGTAGTAATAAATTGTAAAATTCATCTGGTTGTCCAGCAATGGCCTTAACATGTTCCTACAGGTGTTTCTATATGAATTACAATACAATAAAATATAGGTCAATAATTCAATAATCCCAGACTGATAGGGGCAAATCTTTGTTTTCATAAGAGGTTTTCTAGAAAACAACTCCATATGGCTGGTGACAAAATAACAAGTGGCAACAATTTGAAAACAATTGGGATTTGTGGAGCATATGTCTGTGCATAACAATGAGATATGGAGAAGGGGACTAGTGCAGTGGTGGGTTTATACTGGTTCTCCCTGGTTCGGGTGAACTGGTAATGGCAGTGGTGGGAGGCTCTGCCCACCTGCCCAGACATCATCATGGACACTCTGCGCATGCATGGAAGGTTCTGCACATACACAGAAGCACCACGCGCGAGCAAAGCAAGCGCATGTGAGTGAAGCAAGCGCACGCATGCGCGCTCACAGTTCCAAACCGTAGCGAAGGTAAGTGGAACCCACTACTGGACTAGTAGTTATCTTTCCTGAATTTGAGTTGGCAGCCATCCATAATATTGTATGTAGCAGAATATAACCACTATGCCATATGATCAGAACTATTGTTCTGCCTTAATTAACCCTGGTTTGTTATTGTGAGAATCGAGCCACTCTAATAAATAAAGGAGGAAAGTGTCCATTTGTTCAGTGAAGGAGTATTTATTCTGGATGCTACTATTGTAATGTAAGAAATTATTTTGGCTACTCCACACCCTTAATATTTACACACATGCTCATATGAGAATGGTTTCTATACTTTTATCTAGTCAATAATGTAATTATCTCCCATTATATTACTCTATATTTTATTGTACATTATATTTCTACTATTTAGTTTGTAGTCTTAATTTTAAAAAAATTTATATAGCGATCTCACTACATTTTAAAATTGCTTTGTGTTAGTAACATTAGCTTTTGTATCTTTTACAGGCTTCACTGAAATAGTGGTAATTCTTATTGATATTATTCTATGTTCTTTTATGACCAAAATAAAAGATTAAAAAAATCCTGTGGAATTTGTTGTTATTGTTGTTTAAAGCCAGTTTAAAATAGATTTTACTTGACAATATCCTGATTTTATTCTGTTTGGTATTTTACTTTAACCAATTTGCAAAGATCCTGTTCTTGCCCCCAAGTCAATAGGATCTCTAGTGCAAATCCTATTTCTGAAGTTTATCTCCAATTAGCTGTTTCCAGGAAGAATGGTATTTGTTTAGTGGGATAAGAGTCTCAGAGTCAGAGATTAATCTTTAGACAGTATTTGAAAAGCATTTAGCATTCCTTTGCTTCAACTTTTAGTTTTCAACCACAGACTTTCAGCTGTAGGGCCGCATTAGATTCTTTCTGTGCATGCTCCAAGATGGCGGCGACCAAATAAGCTCCGTATGTACATCATTTCTGCGCATGCTCCAAGATGGCGGCGACCAAATAAGCTCCGTTTCGGAGATGGGAGAGTTGCCGGTTGTCGGGGTCTTCAGGAGCCCTCTTGTCCATCTTCGGCTCCAGTCCCAGTGAGGGGAGCGTCCGCCCTGCCTGTTGAGGGCTTTTTCGCCCTCCGGAGCATCAGGGCAGGACTGGACGGCTCCGCGGGAGATGGGGCAATGGGCCTGGCTGCAACAGCTGTTTCCGGTGTCGGGGAAATGGAGTCCAAGGCATCCGGCGGCGGGCGGCGTTTATTCGGCGGCGGCTTGAGCTGGCCCCCCCGCTCCCTATGGCCCTCTAGATCCCTGGGGTGCTCTTTTCCGGCGTTTTCGGGGCTCCGGTATGCCTTGGAAGCTTGGGGTGCCTGATTACGGGCTGACGACGGCGGCGGCGGCGGTGGCAATGGCTGACATGGACCGGCCGGCCAGAGGAACAACCAGGCAGCAGGTTGATGGGGGAGAAGCTGACAGCCTCACCCCTAGAATTACCATCTGGCTCACAGTTGATTTTTTTTACTGTGATGGAGTGTTTTAGAACAAAGCTGTGTCTGGGGGTTATGGAGATTGGGGCTGGAGAGGCAGGAAGCTGACCATGGTTTGGTTGGTTGGTCGCCTCGGGTGGCCTCTCCTCCCCCCCCCTTTTACCCCAGGTATGGGTGGATGTTGGCCTCTATGGCCAACCACCCCTGGATTGGACTTCCCTGTCTTGCTACTCCTACTCTCACCTCAAAGAAGATCTTATGCCCATGGGTCTATTATCATCTTTATTAACATCTTTATTATTGCCATCGTTATTAACATCTACACTTTGGACACTCTGGACCCCTTATTATGCTCCACTCACGCCCTCACTGCTAGGAGAGACTGTGCACCATTTGAGAGAGCTGAGGGATTTTCCACATCCCAACGGAGAGGATAGAACTTTGCTCCCATTAACTTTCTAACGAGACCGGCCATCGTGAGAGGATGGTTGGCCATTAGCCTCTGTTGGAAAAAAAGAACTTTGGACCTTCTCCCTGTCGTGAGAGGACAGTGGAGTCCAGCCCTATAAATGGATATTTTATGACCTTTATGCTCAGTTATCCCTTGGACTATGACAGATTCCTGGACTGGCTTTTCTTTTCCCATCTTTGGTTCGGTTGATGCTCCAAAAAACCGACCTTCTTGCGCTGCGAGACTCCCCCCTCTCGCAGGCCTGGCCCTCCACGTTATCGAGGGCCTATCTTGATGACGGGCTTTGGGACCCCGAGAGATGGCATGCAGCAAAGAGGGGGCTGAGGGGTTTTTTAGCTAAATTTTTAAGGAAAATTTTAAGGGGACCCTGGAGGACGGGTGGGGGTTGTAAAAAAAGTGGACCTGGGGGGGTCCAGATAGCGTCTGCACGGGATGATGGGTTAATTAGCTGCAGCAGAGGGGTCGCGAAAGGAAATTTAACCGGGGGGCAGGGGGACGATAGAAAGGGCTGTGTAATTGAAATCATGAGTGGGAGGGGCAGGTATGACGGGCGCAGGGGGTCATATCAAGTGTCGGGGGTGCGCACACGCTGTCTCCGAGCGATTGCGCACTCCAGCCCCCAATGCGTGACTCGTGTCCTGGGTTGTATAGAGCCTCATACCCAGGGTCTGCGGCTGATGTTATGTAATGCCAGGTCAGTGGTTAATAAGGCCTCCCTCATCTGTGATCTTATTTCGGAGGGGGGTGCTGACCTGGCAGGTATTACGGAGACCTGGTTGGGCCAAGAAGGGGGGGTCCCCCTCGTAGAGATGTGCCCGCCAGGTTTCCGTGCATTTCATCAGCCAAGGGCCCAGGGGAGGGGTGGGGGAGTGGCGGTGATCATTAGGGAGAGTCTTTATCTGAGGGAGACCACTGTTCCTCAGATAGCCGGATGTGAGTCCCTTTGTGTGAAGTGGGGCCGTGGGGTGCAGATGGGTCTGCTGACTACGTACCTGGCTCCCTGCCACGTGGCAGCGACCCTGCCCGAGCTACTCGACGTCATTGCCGGGGTGGCGGTCGATACCCCCAGACTTATTGTCATGGGGGATTTCAACCTCCCATCCACAGGTGGGGCGTCAGAGGTGGCTCGGGAGTTCATGGCTTCCATGACGGCCTTGGACCTGACCCAGTTAGTTCAAGGCCCCACTCACATAGGGGGACACACTCTGGACCTGATTTTTATCTCTGGTCAGTGGTTGAATGATCTTGGTAGAGGGGACCTAGACATCAAACTCTTGTCATGGACAGATCATTCGCTCCTTCACTTAGACTTTCCTACCGCTTTCCCCCGCCGCAGGGAGACGGAACCAACCAGATGGTTCCGTCCCAGGCGCCTGATGGATCCCGAAAGGTTCCTGACGGAGCTTGGGCCGTTTCCTGAGACTCTAACACACGACTCGACTGAAGAACTGGTGGCCGCCTGGGAAAGGGCGGCCGCTGGAGCTTTGGACCGCGTCGTGCCTTTGCGGCCTCTGACCCGATGCCGATCTCAATTAGCTCCTTGGTTCTCTGAGGAGCTGAGAGAGATGAAGCGTCGGAAAAGACGCCTAGAGAGCATTTGGAGGACTAGTCAATCCGATTCTGACCGGACACAGGTAAGGTCTTATATCAAGACCTACCTAGTGGCGATAAAAGCGGCAAAATCTAACCATTTTTCCGCTCTTATTGCATCTGCAGAGAACCGCCCAGCTGCCCTGTTTAGGGTGACCCACTCCCTTCTTCGGGGGGGAGTACGGGAAGATCCCTTGCAGGGTCGTGCTGAGGATTTTGTGCAATTCCTGCATGATAAAGTCGCTCGGATTCGGGATGGCTTGAACTCCGATTGGATGAGTCCACGGGAGGAGACCGGGGCAGGTCTTGAGAATGTTATCTGGGAGGAGTTTGATCCTGTGACTCCCGAGGATGTGGACAGAGTTCTGGGTAAGATTAGTGCCGCCACGTGTTTATTGGACCCGTGCCCCTCCTGGTTGGTACTGGCCTCCCGGGAGGTTACACGAGGCTGGCTCCAGGGGATTATAGATGCTTCTCTGAGTGAGGGTGCCTTTCCTGCCGCCTTGAAAGAGGCGGTGGTGAGGCCCCTCCTCAAGAAGCCTTCCCTGGACCCGGCTGAATTAGCTAACTATCGTCCAGTCTCCAACCTTCGTTTTGTGGCGAAGGTTGTTGAGAGCGTGGTGGCACGACAACTTTCCCGACACCTGGATGAAGCTATCTATCTAGACCCGTACCAGTCGGGCTTCAGGCGGGGGTACAGCACAGAAACGGCATTGGTCGCGTTGGTGGATGATCTCTGGAGGGCTCGGGACAGGGGTTGCTCCTCTGTCCTAGTCCTATTAGATCTCTCAGCGGCTTTTGACACCATCGACCATGGTATCATGCTGCAGCAGTTGAGGGGGTTAGGAATAGGGGGCACCGTTTTGCGGTGGTTCTCCTCCTTCCTCTCCGACCGCTCGCAGTTTGTGTTGTCAGGGGGACAGAGGTCGACCTCGAGGCGTCTCACATGGGGGGTGCCGCAAGGGTCAGTCCTCTCGCCCCTCCTGTTCAATATTTATGTGAAGCCGCTGGGTGAGATCATCCGTGGTTTTGGGGTGAAGTGCCATCTGTACGCTGATGATACTCAGCTGTACATCTCCACCCCAGACCACCCCAACGATGCCCTTGATGTGATGTCTCGCTGCCTGGAGGCCGTGCGGGTCTGGATGGGGAGGAACTTGCTCAGACTCAACCCCTCCAAGACCGAGTGGCTATGGCTTCTGGCGCCCCGATATAGTCAGCAGGTGCCATCGCTGACTATTGGGGGTGAATCTCTGCCCCCCACAGAGAGGGCTCGCAATCTAGGTGTCCTTCTAGATGCACGGCTGTCTTTAGAAGAGCATATGACGGCCGTGGCCAGGGGGGCCTTTTATCAGGTTCGCCTGATTCACCAGTTGCAGCCCTTTCTGGATCGGGACGCCCTACGCACGGTCACTCATGCCCTTGTTACTTCCCGGTTGGACTATTGTAATGCTCTCTACATGGGGCTCCCCTTGAAGAGCACTCGGAGGCTCCAACTGGTCCAGAATGCTGCCGCGCGGGTGGTTATGGGCACAACTCGTTGTGCCCATGTGACACCCCTCCTGCGTGAGCTGCACTGGCTCCCAGTGGTCTTCCGGGTGCGATTCAAGGTGTTAGTTACCACCTTTAAAGCACTCCATGGCATAGGACCCGGGTACCTCCGAGACCGTCTCCTGCCACCAATAGCCTCCCACCGACCAGTCCGTTCCCACAGGGAGGGTCTCCTCAGGGTGCCGTCAACCAAGTTATGTTGACTGGCGGCGCCCAGGGGGAGGGCCTTCTCTGTGGGAGCCCCATCCCTGTGGAACGAACTGCCCCTGGAAATTCGTAAGATCTCCGACCTCCGGGCGTTTCGCTGCTCACTGAAGACCCTATTATTCCGCCAGGCCGGACTAACAACACAATAGCTTTTAAATTGGGATATTTAAATTTATTGGGGTTTTAAATCTGAGCCACTTTATTTAATTATTTTAAATTTTATATTGTTGTTTTGTTTGTGTTTTTAAACAGGCTGTACACCGCCCTGAGTCCTTCGGGAGAAGGGCGGTATAGAAATAAAATTATTATTATTATTATTATTATTATTATTATTATTATTATTATTATTAGGAATGTATCTGGCTACTTGAAACAGCTTTCATGAAAAAGAAGTTTGAAATCTTTTTAGCTTAACATAATTCATACCTACATTTAATTGAACCCTACCCAGGTTTTTTAGATAGTCGCTGGAATAATTTGCACATCCCAGAGAGAAAAAGGAAAATTGTTGCAGAACTTCTGTAGATATTCCATGAAATTTGGGCATTACATTTCTTTGTGTAATATAGGAGAAAATCCCAAAATAAAAACCAAACTGCTAAAAAAAATAATATTTTATAAATGGGATATCACCCTCATGCCTTTTAAAATCCAATATTTCAACTTCTACCCTCAAAACGACGCACACCAGAACAAGGCACAAGGACAGTTTTTCCCACTGTCCTTGTGGGACACTGTCAAATAATTTATTAAAACTGTATTACTGTGTCTTCCTTCCTAGTATCTCCCTCTTCCCACTTATTACTATAATCATGTTGCTTGTATCTTTCAATTTATATTGCTTTTTTTGCTAGTACGATTTGATAGCTTATTAATAACCTTGACTATCACTAAGTGTTGTATCTTTTTATTTTTGATGAATATATTTTATTCTCCTTATGTACACTGAGAGCGTATGCATCAAGACAAATTCCTTGTGTGTCCAAGCACACTTGGCCAATAAAGAATTCTATTCTATTCTAATTTCTTCCATTCCAATAGCATCCAGAATCAACACTCCTACACTAAATCTATGGGAGTATTATTGCATCATCTGCACAAAGCAGCACAGGTAGTCCTTGATTAATAATGTTAATTGGGACAGAACTGTTGTCATTAAGCAATGCAGTCATATGATCACACTGTTTAGCAGCAGCAATTCTAGCAATCTTGGTTGCATTTGTTAAGCAAATCCACATGAGTCATTTAATGTAATGCTGGGCTGTCAAACTTGGAGCCCGCAGGCCGGATGTGTCACGTGCTGGCCACGTCCATGCCAGTTTAGTGAAGGGGGGAAAAGTCATAATACATCACATGATGCCGCTGTAACAATGTGAGTTTGACACCCCTGATGTAATGTGATTGCCATTTGCAGGCTTCCCAATGACTTTGCTGGTTGGAAGCCAGCAAAGAATGTTGCAAATGGTGACCACATGACCACAGAATGCTGTGACAGCTAGGACTCCAAGGACCGGTTTTATGTACCACTCATTCAATAATAACAGAAGCTTGAATGGTCACTGAACAAGTGAACATTAATTGAGGACCACCTGTATAGATGGCTGCCAATTTAGAGAATATGATGTTCTCTTTCATTTAAATACTACACTATTGCATTGATGTAATAATGGAGTAAGATACAGTCTTGCTTAAATCCATTGCTAGTTGGAATTACATCCTATAAATGTTCTGTTTATTATATTTGTCTGTTTTTCATATGAATCACATGTAAAAGGGTAACCATTAGTCAATTACAGATTTAAATATGTACTCAAGAGTTTTTAAAGTAATTGAATCAGAAACTTGTTTAACATCTATAAAGAAAATAAAGCTGACTTGGAAACTCAGTTTATTTTCAGACAGGTGGGGAGTATAAAACCCTGGTAGGTCACATCCTGCTCTGAATCTTGGTTACTCATTTGCTATAACTGACTTCCAACTAATCTAAATCTTTCCAATAACTATTTCTGATTTATATCTCAAGTGACTCACTGAGTGCACAATGAAATATAAACAGCAATTCTTTCCTGGTTGTAGTAAATAGGCGAACTTAAAGTTTAATGTATGGTTACTTTAATTTCTAATTATCTCTAATAATTATTACAGTGTAAAATTAGTAAAATTTGGATTGTATTTATCCATTTCATACACACAGGATTAAATATTGTACTTATAAAAAATCAGAATATTTCAATAAGTTTTCAAAATGAAAAGAAATTATAACTATATAAAACTACATATCCATTTGGAGAGTTTATTTGTAGAATTTGGAAATTCAGTTGGAAAATAAGTATAATTCTTTCGTTTCATTAATTTATATATGTCCTGTTTTTATAATTTCATACACTGTGCGTACATAATTGGATGCTAACCAATTATGCAGCTAGTTATATTATATTTTATAATGAACTACTCTTAAAAAGACAATTTGTCTTTTATCTTAGAATTTAATGTAACAATCGTCTAAATTACTTCATTTTAATATTTTGATTTTATTGTATAGTACCTGTAAATATTTTATTAGAACAGTTCTGTAACAACACTGTGTGTGCCTGAGTATCATTAAAGTGAGAATATTGTTGTTTTTCATGTTGCATTATAAGGTCATATTCTACGTGCTAATGATACAATTTGATAATAGTTTCATAACAATGGCAAAACTCTAATTGTGGTTATTTATAAAGCTGGGTGTCAAACTCCATTATTTTATTTTTAGAAGTTGCTGTTACATAGAAAAAAATTACCTCCTGCCTCACTGAAATTGAAGACAGTACATTCTTCAGACTTGAACATAGATGGGCAGGAATATCAAAATTAGTGGAAGCAACATGATTTCACCAAAGATCTGGAGTGGAGAAAAGTCACTATTGAGGATACTATAAATTTGGCTTTAATATACATAGGTCTCTTATAAGTCTCTTACTGTATCTCTAGTAGATTACATTTGAAACAGTGTTTTATGAAGCAGTTAAAATGTTTTTGCAATTAATTGGGTGAAACAGAAACAAAGACATTTTTTGTAATATACATAAAACACTCTTTCTAGGGTTGTTACCAAATTAACAATTTCCTCTGCATCCATATACTTCTTTGGTATTACATATTACCAAACCCTTGGATAAATTACACAAAGACTTAGAGTAGCATGGCTAGTTTCCTGATCTTCTTTGGGCCTTTTACACTTTTTCTTATTTTAAAGATCTACACTCTGCTTAATAATATGTAACATTGCTTTTAAAGATAAGAACTAGTCATTTATAGAAAACAAGTACTTTTGATGGATTACAGTCCATATTTCTTCAAATTTCTTCTCCTCTAATGTGCATATTATGCCTAGCTTGCCATTCCCTTCAAAATTAGTTTTGGCTACTGAAAGAAGGGAAAATGGATGTTAGGAAAATAGTGCTATACAAATGTCTTTCTGATGACATGCTGGGAAGGCACTTGAAAATTTCATTTGTGGTACTAGAGTCAAACTATCTAATGAAGATTTATGAAAGCATCCTACATGCACAGTAATAAGTTGTGAGAATAACCTTGAGGAGCAGGAAAAATAGCTGCAACCTACACAACACAAATCTGAGACCATAGCAAGAATATAATTTGAAAAAGGGTATCAAACTTGACTCTCCCTAGTGATCTTGAAAAGACAGGGATAAGAGAAGCACATTCAAACTTACAATGTATTGTAGCCTTATAATAAAAATAGTATTAGCATTCATTATTTCAGTTTCCTGGTCTGGACTACCACCCACCCCCCAAAATATTGTTGCTATATATCCACAGTTTACTCTGTTACCTTTATAAGACAACAGCAGGCAGGAAATTTGAGCTAAGAGAAGAATTCAGACAATTCTTTGTCCCTAATATAATAACTCCCCACAATGCCTATGGTATGCATATTGCAACTTGGTAGTGTTCCATAATGGGGATGAGGATTTAAACAAATCTATAACATTGTCATATTTAAAATGGGCATTTCATTCATTATGTATACTTCTTGTCTACCGTGTCTAAGTATATTCTCTCCCATATCTAAGAATCAGATTATTAGATTTAAAGACACAGATTTGCTAGGTAAAAATAATAATCTCTAGAACAGTTTTTCATATGAGGAAGGTGCAATATTTTGTGCTGTTTGGTTAGGAAAAAAAGTAAATTAAGAAAAGACAAATTGCCAGAAAATTTACAATTTGTTATCTTTTTGTTTAAATAGTAGCAGCAGAATTCTATAATTATCTCATACCTATATTTTGTGAAATTAGCTGGATTTGAGTGACTTGGGATATTGCAACACACTTCTTGGTATGTCTTTCTTCATCTCTTCATCTCTGTTATTATTTAGTTGCCTTATCCAAACAATCCTATCTAGCACCGCACATTTTTAAAATGCTACAATACATTATTTTTTTTTTCTGGTAGTGTAGTCAGCGGTATGTATTCTGCATTCAACACATTCGTTTCAGAAAAATCACTTGTGGAATTTTCAAAGTGCTTCTTTAAATAGATTAAAGTAAAAAATATATAAATTTCTAACTTAATTACAGCATCAGTCTGCTGAGAGTAATAACGCATTTGAAGGAAAAAAGGGCAAGCTGTTCTGAACTTCCCACTTTTATTGAACCAGAAGTGACACAATAAGGTCCTTCATTTTCAAAAATTGGAATATATTAATAAAACATAAAATTACAAAGTCATGGCATGACCTTTTCACATTAGAGTTTGAAAAAAGTTAAGTTAAAAATGAACAAAATATATCCACGATTGCAAAAGAAATGTAGCACTGGCTTTCAGTAGTAAGGCTAAGATTTCAAAATAATCTTGAGGGGTAATTCCTACTCTGTTGGTTTTAAAGTGTAGAAGGTATTATTTACCAGTCATGTAGTAATAACTTTAGTTGGTATACAGGGATGTTTTCTCAAATAATTTGATAACATCTCTCATCAAATTGAATCACTTATAAATAAAAGATTTCCTATGGGCAATAAGATTCAGTAAAAAAGAATTGGCAGATTTCTTATAAAAAAGAAAAACGATCATGCAGTTTGATTTATTTATTAAAACTGAAGCCCATGAACCTTTTATCCAATATAATAATATTGGAATTGACACTACGTGGTCTATAATCTATTATACTAAAGAATTCTCTGTTCTAATTTCCCTGGCCAATAGCTCAGAGTTGTCTTATAGTTAAATTGTAGGAAATTATTCTATAAATTAAAAAATAGCATCTTTCATTAGCACAGCATAAATTTCTTAAATGAAAACATGGTTACTCAAACATTTTCCTATGTTTTCCTATGTTTCCTAGAGATAGGTTCAACATTTAAGGGCCATGGCTATATTCTCTGCTTTTTTAGATGTAAATCTGTTGAAGACAGGACTGATTTTCTATATGCCATATAACAAAGAAGACAACATAACCTATAGATACAACTGAAGGAAAACATAACCTACAATAATGATTTATTTGAATCTCAGATCTTCTTTTTATTGTTTTTCTTTAAAAAAATTAAGCATTGACAAAAAAATATATTATATCCAGTACGGTTTTTATAAAAAAGCTGTCCCGTTTAAACACTCTGATTTGAAAGTAATGATTTCTGAGACTATAAATCCGTGATTGTATTTCAATTTCAATTACTTATTTTAATCCTCCCTTTATATTTATATCTCTTTAAATAGGAGCTGTCAATAAAAAAACGTTGTACAGAAACATTAAATAATATACTTCTAAATACTGATAGGTTTTTTTTTTCTACCTGAATAGTACAAATGGGTGTGAAGCCTTCTTGGAACTTCTGAAAGGATTGTGTTGTAGACTAGAGATAGATGATGTCATATCCTTCCCTCCATATTGAGAAAGGGCTGCTTAGTTTTGACATACATGGCCTCTTTGATCCCTCTTTCAAACCAACTGTCCAAAAGGTGGACTTTGCTGTCTTCAAAAGAGTGGCTTGAACTGAGCAACATGGTATATGCAGTACAATGCAGTGAGACATGTGGAGATCTGTACATTGGGCAATCAAAACAACCACTTTATAAATTCATGCCACCACATAGGAAAACAAACCCATCAGGACAAGATTCAGCAGTCCATCTGCATTTAAAAGACAATGTCCACTCTTTTAAAGACAGCAAAGTCCACATTTTGGACTGAGGGGACTGCTGGTTTGAAAGAGGGGTCAAAGAGGCCATATATGTCAAAATTGAACAGCCCTCTCTCAACAGAGTGGGAAAGATATGACATCCTCTATCTCCAGTCTATAACACAATCTTCCAAAAAGGCTCCACACCCATTGCATTACTCAGGACACTGATAAACCTTCAAGTGGCATCAACAATTTTATAAAAGAATGCAAATGACCAACTGTCTGAAAGGAATATAAATCCTTCCATTCCTCACCATCCAGGCAAAACTGAAGAAACTACTTGGATGAGAAATGAAACGTCTTCAAATAAAAACAAAAAAGTCGAGTTGCCTTTTGAAAAAGCACCATTGGGACTTATATAACAGCAGTTATATAGGTACATTTATCCACTGTCTGATAACTTGTACAGTCAGGAAATTCTGGGATCTACTTTCTTTTAATCATTTTAGTCTATTTAGTCTATTGATCCTGCTATCTGGGGAAGCAGAGAATAAGTGCACTCCATCTTCTGGGTAATAGCCCTTCAGATATTTGAAAACTGCTAGCATATCTAGTTTCTGAAGTATTTCTTGGAGGATAAATGCACCAGATCCTTTAATTGTTTCTCATAGTGTTTGGTTTCCATCACCAACTTGCTAATTCTCCAGTGAATTCATTTCAAATTGTTGCTTTCCTTTTTGACTCTGGTGAATTGGCTATAGTCCTCCAATTATGAATATAAGAGCAAGCATAAAATCATTTACAATGGCTTAGTCTCTATGTTCCTATTAATGTACTCCAAAATAATATTTACTTTTTTAGAAACTGCACCACACTGCTGTCTCTTGTTGAACTTTGGTGCTCAAGGACTCCCAGCTTCCTTTTACATGTACTACTACCAAACTAGGTTCTCAATCCTATGCTTGTGCCTTTCATTTTTCTTTTCCAGATATAGAATTTTACATTTCTGTCTGCAAAATTCCATCCTATTTCAAACCTGCTGCTCATATCTAGATCGTTTGAATATCACCCTCATCTAAAGTATTAGACATCCTCTTGAGTCATCTGTGGTTAGATAAGTATATCTTCAACATTCATTCATTGATAGAAACACTGATCAGCAAAGAGCCTAGAACAGGCCCTGTGGCACTATAATCAATACTTCCCTATAAGCTGGTTGTTATTCTGACAAACCCACTGAGTCTTCAGACCTAACTATACCCTCGCAGCTGAAGCTTGTGATAAAAAAAATGGTGTTCTTATGCCCAAAATTCAATATTCTTGGAAAATTTGTCTTATTGATATTATGGATGGTATACTGTACATTTACTGCTCATGATTAATTATAATATAAACTCCTTTTAGAAGTTTGCATTTTTTTTTTCTTTGCAAGTCACTCACATACTTAGCAAACTTTATGTATCTATTAAACCCTGAATTTCTTTTGTGGGAAGTCAAAGTAATGTCCCTGAGCCCCAATATGTATTCATATGCTATGTTACAATACTTCTTATCAGGTCAGTTATTGCACTCCCTATCTCAGATGTGATATATTTTCTGTATTTTACATTATCTCTTGTTAAGTGCACTCCAACATCCAATTTATCTTAGTCAGCAGATTTAAGACCTTTATGCCACCATGTGTATCTAGGGATTTCAGAAATAAATCACTGATGCTAGGTTTGTGCCTTATGCAACAAATGTTTTTTAAAGGGCAACCCAAAAGGAATGATGGTCAATAATAACTGGATATTGTAGCAATAAAATGTATGTTCCCGCTGCTTTCCAAAATGTGAAGATACAGAACAGATTCCATTTAATTTTACATTTTCTATTTTTGCTATTTTTTTACTTTTAACAGACACAGTTATTTTATTGAATCTAGACTCTGAAAGTTGTATTAAATTTGGTTTCATATTATATAGGAATGCACTTCAAGAAAATGATCATGGTCTCATGTCCATGAAAGCTGTATTTCATTCTTTTATTTCTGATCAATTTAAAATGAATAGATACAATAAAAGATGCATTATTATCAAGGAGAGAGAAAAAATGTATCTGTATGCAGCATTGTGCACTGTGCTGAAATACACAATATATAATAAAGAAGAAGACATTGCATATACGTTTATTATTAGTTATGCACTGTGTCTGTACCCAAATACTTTACCACTAATAAATGTTTTTTGCTGAAGTCTGTGAGCCCCTCTCCCCGAAAAGCCACCCCATACCACTTGTTACACCAAGAAGTTCTTAAAAGATGTGTATCTGTGAAAGTGTTTTATGTGGAAATACCCAGTCTATGGTATACATTTATGCCTCTGTTATGATTTCTTGTTTCATAAACAGCCCACTGTTTAACAAATACAGCAGATAGATTACAAATTGAGAATTTCTCCTTCAGCAGCAAAATCAACCAGATGACACCTTTTTTGCCTGTCAGAATCTGACTGAATACTATAGTGTTCAACTTCTTAAAAGTTGAACAATATGTCCTTCTTTAGTCTTAACAATACTGACCACTAACTGTAAATCATCACCTCACAACACATTAATATTGTACTGTAACAAGTTTTCAGCATGGTTCAAGAACTCAGCAGCATTTAAACACTCTTATATCTCCTAATAGAAAAGGGTGATTGATTCACAACTGAAATTAAATGCAGTTTAACTAACTTCAGCACCTGTCAAGAACCATAATTATTGATCTAGACATCTAGCCAAAGGGATATTGTTGCTTTCTGCTGAGTTGAGGGATGTGTGTTTGAATATTTGTGTTAGTAGTTAAACTTTGTCTTATTAAAATATATTGTTGCCTTAATCTTCATGTCCTACTGGAGAAGAAATAAAACTTTATTAAGGATGTGCATCAAAATGTTTATATGTATGTATTTGTGTTATCAGTTTTACTTTGCCAAGTGGAGGTATGTTACCAACTTAATCTTGTTGAAAGGTAAAACAAACTTTGTTGTTTTTTTCTTACAAAATGACACAAAAAGTTTGCTTCAACATATTTATATGCATGTATGCATTTATACTATCAATTAAACTTTGCAACCATGGTTATGTGCATATTATTTATTTCTTAATTCACAACATGGGGTTGCTTCCAAACTAGACTGAAGCCTAGAATTCTGTTAATTATTCACTTAGTTATTTTTTTAATTGAATCCATACAGGATTGAGGCTAAAATAAAGATAATCACTAATTCTAGGATCTACCTCCAGTAGAGGTCATGACCTGATAACACTAGCATTAAGTGGCTTTTGTTTTAGTACTATGATAATGTCAGAGATTAAACCAACATTAAAATTAGTATATTCTATAATTGCTTTGAGGAAAATTCCTCCAATGGAAGAAAAGGAAGCAGGGAATCTATATATAAATAATAATACTAAAAACAATATTCTCCTACAGTTCAAATTACTATAATTATTAAATATAATAATTGTCATCTTTGTCATTCCACTACAGATATTGTAGTTCTAGACTTATCAATCATTCAAAGTTATGACGGACCTTCCCAGGGCTACATAAAACCTCAAAGTTGTGGTGGCTGCCCTTCCCTTGCAATCATGTGATTTCATTTTCGGCACTTTTCAACCAGTCTACATTTATAACCATTTGCAGTAGTCTGTGGTCATATGAATGGAATTTACTACTTTCTTTTTCCAGAAACCAGCATTTACTTCTAGATCCCCCCCAAAAAATGCCCATTGCATTAGATTCATTTTATGACTACATTGTTCACTTGGAGTAGTTGTCAAAGTGGTAATGTAGTGAGCCATTTCCTCAGCAGCATGACTTACTATGATAATTTTGGACACAATTATAGTTGTAAGTTGAGAAGTACCAGTATTACTATCATGTTATCTTCTGGCCATATAAAAGTAAAACATTTAAAAACCATTCAAAAGAATTTTAATGCATCCTGAGAATGCTATAGAAAATAAAAAAAGAACGTATTTCCTTTTCAAGAAATAAATATTCTTTGAATTTAGAAGTCTAATTCCAGAATGTTCCCAATCTGTGTCAAAGGTAGGAAAGTTTTAAAGTGTGCTCACCAGTTATGATTAACACTTTTGAGAGCCATAAAGGTAAGAAGATTGGGTGCAGGATTGAATAGCTCTTTCTTAGTTAGACATTGTAGGAGATGACTAAGCTGAGCCTGAGAGAAGGGTCAAACACATCATCAGTCACAAGTCCTTTTGTGCCCATAAGACAGTGGTCGGCAACCTTAAACACCACAAAGAGCCAAAGGCCCTAACCAGAAGCCCCACGTTCAATTCTAGAGCCAACTGGAAGTCTGGTTCACCCACCATAGAGACTCTTCCTAGCATGGCATCCTTTTCCTCTACCTATCCTAACTGAAAGCCCTATCAATTGTGGAGCTGACTGGCAACAGGGAGCTGCATCAGAGGGATAAAAAGCCACATGCAGCTCCAGAGCCACAGGTTGCTGATCCCTGCCATAAGAGATCTTTATACCAGGGGTGAAATACTTCTATAGCGATGGCGGCAGGTGGTTTGGAGAACTGGTAGCAAAATCCCTGCCTCCTTTCCCCCGATGCCAGCTGAGCCACACGATCGTCAGAGGCTTTTAAAAGCATTTTTTTACAATCTTTTGGCCAAAGAGGTTGTAAAAAAATGCTTTTAAAAGCCTCTGAGATTCCAGCTGAGTTGCCTGATCGTCAGAAGCTTTTTTTTCCTTTTAAAAATATTTTTTCTACAACCTCTTTGACCGAAAAGGTTGTAAAAAAAATGGTTTTAAAAGTAAAAAAAAAAAAAAAAAGTTGCCCATGGCCACCCAGTCACATTATCCCCCTACCAAGCCATGCCCACAGAACCAGTAGTAACAAATTTTACATTTCACCACTGCTTTATACCCTTTTGAACTGCCTGGACCTTCTGATTTTTTCTCATGCTTGACATACATGGGGCTTTCTGATCTTGAAGTATGATTTAAGATCAATACCACAATTTTCAAATATGTCCCACCTTAAATATGACTAGTTATTCAGTGGGGAATTTAAAATGTTTTGCAGTACTTTATCTATTTCCATTTTTAGCTTTTAATTTTTCTTCTTTTTAATAGGTCTTTCTATTAAAAGTATGATTATGGCCTGTATGTTTCTCTGCATAACTGCAGTTTATTGTAAGGCAGAACAAAAAACAAACAATGCCTGGACTATACAGAAGAAAGATCAGTTAATTTTATAAACAGGATACTTTATTTTACAGAGAATTAATTTTAACCATTCATTTTTTTAAAAAAAAAATCCTGGTTTTGCCATCTTTTACTCTATGATTTCTGAAAGGTATATATCCACACATAAGTGCAACCTATGCAACTCTTTATTGGTGAAAGACAAAGCTTCAGGAGTCATTTTTTCTGGCACAGCAATCTTAAACTGGTAAAATTGGTGAAAAGCTGAAATTGCACAGAATATTCTTTTATATATAATGGCATTTTCTATTCTTCCTTTTGTGGGAGGTTGTTATTTTGAATTTATTCCTTCTGGATAAACACAGTATGGCACCACTATTCAGCAAGTATACCTAAAGATAGCAGTAGAATGCAAAGAAGCAAGGAAAGAATATTTCTGAATGTCAGGTTGTCCACCAATGGGCTATGCCATTATATATTTTTATTTCACTATTTAACTCATTCTCTTTGAATATATATGGACTATTTTGTATCAATTTGTTAATGAAATGAACTTCATTCAGCAGCATGATCTCTGAACCAATGATTTTCAGGTAAATATCTCTACTTATTTTAATTAAAGGAATGGGAAACAATTATATAGCCATGAAATAAATTGCTTTATAGTTATTGTATCTAGTTATTATCTAGTAGTATTTTCTCTTTTGGTATTTGATTAAACAGTCATAGTAAACTTAGTAATATAGTGGGTAGAAAATAGAAAAGGTACAGGATTTACTGTACCATAGTTGTGTTATCAGTCTTTGGTATTTTATAGCTTTATGATTTCAAGTCAAACTCTTGTTGGAAATAAAAGATTTGAAATGCCTACTTAACTGAATCTATGCTATTTATCAGTTTCTACAGAGCATAAAGAAGTCTTAGGTTTTGTTGATAGGTTACACTTGTTCCACCCAAACACAAACAAGTGCTTTCCACAACAATGGTATGTTCAATTTCCAAGGAGTCATAAAGTCAGTGTGTAGAATATGTTACCTATGTCTGCAAGTACAAAAGGGGAGAAAATGAAAGATTTATCCTCTATAAGGCTCTAGTTTTATTCAGGGGCAAACAGGACCCAAAAAAAATTGCTGTCCAAGAACTGTGAGCAAGGAAAGGGAGGGGCATCTGTGTTGTATGAAGCTAAACTATTATAAGTATTTACGAATTTACAGGGACAGTCGCTCATGAGATTGTTGCTTCAGTTGTATAGATGACACGTTTCTTAAGATATTGATATTATATATCTTTCAAATATTATAGCTTATATTATATTTGTGATTATATTTGTGTGTGTGTGTGATTATAGCTTTATGATTGTCTGTGTGATGTGTATGTAGAGAGAGAGCAGATGCAGACTCATTATTAGCAGCAGGAATCAGAAATATTCTCACACAGCTAACCATTTTATATTATTATTATTTGAAAGCAATTAAGAGTGGATTGAGGAGGGATGGTTACAATAGAGCAACTCATGTCACATTTACTAGGGCAGAACAGAATTGCTATGATTTCTGAACCAAATCTAATCCTACAGAGTATTTAGCTTCAAATATTGGAATAATTCTTGTTTATTTATATACTTACCACAGCAATAGAAGTTGAATACAGTCAATTGGCTTTATAAAAATAATGATATCCATATTGTTTATTTGTTTGTTTGTATGTCTGTCTGTCTATTTATCTATTAAAATTTATTTTGCTACCCAATTCATTCTCAGTGATTCTAGGCAAATTACAAAAATAAATATATCATACATAAAACAATAAAAAGCTACAACCCTCCACCCCTCTGACAACAATAACCAGTCATCAAATAATGGGCTCTATCCCACTCTGGGTTCTCCAGGTCTTTAGGGCCATGAAAAAGAGTGAGAGCCAATTTTATTTCTGCAGGGATGATCACAGTCAAGGACCCACCAAAGAAAAGGCATTTCTTCTTGGTCCCACTAGATATATACCATCTTAAGAGAGGAGACTTGCAATATTCCTTGTCTCTCCACTCAGGTTAGTTCGATATGACTGGGAGAAGACAAGCCTTTAAATAACCTGGTTCCAAGTCATATAAGGCTTTAAAGGTGATAACCAACACTTTGTATTGGACCTCGAAACAAATTGGCAGCCAATGCAGCTCCTGTAGGAGAGGTGACACATATCCACACCTAGGCCTACACAAAACCATGCAGGCCATTGCATTTTCAACCAATTACAACTTCTGGATATTTTTTAAGGGCAGCACCATGTATGGTATGTTGCAGTAGATGAGACTGAAGCACGGGTGGGATTCAGCTGGTTTGGACTGGTTCGGGTGAACCGGTAGTTGTGAGCTGCAGGTGGGCCTGCCCACCCACCCCGGCACTATGCCGTCCTATTTAGCTGCATTTTTTTAAGGGCACGCTCACGTGGGAGCAAAACACATGTGCAGAAGGAAGTGAGCATGTGCAGACGCTCACATTTTTGGTGCCGGGGTGAACTGGTTGTTAAATTATGTGAAGCCCACTTCTGGACTGGAGGTAACTAGGATGTGAGAGGCTGTGAGCAGGGATTGTTGGTCCAGGAAAGGCATAAGTGGTGTGCAAGCTGCAACTGGGCAAAGTCTCTCCTGGCCACAACTGCAGCCTGCTCCTTAAGAAGGAGTCAAAAGTCCAGGAGAACCCCTAGATTTGACACTGTGCTATCTGATGCAGTACCACCCAGCCTCCTTGAAGTGCTGCATCACTACTTCCTCCCACAGGGAAGCTATAATCGTTTCCAGAACCCACCTGCATGCCTCCTGGGAAGCTTTCACAGGCCAGGGCATGGTTCTAAAACACAGGTGCTTGTGCTTATACTCCATAGGATCCTGCCTATGGAGGGAATGGGTCAAACCATTTCCAGATAACTGTGCAAGAACCCACTGCAGGTGCTTATACCAGCATTTAATTGAGAAAGAATTTGGGAATGAATCTGAATGATTTTGTTTTACAGAAAATCAGCAAATTCCTCTGCTTGCCCTTCAGGTGGATCTCTGTATTCTCCTTCCTCAGAAGGAGGAAGCTCACCTTAGAGAGGATTGCTGACTGATTAGCTTCAGACATAATTAATGCAAAGAAGTACATTGCTGCCCAAATTGCCATTAATTGCTATGAGCTATGAGCAATCAATAGCAGTCCTTACCCTTATTCAATCAAGTTCATCCTTTGCCTTCCACCAGCAGTGCTCTAGACATTTCTTTATCCATTTCATCACTTGAAATTCTTCCCTATACCAGCAGAAACAAAAAGGTCTATGGATTAGGAGAAGTCACAGAATTATGTTCAGAATTTCTGTATTTTTATATGCTAATATATCAGGCATGCTTCTAAAAATATCTTTTATATTATCTCTTTATACATTAGTAGTAGTTTATTGGTTTATTTGTCTTACAAACTTATCAATAAAATAATAAATAAAAATAATATAAAAATAAAATAAAATAAAATAAATAATACAGTACATAGTATAATTTAGGAATAAGATAGGAGGAAATAAAGTGACAAAACACATATGTTAAAACAAGGTGACAGCAATCAAATAAATGAATTTCCTTTATAAGATACCTCAATTTGTTCAAAGTATTGGGTTCATGGCCTTAGTTATAAATTTAACAGTTCTATAATGTGTACTTCTAAGGATGAAATATGGTTGTGATCCCAGTGGCTACTCTTTCCAAAAAGAATGATAACCCAGTGTTGGCAAAACCCACCTCTAAGTAAGTCACAGTATTTGCTTGTTCAATAGGCTCCTCATTGAATAGTTCACATTATTTCTGTGAAATACCATAACTTTAGACTTAGTTTTATTGAAGTTTAAAGAATTAAGAGCACAGTAGGCATTAAGTTTTTGCAACACTCTTTTGGCCTATTTGGGACTGTGTCATTAGAGTCATGTGCTCTGCATATAGAAGTATATTAATGAATTTATCATGGATCTTTGTGTCTGCACAGACATTATGAGTGTCTGCAGCACACAGAAATCTTGGTAAATCATTAAAAAGAACTGGGGATAAAATACAACTCTGTCTGACACTGCTATGCATGGATATATTTTTAGACAACTACTTAGACCTGTACAGACTTTAAATGGATGTTTCAGTAGACAGCCTTCATCCCTATTCATAATATCAGGAATCGGTGTAGACAACATCTACTGAAATGGAGGAGTATTCTTGCTAAACAAGGTTGTCCCACCACCTTGTTCTTGTTTGTATAGGTAATATATTCAGACTTAGTCTGAGTTATAGGCATAATATTGAATGTACTTTTATAGCAATTTTATAGTGATTAACTTAATGTTCAATAATGCTAAATCAACAGCAGATATAGAAATGTTTTGCATATATATGTTAACCTCAGCACAGTCGCCCAGGAACAAGATTTTAGGGGGAGGGGGAGAAGCCTCATTGTTGGCATCGTATCTGAAAAGTCTTTGTGATGTCCATTGAATAAATGGTCTCAGATATATTTTCTTGAATGTCTTAAACCACGTTGCATTTGACAACACCCCAAAGATAAAACTGCTCAAGGATACTTTTAACCTCATACAACTATGAGCAATCTTCTTTAATATTATTAGCTAATATTTTTCATAGTATTGATTTTTCTTGCTTTGTTGTACCCAGGTCAAAGTTGGTATAATGTGGGAGATTTACAATAATTGTAAAACAAACAAGCAAATAGTGTTAAAATCCAAGGGCAATAGTCCATAGTTTTCAAAAGCCACATGCAAATAAAAATTGTAAGGCTGACACTTCCAGCGGAAGAACCTTACATTGTCTATGAGAATCTGAAAATTGACTTTATCAACAAGTAGTTAAAGGACTTCTTGTAAAGCAGAATAGTTACACAATTTCTACCTGGACAACACAGAACAAGTGGGATGTATAGAGAAAAGCAAGCACATTTATTTCTGTGCTTACAATTCAAAATGTTTGCGCTGAGTTACTCTTTTCAGAATGTTTACATTATATTAAACTGATCAGAGACTGAAGAACAAATAGAACAGAAAGTCTAAGAAAAGACTACCTCTCCTTTTAGCATTTTGAAAAGTAAATATAAAAAGCAAAATAAACTCAAATTTGAAAGCAATTTGAAAGCTCATCTTCTTGCTTGTCACAGATGAAAATGGAGAGTTTATCTCTAGTATATCTGATTTCACTTTATAAACTTCTACAGGATGGAAAATTCTCTTCCTTCTTTTATTATAGATTGTAGAAGATTCTTTTCGGTCTGGTTGCCTTAAGTTGTATTCATTTCTTCTAAAATGGCCTATCCGGCAATTGGTTTGTACAGCAAAATCTTGGATGTAGACTAGGCTGAGAAGTAGTAGGGTGGGATGGCATAACTACAGAAATCCTGGATTGATTATGTGGATACAAAACATTCTGGTTTAGACCTGGATATGTATTACAACTGGTATTTTTTAAAAATATACATCAATATCAATACATGAACAGTGAGACATCTGGGTATCATTCATTGAATACAAGTAATAGTGATAGTATTAATATTATTAATATTATTAATTCCAGTTGCGCCCCTACCTGGACCGTGATGCCCTACGCACAGTCACCTATGCACTCGTCACCTACCAGATCGACTACTGCAATGCTCTCTACATGGGGCTGTCCTTGAAGACCACTTAGAGGCTTCAGCTGGTGCAAAATGCAGCCACGTGGGTAGTAATGGGAGTGTCCTGACACTCTCATGTTACACCTCTCCTGCGGGACCTGCATTGACTACCGGTTGCCCTCTGGGTGAGATTCAAGGTGCTGGTAATTACCTATAAAGCCCTACATGGCTTAGGCCTGGGGTATTTGGCGGACCATCTGCGGCCAGCAACAGCTCCCATCCCCCGGTGTGTTCTCACAGGGAGGGCCTCCTTGGGGTGCTGTCGGCCAGACAATGTCGGTTGGCGACCCTAGGGAGCGGGCCTTCTCTGTGGGCACACCTACCTTGTGGAATCAGCTCCTCCTGGAGCTCCGGGTGTCCCCTAACCTTTGCTCTTTCCACTGTGACCTTAAAACATGGTTATTTTGCCTGGCTGGTTTGGACTGAAGGGGTTTTAAAGGGGATTTTAATGGTCTTTTTATAATCTTATTGGGTATTTTTAACATTGATTTTACTTGTTTTTATTGTTGTGAGCCGCCCTGAGTCCTTACAGAGATAGGGCGGCATACAAGTTTAAATAATAAATAATAAATAAATTAATAAATTAATTATTTGTTATTTAGATCATACT
This sequence comes from Pituophis catenifer annectens, assembly GCF_029215685.1. Lineage (NCBI taxonomy): Eukaryota > Metazoa > Chordata > Lepidosauria > Squamata > Colubridae > Pituophis > Pituophis catenifer. The sequence goes on from NW_027256884.1 coordinate 89,703,609, forward strand.
TGTGTAATTGTAATGTTATATAAATATTTATGTTAAAATATAGGACTTCATGATTAAGTTATTCAGCATTTAGTCCCCCCATATTGTTATTGTCTAAAGACAATAACAATATCATTAAAACATACATAGCATCACCATCTTTCAACATCTAATCTTTATATCTAGCTATTACTTTTAATATGTTATATAAAATATGCATAATAATATTCCCCTTATTTCTTGTTTCTGCCTCTATTATACCTCCCAGTAAAGCCAATCTTGTGTTACAAAACATTTCCTTTATCCATCATCTCTTGCCCATTTTAAAATTTCAATTCTTATTTGTTTTTTGACTTGCCTCCCAAATTCCTCCCTTGGGTCTTCATCTTTATCTTCTTCTTTTCTGTTTCTTCTTTCTGTTTAACTTAAGTATTTCTTCCATCTCTACTGTCTTTTGCTGCCAAACCTCCAGAGGATCTGCCCAAATCTCTATTTTCTTTTCACAAATATCTTTCTGTTTATCCAATATCATTTTCTTGTCTTTTAGCATGTATTTTCCCTGACTTGTTTCATAAGTTTTTATTACCTTCTCCTTATCTTCTTGTTTTCTTTGTTGATTTGTCCATTCTATCTTTTTCCCTAGTCTCCCTATTATCTCCTCTATTTTCTGAGCTTTTTGATCATTATTCATTATTCCTTGTGAAGCACTTTCTCGCTTCCCATTTATGTTATTCATTAAATCCATTATCTCCCTATGATTACTTCATAATATTATAAATGCTTTGAAACATCAACACCATTTCTTTTTGCAGCCCGCTGCTGAAACATCTTATTTTCTTTTGATAAGTCCAAATATAGTTCAATAGTTTGTTAATGATCTGTCACTGCCCCAGAATCTCAATTATCTTTGCCCTCAGAAAGTCAATCTGGAAGCCATACTCAGTCCTGATGTTGCTCATCAGGGAGTACATTAATATAGTTCTTTATACTCTTTTTAGGTAATCCAGAAAAAATTCCAAATATCTCCTTAAGTCCACTCTATGAGTTCAAATATCAATCCTGATATTTGAAAGTCACTTTAATTAGATGTCTTCCGTATTTTCACCATTAGAGCTCCAGTAGTCATAGAGTAGATAAATATAGAGCAATAGATAGCACAGCAGTCTTCCAGGTGTTATTTCTACTTTCTCCTCTGTCTTATCAGTTTTTCCCAGGGTTATAGGAATATAATGTTTATTCAATTCACCAGCAGGTGGTGCCTTTAGCTTAACTTCAGTGTTGTACAAATTCTAACAGGTTCCGTTTGTGTTTATTCAAACAAATAGTCAAAATTCTGACAAGTAATTCCAACATTTTAAAATGCCTTATTGCCAATAAAAATTAGAGATCCAATCTTTCTATATTTTTAAAGGTTTTGTGCTCTCTTCTGAAAATCCTTTTATTTTCTTTTGGGTCTGTAATTTTTCTGTCTGTAATTGTTTGCCACTTAAACAAACTCTTCAAAGAATCTCTTTTCCAGAGTTTATTTTCTTTAGGTTAGGTTTTAGGTTAAAAAAAACATGGCACCGCACCGTCCAGTCACACCATTCCAGCACATTCTTTGTTTCTTTGGATGCCCCAGCTTCACGGCAGCCATAATGACTACCTTTCCTCTTCATCGTTGGATGAGAGGGAATTAGCCCTGGATCAAGCAGGAGAGCCGCAGCTCTCCACAACCTGAAGGGCACCCCTCCACTCTTCACCATTCCTACAAGGTGACTTTAGCCCCTTATGGGGCCCTCCAATGAAGGGATTCAGCATGAGTTCACAGAGCCCCGCTCTTCACATCCAACAGCACCACGACATCAACCGGAAGTCCAGAACCATTATTGAATCAGAACTGGCATGAAGAATAACTTCTATTGGGAGCTCTATACTCCCCACTATGTGCACATGTGTGTGGGTGTGGATGCCTTCAAGATAGATTTGAGTCCCGGAATTGTTGCAAAGTTCCTTCAGTTTTCTTGGTACCATTTTCAGAAGTAGCTTGCCATTAACATTCATACTTGACTGACAGCAAGCAACTAGTCCACAATCACGCTGCTGGCTTAATGCCTGAGATATAGCTACAACTCAGCTCACCTAGTTTGTCAATTTTTACCTTGATACCTTTTACTACTACACCAAACTGGGTTTATGCCCGTTAAATTATTCAGTAATTTTTAATTAAACAATTAGGCATATATTGGCTCAGAGACAAGTCAGGGCCAAAATGTATAATAAAATACAGACTACCATACAGGGCTACAAAAATGTATGTCTGATGAAAATGACCAGATCATGGCTTTCTGATTTTCATTCAGTTGCACTTCAGAGTGGATCAGTGGTGGGTTTCAAAAATTTTTACTACCGGTTCTGTGGGTGTGGCTTGGTGGGTGTAGCATTGCTTGGTGGGTGTGGCACGGGAAGGATACTGTAAAATCTCCATTCCCTCTCCAATCCAGGGGAAAGTTACTGCAAAATCCCCATTTCTTCCCGATCAACTGGGACTTGGGAGGCAGATAATAGATGGGGGGGCAGTCAGAATTTTTACTACAGGTTCTCCAAACTACTCAAAATTTCTGCTGCCGGTTCTCCAGAACTGGTCAGAATGTGCTGAAACCCAACTCTGGAGTGGATGTTCTTTTTAGTGATTATTTCTTGTGGAATAAAGACTTAGTAGAGATAGGATGGGTCATGCTACAGAACGCTGTTACTATACATTGAAAATATTGATCAGCCCAGACCATTTTTTGATCTACTGGTGACCCTGCATAATTACATTGCATGTGTTTCATACATAGTTCTTTCTTCGGTTTTTATTGTTTCAGTAATTTTAACCCTACATTTTATAGCATTTATTTTATTACTTATTGTGTATAGTTCTTATTGAACAATGTTGATTTTTTAAAAAAAATGAAAAGTGCTTAAATAAATAAAATGTAACACCTTCCGACCCACTGACCACAGCACCACAGTGTGATTTAATTTCATTTTATTGGTCACATAGTAATTGCTACTGAAATATGTTTGTTAATAACTGAGGTCTGGAAGGCTAGTTAGGAAGGGGAAATAAATAACATGTGGACACATTTGTGTCTTGATGTATCTTGGTGTACTTTTTAATACCTCTGCTGCGCAAGCTGCATTGTGTTCCTATCTGTTTTCAGATCCAATGCAAGGTGTTGGCTATGACCTTTAAAGCCGTAAATGGCATGAGACCAACTTATCTACAGAACTGTCTTCATCCTTTCACATCAGCCTGTCTACCTAGTTATGAATGGAAGGTACCGTATTTTTCGGAGTATAAAACGTACCTTTTTTCCCCAAAAAAGAGGGTGAAAATCTGGGTGCATCTTATACTCTGAATGTAGCCCCATCCAGCTTCTCAAATGGAGGTTTCAGGGGCTGACAAAAGCATCAGAAATGAAGCTTCAGAAAAGAAGCCCCAAACAGAGCTTCATAGGCTTTTTTCTGAAGCTCTGTTTAGGAGGCTTTCAGAGACAGGAAAAAGGGTTTTTTCTGAAATGGAATTTCAGAAGTTTCAGAAGTTTCAGAGGCAGAAAAGAAGCAAAAAAAAAAAAAAAAACCAAGGCACAGAGCCTTCAACCAAGGAACCTGTTGCTAAAATTCACCTCTGGGAACAGCTGGTTGGGGGTATTCCGGGAGGCCAATCCACCTGCCAATCAGCTGAAAAACTAAGGTGTGTCTTATACTCCAGTGTGTTTTATACTCTGAAAAATATGGTATGTCATGTACCCAGTCAGCTAAAGAATTCTGACTAGCGGAGTCTAGGAACAGAGCTTTCCCTGCCACTGTCTGACCATTCTTTGCCTCTTTTACATTTTTATATGTAATTTTTTATGCTTTTAATATTTTAATAAAATATTAATATTAATATTTTAAAATAAAATATTTGGGACTTCCAAGAGTCCTCATTGAGGGTGATGTGTGATTTCTAAATATAATATGATAAAACAAACAAACAAATAAATATAATTGAGGAAAAGAGAGTTGGCCTGAAAGGCGGAGGCAATTTATGTATTAAGTTTGGAGAAAGAAAAGTGAACATTATATTGTACTTCAGTGCAAATAGGAAATATTGCTACATCCAATGTATCTGAAAAAACCCAGATGTAGAAAACTGATTTTTCCAAGAAAGATCCCAAATAGGATATTGATGGAGCATATGTGAAAGGAGTATGAATTTTCATGAAATAATATGTTTACTAAAACCAAATAAACTGCATACGCTAAAAAAGAAAGTACCAGCATTTTCTTTTTCTTGTGACTCAGAAAAAAAAATCAGTTGTACAATGATGTTAAAAAGGAATCACAACAATCTAACAAGAATTTGGATTAGAATAAAGTTACCAGCAATTACAATAATTAACAATAGTTAATAAAGCTGTGCACCTGTATAATGGATTAAAAAGTAGAGGTTTTTTTCTGATAAGTTGTTATACTCAGCAAGTCACATTTTAAAAAAGAATATTTGAAAGCAAGGCACTCTTTACAATGCTATTCTAGCATTCAGATGGAAAGATCAATAGAGGTTTGCCGCTGAGTATTCAAAAATAGTCTGTAAGTATAAAAAGACACCTGAAAAGGTAAAAATTTAGCAGAAGGAAAGTTAACGCCTCTTTCTTTCTGTTCTCCCTATGGTTTATTTCACAACTCAAAAGAAAACTGCTGGAAGGCTTCAGTTTTCTTTTTCATCTCTACAATGAACTCTGTCAATAATAGCTAATGGATAACTGTGTACTTTTGTATTATCAGCAGAGGAATATATGAATAGGAAGCAGTGTTGCTCATGCAGGGAATCATTCTGTGAAGTGAAGAGTACTTCCTGAAAGTGACTGAGATCCACCAGCATCCCTGCAACAGTACAAATAAGGAACCAAACAGCATGATACTGTAGATGGTATACAAGGCTTTCTATCAACCATAAGGCTTTTGTAAAGGGTAAATATACATTATTTTAATGTTAGGCTTTTAAATAGTGCTATATTGTGATTATATATAATGGAAGGTGTAATAAGATTCAATTAATAACTTGCTAGATTAAGCACATAATAGGATCTTTTCTTTTTCTTCTATTTGATCGTGTCTGATTCTCAGAGACTGCCTGGACAAGTTCCTGCAGTTTTCTTGGCAATATTTCTCAGAAGTGGTTTGTCACTGCTTTCTTTCCTAGGGCAGTCAGAAAATGACTGGCCCAAGAACTCATAATCTCCCGGTTTCTAGCCTGATGCCTTAACCACTACACCAAATTTGCTCTCACACAGTAAGATGCTACATTTTAAAAGTCAGTAAATTTAACATTCTATATAGCATTTCAGCCTTGGGGCTCATAGTTTTGAGTTGATTGCTGACTAGCTGATATTCCTTTCCATGCAGTGACCCAAAGGTGCTTTTTCAGGAGGCAACTGGACTTTCTGTTTTTTCTTTGAAGATGTTTTGCTTCTCATCCAAAGAAGCTTCTTCAGAGCTGAAGAAGCTTCTTGGATGACAAACGAAACATCTTTAAAGAAAAACCAGAAAGTCCAGTTGCCTCTTGGAAAAGCACCTTTGGGACAACCATGACCTGGATGGCTGATAATCTCCATAAACTTCCCATGTACTAATTTTCAGTGTAGGCTACCTCTTTGGTGCTGTTTTCAATCAAGGCATTTGAACTTTTGGCTTTAGAAAACAGCATCTTTTAAATGGCTGTAGACATGAATAATTAAATATGGTCAGTTTGTGGAAAATACTGGATCACAAAAAGGATCTCATTATTGAATTTGCTACATGAACATTTCATGAAAAAAAAATGTATACACAGATCATGATGAGATTGATCATTTCTTCCTAGTAGATATGCACAGATAATGTAAGCAGATGGTATACAGCTACCTGTATTCATATTTTTTTTAATCCTATAATACTCCAGTGCTTCCATTTGAGAGCTGAAATGAGAACTATTTTAAGGAATGCATTAGGAATAATTCTGCAGGGTGGAAAATTATTCATGTTCATTTAAGAATGTTCAATAAAGATGTGCGCTTACAATAGTAAACATATTTTTATGAACAAAATCAAGGTATTTTAGAACTTTTTCTTTAAAGCAAGCATGCTTATCAAAGACCTTCAGAATTAGTTGGCATTTCTGACACGATTGCTATTTCCTTAACTCATATTAGTTAATACATAAACAAAATTTTCTTTGCAAAATATCTCAGTGTTGTATATTTATGTTGATATCAACTTTCTTAGTATATCTTGTATATTAAATGTTTTTAAATGCTAAATACACAGCTGTTTCTTGACCAACTTCCAGGCATCCATCCAATATCTGGAAAGGACAGCACCACACACTAACCCTGTTATTTCAGTGTATGATACGTTCTGGATTAAGTATCTTCCAGTAGTAATTATAAAAGCAGTTAGAGAAAGGTTTGAAAATGAAGTAATATCTGCTTTATTCCGTGAAACTATATGAAGACTATCACTTTTAATATGTGATTAATATGTTACTTTAATAAGAATAAATCTCAGAAAAGATGTATCATTATAAAATTTGGCTGCATGTTTTATGTTAGATTCCATCTCCTTGCTGCTAGTTTTAACCTAGTATTTTAAATTGGCAAATTGCAGACTGAAACCCACAGGAAGGACATGCTCCTAATTGCTATCAGCTAAGCACTATCAACATTGTTTCTCCTGAAATTAGATTAACACCAACCCTGTTGACACTTTTTAACAGGATCATAAAAAGTTAGCTTTATGACTGTCCTGGGAGTATGACAGACCATAGAACGTAGGATATCAGAGTTGGAAGGGACCTTGGAGGTCTTCTGGTCCAACCCTTTACTCAAGCAGGAAACCCTATACCATTGCAGACAGATGGCTGTCCAGCCTCTTCTTAAAAGCCTTCAGTAATGGAGCACCCACAACTTCTGAAAGCAAGCTGTTCCACTGGTTGATTATTCTCACTGTCAGGAAATTTCTTCTTAGTTCTATTTCTCTTTGATTAGCTTCCATCCATTGTTTATTCTCTTGCCTTCAGATGTTTTGGACCCTTATTCTTTGTGGCAGACCTTCAAATATGTCACCCCTGGTCCTTCTTTTCACTAGACTGGCCATACCCAATTCCTGCAACCGTTCATCATGTTTTAGCCTCCAGGTCTCTAATAATCTTTGTTGCTCTTCTCTGCACTTTTTTTTATAATAATGTTTTTATTCTAATGACCTGATAAAGGTCATCTCTTTATTGACACTGAAATTCAGCTGTTACATTTAAAAAAAAAAATTAAATTGTGTATTTTATTGTTTGTATCAATTTTATTGTAAGTCACCAGAGTCATTCATATGAAATGAGTGGCTATATAAAGATGAGTGGGTGGATGGATGGATGGAGGATGGAAGGAAGGAAGGAAGGAAGGAAGGAAGGAAGGAAGGAAGGAAGGAAGGAAGGAAGGAAGGAAGGAAGGAATCCTAATTGATTCTACTCATTTTAAACTGTCAAGAATAAAACTAATTCTGCCCTTATACTGGTATTTAATTATGTTATCAAAGGAATCCTACATCTAACCTTCAGAAATAAGCCTCATTATGCTCAATGATATTTAATCCCAAGTAAATATATAAATGTATTGATTCCAAAAGGATCATTTATTCCAATGCTTGTTAACAAATATAATTATATTCTGAGAATATAATATTGCTGATGCAATATATTAATGAGGTATGTCTGTAGTTTATTAAGCCTGCACATTATTTTGACATTGATTGTAGAATTAATGTTAAAAAATGAAACTTTGAGTGATTTTTTTTTACATGGCCATATTTTGAAAAAAGAAAATGCAAATGTAAAATAATTTTAGGCAATAAGCTTTTCAGCTATTATTTCATATTTCAAATTTGGAATATTATTTTTCTTATTTTTTATTTATTTATTTATTTATTTATTTATTTATTTATTTATTTATTTATTTATTTATTTATTTATTTAATTTATTTAATTTATGTAATTTATATGCTGCTCTTCTCCTGAAGGACTCAGGCAGTTTACAAAGAAAACATTCAACAATTCAAAAATTACATAAAAAATAAAATCCAATTAAAATTAATTAAAATTATTTCAATGTACAAAATCCCCCAACAGATCAGCCCATTTGATAAAAGAGCCACGTCTTCAGCTCGCGGCGGAAAGAGAGGAGGTTGGGGGCTATCCTAAGCCGGGTGGGCAAACTGTTCCAGAGGGTCAGGGCTCCCACAGAGAACGCTCTCCCCTGGGGGCTGCCAGCTGGCATTGTCTGGCTGACGGCACCCTAAGAAGGCCCGTTCTGTGGGAGCGCATGGGATGTTGGGTGGATGGCAGGAGATGATCCTGCAAGTACCCCGGGCCTAAGCCATGTAGGGCTTTATAGGTGAGCACCAGCACCTTAAAACGGACCCAGAGGACCACCGGCAGTCAGTGCAGCTTGCGCAGGGGAGGTGTCACACGGGAGTAATGAGAAGCCCCCGTAACAACCCACGCGGCCGCATTCTGGACTAGCTGTAGCCTCCAGGTGCATCCCAAGGGCAGCCCCATGTAGAGGGCATTACAGTAGTCCAACCGAGAAGTAACAAGGGCATGAGTGACCGTGGCGAGGGCATCCTGGTCTAGGAAAGGGCGCAACTGGCGCACCAGGCATACTTGTGGGAAGGCCCCCATGGTCATGGTCATCAGATAATCTTCTAAAGATAGCCATGAATCCAGGAGGACACCCAGATTGCAAACCCTTTCTGAGGGAGTGAGTACCTCCCGTCCTATCACAAGTGATGGGACCACTAGATCATGAGATACCGGCATCCACAGCCACTCAGTCTTGGATGGGTTGAGTCTGAGTCCATTTCTTCCCATCCAGGCCCGCACCACTTCTAGGCAGCGGGACATCACGGAAAGGGCATCCCCAGGGTGGTCCAGGGTGGAGATATAAATATGCTGAGTATCATCAGCATATTGATGGTACTTCATCCCAAAACAATGAATGATCTCACCCAGCGGCTTCATATAGATGTTAAAGAGCAGAGGGGAGAGAACCAACCCCTGAGGCACCCCACATGTGAGTGGCCTTGGGGAGGATCTCTGTCCCCCCATCCATACAAACTGTGAGAGGCCCGAGAGGAGGAGGACAACCACCGTAAAACGGTGCCTCCTACCCCCAACCCCCTGAGTCGCTGCAGTAGGATACCATAGTCGATGGTATCAAAAGCCACTGAGAGGTCAAGAAAGACCAGGATGGAGGAGCAACCCCCATCCCGGGCCCGCCAGAGATCATTCACTAGGGTGACCAATGCCATTTCTGTGCTGTAACCGCGCCTGAAATTTTAAAGAATCATACCCATATTAACTTTCTGGGAGAAACATATTTTATGAATATTTTTTCATAATATAAAATACAGCCTTCTGATTGTATTTGGATATGTCAGTCTACTGGAAAAATATTATTAGGATTTCATAGCAGCCATGCATTATCTGAGCCTGTGGATTATGACTATAATTTCTCTTAAATTACCTTAAATGGGAGTTACATTTGTATTGCATAAGTTAGCCTCAGAAATTTTGCAAAGTTAAAATGTAACACCCCTTCATTTTAACAGTCCTTGGCAAGATGTTATCTAAAATTGTACAAAACACATAGTTAGCTGTAAAAAAAACTAGAATCACATAAAGATTTTTAATGCATCAAAAATCTTTTTCTACAGAATTAGTTTAAAAGTTTGTTATAATTAGTATAAAAGTTTGTCATTAAAGGAAGTGGTTGTAAGGCCCCTCCTCAAGAAGCTTTCCCTGGATCCAGCAGAATTAAAGAACTTTCATCCAGTCTCCAACTTACCCTTTGTGGGAAAGGTTGTAGAGAAAGTGGTGGCACTTCAGCTCCTACGGTCATTGGATGAAACGGATTATCTAGACCCTTTTCAGTCTGGCTTCAGGCCTGGCTACAGCACGGAAACTGCTTTGGTCATGCTGATGGATGATCTCTGGCAAGCCCCAGGTGGGGGTCATTCCTCTATCTTGGTGCTACTTGACCTCTCAGCAGCTTTCTATACCATTGATCATGATATCCTTCTAGGACGACTAAGGGAGTTGGGAGTGGGAGGCACCATGTTATGGTGGTTCTCCTTCTATCTCTCTGGTCAGTCACAGTCGGTGTTGGCAGGAGGACAGAGGTCGACCCCTAGACCCCTCATTTGCGGGGTGCCTCAGGGTTCGGTCCTCTCTCCCCTCCTATTTAACATCTACATGAAACCGCTGGGTGAGATCATCCGACGATATGAAGTGGGGTATCAGCAATATGCTGATGATACCCAGCTGTATATCTCCATCCCGCGTCAGTTCAGTGAAGCGGTGGATGTGATGTGCCAGTGCCTGGAGGCTGTGAGGGTCTGGATGGGAGTCAACAGACTCAGACTTAACCCAGACAAGACCGAGTGGCTATGGGTATTGCCTCCTAAAGACTATGTCGACTGTCTATCCTTGGTTCTGGGAGGGGGGGAGAAATTGTCCCCCTCAGAATAGGCTCGCAATTTGGGTGTCCTCCTAGACTCATAACTAAGATTAGAGCAACATATGGCAGCTGTAGCTAGGGGGTTCGCCTGGTGCACCAATTGCGACCCTACTTGGATCAGGAGGCTCTCCTCGCAGTCACTCATGCCCTTGTCACCTCACGGTTAGATTATTGCAACATGCTCTACATGGAGCTACCCTTGAAGAGTGTTCGGAGACTACAGTTGGTCCAGAATGTAGCTGTGCGAGCTGTGGTGGGTGCATCTAGATACACCCACATTACACCAATTCTCCGCGAGCTGCACTGGCTTCCTATTGGTGTCCGGGCACAATTCAAGGTGTTGGTTATTACCTTTAAAGCCCTACATGGCTCAGGGCCAGGCTATCTTTGAGACCACCTTCTACCACATAGCTCCCAGCAACCGGTAAGATCCCACAGAGTTGGTCTCCTTTGGGTCCTGTCAGCTAAACAATGCCGGCGGGCCCATAGGGGAGGGCCTTCTCTGTGGCTGCCTCAGCTTTCTGGAACCAGTTACCTCCTGAGATCTGAACTACCCCCACCCTATTGGCCTTCTGGAAAGACCTGGCTTTTCCGGCAGGCCTGGGGCCGTTGATCTCGCTGTTGCAATCTTGCGAGATCCAGCCATGAATGCTGTGTATGGGCTTTTAATGTTTTTAAAATGTTTTTTATAATGCTTTTTAATAATTTTTCTATGTTCTTTGTTGTGTTATTTTTTGCTGTAAGCCGCCCAGAGTCCCTTGGGAGTTGGGTGGCATAGAAATTTGATAAATTAAATTAAATTAAATTATACCTAGATTACATTATCCAGATTGTCTATCAATGTTATATACAGGTACAGAATAGCATTTATTCACATGTATAACAACACTGTGTGTTCTGCTGCCCCAAAGGCTCTGGTCGTTTGAGCCTTTAATTTACCTCAGAGCAAGAAACTAAAATTAGAAAACATAAAAAGACAGACAGAGAGACCTTGTTACAGGGGTGAAATGCTACCGGTTTGGTCCGGTTTGCCTGAACAGTAGTAAAAAAGGTTACTGGTTCACCAAACCAGTAGTAAAAAATGTAAAAAAAAAAAAGTTCCGACGATCAGCTGAGCGACGCGTGATCGTTGGAACTTTTTTTTTTTACTTTTAAGCATTTTTTTACTACTGGTTCTCTGGAACAGGTAGTTAAAAATGCTTTAAAAAGTAAAAAAAAAAAAGTTCCGACGATTGCATGCACAGCACACATTTGGCACACAGCGCACATGCTATTACCTCACTGCTGTTAGGTACAAGCACTCATTAACAGAAGAATTTTTTAAAGCTCTTCTTTAGTGCAGCTCTTCTGCAGTACTAGTTAACTTCCACTTAACTCTTGCTGTGGTGTATAGGCAAATGTTATAAGAGCTGTGGTGGCACAGTGATTAGAATGCAATATTAGAGGCAAACTCTGTCTATAGCCAGGAGTTTGATTCTGACTGATTCAAGGTTGACTTAGTCTTCCCTCCTTCTGAGGTTGGTAAAATGAGGACTCACATTGTTGGAGGCAATATGCTGACATTTGTAAACCAGTCAAAGAGTGCTGTAAAGCTCTATGGTTGGTATATAAGTCTAAGCTCTATTGCTTTGCTATAAGAAAAGTTTTTTGATATCAGTGTTTCAGTGGTGAAAATATTCATCCTAACCCATCTATGGTTCTTTCCCTCTTCCTTTCAGAATCAAAGTACCTGGTGTCCTGCCATCATTGTAATACTTTTCATATATTTACCTCTAAATATTAAAATAAATTCATGAAGCAGTAACCAAAGGTTTAAGTAGAAAACTTGCTGAACTGTGACTTATATGGTATCTGATTGATTCATGATGAATCTGGAGAATTGTGGGGATGCAGTGAAGGCATGAATGGGGTTTTGAAAAAAGGTTGAGAGGTCAGAAGCCAATTGTAAAAGTGTCCTTAGGAATCTTTAAGAACTAAATTGATACCATAAAATGCCACCTTATTATATATATAATCCAGGAGGTGTGGTGGCCTAGAGGTGGAGCTCTTTCCTCACAATCAGGAGGCTTTGAGTTTGATCCTAGGTAGAGGCAGATGCTGGTATTTTTCTCTCTGGGCACACTGAAAATATATCTGCTGAACAAAATTCCGATTGGCGATAGGAAGGGTATCTGGCCATTAAAACACTCTGCTAGCTCCATTCAGTTGTCCAGACTTCACCCCGTTCTGGGGTCGTTAAAAGCGAAGGATGATTGTGAGTCGCAGTCCAAGCAAACCAACAATAATGATGATTTATTATTTTAATACTGTGCTATTATAAAATGACATCCAGACCACTTTTAATCCACTTTTACATTGTTTGGGTACATTTTTGAAAAATGAGGCTTTTGTTATAATCTTTAGCCAAAATTCTCCTATTTCTGAACTATCAGGTTAATGACTAGCCCTTTTCTTCAGGCGTGGAACACAAGAAAGCTAAGAAAATACAATTCTATTCCAGATGTTTTGGTCCATTTGGTTAATGTTAATCTCAAAATCAAGTATACCAATTTTACATTTTTAAAGACTTGTAACATTGATGTGGCATTATTGGATATTCTTATTCTTTGATACATAGTTAATAAATCCCAGTGATAATCACTTTTAAAATGTTATTTAACTATTTGATTATTCATAAGTATGAATTGTGAGAGCCAGTTTGATGAAAATATCAGGCAGGAAATGGGGAGACTATGAATACTAGTCCTGCCTTAAGCACAAAGCTAACTAGGTGACCATGGGCTAGTCACATTCTCTCAAAAAAGAAACCTTGCCAAGATATTTGCATGTTGTTCACTTTCTCTCAAATGAATCCTGAAAAATCTTGCCAAGAAACTGAGGGACTTGTTGAAATAGTCTCCAAAATTTGGACAAAATTGAATGGGAAAGAAAAGATAAATTGTAGACTTAATTTTAATCATGGATTCTCTCAAATAAATCACATTGGGTATCTCTGAAGCAACTAAAACATCTAGGCCACAGTGAGCTATGAAAGCATGCTTGAAATGAATATATTGCCAATCTTCTGAATTAAGAAGACCAATTCCATTTGAAGCTGAAAAAATTACTTGTTAATTGATTTAAAGTAACTGAAATGGTTTCTGTCCATACTTTCCAATAAAACCTTTTACCACTTATTTTTAAAGAAAAAATCTTCAAAAGATTTATATACTTATAAGTCTCCATATTAAAATCCAAGCTACACCCCAGTAAAACCCAAAGATTTCTCATGACATGCACTTCTAAAAATAAACACCTTTTCTATCATATTCTATAACATCTTGCTTAAATGGGATGCCAATTACCAAAGTCAAAGTTGTTCATCTTCATATAAATCAAACCTTCAGAGTTTTGTGCAACGTATGTCAGATAATCGTTCCAAAAAGGATTTACTAAAGAAACTCTCATAAACAGAATAAAATGTTTACAGATCAGGCTACATTTGATCTATAAATAGTTTCCAAATTTGGTGCATTTGAACTGTAGACATGGAAATCTTTAAGGGATATACAAGTGAGAACAATGAATATTTACCAGTTTGTGTAGGGTATTTTGTTATATTAGGCACTAGCCATAATTAAGACCACAGAAAAAATAAAGACAGCAGCTATACCAGATTCTCAACCACATAAAGTAATATCTGCTCCTGATCTGCAGCCTGGTCTCCTTGTTCTTTGTGGCTTTTATTAGGCTCTTTGTAATTAGTCTTCTGATTGTGTGTTTGTTTCTACCCACAGTAGGCTACAGTTGGTCCTGATGCTGAGGTCTATTTAGCAATTACTTTTTCTTTGCTAGGATTTTGTTGCCAAGGCAACCCACCTGCTCACCAGGTGTCAGCACTCAGGCTGTTCAGAAAACTTTTGCTGTCACAAACTTGTGACATTGATCAGATTTTTAAGGAAGATGCCAAAAGTGGCACTATCGTGTCAGATTACTCCAGCCACTTAAAAGCTTTCAAAGAAAAAGAGGTTTGTTATAGGTCAAATTAGTCAACTTCCTACTGCAGGCATTAATTATTTGTGCAATGGCACATGGCCAGGCTTGTATATTTGGAACATCCAATTTTCCAGTTAAACTGCAACTACTGGGGAAACCTCACAGAACTCAGAACACAGAATATATTACTACATTTGCAGCCGTATTATTTCTGGCTGATATTGGTAGGAAGGTCAAGAACTTATTTTAGCAGGGATTTCTTTCTCTATTTGAACTAAACATAGTTAAAACATTTTTTCATAATGCTGTAAAAATAACAGATTTTTGTTTAATGTTCTGTTATGAGTGCTGTATCTTTGCAGAATTTTTGAACTATTGTTCATAAAGTAAAGTGCCAATAGACCCAAAGACTGGAAAAACTAAATACCTTCAAGTGTTTGTCTATGTGTTTGTGTGTGTGTTGCTGAACACATTTGTGACTGCAGAATGCTGCCTCTCAGGAGTGTGTGGGGGAAGCCAGTTTCCAGGCAGTTCCAGAAGCCTAATAATTTGGAAATGATGGATAACGGTAGTCTGGGACAAAATATCTGCAGCATCTTTCTTCCTCTGTGCTAAATATGTATTCTACTTGCCAATAGAGATCTTAATTAGATTCAATCTGCTGGAAATACTACAACCTCTAATGAGCTTTCCTAGCAAGAAAAAATTATCCAAAACTGTGACCTATTGAATTTATTAATGCCATGTGAAAATAATTTTTAAGCTACATTCAAGGACATACAATATTCTGAGAGTTCAACCATGGAACCTTTGCTATAAAGTTTATGCTATCAGCAAAGTGTTTAAAAGGCAGCTGCTAAAATGGATGAGCATGCCAAATACAGATGCAGAATTGTGAAGCAATTGTGTTTAGCATTTATTTATTTTATTTTTTATTTTTATTTATTTGTTGACTACATATTAGATAATATATATAAGCATGATTGAATACATAAAATGAATACAATTAAAGGGAAAATTTGGACAGGGATGCCCCTTACAGACCTCTTAGGAATGGGGTGAGGTCAACAGTAGACAATTTTAGGTTAAATTTTGGGGATTTTGGGATGAAACCACAGTTAGGTAGTGAATTCCAGTATTTGACCACTCTGTTGCTGAAGTCATATGTTCTGAAATCGAGTTTGGAATGGTTCACTTGAAGTTTGTGTCTATTGTGTGCTCGTGTATTGTTGTGGTTGAAGCTGAAGTAGTCATTGACAGGTAAGACATTGTAGCAGATGATTTTATGACCTATGCTTAGGTCATACCGAAGGCGGCGTAGTTCTAAATTTTCTAAGCCCAAAATTTCAAGCATAAGGTATTTTGTTGTAAGCAGAGGAGTGGAGGACTCTTCTTGTGAAATATTTCTGGACTCGTTCAATTGTATTAATGTCTGATATGCAGTGCAGGTTCCAGACAGATGATATGTATTTGAGAATTGGTCTAGCAAATGTTTTGTATGCTCTGGTTAGTAGTGTAATATTACCGGAGAAGAAGCTATGCAAGATTAGGTTTACACCCCTTTATGCCTTTTTGGAGATGTTGCAGGGGTATTCTGAATCCTTGAGATTTATGCAGTATTCTGAATCCTTGCGAGCCAGTTTGGTGCAGTGGTTAAAGAAATTGGAGTTGGGTATCTTTTGGCCAGTCATTGTGTGTCAAACCCAGGAAAAAGAGGAAATCCACTTCCAAAAATGAATTTGTCCATGCAGTTATCAGGAGTCAAGACAGACTTGAAGGCACCAAAACAAAGAAAAAAACTCCATCAACTCTAAACCAACTCTAGACCCAAGACATTTTATTAACTGTGCTTTTTCTCCTGAAATGCACAACTGATGTACAGTTTACTATGAAAAATTAAACAAAAATAGTATCCTATTACTTTCATCCCACTCATATTTCCTAAAATAGTTTCAAAATTATTAAGAAGTTTTTCTCAAGCAGTTTTAACACAGGATAGGATTTAACAAATTCAGTTGTGATTAGCTTCCTACAGGACAAACTCTTTTACAGAGAAGTAAGAAGTATATTTTCTTAATTTGTTAGTGGACAAATTCTTTTTTCTCCTGGAACTGTAGTATACATATTTCACAGCTAAGGAGAAAATATTTATGAAGTTCAGAGAACATAGGGAAACGCTTTTTGATACCAACATCAATGGGTGTTGCCTCCTTCCATTGTAGCATATTCTCTAGTCCTGCCCCTCTGCAGGTCTCTCAGTTGCTGACATTTTAAGCCCCTTGTTTAGAGCTGACAGTCCTAAATTTATGCTACTGTATTCCAAACATGATTTTGAGTCCTGGAAGATTAGCATTAGAAATCTTGTAAAAAGCTTTAAAAGTCTACAAACTTAGGAAGTTCATCTATAATTAACTCAGTGCATTTAAACAAATGACAATGCTGTGATCAAGGCATGGGATCAAGGATTGTTTCCAGCTCTATTGTTCAATTAATTTGAAACATATAAAGATTATAATTATATATGTGATCATAACTAAAACAATTGTTTCAAATCCAAGAGAGATTTTCTAATGGGTTCCAACACAGTTCTAACCATTCTGGAAATATTTCAAGTTTGAAACAATTTTGGAGCCCTTTTTTTGTTCAGAATAGAAATTTCAACCTTGGAGCAGAGTATTTCAACCTTGACTCAAACATTTCAACAGTCTCAAACTGTTTCACATTAGAAATATTTTTCTCACATCTAAATGACATGTGTATACCTGCTGGAGGTATTATATATTAATATCAAGCAATGTTGTGATGTAATTTCCATCTTTGTTTTCATAGTCATGAACTTTTTTATTGTAGAGGAAAGCCTTCAGAATGTAATTTTCTTCCCAAAAGGAAATACTCTTTATAATTGGCCTTTCATAAAAATGTCCTGGGGTAATAGTATCAATTAACTGATTGTATCAATTATCTGCTTGGAATAGAGTGATGTACTTATACCCACCTTCTGTGATTCTTCTGGGTGAGGGCCTCCTGATACTGTTTCAGAAGCAGCAGGCATAGTCAAAACATCCTACTTCATTTTTATTAAGCCTCTTAAAGGTTTACACAAGTCATTCACAGAATTTTAAAAGCTTCACCAGTGTCAGCTTTATAGAAACAGTGCAATAAAAACTAATCCTTCTTTTTTTTTTTTAAGGGAGGGGGGAGATTTGTCCTTGAAACATGGTTTAAGTTTTAAGAAATAGTATAGTAGATTAGTCTCATCTTCTCAGTAGAGCTCTTAGAATGTCACATGGGAAAGCATCCCTAAGACATTTTTTTTTATTTTAAAAATTCCTTTTTTAATTAAAGCTTGTAGAATTTGAGCCCTCTTTCCTTGTCTTTTGCAAGTGGAAAGATTCTGCAGTCTGGGATGTGAGCTGTGTGGAATTTTAATTTGGAGACAGTGAATCAGCCCAAACTGATTCAAATTCTGGTGCAATCTTGGAGATCAAGACATGCTTATGCAATCCTCCCAATCTTTACTGCAGCAGTATAATGAATGGCAATAACAGCAGTCCAGGGAGATAGGAAGAAAAGTAATCTCTGACCTATTTTGTTTATCTGCATGCTATCATAAGGTCATGCTGTCACAAGATACAGAAGCACTCAGAGGAAGTCTCCAATTCTGTTCAAATGATTCCTGAAGGGAGTCAGAGGTTACATATAGACATGCAAGACAAACACTTTTGGCCTTTAGCTGATACTAGAGGACTGAATCCCCAAACTCTCTAACAAGATGTTTTACTTTTTGCTTAACAAGAAAGCCCATTCCTGGCTTCATTGCCTGCACTGCATAAGGGTTATGGACAAGAATCAAATTTCATTTCAAGAAATAAACATTCATTTAATCAATACATAAATATTCATTTTAATAAATAGAATAAGAATAATTTAATACTTTATTATTCTTGTGTGTGTGCTACCCCCTCTCAATGACTCTAATTATTTCAAGAATCAGACTTTAGTGTTTTTTTTTTTTAAATTTGACCTAATCACTGGGCAATTCTGGGCTGGCCAGGGTCCCCTATGATAACTTCATTCATAAAGTTATTAGAAGTATAAAAAGAGGTTAAACTATGTTCCTTGGTAATGATATGTTCCTTGAAGAAAGGATGGAATCAAACTTTAAAAGAATACTGAATTAATATTTATTTCTGCTAATGGAATAGCATTACTAATACTTGTTTGATAAAGTAGACCATAAACTACTTCTTGATAAGCTAAAAAAAATGTGGAATAGACAACATAATCATCAGATGGATTTGTAGCTGGCTGACAAACCATACTCAACAAGTAGTCCTTAATGGTACTACATCCATATGGAAAGAAGTGAGCAGTGGGGTACCACAAAGGTCTGTTAAGATTCTTCAATATCTTCAATTAATGACTTATATGAGGGAATAGAAGAAGAACTCATAAAATTTGCAGAAGATACTAAACCGGCTGGAATATCCAACACCCAGAAGACAAGCTCAGGATCCAAAAAGATCTTGACAAACTTGAACAATGGGTCCTATCCAACAAAATGAACTTTAATGTGGAGAAAAACAAAGTATTACATTTAGGCAGGAAAAATCAAAGGTATAAGTACAGATTAGGCAAGACCTGGCTCAAAAACAGTAACTGTGAGAAGGTCCTTGGAGTTCTAGTGGATGATCACTTGATTATGAGCCAGTAGTGTGCAGCAGCAGTTGTTCTGACCTAGGCACCTTTAACAAGAAGGAGGCAGGAATTGATCCCGGCAAAACCTTTTATTTACACAACTGTGAATTACATTCATTCACAGTCAGCAAGGTTTGTCCAAACAGTTTTTCAAAGGAATATTTCTCAACACATCTTATCTTGTTTGGCAAGCTGCCACATAACTTGTTTCCAACCGCAGTACAAGGCCAAACTTGGCACAGAGTCTCTCAGAGTCACAGAATGGACAAATTATATCCTGCGAAATCCCACTCCCTGTTCACTCCTCTTTTATTTCCTATGGGAGTGTCCAATCACTTCCAAGGTGTGGCTTTACTCCTGAGTCGACCCTGCTTTCTGAGTTGTTCTTGTCTTCTGGCAGCTCTGCGCATGCACACACTGAGAATGGGCTCCAGCTGTTCCTCTGCCTTGCTGTTGTCTAGCTCCCTCTCTGCCTCTGATGCAGAGCCCTCATCCGAACTTTCCCCAGTCCTCAGGGCTGGCCCAAGTTCTTCTCCAACCTGCTCACTGTGCAACTCTGCTGCCATCTCTGCTGGCCACCAGTGGGCCACAACAGCAGCAACCACAAAAGCTAATACAATCCTGGGTTGTATAAACAAGCATAGAATCAAGATCACATGAAATATTAGTGCCACTTTATAAAATCCTAGTAAGACCACACTTGGAATACTGCCACCAGTTTTGGTCACTATACTACAAAAAAGATGTTGAGTCTTTGGAAAAAGTTCAAAGAAGAGCACTAAGATGATCAAAGGCCTGGAGACCAAACCATATGAAGAACAGCTGCAGGTTTGTCTAGTCCAGGTGTGTCAAACTCAAGGCCTGGGGGCCAGATCCGACCCATGGGGTGCTTAGATCTGGCCCATGGGGCTGCCCTCGAAACAGCAAAGGACAAACCTGTGATGCCTCTGTCAGTGAAAATGGTGCTTTGGAGGCTGCATGTGGCCCTCCCAAGCTCCGTTTTCACTGGAAGAAGATTGCAGGAGACCATTGCAGCTGAAAACAGAGCTTGTGAGGCCCTAGGCATACCTCCAAAGCTCCATTTTCGCTGGCAGAGGGTTGCAGGAGGCAGTTGCAGCTGAAAAGGGAGTTCGGGACCCTGTTGTCACTGGCAGAGCTCAGACCACCACAGGCACCCCTGACATGAGTGATGTTGAGCTGGCCACACGCAACCTGTCCATGCCCACCCTGGTCCCCCAAGATCAAACACAACCCTGATGCGGCCTTCAATGAAATTGAATTTGACACCCCTGGTTTAGTATTCCAGTATTTGAGGGGCTGCCACAAGGAAGAGATGGTCAAATTATTCTCCAAAGCCCCAAAGGAGGGCAGGACAAGAAACAATGGTTGGAAACTAATCAGAGAGAGAAGCAACCTGGAATTAAGGAGAAACTTCCTAACAGTAAGGACAATTAACCAGTGGAACAGCTTGCTTTCAAAAATCATGGGTGCATCATCACTGGAGGTTTTTAAAAAGAGACTAGACAGTCACTTGTCTGAAATGGTATAAATTTTCCTGCTTGAACAGGAGGCTGTACTAGAATATCTCCAAGGTCCCTTTCCAGTTGTATTCTATTCAAGTTTGAATAGAATTGAATAGAATATTCAATTCATTATTCAATATTCAATTCAAGTTTTAAAGTAAAACATGGAATCTTCCTTATATCTTCTGAGAACTTTTACATTGGATATTCCAAAGATTTTGTGCCTTAATCTCTTCCCCCACCCTTCTCTGTTGATGTTGTAGTCACTTTTTTATTATTCAGGTTCATTACTATTGCTTGAAATAATTTAGAACAGGAAAAATAGCGTAGATCCAGTCAAGGACTGGTTGTAAACCAGTGGTGAAATCCAATTTTTTTTACTACCGGTTCTCTGGGCATGGCTTGGTGGATGTGTCAGGGGAAGGATACTGCAAAATCCCCATTCCCACCCCACTCCTGGGGGAGGATATTGCAAAATCTCCATTCCCACCCCACTCTGGGGCCAGGTTTCCAAACTGCTCAAAATTTCCGCTACCAGTTCTCCAGAACTTGTCAGAACATGCTGGATTTCACCCGTCTTAAACTGAAATAATTCTTTTTGTAACCTAGTGAAGATCTCTGAATCCAGCGCCTCCCAGGATTTAACTTGATATGCCCTTACTCCTTTTCATGCTGCTTCCTGAATCAATAACATTTTCTACAAGGTTAGAAGGTGATTAATGTCCACTTTTTGTCTCTGAATTAGACCGCTCCAATCTTGAAGAGGTAATTTCAATCTCTTCCATTACCAAAGGTGTGAACCTGAACTTTAATACTGGGAGATTTGATTGCAATATCAGTAATGCCGTGGTTCTCATGGTTGTGTAATGAAGACACTATAGCATTGTGTTTTATGACTTTAGAGCAGAAAACTGTACACATACCTCGTTCTAAATATATGAAGCTAAAGGAAATCTTGGTTTGGACTGTTGCCAGATTGACAAAACCAGTGAGCTGAATTCAGTAAAGTAGATTGATTGGCATCCCACTGACATATATAAAGGCATCCTCTCTCTGTATTCACATACTATGAACACAATTTACCAAGGCAACAACCTATGTTTTTTTCTAGTTCTCTCTTTTGTGTCTCCATTATTTTCAGGGAATGGTCTTTGAATCATGAGTCAAAAGTTCATGCCTTATTTTCTCAAAGTCACAACAGCAGGGGTATTTTCCTTTACCATTTCCACAAGCAATAGCTAGAGGGAATAATTGAATATATATGTTTGTGTGAGAAGACAAGTCTAGAGTAGTATTTCAAATACAGTTGATAGTTTGGACACTTTTCAATGTCTCACTTACACAAAGTTTTAATAATTATATTCAGAAAAAAATTATCATTATTACTCTGAAAATGTCAGAGCAAAATTTTAACTCCTGGTGATTCTACCTGTGTTGCTTTTTCCTATTAGTGTTTCAGAATTTGCTTGCCACAAGCTAATTTCAAAATGTTTTTCTTTTTTCTGTCCAGCAAATAACCAATTTGCTGTGCATATAGTAACCATGTTGCTTAGCTTTCTATGATTAAGCAATGTCAACCATGTACATATTGTCACATTCTCTTCCACATTATATGAAAATATTGAATATATATAGAAAATATATACTATATAGATAGATACTAGAAAACTAGTATCTATCTTTCCACTTATTACTACAACCATGTTTCTTGTATCTTTCAATTTATAATGTTTTTGTTTGTTTTCTAGTACGATTTGATAGCTTATTAGTAACCTTGAATAACACTGTTGTATCTTTTTATTCTTGATGAATGTAATTTATTTTCCTTATGTACACTGAGATATAAGGAGACAAAGACAAATTCCTTGTGTGTCCAATCACACTTGGCCAATAAAGAATTCTATTCTAAATATTGAACGACCTAAACCAGGGCTTTTCAAAAGGCAGTAGAACTTTATTAAAAAAAAAAATCCTGGAATGGGTCATCAACAAGGTGACAGAGATGGAACTTCTAAATGACAGATGAGAAGCCTTGCTCCTTTCCTGAATCTTATTAATTAAAGGGAACAAGCAAATTGTCTTTACGAGGGAAAAACCGAATAAGTCTCCAAATCATTATTGTTCTTGGTTTGCAGATCTGTATTGCTCTATGGAAACTTTCCATAAGGAACTAAGGGAAAAAAACACACACACAAAGAGCTAAGACTTTTCTTCATCCTCATTCCCTTGCAGATAGTTTCCCTTTCCCTTTCTCCTGTGGAAATTTAGGATTCTGAGGAACCCATTTGAAGAATCCTGACCTGAAGCATTTTAGCCCTTCTGATCAAGGGCTAAACAAACTCCTTTTTGTGCAATCTTCCTTTGCTGATAATTTTCAAGGAATTAAAAATAAGCAATTTTGATACTGAGTAAGGCAGAGAGGCTGAGTGGAAAGGAGAACTGCTTATTTTTTAAAAAAAGAAATGTAAATGTTAGTGTGTGTGTGTGTTTACTAGAATTATTCCCACTTCCTGTTTTGGCTGTATTCAATTTGCTCTTTGTGCTACCCACAACTATATCTCAACTTTTACACTTGATTCCAAAAAGTTGTGCGCCCATAAACTAAAGATACCTCAAGCCCAGAGGCATTACTTGCTTCCAGTAAAGCCTAAATAATGGAAACCTGGCTGAGGGTAGACAATCCATTAATCATGCAAGGATACAGTGGGGAGCTTCTCCCTTGAGGGTGGAGACAGCAGCCAGACGTGGGTTGTGCTCATTGGTCAGAGGATGGACTGAGCCTGGAATTCTTTTAAATCCGCCCCCTGTTGCTAGGGCTCCCAGCTTTTTGCTCAGTCATCAGACTGGACAGTTGTGTGGATTGTGGCTCTAGTGACCTTGGTTTTCTTAGAGCTATTCATTCTATTTGATTATTAGGTTTGACTATTGGACTGATTTGACTATTCTAAGTATTCTGATTCGGATTCGTTACTCCAGGCCTCACAGAGTTTTTCCTCATTGCTGAGGCCTTTTCCCTCCCCTTTTTATTTCCTTTTAGTCCTCCATTTCAGCATTTATAAGGTCAGTGATTGTTTTATTTCATTTGGTGGAGCTTAACGCTCCCGTGGGTGGGGTATTACCTGGCCTTCTGCCATCCCTTCTGGCTTTCCTTTAAAAATAAAACAGTGGAGCTTCGCGCCCCCTCCATTTGCTGTCTGGCGGCCATTTTATATCCAATTGAGTGTAAGCCTATTGCTGTCCCTAAGAGAGTCTCGAACTCACTCTTATAGCCGCTTGTCGGCTCCGTGAATTTTCTGGCCGCTAATTACCTCGTTCGGCCGGAGAAGGGCTTAGACGACTTTGTCAGCCCTGTAAACTATCCAGAGCCTCACCTCGCTAGCCTCGCCACGCTATCAAGCCTCGCACTTAACTATGAGGCGCTGACATAGCAGTGGAGCCTCGCGCTTCCCTTGTGTATTGGGCGCCCAGCGTTAATTAGTTTCAGCTGCTGGGCGCTTTTTTCGCCGGCGTTTTTTTCTCGCCGGCTCTTGGGCTAGGGCTGCACGCCCTGTTTGTGGCTGATCAGCTGGGAGGTTTGCGAGGCTCTAGGGCGCTGCCCAGGTCCACTAGGGAGAGCCTTAATAGGCATTGAGGAGTATTCCTCTTCTCTCTCCCTTCGCGCCCGCGCCATTTGAGGCGCCAAATTACCGGCGATTTCTGAGGGCCTCCAGTCTGATTTACTGTGCCCTTGTCATCTGTGGCATCTCACCTGCCATCCATTTACCAGCCAGTAAAGATTTTTCTGACACCCCAAGCTACCAGCCTTAATTAATTACCTGGTAGCTCATTCAGCATTAGGCTCATTATGCCCAAATCCTTGACCAAATCTAAGCATGGCCGTAGGGCCACAGTGCGGGCTCAGTCTGTGGCCACAACCAAAGAGTGCCACGCACAGGCGCACAAGGCGCTTGCCCCGGCCACCGGTTCTAAGGGTTCAGCCAAACCTCCCACTAAGGGGATTGAGCAGGACAAGCCTCCTACCAATCAACGTAGGGAGCCTTCTGCATTAGACCTGGTGCACCCCAAGGGGCCCAGGGCTACTTCTAGCGAACCCAGACGGGTGTCCTCTGCCACTTCTGATCAAGTGTCTCTCCAGGACTACCAATTGTCTGCTGAACCCACTGATATGTGGGGTTCTGCTTTGCCCAGAGTCATGGTTCCTCCAGTGGAGTCTTACGCTCCCATTCCTTCGGGGCTTCAGGCTCCTCCAATTTCTGTTCCGGTCCGAACCTCTACAGAGGTCGGACCGGCTGGCGACCAAACACAGGTTACTTGGCGTCCTGAGGACATTCAGCGCATGATTTCTGTGGCTGTGCAGCAATCTTTGGCGGAGCGAGGTTTTCCGGCTCATAATCCTCCCCCCACCCAGTCCGTCCTTGAGGCCGATGAGGAGCCTGTAGACGATTTTAATATGGAGGATGCAATTTCGCTAGCGGGATCAGATTCCCCGGCTATCTCCTGTGTCAGTGAACACTCCCTTCAGGTTGCTGGGGGGGACCTAGAGCCAGACTTATCGGAGGATGAGGGTTTACCTCCAGATCAACCCGCCTTTACGGGCTTGTTCCCCCAGGCCTTATTTAAGTCTCTATTGTTCAAGGCGGTGAATGCGGCCCAATTGGGTCCCTCTGGCCCCCCGGAACCTACCTCTGCGGTAGGTTCCTTAAACCCGTTGTTTGCTGAGCAACCTAAACCGGTAACAGCAATACCTACCCCTCCTCTCTTTTTGGAGGTCATACATAAACAATGGTCTGCGCCATCTTCAATTCCTGTACCATCCTCTACGGACAAGAAAAATTTCATTGTGTCCCCAGACCTTGATTCCCTGCTGCAGATACCTACTATTGACGCCCCGGTGGCAGCTTTGCTTTCAGCGTCCTCTCTACCAGGGGATCCGGAGGAAGGTCTAAGGCCGGAAGAACGCAGAGCTGAACAAGTCCTGCAGAGGGCCCACTTAGGGGCAGCATGGGCCATTAAATCGGCGGCCACGGCCTCTTTCTTCAATCGCACCACGCTTCTCTGGCTTCGCCAGCTACAGGAGAAGATGGCCTCTGAGGACTCGAGGTTGAAACAAGACCTCAACAAGATTGTTGCTGCGGTGCAATTTTCTGCGGATGCCACCCTGAACGCTACGAGGTTTGCTGCCAAATCCATGGCCTCCGCTGTTGCCGCTCGTCGCTTGGTCTGGCTTCGTCACTGGCAGGCAGATGCCAGACACAAGTGGCGCCTAGCCTCTGTCCCCTTTGCGGGCACCAAGTTGTTTGGTGATGCCTTGGACAAGTTTCTCATTGAAACCAAGGACAAACGAAAGATCTTGCCTGCTGTTTTTCGGAGAGGGGAACCCCGCTTCTCTCCATATGGTCCTCGCCCCCCTATGAGGTCTTCGGAGGGCGGTTTGGGCTCCTCCCGTTCCATGGGAAACTTCCAAACGGGGTATTTAGGCCCTAGACAGAGGAATTTCCAGGACAGATCCTCCAGGGGGAGGGCCTTTGGTTCCCGGCGGCCCTTTCGAGGGGGAGGAGGTCGTTCCATCCGTCGCCGTCGTTAGTAGTGCCTGCAATCCTCCCATTGGCGGAAGATTGGGCCTCTTTGCCAACATTTGGGAGAGTACCACTTCGGATTGCTGGGTCCTGGCCTCCATCTCATCCGGACTGGCCATTGAATTTCTTTCCACCCCCCCTTTGTCTTTTACTCGCTGTCCCCTGTCCCAGATAGCCGAGCGTAGATCCCTCATGGAGGCTGCTATCAATCATCTCCTGGCCATCAAGGCCATTCAACGTGTGCCCTTTAATCAGGCGGGACAGGGGTTTTACTCTCGGGTCTTCTTAGTCCCTAAGTCATCGGGTGGGTGGAGACCTATTCTGGACCTTAAACGTTTGAACCGGTTCGTAATCTATAGAAGGTTCAAAATGCAATCCTTGCGTTCTATCTTAGACGGTGTACGGAGGGGCGATCTCCTCTGCTCAATAGATCTCACGGAGGCTTACCTCCATGTCCCCATTCGCCCTTCCCATAGGAAGTTCCTCCGTTTTTGTTATGCTGGGGTTCACTACCAGTACACAGCCTTACCCTTTGGCCTTTCCTCGGCTCCCCGTAGCTTCACTAAGATTTTGGCAGCCTTGGCTGCTCACCTCAGGCTTCAAGCCGTTCGTCTCCAGTGTTACCTGGATGACATTCTCCTTATGTCATCTTCCTATCAGCAGGCCATGTCTGATCTCCGCCTTACAATTCAGACGCTAGCGTCGCACGGCTTCTCGGTTAATGTAGAGAAAAGCCATCTAAATCCTTCGACTAGGATCCTACACTTGGGAGCTATTATTGATTCGGAGCAGGGTAGAGTTTTTCTCTCCCCGGATCGGCAGGCCGCGTTGAGATCCATGGTATCTAAGGTCCTGAGGGATAAGAGGGCTTCCCCTTTATTTCTTTCCAAACTCCTAGGCAAGATGGTCTCGGCCATCTCGATTGTTCCCTGGGCCAGGTTACACCTCAGAGACCTCCAATGGTTTCTCTTGCCTTTTCAGAGAACGGGCAGGGGATCCTCTCTCACCAAAGTGGCGGTTCCAAGGGCAGTGCTTTCCTCCCTGCGCTGGTGGCTCTCTCCAATGCTCTCCAAGGGCTGTCTGTTCCTGGACCCTCAGTGGGTAACAGTGACTACCGATGCCAGCACATCCGGATGGGGAGCCCACTGTGGAACTCAGATCGCGCAGGGTACGTGGTCCAGTGTGGAAACTACCCGCAGCATCAATTGGCTGGAGCTGCGAGCAATTTACCTGGCGCTTCGAGCATTCCAACTTCTGGTTTCCGGCGAGCACGTGTTGATCCTCACCGACAACACCTCTGCCAAGGCGCATGTCAATCGCCAAGGGGGCACCAGGTCCCTTTCGCTGATGCGGGAAGCAAAAAGACTAGGCCTTTGGGCGGAGAAACACCTGGCCTCCTTGAAGGCGGACCATATCTCGGGGGTCTCGAATGTGACAGCAGACTGGTTGAGCCGCCAACAGATAGACCATGGAGAATGGAGCCTACATCCTCTCCTTTTCCAGGGTATAACTGCTCGCTTCGGGAGTCCGAAGATAGATCTGTTTGCATCCCACCAGAACAACAAGTTGCCTCGCTTCTTTTCCCGTTTTCCGTCCAATCAAGCGGAAGCGGTGGATGCCCTACGCTCTCCTTGGCCGCAGGTCCTACTTTACGCCTTTCCGCCTTTTCCCCTCATCCCGAGGGTAATTCGGAAACTATTGCTGGAACAGGCGGAGATCATCCTGGTGGCTCCACACTGGCCACGGAGGTCGTGGTTTGCGGACCTCATGCATCTTTCGGTCTCTCCTCCTTGGAGGATTCCTTGTACTCCAGATTGCCTCAGCCAAGGGGCGATCCTACATCCGGACCCTCAGTGGCTTCAGATGACCGCCTGGCGATTGAGTGGGAAGCTCTACAGCGGGACCTCATCCCTTCTGATATAATTCATACCATCCAGGCATCTCGTAGGTCATCTACCCAACGGATTTATTCCGCTACTTGGCGTTCCTTTGCTGCTTGGTGTAAGACTCAAGGAGTTTCCCCTCTCCAGGCTTCCATCTTACAGATCCTTCGTTTTCTCCAATCGGGCTTGGACAAAGGACTATCTCCAAACACCCTCCGGAGACATGTGGCTGCTATTTCTTCTATTTTGACATATAATTCGGTTCATTCATTGTCCCAGCAGCCTCTGATACGACGATTTCTCCGTGGGGCAACCAACCTCTGTCCTCCCGTACTACATCGGTATCCTTCCTGGGATCTCACCCTGGTGCTGGATTCCCTTATGGAATCACCATACGAACCTCTTGCTTCTGTCAGCTTACGCCTGTTGTCCGGCAAAGTAGCCTTTTTAGTGGCTATCACTTCAGCGCGCAGAATTTCCGAACTAGCAGCGCTCTCCACTAGGGAGGATTTATGTGTTTTCCATGTGGATCGTGTGGTCCTCAGGTTGGACCCTACATTTGTGACTAAAATTAACTCTCCTTTTCATCGTTCGCAGGAACTGGTTCTTCCAGATTTCTATCCAGGTCCTTCCAACCCATTGGAGAACCGGTTACACACCCTGGATGTCCGCCGGGCGCTCGAGCTCTACATCCAGAGGACTGCGGCTATTCGACGAACAGAATCACTGTTTGTTTCATTTCTACCGGCTTCCTTAGGTCAACGAGTTACTTCTTCCACGGTGGGGCGTTGGATCAGAACAACGATTGCGACTGCATACGAACTTCGGTCTTTGCCTCTTCCTTCAAGGGTCACAGCCCATTCTACCAGGAGTGCGGCGACCACGGTGGCTTGGTCTTCGAACGCCTCTTTGGACGAGATCTGCCGGGCTGCGACTTGGACATCTCCTTCCCCGTTTATCAGACACTATAAACTGGATAAGTTCGCCTCTGCGGAGGCTGATTTTGGGAGAAGGGTATTACGCCGTGTTGAGGCCCGGGAGGGGTGTTCTGCCCAGACTGTTCCCGCCCGTGAAATGGGACAGTGATCTTTGGTATGTCCCACGTCTGGCTGCTGTCTCCACCCTCAAGGGAGAAGGGGCGTTGGTCCTACCTGATACGCCCCTTCTCGTTGAGTGGAGACAGCAGCCAGCCCCACCCTGTTTTTTTCAGTCTGGTCATCTATGTTTATTGTACTATTGATTTATTGTTACTGTTTTTTCTTTCCACACACCGAGTCTGGATATTCCTTCGACAAAAGCTGGGAGCCCTAGCAACAGGGGGCGGATTTAAAAGAATTCCAGGCTCAGTCCATCCTCTGACCAATGAGCACAACCCACGTCTGGCTGCTGTCTCCACTCAACGAGAAGGGGCGTATCAGGTAGGACCAACGCCCCTTTTAATTTTTTTTTAAATTGAATTCATTTCTATGGTACACTAGTCGCTTTTGTGAAGAATTCAGCATGGGAATTTCAGTTCAAGGAATCTGTCTGAGTCTCATTTGCATCAGTGGAAGCAATAGAAGAAATAAAATGACCTTATTCTCTCTATTTCATAGCTACAGCACATGGTTGCAACACAGTATGATGCTGGCAAATCTTGAGTCTCAGTGCAGTGTTATAAAGATTGTGATAATTTACAAAATACAAGGCCTCTTATTCCCTCTGAAGTTTATGGTATCAGCCTGTGAGAAACAAAGTCATCCACTGTTTCAGACAGTGATTGCAATTGTTCTGTTCCTTTTTTAAAAAAAATTATTGTCACTGCTAGCAGGATGCCTATTTGCTTTTTTGTTGGGAAAGAATGTTCATTACCAAGAGTAGCTTTTTAGATGCAAATCTAATTCCTGGGGAATCACTTTGATTTTCTGTGCTAATGATAGTAATGCAAGTTTCTCTCAACTATTGCTTTCAGTTTGGACTAATACCCCTCAGCTCTGAAGATATCACCAATTTAATGACAACCTGGAAATCCTAAATCCCTCTCCAAGGAATGATAAATAATACCTGTCAATCTCTTCCACTGAATAAACACACTTTTATCTGCATTAATCACATCTGGCAGGAACTATTCAAGCCTGCTAGCAACAATCTTGGTGAACAGCTTGGTATTATTGCTCAATAAGGAAGTCGAACAGTATTAAAACACATAGACACACATGCAATCTGAAAGTTCCTTCTTTCTTTGATACCAAACCAATGTATCAATTATAAAATCCCATCAAGTGAACAGATTTGAGGGGGGGGAAATCCAAAACTAGCAAAAATCCATGTTCTGAATATTGACTTAGAGGCTAGTAGACAAAAACCTCACCCTTTAAAACAACCTGTGTGCCTTATTTATAGCCT
Source organism: Pituophis catenifer annectens (assembly GCF_029215685.1). Taxonomy (NCBI): domain Eukaryota; kingdom Metazoa; phylum Chordata; class Lepidosauria; order Squamata; family Colubridae; genus Pituophis; species Pituophis catenifer. The sequence goes on from NW_027256884.1 coordinate 89,734,184, forward strand.
TGTTTGTTAAAAAGCAAAATAATCGGTCTTTTTGTGCAGAATCATAAAATATCCAATATCTTTTTCAAAAATCTGCAAGTTATTATTGGCTATGTTGAATTCAACATTATGAACGTCCTTCCCAGGCAAGCTTATCTGATACTTATATTATGGTCTTTCAGTTTCCATTACACTATCTTGGCTCTCATAGGAGCAGAGAGGCTTCCTGGCTATTTCTCCTCCATTCCATGTTATTATGAGTAAAATGAAGTCTGATGATCATATCAGATTGCTCTTTAGAATGAAATAAGTCAAGATCTGATCTGAACTGAATTTAAATTTGCTTAGTTATAACTCATTCTAGTTGAAGAATAGGGAAACTTAGTATGATGATGATGATGATGCTTATATTTATGGCTTTATGGTCTATGGTTTGCATTCTTGATTCGTAATTTTCAGTATTTGATTAATCTGATATGCAGTATGAAAGCAGAGTAAGAATTTAAAGTTTCAGTGTTTATCATTTTTTCTCAATTAGTAAAGAGAGGAATTAAATGTAACTGTTAGGAAAAAATATTTTTATGCTAATATATTTGTCTATAGACTTTTAAATGTGTCCTCTATGCAACTATAAATAAAATATTTTAGAAATCACTTTAAGATGAATTGATATTTGTTAGCGTTGGCTTTTTCAGTCTTCAAAATAGATAATTATTTCAGTGCCTGGAAGTGTTTTTTGAATAATTATGATTGTGAGGTTCCATTTCTGTTCAGACTATTCTATTCTATTCTATTCTATTCTATTCTATTCTATTCTATTCTATTCTATTCTATTATAATATAATATAATATAATATAATATAATAATATTATATTATAATATTATTATAATAATATAAACATAAAGACAGAATAAGGAGATGGAAAAGAAAAGAAAAAAAAAGACAAAAAAATATAAAAAGTGACTTCAGATCATCTATAAAGTGATGATGATGTTATCCATTTAGTCAAGTCTGATTCCTGGTGATTCTATGGGCCAGGTCTCTACACATCTTCTGATCTTGCACTATTTCTTTGAGGTTTTTCTATGCTCACTGCTGTCAGCTTTGATAATGTCGAGTCACTGTGTTCTTTGATGGGCTGGTTTCCTTTTATTGCTAAGTCTTTTAAACATAATTCCAGTGGTACAACATCTATCCTCCCTCTTTAAGATCAGATAATAATTCTCCAGTATATATTACTTCTTGATGACTTTATTTATTTATTTAAAATTTATATATTTTATTTTATTTTATTTGTTTGTCAAACATGCACAAGATAACAAGTATAGATATGAGCATAAACTTGAACAAAGGAAGTAAATACAGATAAATGGAGACAGTTAGACAGGAATGGTAGGCACACTGGTGCACTTATGCATGCCCCCTTTACGGAACTCTTAAGAATGGGATGAGGTCCATGGTAGATAGTTTGAGATTGAAACTGTGAGGGTTTAAGGCTAAGGTTTAAGGAGTTGGGTAGAGCATTCCAGGCATTGACCACTCTGTTGCTGAAGTTGTATTTTCTGCAATTGAGTTTGAAGCGGTTTACTTTGAGTTTGTATCGATTGTTTGCCCATGTTTTATTGTGGTTGAAGCTGAAGAAGTCATTGACAGGCAAGACATTGTAGCAGACAATTTTGTGTACTATGTTTAGATCGGACTATAGGCAGCGCAGTTCCAGATTGTCCAAGCCCAAAATTTCAAGCCTGGAGGCATAGGGAATTCTATTGTGAGTAGAAGAGTGGAGTACTCTGAACCCGCTCAATCATGTTAATGTCCAATATACAATGTGCTTAAATCCTGGCAATCTGCAGAAGAAAAGTCTTTCCAATTGCAGTAATAAATTTATTTATTTATAAAATTTATAGACTGCCTGTCTTACCTCAGGGTAACACTGGGTGAATTTTGCATATAAGACAGAACCCTGTACTATCTGCAGCAAACATTCCCACAGCAGCAACTGCAATGTGATGATTCTCCCCATCATCCAAACATTAGCACACTTTGTATATGTGTCTTAACTTGATATTATTGGGAGGGAGACAAGGTTTATTAGGTGTGCTTGTATGGTGAATATACAACACATTTGATCTGAATGCCAGAACTGGACTTTATTTTATTACATTGTAAGTTATCAGTCACTGTTACTGAACTTTTTTTTAATGCAATTTTGTTGTTTTTTATGAAACATTTTTCTATCTATTTGTCTTAAACAGATAGAAAAGAATGACTTCTTTCCACAAGGTCCATTATCATTGTAGATATTTATATATCTTCATGTAATTGTGAAGTATATATTTTAATAGTCAGCATATTTTTATCCTTTGTCATACGAATTAAGAACTACAGTCCAATTGTATTTATCTGTGTAATAGCACTGTATCATTTATTCTTTGATCCCTTAAGGATTGAAGACAGTGATTTAATCAGTCAGGAGAACCTATAATTGAATAAGCAATACGTGCTCACTTTTCACATTATTGAAATTTACAAGGTTAAAAAAAATGAAAATGGCAAATAATTGACAAGCTACATCCCTATGACCAACCTTTACACTTGAGTCCAGGTTTAGGTGGATCTGATCCATTTCATTTGTAAACAAAGATGCAAAGTGCTTATAGTAAGCCACAATTAATTCAGCTCTCATCTTCAACATAATGAAGAAGAGTCATTATGTGAAAAGAAACACTGTGCTTTTCAATGCAGACACAACAGAGGCAGAGAAATTAAATATATTATTCTAGCTTCAGTGTCAAAGATAAACTTCCATACTTAGGCTGATTACTGATTGTTCTTGAGAATTCTACCACTTGCATACCACTATCATACTATTAATATATTTGCTTTGACTCTTTTCCAGTTCAGTTTATAAATTCAAACAATTTGCAACTGTCCTAATATATATATTATTGTATAAAACCCCAGAGTATACATAAACAGTTGTACATAATATTCGGCATTTTAAGGTATTTAATATAATGTTTAATTTGTCTGCAATAAATTCTGGTCCACATAAGAGGCTTGGAAAGTGCAGAATAAATGTATTCATCAAAAACTTCAGTTTCTTTTATCCATTGGAAATTATCCCTCACCTCTTTATCTGTGCAAATATGAAGGTATACAAATATTCTAAAAGAGTCATGTTGATCTTAAATAATCATCCCTCACTGTCACTTTTACTATGATTCTGTGACAGAAAAAACCTTTGGCAGAAGCAGTATTGTCCATTGCCAAGGCCCTTTTTAGGCATTCCTTTCTTATGGCAAATTATATCAGTGAAAAAACGTATGATGTCAATGCTGGAGAATACTCATATAAATTACTATCTTCTTCCAATGCAAAGTTTTTGGAACTTGGAATGGAAAAAAGGAATGCAGCCACTCCAGGATTGTACTGTTTACAGCTCTGCAATACTCTGCCCTATTCATGAAAGAAATAAAGTTGTTTAAAATAGATTTGCACGCATGCACATATCGACATATATCATCCATATTGGGCAGAAAATTAACAGGCCACAGACTGCATGTATCCTCATCCCATTTGTTTTAATCTGTAACACATTTTTTTTTAATTTACATTTATTTTACCTGCCAATGTTTTCTTTCAATTCTATTTCTTTTGTACCAAGAAAGGGTTTCCAACTGGAAATTTGTTATATACAACAAAATGTTTCATAAGATAGTGTATTTTATGTTGCAGAAAAGTGACATTGAGGTATGTTCCATCCCCTTACTTCTGAAGTCCATTCCAATGCTGTAACTAATTGTATTTTAGGTTAAGAATGTTCTAAATATCTATCCTACAAAGTTGTTTTTGCAAATGTCCAATCAATGGGAATCTGTTTCTTTTTACACAGTTTGCTGTAGGAAATAATTTACAGAAAGTGAGATCATTACTGAAGCAGACTGCTCTAAGTTTCAATCAGAATTTATGTCCGATAAAAGATACTAAGAGATAATTGTAAAAAATGTGCTTGTATAAATCAAAAGATCCAAAACTTTTTTTGAAGGTTAGTGTAAATAACATGAAGCCATTTAATATTTTATTTTATTTGCAAAGATTAAAGGGTTTATCGCCTCTCAGGTTGTATCAGTTATTTAGAATTTTGTGCTTAAAACTGATAGCAGTGTACACTCTATGAAGGTGTGCATGTAATATTCAAAATATTAACAGAATTTAACTCCCTAAATATGATTTCATACAATTTATAAAATCAACAGGAAATAAACATCTCAGAATAATGTAGCAATCCCCCCATGTAAGAATGCAAGGAAACTGCATGAATATAATCAACAAGAATCCAGCTTCACTGGAGGGCATTTTGCCTTACATATAGTGTAATCCTGAAGCTGCATCTGTTCATTCAATTTGCATCTATTCCTGCTCAAATAAGATGAGGGATAAAATTGGTGTAATCTGATAATAACACTGTGAGTCAGATCAAGCTGAATGAGGCCAACCGGCATTTGAACTGCCACCTTGCACAGGTGGATTTAGATGGATTTGAAACAGAGATGCACAATTGTAGAAGTGGAATTTATTTTAGTCACAGAAAAAAAATGTAACCTTATGTCCTCTGGCTGGATAACTCACATTATTACGGCACCAGGATAGAACATAGGTGTTAATGGAGAGACTGAAAATAGTACAGGTACAGCCTGGCTTTACCATATATTCTCAGGTTTAGTTTCAATAAAACCTTTTACTACAATTTAGTTATAAATAAATTAGACGTCTATTCTAAAGGCCCTGAAAATATAAATACAAGAAAATATAAATCTGTGTGACACATAATATTTTAAAATTATTTAAAATTATACAACAGTGGAACTAAATGTTAAAACTTTTAAATTTCTAAAAAGTCCTGGATAAAGTTATAGTTTATTTCAGCAACAGTATATAGTTTATACTGCCAGCTATTAATATATTACGTTTGAATGCCACCCAACTCTCAACAACTTTGGACATAGCAATCAAACAAAGAAATTAATATTGATAAAAGGTTAAAAAAAAAACAATTAAAATGACAGTGTGGATGGAATGAAGAAAGGCATCTCACCTGCCTTTGCCAAAGGTCTGGGAAGATTGAGGTCTTAATTGGTCTTCTGAACAACAGCAGAGTGGGGACTATCTGTAGATTTTAAAACCACCCCTAATCTCTAATAACAATTTATTCTACCCTGTTTCCTCCAAAATAAGACATCCCCTGATAATAAGCACAATCAGGCTTTTGAGCGCATGGCAATAAGGCAATAAACCCTGCTTATTTCAGGGTTCAAAAAATATAAGACAGGGTCTTATTTTCAGGGAAACACAGTACAATATGGGGAATGGTATAATTTTATGCTAATATTATTTCATGCTGAGGACTGAAAATTCTCCACTAAAGACCTAAGATTGTGGAACAGGATATCCAAAAGTATTATTTGGTTCCGCAAGTACTTTGTGCCTAACCCATTAAGCTTTTATATACTAAGGAGAATTGGGCTTGAAAAGTTTCTGGCAATCAATCCAGCTGTTTCAGGACTGTTAAGCCTATATGTAAAGGCTTTTTTTGAAAATACCTAAATATGCTTATTTATTTTTTTAGAACCTTGCTGGTGCATATTATGCTATTATGTTCAGGTTTAAGAATAATAGCATCAGAAGAGATGTGCTTGGAATTTCAGCCATCTTATTATTGCTGAAAACCCATCATACTTGAGAGAAAAGAGAAACAGCACTGAGTTGGTGTAACAACCATATAAAGCATCTGCTGGAACTATTTAAGAGGATTAATTAACCCAAATGAGAGAAGAGATACTCAGGAAGGACAACAAAGGCTGCCTGATCAGACAGCCTAGTCATGCAGTTTGTAACAATCAATGAGGGCTTCAATGAGAATAAAGATTATTTTTTCAAAAAAACAACAACACCCCACACCACTCTTTTGTCTATGTTTGCACAAAATCTGCTATTTCAGAACACCCAGGAGTTTCAATTAGAGTTTCAGCAAAGTAGGAAGCAGACATTATAGAACTCAAACAAAGTGTATGCTATCTGAGCAAGTTAGTTAAACTAGCCTTTGACAATATACCTGCATAATCTCATTTTCCAGCCTGAGCCAAACAGGTTTCCTGGAAATAATTCTTGCCTTGTAATATTAAAAAACCTGGGAAATTTCATTTTCTCAATCAGGTAATTATAAACTTTTGTTATATATATGTCATATATATATATATATATATGACTTGTGTATACGTTCAGTATCCAGGGTCAACTGCTGAAAGCTTATGAGCATTGTTGATTCTTATTACAGATTCAGTTCACACACCTGTCTCTTTTCTTAGTCTTCACTGTTGCCTCTCAGTAGGTAACTGCAAGTCATGCTGGATCTCTGTGGGAAAATAAAACAAAGATGGTAAATGACATGTCGTAATCACTAGAGGTCACAGCACAGTTGCTGGCTGGGATCTTCTAACCATTAGGTGAGTTTGTAAAAACTTTATCACGTATAAAAAAGCTACATTAAAAAAGGAATTTTGCTTATGATGGAATTTTAATGCTTGAAAATATTTACAGATAGTCCTCGACTTACAACAGTTGATTTAGTGACCGTTCAAAGTTACAACGGCACTGAAAAGGTGACTTATGACCATTTTTCACACTTATAACCTTTGCAGCATCATGTGATCAAAATTCAGATGCTTGGCAACTGACTCTGACTATTTATGATGGTCGCAGTATCCCTGGGTCATGTGATCACCTTTTGTAGGGCTGTCAAACTTATGGCCCGCAGGCCAGATGCTGGTCTTATCTAGCTCCCAAACACAACAAACCCTCTGAAGTTTAACTCAGATTCCTTTATTAGGAGTGCCAGCAGCGTATCTCTCAATGCAGGCTAACAAGTCCGTCCAGCCAAAAAATGAATTGTTGTCTGCCACATCTATTCAGCTCCACCCAGAGCTAGGGTGGGGCTTTGCTAGCAGTAGGGGCTCTTCTTTCCCATGGATCGTCCCACAGATTTCCACTGCTGTCCTCCTCTCTGCCTTCTGCACATCTGCGCATCAGGCACCCAGCTGTTTCTCCTCTTCCTCATCAGCCACCTCCAGACCTGGGGGCTGTTGACTCTCCATCTGAGGGCTAACGGATGGCCCAGGCTCCATCTCTGCCAGCTCCATTCCCTCTTCCCCCTTGGAGCTTTCAGGTTGCCTTGATGCTGACCCTGACTCCACCTCTCCTCCTCCTCTGGAGCCAGCCGCCAACACGCCACAAGTGATGTGTCAGGTGCTGGCCAGGCCCACACCCGGTTTAGCAAAGGGGAAAAAAGTTATGATACATCACATGATTCTACCATGACAACATGAGTTTGACACCCCTGACCTTTTGTGACCTTTTGACAAGTAAAGTCAATGGGGACTCCAGATTCATTTAACAACTGTGTTACTAACTTAATAACTGCAATTATTCTCTTAACTACTGTGGCAAGAAAGGTCATAAAATGGGGCAAAACTCACTTAACAAATGTCTCACTTAGCAACATAAATTTTAGGCTCAATTGTGGTCTTAAGTTGAGGACTACCTATATTTCTTTGTCAACCTTGGTTTTGAATATTCACCAGAAACATGTATCTTAAGAGTCAAGATGAGTTTCTTTATTCTGATGCTTGGCTTTTGCAAACTTATGTTATACTAGACATAGGTTTGTCTAGTGACTACGTATACTTATTAACAAAGACATATTTGCCTTGTATTTTTATAAGCACCCAAGGCTACACAATAACCTCACACACTGAAAAAAATATTGATGTCAACAGAGCTCATCTACTCACCTGAGAGAAATGCCCAGAGAAACATCTGGGGGAAGCTATTCCACTGAGAAGTTAGAATTTTAGGGTCCAACAAGACACCATTGTTTAATAGAAGAGATCCAAGGCTTTCCATCAATATTAGATCTGGTGGAAAAAGCAGAAACAATGGGAGAAAGATATGGCAAGTGGTCTGGCCCTAAGCCATAAAGGTTTTATAGATGATGACCAACACCTTGAATTGTGAAGCTACTGGATGCCAGTGCAGCTATGCACTATTTCTGAAGTCAAAAGTTCCTTTAGCATACCTATATGTCAGGCATGATAAAAATTCCACTGTATCTGGGAAAACATGTGTTATAGTATTAAATTTTTCTGAAAGTTCTTAAACTTCAGTTTTATTAAGCTGACATTTTAGGGCACAATTTCATTTCACTATCCACAGCAAATAATCATGGAAATCTTAATGCAAGAGTTTCCTCTGTTTTTTTTTTTTTCTGCTGAGTTTGGTATTTATGAAGCCTCAAATGCATTCCATACCTCAAAGTTTCATGATCTGATAATCAATATTAGCTTTACCATACAGAATTCCTACACATTCTAACTATCTCTGAGTTCAGTTACATCCCAACATGCTCAGGTTGCTGTCTATATTTACTGGCCTTGGAAGGAAAGTATTAACCAAAAGCATTTATGCATTTCCCTTGTTCTCACACACCAAATGCTCAGAAGCAGTTTGAAGATTATCTGTGATTGTCTTCATTCCCTTTTGCCAATTTATAGTGAACAAGGACTTAAATTTATTGCCTTGCTGCAGACTGTCCCTGCAACAGCAAAAATCCTTATACCAATCCACCAAAAAAAAAAAAAAAAAAAAAAAAGGAAGGAAAAGTCAAAAGATTTAAAAGACATAAAGGGAAACTAGGGATGTTGGCATCAATACAAAAAAACTTCAATGTATTTTAGATTATATCTTATTCAACAAAAAATATTTCAGACTTATTGACTCCACTGCACTTATACAGAAAAGACTAGTATAAATATTTTTGGATATACAGTGCTATTAACGTTCCATTTATTTGTTTAGTATAAAATACTTGCTCATTTGGAAAGAGGAAAATTATGCATGTGTTACGTCAACTTGAAGACAACATTTAATATTGTCAAATGTTCAAATTGTTTTGAACAATATTTCTATATTATGGAAATTGGCATCTGGTCCAAAAGAGTGATTTTTTTTTTAGGTTCTACACATAGTTAAAGAACCAATTCTTCACCAGTAGAAAAATAAACATATGGCTTTAACTACTCAGTGTTTCACAGGGTTATTATTAGCAATCTACAGTACAAATTAGTTGACATAGAAAAGCTATGGATAATTTGTGTGTGTGGTGTGTGTATGTGTGTGTGTGTGTGTGTGTGTGTGTGTGAAGAAAACATAGGAAAGGAAACAGAGTAGGATCTGAGGGTCAAGAACCAGAAGAACAGATGAGGCAAGTCAAAACTTAAACCAGAAACACCTTACTTTTGCAGAAATTTTAGCCAGTCTGAATTTTAGTGAGCCACAGTTTCTAGAATTCCAGAGATAGTACATTATGTTCATGAGGAACTTTGTCAATATGAACTTTATAAAAATTGCATTATTTCTTTTTTAGCTTGGAAAATATAAATATAAAAAGAGATCAAGCTGGTGTTTAAATACTGATAAAAAATCTAGGAGTCTGAGTATTTTAGGACTGGCTGAAAAATCTAGCATGTTCACCAGTCCTTAAAGAGTGTACCATATTTTTCAGTGTATAAGATGCACTCCGCCCCCCAAAAAAGTGGGTGGAAATGTCTGCGTGTCTTATACAGTGAATGTTGCCAAAGCCCTGCCCACCCGCTGGCCCCCACCCATCTGCCTCTGCCTCCCAGCAATTTACCTTTTTCAGCAAACAGCAAACTGCCTGGTCAGCTTCAGCATAGCCTGATTTAGCACAAGCAGCTGATTGGCGGTTGGATTGGCCTCTTGGAATACTGCCTATCAGCTTTTCCAGGCTGCAGGGATCACCGCTACCTGTCGCCACCATTGCCACTCATTATTGCTGCCACCTATCACCACCTCAACACGCCCCATTTTTAGCCTCCGCGTATCCTATTTTTGGGCGTTCCAGGCACCGATCCCCACCGCCTGGAACAGGCCAAAAATGGGTCACATGGAGGCCAAAAATGGGGCATGCAGAAGCTGAAAATAGGACATGCGGAAGCCAAAAATAGGGCATGCAGAGGTGGCGATAGGCAGCAGCGATGGGAAGTGATAGTGGTGATGGGTGGTGGTGATCCCCACAGCCTGAAATGGCTTATAGGTGGTTTTCTGGGAGGCTGATCCAACCACCAATCAGCTGCTTGTGCTAAATCAGGCTGTGCTGAAGCTGACCAGGCTATTTGCTGTTTGCTGCAAGGAGGTAAATTGCTGGGAGACAGATTTTTTTCCCTTGTACGTCTTATACTTTGGAGCATCTTATAGTCCGAAAAATACAGTATATCAAAAAGATCTCTAAGCTTGTTGACATATCCAAGGAATTGGAGTATATGCCCAGCTATATCACAACAGCTTTCATCTACATTATTTCTTTGCCATTAAACTGACCCATGCCAGGTGAATACACATATCCACAATCTATAATTAGATGTGTTGCTAGTATGCAGTAGCAGATCATTAAAGTATTCAGTAATCAGTATAACAATATGTATTTTTCTAGAATAGTTTGTCATGAATGTTTCATATATTTTTCTTATTATATTTCATATTCAGCACTAATAAAGCAAGGCATAGTATATGACAATGAATTTATTATTATTTTCATGAATTAACTAGCACACATGCACAGAAATACTGTGTGAGGTTTACATGACTGCAGGAGAGGGTCATAATTGTGAGCTAATTGCCAAGCACCTAAATCTCACTCACATGACAGTAGAAACGCTGCAAAAGTTGAAACTCGAAATACTAATCATAAATTCAAACTGTTCTGAGTAAGTACTGGTAGTTGTTAAACAAGGACTAACTTTGCTTAATATGTCTATTGGTTTCACACTTTGGCATTTTTATCAACATTTGACCCCAACCACTGGAGATGAGAACTACTCCTATCATTTTGGCCTTCTGGAAGGGTATTAAAATTTGGTTTTGTAGGTTGGCTTGGGCCCCCAAGGGGACACTCATTGCTGGAGATGGTTGACAGGATAAGAACATCTCCTCCCCAGCTGTTCTTCTTCTTGTTTCTGTTTTTGTTTTGTTTTTTGCATAGTTTTAAATTTTTAATTTATATAATCTTAAATTTTTAATTGCTTTTCATCTTTTTATGATGTAAGCTTGAGACATAAGAACTTGAAAAGGATTCAGTATTTGCTTCCAGACTTTGAGAGCTTTTCAGATCTTATCCACTTTTTTCCCTTTAAGTGTTAAGAATGCCTTATAGAGTTTATATGCTTCATGTCCCTAGTTCAGGGGTGGTATGCACTTACTTTCTCTACCAGTTCGCAAATGTGAGCCTGCACTCTAGTTGCTATAGTTTAGCAACTATAGTTGCTAAAGATTTGCAGATCAGCTTGCTATTCTTAGAAAAGAGATAAATGTTTCTAGAAGCATGTGGGTGTTTTGAGGCATAGTTTATAAAACTTCATATACTTATAGAGTGTTATTCTATTGTGTGTCACAGAAGGAAAAGAAGCAAGAAAAAACAAAAACAAAAAAAATAACCCTTCAGATTTATTAGAAAAGGGGAAAATGTGATGTCATGACATCAATAATTTCTGTACACTGAGAAACCAATAATATTCCACATAGCAATTACTGCTATACTATCTGAAGCAAATCTTCCAATATTTTTTTAAAAAATATTTGAGTGTAAAACAATATTTAATTAACAATGTTCACCAAGTTGAACAAAAATAGCATGATTAAATTTGGCAAACCAAAGTTTGCTTACATAAGTATATAAGCAGCTATGTCAAATTAAACAAAAGATAGAATGATCAGTATATATGTACACAATTACACACAGAGAGACTGCAAGCATAGAGTTTTATTTTAATTTTATTGGAATTTAGCAAGAAATAATTCCTTAAGTAACTGTAAGAGAAACAATAACAATTTCATCAGATAGATTATATCATAGAGATCATGAGAAAATATAAGATGGTAAAGCTAAATGCATTGACAATAGTACCTCCATTAATACTACTGGAATCAGTCCATTATTATTGCAGGATTATGAATGCATATTTAAGTAAATATAGTAGGAAGATTTTCACTGTATAATGTCATAATAACATTATAACTACTCACTTGGCATAACTACTCGCATGAGCCGCGATGGCACAGTAGTTAGAATGCAGTACTGCAGGCTACTTCTGTTAATTGCCAGCAATTTGGCAGTTCAAATGTCACCAGGCTCAAGATTGACTCATCCTTCCATCCTTCCGAGATGGGTAAAATGAGGCCCAGATTGTTGGAGGCAATATGCTGACTATGTAAACCACTTAGAGCGGGCTGTAAAAGCACTGTGAAGCCATATATGCTATTGCTATTACTGGGCACTACCACCCAACATTCTAGGACCGTGATGGAGAACCTATGGCACATGTGCCAGAGGTGGCACACAGCACCCTCTCTGATGGCACACGAGCGATCACCCCAGTTCAGCTCCGCTAAAATTGTGCGCGTGCCTCCTGCCGGCCAACTGATCTTCGGGTCTCTGCCGTGCATGTGCAGGGGGCAAGATGGGGGGGAGTGCGTGCATGTGCGAGGGAGCAGGGCACGTGACGGGCTGTGCACATGCATGGGGGCGGGGCACATGCGGGTGCACATGCATGCGTTGGGAGGGTGTGCATGCATGGGGCTGGGGTGCATGGATGGGGGCACACCACATTACATTTTTGGTGTTTGGGTGTGTGTGCATGCATTTACACACATGTGTGCATGCTTTGGACACTCGCTGCAGAAAAGGTTAGCCATCACTGTTCTAAGATTTAAAATAATAAGCCTGGTTCTATTTTAAAGATGTCTCATTCAAAAGATGAAACATTGGTTTCATATTTTAAAATCATATTTTAATACTCATTCAGTATATTTATATTCATGATTCAGTGTGCATATTTATTGGAATGTTCTTAACAAGTGTTAAGAAAAAGTTTAATTGGAATAAATTATTAATTTTACCAATTTCACTAGAAAAAATAAAAATATTTTTCTAGATTCCACAACATTCCACCATGTTTTCTGTACTTGATTTTTTACATTTAAATGCAAATTATCCGTTATTGTAATACCTAATATTTTCTGAGCTGTGATATTTCTCAAGTGAAATAGAAATGCATTAGCTTGTTTTGTGAATAGGTATAAAGGTTAATACAAATCATCAGTGAATGTATATAGGTTTGTCTGTTTCTTATAATTCAGACAATTACTATGAGATTTTTATGGCAAACTTAGACAAAATTGCATAAGAGTATTTCTTATGCATGAATGAAACTACAGGAAAAGGCTACCAATTCTGCTAGCCTCTTTGGTCAAGAAATTGACATCTTTGTAGTCAATCACTCTTCATAATTTTCAATGTTTATTATATATTATTTTCAAAAGTTTCTCAGAAGCAGTTAATTTAGAAACAAAGATTTGTGAAAGGAAATATTTAAACTATACTACTAAAAATACTATATCATATAAACAGTGTTGCTAAGAATCAGAGTAGTATATGAGCATATGAAACCTAGTCCTAACAATATTAATATTGCACTATTTGTTGAAACAAGAAAACAATGTACATTTAGTGATGAAAACTGCTTGTCACGGAGTCTTACCATTATATTTATTCATTGTCTATTTTAAGACATAGACCCTATGTTCTATAGGGTCTAGAACATAGAATCCTATGTTCTATGTCGCTTTTAACCGTATTATTGTAAATTTAATACTGACAAGTCAATATGAAATGCTTGCATCTACCACTGTTCATTTTTTAACTGCATGGTTTAAATCTATTTTTATTTTTAAAATGCAGGCACTTCCATCTAGGACTATCAATACTTTGCACTATTAAATATATGTAGATGCATAAAGAAATTATTAGCAGACTTATTATGGGGTAGCAGTAAGGTGTTTACCTATAAGGAACTAGTGTATATCAACTTATGCTACTATATTTCTTGGATTACTTCAGAGCACCTCCCTCTTTCTTTACTTTACTGCTTGCTTGGTAAATTGATAGCTATAGTCCCCTATCTTAAAAAGGTTTTCACACTGATAAAGGTTTGGTCCAAAATGACCAATAAATCATTTTTTCTCTTTCTGGCATTGCACGCCACAGCAACTAGACACATGCCATCACTCTGTTAAACAACTAATCCCCACAACACTGTCAAACTATCCAGTAAGGCTGTATTACTATTATTCTTCTAATCTTTCCTATTACCTATCTTCTTATGATTATAACTTGTATCTTACAATATCTTAGTTTGTTGCTTGTATCTTACGATTTATATTGTTTTATTTAGTATCCTAGTATGATTTATGTTGATTGCTTATTTAGTATCCTATGGCTATCATTAAGTATTATATATTATGATTTATGATGAATGTATTTTTATGATGACTATGATCATGATTTATCACTTATTGTTTGTATGTATACTGAGAGCTTATGCAGCAGAGACAAATTTCTTGTGTGTTCAATCACACTTGGCCAATAAAGAATTCTATTCTATTCTGTCTTAAAGGTGGAAATACCTGGGTCTTAAAAAGAAGGAACTTCTGTGGCATACAGTATAGGCAAATGTAATATCACATTGTCCAAATGATATATAAATGATCACCAATCTTCTCCTCAATATAATAAAATAACTCTAAGGATATAATTTAATTTTTTGATATGCAATAATTTAGTAACTAATTTATGAGTAGTTTCCAGGAACTATCCATGGGACCTGAAGAAGAGAAAATGTAGTAATTGTAACTTCTTATATCTTACTATGGTATATTTATGATAGTGTAGCAATGATGTGTCCTGTAGCAGATCTCCGGCAAATGAACTTCATAGCTATCTTTAGTCTTATACAATTGGACAAGTAAAATTTAGGATAAGTGATATATCTTCTCTCCATTATTTTCAACCAAACAAAATTAAACATTCACTTAATTTTGAAGTCAATGTGTTTAACTTTGCTAGATTCCGGTCTTATTGATTGTTATATTGGTAGCAATATCTGCAATACATTACAATTTAAAAGATCAGTAAAACCATGTTTGTTAGTCATAATTAAACAAAATTGTTTAAAATTCATCTTTGATACTAATTTTCCACCTGTACTCTTCCCGGATCTGTCAGGGAAATGAAACATTTTGCCAACAGAAAAGCAGTAAAATGTTGAAATTTCTTTCCAACAAGATTTCTCTTTTCTTAATAGGAATTTCTTTGTGTATCAACCTCCAGGTAGATTCAATAGATTGAACACTATGTAATAGTCTTTTATGTCTTTAGGGTGCACAGTGGCTCAGTGATTAAGATGTTGGGCTTGTTGGCTGGAAAGCTGGCAGCCCAGGTTTGAGACCCAAGTGCTACCTGACAGAGTGAGCTCCTATCCTCACCTCACCCCTGCCAGCCTAGCAGTTCAAAAGCATGCAAAAGCAAGGTGATAAAAAGGTACCACTTCAGTGGGAAAGTAAGAGTACTCCATAACATCATGCTAGCCACATAACTGCAGAAATGTCTTCGGACAGTGCTAGCTCAATGGCCTTGAAAAAGAGATGAGCAACACCTTTAGTTGGCAACGACTAGCAGAGTAAAATCCACAGGGACTCCTTTTATGTCTTTAAGGTTTTTTTTATAAGATTATTGCTCAATTGGTTTTGTATTGCATTCAGGAAGACTACAGAATAGAAAAGAGAGAGGTGTATTTTATTTTTCACTGTTTGAATGCAGAAGAGTAAACAAAGAACAAAAAAGCAAACATATTCTTCCATCCCAAAATATGAAGCAAATACAAAGAGAGTTCTTAACAAAGGAAAACAGGAAGAAAGGTAATTTTAACAGTGTGAACAATCAAAGGATTCTATGTTGCAGCTTTATTCTTCCAAAGCCAAGAATCGAGAAGCTGCTGTAAAATAACTTCTTTTCCCAGTTGTACAATGACAAGAATTGCCGAGCATGCTAAAATAGTAAAATTAAACATGGTAATTAGACTTTCACTGTCAAGGAAGCTCTTGAAGGCCGAGGAGAGAGAAACTAACTTTTTCCTTTAAAAATAAAATGAGAATAGCTGAACAGATTCACATTTTACATTAGATCTCACTTTTGCACAAGGGAACAGGATGTGAAAACTGTAGCTCTTCTTCCACTGTCTCCTATGAATGGCATTCTAATATTTCTCATTCCATTCAAGCCTTTATCTCACTTTACCTGCTATAATAGTTTAATAATTATTATATCTCACAGAAATTGTTATATAGATGCCTATCTGATTGGGTGGGTGGGTTGGGGAAACCAACCAAGTATTAAAAGAGACTCTATAGGATATCCAAACTCTTTAGGAATATTGCAAGAAGAAAAGCAAAATCTGATAATAATAGCAAGGCACAAAAAGGAACAAACCTGGAAAAAACGATGGAAGAGATCATGCCAAATGGTTAGCATATTCAACCCTTTTATACAACAAGAAAATTTGAATATTTGGCACTCTCTGAAGAGGGGAAAAGCCGGATATCAAACATTTGGAAAGACATGAAATGCATATTACAGAAAAAGTAGGTCAAATACCAGGACCAGGGAATATACAATAAAACTGATTGGCAGCAGATATAAAGCAGACAAAAAGGACCATTTCATCCTACAGGATATAATTAATGTTTGATATTCATTACTATAGGATACATTATTCACTTGGATGGCTTTAAAGAGAGATTGGATACATACAGTACATACAACCTATCATTGGTGACTGATCTTGAAAATTCAACCTTACCTGATAGATGCACAAGAGGTTATGTTATGTCTCTTGTGTCCTGCCTACAATACCCTAGCAATATCTGATTAGCCTCCATATAAAATATAATGCTGAACAAAAATGGGTCTTGATCTGATTCAATAAACCTGTTCCTGAGAGGTCTTTTGTGCTCTCTGAGCTTGCTTGTTTTCTTGCAGATGTTTCATTACCCTAAGTAACATCAATGCTAGTAAGGAGTGCAGCAAACAGCACTCCTTACTAGCACTGATGATGTTACCTAGTTAGGGTACTGAAATATCTGCAAGAAAACAAGCAAGCTCAGAGAGCACCAAGGACCTTTCATTTCAACTGTGAGTTACCAATATTTTCCTTTATTGAAACCCGTTCCTATGTTCCAAATAGGAGAAAAAGTGTTATTTTTTTATTAATGTTTGGAAATATACTGCAACATTTTGCTGTGCATTCCAATATTTGTACTAAGCATCATGCTTGCTTAGTATATACGCCATACATTATCCATATATTATGGCTTCTGTATAATGCCTTATTTGCAGTATCTGCTATCTGATTATTTTAACAGAATCTTTCAGACTTCCTAAAAGTAAATTATGTGCTTTAGTGTATGGGCCTTCCTCACATTGTCATATTACTTTTAGTGATTTGGTTTGCAGTTTTCCACATCATTTTTTCCATACATTTTAAGTCCCCTCCTTACTTATCTTTTCCTCATATATTTCCTATCGTTTCATGGTTCTGTTCCAATTGTTTCTTATACTTTTGTCTTTGGACTATTTTATCATGTTTATATAGAAGTAAGTTTGAATTCTTTTGCTTTCATATATATATATAATCATATATATTAATTCTTTCCTGCATGGATAAGTTCATAACATTCACTGGGACAATCAAGTATGCCAACTTCATATCTTTATTTACTTATAAATTATCTTTGCATTTACAAATTATTGTTTCATCAATTTTATAGGCATAATAAATCAAATACATTTAAATGTTTTCAGTAATATTTTGTTCTTTTTGCACGTATAACATGTACATTTTTAATTTTGTTAGAGAGGTTATTGAGTAGATATTGCTGGTGTGATGAGAAGGATTCCAACCAAGATGAATAATAATCTCAGACAACTGACTGATCTGCAGTGGCATCTCATAATGCTTCATCCCATTTTCATCACCACTCTGTTCAATTCTGACAATGCATATTGAATGCTGAATTGCTGGGAATCAAATGAATGAAACAAAAAATGGTCCATTTTTTTTTAAAGAACTCCAATTTCATATAGATTAGTTATTTCATAAATCATGACAATGACAACCATCATTGCACACTTATAACTCAAAAAATGAGTACATCCTATGGTATAATTAAAATAAATTACACAGAAACTGAGCATTTTTCCAGGAACTAATTTGTAATATAATTTCACCAGTCACTCTCCACCTTTGTGCTGAAATTACACCTCACATAGACAAATCCATTGCGGGGCATAATTCTGAATGTATGCATGAATACAATTAGTGCGAGAATTTTCTTGAATATCTGGTTCATATTTAGAATGAATGTGTAATAAGCCAAAACCATATTACAGTACAATTTAACATGATACATGAATCTAGCCTAGTGTTTCATAAAACATGAAATAAAGATAGAGGACAACATTCATTCTCCATCTTCTTCAAGAAGATACATTACCTCTTCATCCATCCATTCATAAATAAATAATGATGATTCAAATATAGCAATATGCTATTATGAGAGAAATGATATATTCAGTTGGATTTAAAACAATAATATAATCAGGCAAAGAGAACCACCGGAGCTGCTGGAAGCTCCTAGTCCATGATCCTTATCAGCTGTTCATGGAATCTGGATATGAAAGCTGAATACCTGTTTCTCCCTCAGCAAATTCTATTTTGAACAGTCCCCTCTAGCTTCTTTTCGTGTTAATTTTTTTAGGAATTTATTGACTTATATTTCGTTCTGAAATTGAATTTCATTTGGTAGTTGGGCAGGTTATTATTATTATTATTATTATTATTATTATTATTATTATTATTTTAATCCAGCTTTATTTTGATCACTTACTTATCTGTAGGGACAAAATTCAACAAGGTAGAGTATCAACCAAAAAAATAATACATTTACTTGGAAAACGCTATGGAGGAGCCACTGCTTAAAACATAAAGTTATTACATTTAAATAAGTAAATGCCTACAGTAGTCAGGTATTGAAGATGTCATCAATTTCAAAAGCATCAGGACTGAATCTTATGCTTAATTTTTATTTATTGATGTATTTATTAACTTTGTTTGCTGCCCATCTCACTGCAGTACAGCATTAATTGAGCACTGCTTAAAGACCAGGTTTAAGAAGTCTTTTTTTTTCTTTTTAAAAACAACATCAAAAATATTTCATACAAATCAAAAGCCATATGCTAATGGGACTGTACCTAGACATCTGCTGATTACCAAATATAGTACAATTAGTTAGGGATCAACAAAGGGCTTCTTTCAAATTACAAAAAGGAAATTGAACTCTATTTTATTTTCTCCAACTTCAAATACCTGGGGAATAATTAAGCATGTAGAAACTCTATGCAAGGGATTCACTCTGAAATTTCTGCCAGTCTCTGCATCAGTAATATTGAGTATACATTAGGTAATATCATCTAATATTTTGTGTCTGTCTATCTCTGGTCAGAAAAGTAATAGTAATAGTAATAAAAGCAAACTAAGCTGAAACTTTATAATGTTAGGTGCTTTCTGTAAAGTCTGAACATTTAATTTCTATTACTTTGAATGTGAAAAGAATATATTGCTTAGAAGATGATGCTTGTGATCTATTTTTATTTCTATATCATTGAAACTGTCAGGAATTCAGAGTACAACTGACAATCAAAGCACGCACAATATAAATACATAATAAATGACATAATTTAATGAAATATAAACATAGTTATAATAATTGATTGAACTTTAACAATCAAATCAATAACTATAGCAATGAAAAGAGCAAAGAGGGCCACCCAAGGATGGTCAAATAAACTATTTTAAATAGTTTGGGATTATGAAAAGGTAATAAGTAGAAAGAATTTAAAAACAAGGATAAAAGCAAAAAGTCCTTTTTCAAGATAAAGAAACAAAACAAAACAAAAAAGAATACCCAGAATGTTTTTAGAGTTCTAGGAAATAGTAGGTAATAGGTATGTTGTAAATGGATTGTGGAAATTCAGTCAGTGTTAATGGTGGGACAGAATAATTGGCTTAGGTGGATTAAAAGTTTTATATCTGTCTTATTTTAGAGTCAAAACGATACACTGCACTTTTTAAAACCTAAGATTAAAAACATCAATAAAGTCATAAATTTTTAAAAAGCCAAACTACTTAATTAAAAAAGGAAACCAAAGTAATAGGAAACCAGCACGAAAACCTGGAGAAAAGAAGGGAGAGAGAGGGAGAGAGGGAGAATCTGGTAGAGCGAAAATCTCTAACAAAAAATATTTTTAGGTTTAGCAATCTTAAATTTAATTGAAATGGGAGAGTTTACTGAAAGTGAAATGGCATGGAACTGTGCTCTTTTCTGAAAGAGACATAGGACAAATTTTCTATGGATAGTCAGTCCAAGTTTTGCCTAAGATTTTTTTTTTTACATGGAAAGCAAAGAAATCACAAGGTGGTCCAACTCAAAATATGGTTTTAATATTTAAAATTACACCATTAAATTACATTCAATAAAGATAATTATTTTAGAAACACTTTTAGATTCTTAATATTTGATTTTGTCATATATTTTTACTTACTGGATTGTTGATTTCAATAGACACTTCCTCCCCGTCTCCAAAAAAAAATCCCACTGTTTTTACCTTCCATAAACTATTTAATGTAAGCATTATTTGAAAATATTTGGTATAAATTTTACTTCTTATTCAATCTATTATTTTGAACTTTTGCTTGATTTTTTAAATTATTCTTTTTGTCATATTTTGGTTGTAAGATTTCTTTGCCATAACTCACTCACTGACATTTTGGACCAACATTTCACTTTACGGTATACTTAAAAAGACAACAGTTAATCTTTATTTGTCCGTCTTCATCATTCATATTGATTTGTTGTTATTATTTCACAACCATTTCTAGTATTATTATTCAGAAGTCTAGTGACAAGTCAGTTTTTGTTATGTATTCTGTGCAGTACAGGGCAGTTTTCCCAGGCTGTTCAAAATCATATTTTATTATCAATTTATATTGATACAACAGATTATTATTATTTTTTGAAGAAGATAATCAAGATTTTCCATATATATCTTAATGAGGTTCGCTGGCCATCAGAAAATCTGTACTGAATTTAATCTGATTTTTGGCAGATATTTGAGATCCAGAAACCCCAGTGTTGCTAAACTGAGATGTCTCCAATTCATAAGAAAGACAGCTTCCTACACCCAATATTACACTCTATTATACGGGATTACCAAAAATCTCCAAAAGATACTTCAGTACATAACACAACCACCAGAATGATTTGAGGGAGGGGGGGCACTTGGGAAGTAAATAGCAAAATATGTGGTGTTCTTTGGAAGCAAATAATATGGAAAGGGAGAGTAGAAATTAAAAAAGGAATCTGTGACAGAAGAGAAAAGTCTGGACCTTTGAGAAGAGGTAAGAGGCAACAATGTGAGACTTCAGACAATATACAAAGATAAATAAGTAAATTCAATGCAGGACTTTTAGAGCAGAGATGATCACATGAGGTTCCTGTGAGAGAATTTCCTGTATGGATAATGAAAATACATGAAGAATAAAACTAAGAGCTGGAAAAGATTCTGGATGGTATGTAATATAATTTAGAAATGGGGAGAAAATCATTGTGTCTGGTGAATAGATGTGTTCCATAAAAACTCTAAGCTATTTTAGGTTTTCATGAAATAATTAAAATTTGGATAAAATCATTTGCAGTAAAACAAACAGACATAATAGCCAGCTAAAGAAATATCAAGGGATCTGTTAAAATTTTCTCATTATTTTATGGAAAATTTCTTTTTGCAAGAATAGTATTAGTTCATCATATTTATATTAACATAAGAAATACAAGATAAATAGTAGAAAGGAATGTAGAAGTTGTATTTCTTATTTGAGCATATATGTTGACAAAATTGGAATGGGTGCCAAGGACTGGATGTGATATTGATATTTCTTATTTTAAAGATATGTGGTCGGAGTTCATTGCATGATGAAAGGAAACAGATTTGGAGATACAGGAACATGATGATTTTTGAGCCTACATTTTTAAACAGACAGACATACAGACACTAGCTGTCAGGTCACTAAATAGGTTATGGATGTTTAGTTATTTTTTTTTTATTTGCACTCTTATATGATTCTTATTTTCTATCATCTTTTTTTCCAGGGATAAAGTAGATTTTGATTAGTAGATACTAATCAAAATATTTTGAACATTTTGCAGACAAGAAGCCTATTCAAGACTGAATGGTCCTGGGACTGACTTTTAGTTCAACTATGGATACCCTACAAGATGCAAAAATCTATCTTACATGGCATAATGTATTATATTTATTTCTATCTAGAGTTTGCCTAGATTTTTGTATTCCAGTTTCAGTAGCACAAATGAAGTCTTTCTTTCTTCTTGGTATATCCAGATGTCTTTTTCTTTTTTCTGAATTACAACATTGTAGTTGGTAGTGTAGATTACCTTTACTATAATTCTCAGAAGAATTACTATTGTTTTTCCTATATATTCAGAGTGAGACTTGATAAATATTCTAGCCATAAAAGGAACACTTGGATATATATTATTTATATGTTATACCCCTGAATGAAGAATCTGTGGCCTCCAGACATTGCTCAATTATATTCTTAGCAACCATAGTCAGCAGAGCTAATAGTGAGGATGCCAATTAGGTTCATCTGTAGATATAATTAGCAACATCTGGAAGGCCAAAAATTGACCACCCCTGCAGCATACACATCAAGAAGAGCCTATTCAAAAATATTTTCTTAGTTTTAACTGCATTTACTTGTGGCTGTCACAATGAACCTTTTAAGCTTCATCCACATTACCTAATTGCACCATTACCACAATCATTTTTCAAGAGCAAAAGTGAATACTGTCAGCTTATACTCTCTCCCAATGAATAGCTGACCTCCAGTTCTCATACCCTTCATGATTGACCAGATCAGGAAACTTAGAAGTCTGACTGCATTTTCCCTTCTGTCACTCTTATACCCCAGGGAATCATCAGTGTGTCTCTTCCTCTCACTGTTTCCTAGGCTCGACACATGTTTTTGAATATGTTGTTATAACCATTTCTGAGTAGATTCTCCAAGGTCATATTCATGGCTTCCTATACAGGTGCATCTTTCCTGTCATTAGAAAGTGCTGTTACACTGCCATGAGTACTTTTGTCACAGAGCACTTTATTTTCTTATTGGCTAATCCCAGCCATTCATTAGCTACTTCACAGAGGAAGAACGACCTCTGAACTAAGGTAATGGTTGAGCTAATTTTAAGAGTTTTCAAGATCATTATCATTAGTGTTATATGACACAGTGGTTAAGAATTTTGTTTTGCATGCAAGAGATTGTCAGTTCAAAAGTCAACAGATTTTTTTTTCTTTTAGCAGCTATTTCCTATCTTAAATGAAAAGTTGCATCTTTTTATTGTTTTCAAGGTGCTTGGGGGAAAAGGGAAAGAAACCATACAACCCTGAACTTTTTAAAAAAGCAAATTTACCTTTAAACTGCCATGAGCATTGGATGGGGTTAGCTTAAATAGTCAGTATGGAATTGCACTTAGTGGACAATGCTGAAATGCTTTTATTTTCCTGATTAGCAAGAATGATGTTTCAGAAGATCAAAATAAATCCCCACCCATAGGTAGCTAGTAATTTATAGAAAAGAAAGAAAGAATGTGGCTTCTAAAATTACTGGCATGTGAGTTTTTTCTGGAGCTATTTGATACTGACAGAAATACACTATGTTTTTTTCAAGGACAGTTTTCATTTATTCATACTTCATTTATTCCAAGGATTGACCCTGGTATAAAAGTAAATGCTGGATTTGATCTGGTGATACTTGACATAGCAAAACAGAAGCAAAATGAAACAAAGCAAAGAAACAAAAAATCACCCCCAGCAACTATATCAAAGTAGATTTTTCAGACATATAACTGTGAGTTGAGAGTTTAAACTAGATGAAGAAATTTGGGTGAAGGAAATCATTTCATTCAGAATGTTGATTGCAAAAGAATAGTCATCTTCAGCCACTAATGGGAGTTTATTCTTTTTTCCTCCAGGACAATCTACAGACACTATCTAGAGGATGTCAGAGAAGAAAATTATCTTTCACAGAAGTGATCTAGGAAACTGCTTTTTAAAAAAAAAAAAGAAAGAAAGAAAGAAAGAAAAAGAAATGCAAAATATGTGAAGCCTTGAATTTAACAATACATCACCGCTGCAAAGTAATTTCTTATTGTTGTCTTAAAAGAATTATCCAGTAAGAGAAGACTTGACATTCTTTAAGATAACAAAAATATCCCTCAATTCAGAAGTCTAATATTCTCAGGCTACCAAAAAGTAATTTGTTCTCCACACATGAGTAAACAGCTATATATTTTACAACACTAGAAGTATGTATTTTTACTTCCCTACTCTGTGGGGAAAAAATATTTCCCTACTCTGTAGAAAATAAAAAAAGGTATAAATTATTTTTTTAACTCTGGAGCTGTGTGTGTGTGTGTGTGTATTCATTGTTTGTTATTATGCAGTTTAAGAACAAAGTCATTATAAAAGTAAGGCCCTATACCTAGGTAAGAAAAACCAACTGTATAAGTACAGACTAGGTGAAACTTGGCTTAATGCTAGTAACTACGAAAGGGATCTTGGAGTCGTATCAGACAATCACTTAAATATGAGCCAATTCTTGGCTGCATTAATAGAAGGATAAAATCAAGGTCACATGAAATTCTAGTACTGCTTTACGAAGCCATAGTAAGACCACACTTGGAATACTGCATCCATTTCTAGTCACCACAATACAAAAAAAAAAAAAAAAACATTTCGAGACTCCGAAAAAAGCAAACAGGGAAGAAGAATGAAAAGTATTACAGGGCTGGAGACTAAAAAAAAAAAAAAAAAAAGAATGGTTACAGGAATTGGATGTATCTAGTCTAATGAAAAGAAGGTCTAGGGGAAACATGGTAGCACTGTTCCAATATTTGAGGGACTCTTACAAAGGTGAGGGGTTAAGCTATTCCAAAGCACCAATAGGCAAGACAAGAAACAATGGATGGAAACTAATCAAGGTGAGAAGCAACCTAGAACTAAGGGGAAATTTCCTAATGGTTAGAGCAATTAAGGAATGGAATAACTGACCTTCAAAAGCTTTGGGTGCTGAAGACTTTTAAAAAGAGACTGGCAACCATTTATATGAAGTTATGTAGGGTCTGTTGCTCGAGCAGGGGGTTGGACTAGAAGACTTCTAAGGTGCCTTCCAACTCTATTATTCTGTGTTCTATATTCTATATTATTTCTATGTGTGTATGTAGTTGGTATACAGGCAGTCCTCAACTTACAATCACAACTGAGCCCAAAATTTCTTTTGCTAAGTTAGATAGTTGTTCAGTGAGTTTTGCCCATTTTACAATGTTTTTTGCCACATTTGTTAAGTGAATCACTGCAGTTGTTAAATTAGTAATATAGTTGTAAAGTGAAATTGATATTCCCATTGACTTTTCTTTTCAGAAGGTCGCAAAACATCACATGGTCCAGGGACACTGTAGCAACCATCATAAATATGAACCAATTACCAAGCATTTGAATTTTGATCACATGCTCATGGGGATGCTGCAATGATTGTACATGTGAAAAACGTAACTTTTTTCAGTGCCATTGTACTGCCTTTGAACAGTCACTAAATAAACTGTTGTAAGTACATAGTACAGGACTACATGTATTATCAAAATAATCAATAAACGAACAGAGCAATAAGTACCTAGAATAGATTAAGAAGCATCTGTTCAGTGAAGAAGGCATGTGCAAAAATGGACATAGTATTCATTCTATAAATCTGCAACAGATAACACTATGTAAAATTTTAAAACATGAATATTTCAGAATGATTAAAGATGCATGTGTAGTGGGTACATATGTTATTTGTGGTGTGTGTGTGTGTGTATATTGAAATGATTTGAAATGTACTAGAAACAGACTAAAGAAAAATAATTAGTACATTATCCAATGTAAGAGCAAAGTTGCAACAAGAATGATAATTGTTAAACTAAGAAAGATTGAAGAAGGAGGTAAAAACAGAGACATAAAGAAGGTGAAAATGGCAAACCAACCTACAAATTTAGATAAAACTGAAGTAAATTTGAAGAACTTACTAGAATAAGATTGGCATTTGGGAGAAAAAAGACTGCATGCAACACTGAATGTTTTTTTAATGTTATTGGTGCGCTCAGAAAGCTTTGTTCCAAGTATTTATATACCACCTTAAATAAATATATGGACTGGTACATATCATAAATAAGTCATTTTGTTTTTGTTTTGTATAGCTCTTTGCCTAGATCCACATTTGTCATTTTATAGTTGAAACCACCTGGAATTGTTGGGAGTCAGGCATTTTTATATCTAGTCAATAAACTGATAGTCTTCCTTTGTAATAGGTATATTAATAGGTATTGTAATGGGTATAATGGCCAGAGATAAACTGCTTTTTAGTGGTTATACATTAAAGCAAAGATCATCCAGTCCAGTTTGGGGAGTTGATCAGCCTGATTTCCTGAACCTGGGAAAATCATAGAAGACAAATGATCAGACAACGGGTTTGCAGGCACTTAGAAAGAAACACAATAATTATTCTAAGGCAGCATAATTTTGTTAAAAACAGATAAAGTCAGGTAATTTTTACTGCTTGTTTTGACAAGGCAACTAGATTAGCAGGCCAAGGGAATACTATAGATATTCTTTACTTAAATTTCACTAAGGAACTTGATGAAATTAATTGTAGTTACCTTGTTCAAGGAAGTCAAACAAGTAGGGATAGATGGTCCTATTATTTATTTATTTGATTTAGACACCACTTGATTCTATTTGATTCTGGATGACTCACAATGTAGAAACAAACACCATATCTATTTGATAAAGTTGCAATTAGCTGAACAACTATACTCAACCCATGGTCCTTAATGGATCAATGTCTACATGAAGGGAAGCATGAACTGGTTATCTAATTTTCCAAATTAAACAAGTTAATAGATGTCCAAAAAATATGTAGATCACACAAAACTGACATGTATTATTAATACCTCACAAGACAGGTTGAAGGTTCAAAAGGATATTGTCAGATTTGGGCCCTAGCCAATATAAGAAGCAGGTCACAGAGAGATGGTAAATGGCTTAGCATATTACTTATTAGAATTGTTTTAATTATGAGCCAGCAGTGTGTTTCAGTCTTCTAAAGAACCAATGCAGTCTTGGACTGCATCAACAGAGGTTTAATGCTTATGTCATGAGAAGTGATAATTCTGCTGTATGTTCTATTGGTCAGACAATACCTGGAATATTATATTCTGGATATTCTGTGCATGGAATATCACACACAGTTCTGTGTGTGATATTCTGTTGTGATAGTTCTGATTATCTCAATAAAGAAAGGAAACTAAAATCTGAAAGTGTATGGATGAGTGACAAAGATAAGAAGGACTTGTAGGCTAAATACTATAAAGAACAGTTAAAGAAACAAATATGTTTAGCCTAAAAAAGAGGGAGTTAAAAGAATAAATATTAGAAATGGATTCATATTTAAAGGACTATTGGAGAGTGGATAATGTAGATTTAGCAATAACAATAGCAATAGCACTTAGCCTTATATAGTGCTATGCAGCACTCTCTGAGCAGTTTACAAATATCAGCAGATCGCCCCCAATAATTGTGGGTCCTCACTTTACCAACCTTGGAAGAATGGAAGGCTGAACCAACTTTGAGCCAGTCAGGATCAAGCTCCTGCAGAGTTAACCTGTAAAACTTCATTCTAACCACTGCACCACCAAAGCTTCTATTTTCCATAATGCTTTAAAATAGTATACGAAGAAATGAGTGGAAGCTTTACAGAGGGAAATCAAACTCCAACTAAGGAGGAATTTTCTGACTAGAAGATCTATTAAGTAATGGAGCACTCTGTCTACTATTTGTGAGCGCTCCATTACTATATTATCTCCATCACTGGAAGTTTTCAAGCAAACATTTGACAGCTATTTGTCTGGAATGGCATGAAGGTTCCTGCCTTGGGCAGTGGAACAGCATAAAATAGCTTCAAAGTCTATTCCAATCATATCATTGTATGACAAAATAGTTCCTCAGATTTGAGTCTCTCTGGGATATTCTAAATAATTGAATATCCAGATCTAACTAGAATAGAACACATTCACCCTGAATAAAAAAAAAAAATACAAATGGCTGTTACTCTTATTTAGTAGGCTACTTGGGCCTTATAAAATCACATAAATAATTCAAGGAAATTAGTATCCAGTTTAAACCGCTTTAAAGGTATGGTTTAGAGGTCAGAATGTGATGAAAATTCTGATCAGAGTAATCCTTGCAAGAAAAATTTCCAATGTCAAACTAGGAGCAGGTGATTTCAGGGACTTTCTGCAAAATCAAAGGTTGAAATTTAAGATCACCTCCATACCTTAGGAACTTTACCTGTATTGTTTTCACACAAGAAAATTCATGTTGAAGTGAATTGTGGTCACATTACATTTCTCTACTAAATCTTTTCAGTTTCAGAAGATTGAAATAGATTGCAACCTTGGCAAGAATTTTCTCTTCCTCCCTTCCTCCCTTGTTGAATATATACAGCCTTAAAGTGATAAACCTGCAGCACATGTCAGAAGTATTCCCATATATGCCTCACTTTTTAGAAAGTAGAAATGATACACTAAGATGCAGAGATTAAAAAATTATTTTATTAATACATTACAAAATCACTTCTATTATTTTCTATAAGCAATGGTAATATGTAATATTAAAGAATGCTATGAATGCATTTGAACAAAATGAAGGGAAAAATTACAGGGTAAGGTATTAGAAAAATTCTACATTTTTCATTACTAACCGAAGGATACAATGCAGAAACACAAATCTATACACAATGTAAAATCAATGCTATAATACAAGGAGGAAAATGACCAAAGAATTTTTGTTTTGGTAAATCATCACAGTATATGATGAGAAATATTGTCATTGTACTCTCTAATGCACACATATTCTATGTACTCCCTAGACCCCTGTTCACACATTAGAACTGTGTTAGGAGGAGGCCAATCCACCCCAACAGTAGATGCAGTAATGCAACAGTAGAACAGTAATGCATCACATCAATATTTTTACTTGATTTTCAATCACCCTAACATTAGTGCACACTTCAGATGATCTTATTTCTACTTTATCAAAATGATTTTCCTCTTTTTTATTTCATTGAAGTTCTCTCAACTATTCTTCAGATCTTAATAGAGGTTTAGGACACCATGTCTTCTATCATAATTATGGTGGTCACAAGGGTTAATTTTACAAGCATTATTGTTGCAGGAGCAAAATTTCTTCTTCAAATCGACATAAATTTTTTTGACATGGTAAAAGAGACACAGTAAATCATTACACTGGCAAACATAAATAAAAAAACAAGTTTTATGCAATCATGTTCATTTTTGAATCACTCTGCGGAAGAAATCTTTAGAAATGGCAGATTTCAAGTATTGTAGTTCTTTTCTCTTCCTCTATGTTCCAAAAGTTGTGTAGCAGTTCCCTCATCTTTTGAAGAAATGCATCTATTTTTTGTCTTTCTCGGGTCTTATTAGCACTGAGGAAATCAATCAAAATCAAACATTTAGAATCTTCTAGTATGCCCAATGGTGGGTTGCCCCTGGTTTGGACCGGTTCACAAGAACCGGTAGTAAAGCCAGCGGGAGGCCTGCCCACCGCCCCGGATGTCATTATCAGCGATCTGTGCATGTGTGATCCCATTGCGAACCGGTAGTAAAGGTAAGTAGAACCCACCCCTGAGTATGCCTGATTCCTAAAGGGTCTTTACCTTACCAGAATCAGGTCCAGTAACCTTAGTTCATATCTTCAATTACTTTCTCAGCTCTTCTATTGATGACTTTCCAATTTGTACAATTTAATCCATCATCATCATCACCCTCATCATTCTAGCCACCATCTATCTACTGCATGGTGAAGGCCTCTATTGCATGTTTCCAGCCAATAAGGTCTTGAGCTTTTTCTTGACAATTGGGCCTGTAATACTTGCTGATGTTGCCACTCCATCTTGTTTTAGGTGTTTTTTGTGGATGCTTTTTTATCAAGTGGAATCCATTCTATGATTGTCTTAGTCCACCTGCCATCAATTCTTCTTGCTGTGTGACCAGGCCATTTCCATTTCCATTGTTTTACTCTTTTGATAATATCATATATTTTCATTTGTCCTCTAATCCATGTCCTCTAATCCAGGTCTTTCTATTTTGTCCTGTGATGCTGAACATGTATGTGTCCATTGCTCTTTGCACTGCTTGTAGCTTTTGTATTGATTATGAAGTTAATGTCCATGTTTTGCTAACATATGTTAGAACAGGTAGCTTACATTCATCAAAAACTTTTCTCTTAAGGCATATAGGGAGGTTGTTCTTGAAAATAATGCTTAACTTGCATTTAACACCCTGTTCAATTTCCTTTTTTGTATCATCTTCCATTGAGATCCATTGTACAAAATATATGTAGTGGTCTACTATGTCTAGTTCTTCTCTAGATATATATTTTTTCTTTATCTGATGAATTTATTAAATATAAACTGGCTCTTTTTCAGGTTTATTTTTAAGCAAAATAGTTCTCCTGTTTTGTGCTGTTCTTGTATGTGCCTTTATAGTTCTTCTGAGTCTTGTAAGAAGAGAACAACATCATCTCCAAATCTTAAGTAATTTAAATAGGCGCCATTAATTTTTATTCCATCTTTTTCCCAGTCTAGTTTTCGAAATACTCTTCAAGGCAGGCTGAGTAAAGGATAGGTGATATTGTGTCATAAATTTTGTTCTATGTTGATTTCCACTTTAAGTTCATTAATGTATTAGACCAGTGATGGCGAACTTATGGCACGTGTGCCACAGGTGGCACGCGGAGCCATATTGGTGGGCACGCAAGCGTTGCCCTAGCTCAGCTCCAGCATGCGTGCACTTGCTGGCCAGCTGATTTTTCGGGCCTTCTGGGCCTACCGGAAGTAGGCAAATGGGCTGTTTCCGGCCTCTGGAGGGCCTCCGGGGGTGGTGAGGAAGGCTGTTTTCACCCTCCCCAGGCTCCTAGAAAGCCTCTGGAGCCTGGGGAGGACAAAAAAATGTCCGCCGTGCCATCACATGCCAAAAGCGGGGGGACCATGGGGGGGTCATGCACGTATGGGTGGGGGGGCAGGGTGCATATAATTATGGGTGTGTGCACACATGCGCGCAACCACCCCGCACTCCCCCCGCTTTTGGCACACAATGGCAAAAAGGTTAGCCATCACTGTACTAGACACTCTGTGTCTAGTCATAGAGATTCAATACCAATATGTAGCCTGTATTTCAGGGGTGAAATCTGAATCGGTTTACTACCAGTTCGCTGGCCATGCATGTGCACCAAATGCATGCTGTGTGTGCATGCACAGTGTGCACCAAACGCACACTGCATGCACATGCGCAATGCACACCAAGTGCGCGCTTTGCGTTTTAAAAGTTGAATCAGTAGTTGGGTTTTTTTTAATTTTGATTTATATGCCGCCCTTCTCTGGAGACTCAGGGCGGCTTACAAGACGTTAAGCAATAGCCTTCCTACTTTTGTATATTTTATACAAAGTCAGCTTATTGCCCCCACAAACCGGGTCCTCATTTTACCTACCTCAGAAAGGATGGAAGGCTGAGTCAACCTTGAGCCTGGTGAGAATTGAACTCGCAGTAATTGCAGGCAGCTGGAAGCTAAATACTACCTTTAACAGTAGCATTAGTCTGCTGCGCCACTCAGGCTCCTTTTAAAAAGGTTTAAAAAGCTATGATCTGACGATCACCTATGCCGTGTGGTTTAGCTTTACTAGAAAGCTAAACTGTGTGCCACAGCTGATGTGCAGTATGTGCCAAAAGGAGACTTGGGAAGGTAAGTAGAACAGTGAGGGGGAGGGATCAGCTGGTGGTGCGCAGTTTAGCTTTTGTTCTGCCCCAGCTCCGGATTTCTGAGGATATTGACACACATCAACGGTCCTTATCAAATTTATTAAGTAGCAAGAATAAACAAGACTGGCAAAGGTTGGCAACCAGCCCAGAAAACAAGATATGATAAACCAAAATACTCTGATAATAAATACATGTCATTTCCAGCAAGAAAGCACTAGCTGCGTGGGACTTAAATAGGCTAAGGGAGCGGCCAATTATCTTCAAGCCCTACTCTCGAGTAGACCTCCTCCTCCTGAGTAGCCACTCCTGCCTTTTGGCAGCTCTGCATGCTTGAGCATTGAGGAGAGGCTCCTCCACTTGCTCTCTCCACTTGAAGGAACCTCTGGAGGTTCTGAAGGTCTGGTTGAGTCTCTGCCTCTGGCACCACATCCTCTTCAGCCTCCTCGCTGTCCGACCTGAGCACTGGCTGCGCAGGCTGCTGGCGCAACACCACACCAGCCTCCTCTTCGTCGGGATCAGCCATGATCCGCACAGGCCGCTGGCGGGCCACAACAGGAAGCAGGAAATCCTGCTTTCTAGCAAAGTTAAACCACATAGCAAAGGTGATCATCGGATTGTAGCTTTTTTTAACTACCAGTTCGACTGAACCGGTAGCTAACTACCAGTTTGCCCAAACTGGAGCGAACTGGTAGCATTTCACCCCTGCTGTATTTCTAAGAGATGCATTTTTGGATGGCTTTCTTACCCTTGATTGCCTCTTAAGGATAAGAAGGTTACTATTTACCCTTTCTTATGATTCACAGAAACTACAATGAGGAACTAATTATATAACAGCGATTCCTTAACTGATTGCCTGAGAATTCACACAACCAACTACCTTATCATATTTTTTCTCATGTGATCCCAAATCAGTGGTGGGTTTCAAAATTTTTTACTACCGGTTCTGTGGGTGTGGCTTGGTAGGTGTGGCATGACTTGGTGGGCGTGGCTTGGTGGGCCTGGCAGGGGAAAGATACTGTAAAATCTCCATTCCTACCCCACTCCAGGGGAAGGTTACTGCAAAATCCCTATTTCCTTCTGATCAGCTGGGACTTGGGAGGCAGAGAATAGATGGGGGTGGGGCCAGTCAGAATTTTTACTACCAGTTTTCCAGAACTGGTCAGAACCTACTGAAACCCACCTCTGTCCCAAATGTACTTTGGGATTCTCAGTATTGGACTGAACAATGAAGAGGTTTAGTGCATGGTTCTAATTAGGAACAATCACTTAAAATATTGCAGCTGCAAGTTAAGTAACCTATTCTTTTATACTAAGTTAAGAATTTTATTTATGAAAAATATTAAAATATTCCTCTGCTATAGTGTTGATAAATTTCAGAATGAAATCAAATAAAAGGAAATTCATATTAGGTAATATGACAAAGACAAAGTTATGGCCACTGATTTCCGGATGTAAATACCTAAACTGGAGCTAGCAATTCTATAAATTCTAATTTTGTTTATTTTCAGTTAATTTCATTTGGTTTACTTTTTAAAATACACATGAATATTTTTGTTATTTACCCATACTTTGCATGGTTTTCCAATTATTGTATATGTGTACATAACTTTTGAATATATTTGAAAATATTATGATATCCATATACAGGTAGTCCTTGCTTACTGATTGTCTCCTTCAATGACCATTCAAAGTTTTAACAGTACTGTTATTCAGGCACATAATCAACATTACAATTGGTATTCATTATCCTCTTCCTATCTTGTTGGATTTTTCCCATTAGAGAGATTGGGAAGAAGGGATTACAAGAGACTAGCAGGCACACAATGGGTAGTACAGGTTGAAAGGAATGCTCTGGAAGTTGCCAGTGTCAGCACATTGTTATTGATGTGTATTTGCCATTGTGTGCCTGCTTATTCTCTGGTAATCCTTTCCATAAATTTAATCCATAAACCAAAGTTATGAAACTGGTTAATCTTTTCAGAAAAGCATTGTCAATCACATGATTTTCCTCTTAGCAACCATTTCATTTATCAATGGAGTTGCCAGTACCAATTGTGTTTAGTAAATGAGGGCTATCTGTATGACGGAAGTAGTTTTCATAAAGTTCAGGAAGTGCAATTACTTTAAATGTGAACAAATTTTTTTTTCTATCAAAACTAAAGTTTAAGGTTCAAACATTTTTTTTTCATTTACAAAATGTTGTTCCTAGACAGGTAATTTTAAAGCTTTGTATTCATTGTCACTTTGTCCAAATTAAACAGCCTAGGCCAAAATAACTATTATATGAAGTGTCTTCCAGACAATGACAGCATGTACAGGCAATTATAATGAACACCATTATCTTCCACCAATAGTTTGAAGAGAAGAAAATATTCTCATGAAAAAACACACAATTGCTTTAAGAAAATGCTGATGGGTGTGGCAATGGTATCAGCAAATATTTTTTTATTTTAGATCCAAAGAGATAAAGAACTTGTCAATAATATCTTAAGATTGTATTTGGAAAAACTCCAGTAAAATATAAACACAAAATAGAAAGGATATGCATTCAAATACAGTTAAACATATTTTTTTTTAAAAAAAAAGTCCCTTAAAATGCAATCATAAATAAACAAGCTATGTCGTATAGCTAAAATAATTAAGCTAGTGTAATGAAAATTTATGAGGCCATGTAAAGAAAAAAAACTCTCCTTGCCTGATGCTAAAAAGACATGGACCATGATATCAGAGATATTCTGTGGGAGAAACCATCTTTCTCTGTCTACTGACTTCTTACTTTTATTCATGTTATTTCATAATAAACCCTTGCAATTATTGCTGACTGAATGTTTTAGTGTAGTGGACATGAGACACGTCATCTTCATCCATTATGATAGGGAGAAGATGCCAATTGTTATGGAAGCTTCCCTTGGCTTCCTTTCACCACTGTTCTCCCCACATAAAAAGATTGGATACTTCAACAGAAAGTCTTTGTAAACCAAATCATGACATCTACAAGAAAAGAAATGCAGAAAGAGAGAAAAATATATGTTTTTTTATTCCCATCTAGCTACCTTCATGAAATTACAATACCTCTTTCCTGAGATTGCTTTTTCAGGAATAGTTCCTTCCCCATGCATAAGAACATCAGTGACAGTGCAGAGGGAGGATATGAGTTACTATGTGATTAGGATTCAAAAAAGCCAAAGTAATCACCAGTTGTATATCTACAGTATGCTTTCTGTTCCTTCCCATTATCACTTATTCCACAAAGCTTAAATTAGTTCACATATCTAGGGGTCTTCTATCTGAATCAAACATGATGTATCAGCTATCCCTCATGCTCCCCCTTTTATCTCAGTTCTTATTTTATCATTCTTGCTTCACATCTCTGTGCCAGAAAGTACTTCCAGATCTAACAGGTGGCTTTCATGAAAGCTCTTGTAAATCATCAAATCAGGAAGGTAATTTCAATGGAGTGGCTGAGGTAAAGTGAAAGACCTTTGCTTAGATGATAATTGCACACTTCTGACCCAGGGTATTAGTCAAACATTTGTGAGAGACAACCATTGGCATAGGCAATTATATTTAATAATGCTTAATTATAGAATCATAAATATTCAGGATAAAGAAGACCCAATAGGTCATGTAGTTCCTTCGTATCAAGGCAGAATACTGTCCTGTTGTACATTGCGACCATACTGCCTACAAGCTAATGCAACATCTAGTTAGGAGAATTGATTTCCACCTAAATTTCTTAATTTATCTTCATACCTGTTCATTCTGCATTAAGCAATTCCTCACTTTCCCAAGTGTTTAAACCAATCAAATATTTGTAGATGATTAGAGTGCTTCTCTTCAGATGGTACTTAGCTAAACTTTACATATTTATTTAGCTCTTTTAATCTTCTTTATAGGCAAATCCCAACTGTTTTGTAATTATTTTGTTGCTCTTCTTTGATCTTTCTTGGAGTTTCTATCTTTCTGAAAATGAGATGGCCAGATTTATATGCATATGGATGATTGTTTTCTTCCTTTTTCTTGAAAAGAGTCTCAATGAAGAAAAGGTTGAATGCATCTTCATATTGATAATTGAAACTAGTCTTAGTATTTTATTGGGAGTACACTTTTTTGCATTTGTTGCAATGTGTTTTCTGTTATTGTGAAGAGAAGGCAAGCAAATGTCTATTTTACTTTACTTTTTGCTCATTTTTTTTAAGGAGCAACAGTCTATTTCTTAATAGAAGCTTTCTTCAAAATACCTTTTACAGAATATCTATTACATAGTAGGACATTCTGAGAGCTGCAGTCCAAATACATTTGGACAGCACAAGGTTGGAAAATCTGATCTATCAGATTGATATAAAGTGATTTGAAACCAAGGAAAAGCCTGCCTGATCAGTCTAGAATTCTGTTTAATCCTGCCTGTTGTTTTCTATCACAATCGGTCAGATGTTTCTAGGAAGCCGATAAACAGAATATAAATAGAGTTATCTCTTCCACATTTTCCTCCAACAGCTTGCATTTGGGAGCACCCTGCACTTATTTTTGAAACAAGAATTTAGTGACTGGTCAGTAAGTGCATTTCTTTCCTTTTTTAAAAAAAATCTCACCTTACTTTTATCTATAGTTGGATAATAAAATTCCTAGTTCCCAATCACAGCTTAGCTTCTGTGTAATTACGTATATGTATAATTATAATTTTATTAGCAATTTAAAGGCCAATTTGATTTTATATGAGGGATTCAGATAAAATAATTAAATATTTCATCTTAATATGTTGCTGTCTAGTAGCTTTGCAAGGCCAAAACGAAAGTTCACTTATTACACACACACACACACACACACACATACACACACACACACACACACACACACACACACACACACACACACACACAGTATATATCTCTTTGAGTTTCCCAACAATATGTTCATAATTCTGGTCCCGAAATTTTAATTTATTTATGGAATGTATTGGCCACCCATCTTACCATGAGGTAATTGATACCATGTGGATCAAGTCATTAATATTGCTTTAAACAGTCTTTTAAGGGTATTGATTTATCCATATTGATTTTTCACATTGGTTACTTGTATTGGGTTATGTATAATGTTAATTTTCTATTATAATAGCATTCATATAAAAGAAAACTAAGCAATTTTGTTTCTCTTACATAATTAAACACTTACATTAATGCAATCTTTTTTCAGTCTGGCATTTTCCATTATATCGAATTTCATATCTAATTGGGAACTATGGAAAATGAAACCCAAAAATAGAGACACCAAGTCAGGAGAAAGTTGGTATTTATTGGAGAGGTTAAATTTTAGCAATTTTAGTAATGAACTGTTAATAGCAATTTTGTCCAGAGACTGCAAATCCCTTTAATCATTTGTAAATCATTATATTCATGAAAAGGAAAAATGTGATAATGCTGGTAAAAGACTAATATTTTATTTAAAGCATATCAGTTCAATAATAAAGATATGCCTATGGTTGAGCAGTATACTATATTCAAAATATTTTTTTTAAAAGTACAAATAATATTAGCACTGATTTTT
This sequence comes from Pituophis catenifer annectens, assembly GCF_029215685.1. Taxonomy (NCBI): domain Eukaryota; kingdom Metazoa; phylum Chordata; class Lepidosauria; order Squamata; family Colubridae; genus Pituophis; species Pituophis catenifer. The sequence goes on from NW_027256884.1 coordinate 89,771,740, forward strand.
ATTTTCATGCAACTCATTGTACCATCTCAGGCTTACTGCATTGAGGATGGCTCCATCTATTGGGAAAACTCTGATACTGCACCATTAAAAATATCCCACTTTAAAATATTTTATAGAGATATATAGCAGACATGAGGTTTTACCTGATGACTCAAACAATAATTTAGATATATATAGCCCTTTCCTCATTGTTCACATTCACTCTTCTAGATAGACCCTTTTGACAGGTGCTACTTTAATAAATGTATTAGTTATTTCTCATAAGTACAGTGCTATGGGAATGTTCTGAATTGTTATCACTTCTCCTCTTGGCTGCAGAATACTTGATACCCCTTGTAGAAGAAACCAGTTGGACCAGTCAATTCTCTCTCACAGTCAATGATGTACAACCTTCCCTATCCCATTTTTCAAAATATTTTTATGTGACTGGACTGGATGAATTTTGGTTTGCTGAGAACTCAATGAAAATGTGAATCCAGAGTTATTACTGTATAATATAAAATTATATACTGAGTATGATTGATTGCCATCAAATTGGTGAATGATTGTTATCAATCATATAGACAGATCTTTTACAGGATGATCTGTCCTGAACTTGACCTTTCAATTCTTTCAACAATGCATGTAATCAGGTCCACCCAATTTGCTTCTGGTCATAATTTTCCTTCTACATTTTCCAGCAATATGGACAACTCACTGTAAATAGTTCTTTATTTAATGTATCCAAAATATGATAATATGACACTGATTATTTGTGTCTTCAGTGAGAATCCTGGACTGATTTGTTCAATTATCTGTTTATTTATTTCTGAATATCCATGGTAGTCACATGAATACTCTCCAACACCAAAGTTCAAAAACCTCAATGGTGTTTCTATTCTACTTCTTCAACATCCAAGTTTCCCTGCCATAGAACGTTGCATCTTTAATGGCTCATCTTTATAGCCTCTTCAATGTACTGTATAGTCAGGATATACCATGTTTCCCCAAAAATAAGACCCTGTCTTATATTTTTTTGAACCTGAAATAAGCACTTGGCCTTATTGCCATGTGCTCAAAAGCCCGATTGGGCTTATTATCAGGGGATGTCTTATTTTGGGGGAAACAGGGTAGGTACAGATTTGGGTTTCTCGATCATCCAATATGTATCAGCATTATGTAATCTTTTCTAAAACTTGAGTATCTGCCATCTCTCTTTCCATGTAGGATTTTAATCTGCATGGGATGATTATAAGGATTACTTTGCTAATTTATTAAATTAAGTTTACATACTATTAACTCTCTTTTCTTTGATAGTGATATGTAGACTGACATATAAAATGTGTTGTGGCCTCTTTACAAGCATAAGCACAAGCACAAAGGGTTCAAAATCCTATAAAATCTTGCTGATGTATCAGTAGGTAGCCAGCTGGTCCAAAAATAAGTTCTCTATTGTTTTTTGAATAAAGAAAATAAATAAAGAGAAACCTCCTTTCCAAAAGCTGCTTGCCTTGAGTCCTAATTGCTTGCATTTTTTCCCAGATTGGAAGGGACCCAGAGAAATTCTTTTATCAGTTTTTTATCAAATTTCCATAGATATTCCTATGGCCACCCAACTTTGTATTGACTGAAGTATTGACCCAACTTTATCTTCTAGTACTTAGCTTTCTTAGAAATACAGAATATATTCAATGTTCTATCAGCTTTTCAGTATATTCCTTCCATGTTTGATATTTGTGTGAATTACTGCATGTCCTTTGAAGTCCTTTAGGATACCGGTGAAAGAAATAAGTGTATAGATCAGGGATGAAATTCACTTACCTTCCTACCAGCTCGCAAATGTGAGCATGCGTGCATGTGCGCTCGCTACACTCGCTAGTGCCTCCTCCATGCATGCACAGAACTTTCTGCGCATGTGCAGAGGGTAAAAAACAGGACGTGATGACATCCGGGTAAGTGGGCGGAGCCTCCCGCCACCGCTACTGGATTGTGTGATCCGAATAGATCCGGCTGAATTTCACCACTGGTATAGATTTAAGATCATGTCATAGAAACTGGTTGGTTTTGTTCTTCTTCTTTAGCTTAAGTTCGAACTTCCACCTGAGCAGTTCACAATCTGTTCCACAGTTAGCCTCTAGATATTTGTTGTTTATACCTGAACTTTTCACTCTTTGCACCAACAATGTAGTCAGTTTGATTTGTGTGAATTCTGTCTGATAATGCCAATGTTAAAAGGGTCATTTTAGTTTCTTGAAGAATTTTAGCAATCAAAACAATGATTGAATATTCAGAAATTGATAAATTGTTCACCTGCTTCATTTTGATTTCCTAGGCCATACAGTCTAATTACATTTTCCTCTTATTATTCCTAACATTAACATTCCCAACAGCAAGCAACATATCTTTCTTGCATGTTCTGTGACTTGCCACGACAATTTGGCCCTAATGGTTATCAACCTCCTGGTTTTTGGTTTTTGTTTTGCATCAGTAGTTGGAGACCTGGATAACTGTCATATGAAAAGGTTATCAGCAAAGTCTAATTGATCTAATTTGTACATTGACTGTGTTGTACCCAAGTATTGTTGTTACTATATGCTTGTAGACTATGAAAGAGACACTGTTTCTTCTTGATTTTTCATGTCTGGGGTTATAAATGGTATGATCTAATTAAAAAAATAAATACTCTAAATAATCTAAATCTAAATAAAAAATAAATATTTGTTTCTAAAAAAAATGGTTGCACTTTTCAAAACTGAGAAATCATAGACCCCCAAGAAAATCAATAATATTTCCCAAACTAGCCCCAGAATTTCTTAGTTATATTGCTATTATTTGCAAAAGTGTAACAAAAAAAAAAAAAACCATGTCATTTACAACCATGTATGTAAGAATTTGTTTGCATTATTTTTTGGCATTAAAGCTAAGTACAAATTGGTTTAATTCATAACCTTTTTTAAAAAAAATGTGGAACTGCATATCCTTCTGGGGTCCTATCGAATGCTTCTTTCTCTGTCTTGTACTTTTTAAAAAAATTAACTATTGTTATGGACTTTTAGAGTAGCTCAGGAATAGGTAAAACTATTCACACATACAGAATCAAGTTATGAATTTTTTTCTTCAGCTTTTAGCATTAACAGAAACTCAGATGGTACCTTCAGGCATCTATCAGAGATCCTGATGTTCTTCATTCATTGTAAAACCAAAAGATGAGGTAAGAAATGACAATCATGGAGCTGGAGAAAAAGGGTTTAATTCTCTTCATTATGCACCATTTTTCCAGTCTAAGTTTTTGTCCCTTTTTCCATCTTTGCTGCTGCTTTTCTTATTAAGGAAAATATACTGAATAAGATATCTTTACATTTTCATGATATGGAAGGATAAAATGTTTCTGAAATGTAACTGATCGGGAAAATTACATAGAAGGAATTAATAACAATGTTTAATCCATCACCTTTATCTTGTACAAACCTTTTGTGTCAAATCAACATAGTTTTCCAAAAGTAGCTACCAAAAAGCTACTTTTCTTTCTGTTTGGTTTGTGATACAAACACAGAGAGACATACATACACAATTTTACTCAGAAATAAATTCCCCTTAGTTCAATTTAATTTGTTGGATGGAAAATGGATACAGCATTTCAACCTAATATTATTAGAGATCATACAGTATATTTCCAGAACCTTGTTTCAAACTGTTAGGCGGACTTCATTTTCTCATTTCCTATATCCACCCACACACATATGCTCTGTCTGCAGTGTGAAATAATACTGATCTAACTTAAATGGTTGTATTATCAGAAGGCAATGTATGGATGCTTTGAAACTGCTCCAAGGTTATTATTATATGCAATAAAAGAAAGCATCACATATAATAAAGCCAGTTCCTGGCACCATGATATGGAGTGGCCTTGTGTCAAGATTTTTTGTTTCTGTTTCTTGTTTGTAAACTTTGTTTAAAAGTTTGTTGTTCACAGCAAAACCTGGGTTTTTAAATGAGCTGTTTTGCTTATGTAAGCTCCTCTGTTTCAATCAGCTAAATTGTAAGACATATATTGTTGCTTCAGACCTGTATCTATAAAGCATCATATATCTAACAAACAAAAAGAAAATTGCCTTTAATAAAATGAGACATGAGTGATACTGGTGCCATTTCTTTTCTCTATGAAGACCAGATAAAATTATTGGCACGTAAAGTGGTTTTCCCACTGTTTTGTACCATTTTATCAATTTGGTTTTGAGAAGGGAAAAAAAAGACAAAACAGAATAAAATTCTTACCAAGCGCAGGACTCTGCCACCTTTGAGGCAACCAAAGATATATACCTCCCATTTTATTTATCACCTCTTGAATGTTCTGTGATTTCTCTTTAATTATGTTTTTGGAAAGGATTTTTCAGATCAAAAAATAAAGGCAACAAAGAAGACTGAAAACTAATTGACAGACTTCTTTGTAAAGTCAATTTATTGTTATATTTTTATGGTTTTCTATCCCTAAATAGAAGGAGAGCAGCATAAATAAATCAGGATTTATTTTCTCTCAAGTAACCTGATGAGATCTACTTAGTTTTCAAAGCCCTTCATAGAGACCTTCATTGAAAGAGCTGAGGATGAATAACATGCTTTCAAGTTCTTATATTTTGAATTATGGAATATTGCTCATATTCTGATTTACTGTCTAACATGTTTTTATTTGAATATATATATATATATATATATATATATATATATATATATATATATATATATAGTTGGAAAGTATCTCTAACCTAAGTTATAAAAACTTAATGCTGTAGAATTGCTATGCATGTATGTATACACAATATTGATTATTTCAGTATATAGAACAATATGGTCAATAGATAATCATCTATTTACTACTGATATCGAGATACGAGCAGTAAATGTAACATGAGCAATAAATAAGAACCCATTAAAACTGAAGAGACTATACAGAAGACAATTGAAAGTGATATCATTAAAAATTTAAATTTTCATTGGTAAAATAATGTGCTTGTACATGAAAACACATTGTCTGATAAAATATACTTTCAATTTTGAAGACAAAAGCAGAGAAAAAAAAGGGAAATACATAGGACTAAATTTGGAGCCTTTCTTGTAAGTTTAAGACCAAAAATGCTATTCCACATTTTAGAAAGTTACTGTCATGTATGCAATTAGCAATGATAGCCTTAGAATTGCTAGTGACAAATTTCACTCATGTCACTCATTTGAAACATCAGAACAAGAGTACAAAATCTACAAAAACTCCCTAATTCCTATCTCTGGGAGTCACTTTTATCGTGGTTGGATGTTAATGTAAACAAACAATAGCAAAAAGCAGGCAGCATCAAAACATTCAGCCTAGGTCCCCTCAATCAATTAAGCACTAGATGAATAATGGGAAAATCAAGGGCCTTGGGTCTCAAAGATTCAACCTCTCTCCCCATTTTATTTTGAATGTATTACCTACTAAGTTAAGTGCAGCATTTATCAAGAAAGTTTCCATGTCCATCTTAGGCACTATTCTTATTTTTACTGGTAGTTATGACTGTTTCACATTTTAAAGAATATCTGAGATAGAAGACAGAAACTTTGATGAAGCTGACAAATTTTCACATCAGCTGGTGGCTTAAAAAGAGAGCACAGAACATTACATTAGGCACACTGTATAAGTCTCATAGTTATTACCTGGTAGGTTGCCACTTGAGTGGCAAATTAGAACTCATTCAGCTAGAACTGTTGCAACGATACATCTTCTGGGATTGCAAGTCTAGATACTTGAAGTACATTACATCCTTTCCCACAGACTCATGTTTTCACATGGCTCAATATTAAAACAGCAGGAAATCATCTGTTATGTATTCATCTGGGTTCTGTCTAGCTTTGCACATTAATCTTCAGATATACTTGGGTTTAATCAGTACTTCTATAGTTTAGATTGAGCAGAAAATGAAGAGGCAACACTTACAGATATTACAAGTGGAGTTTACACCGTTCTGATTGTTTCCCCCCCAAAATTTGTAGGATAATATTCAACAATTTTCTCCTGTTTTGCTGTGATCCATACCTAAATGTGCACAGCAATTCCTGTTTAAATGTAACACCTAGAAATTTTGAGGGTTTTAATGACCTCTTTCCTTTACTTTCCTTGAATTTCCAAAAAAGAGTGGAACCTAACTTTGTGTCAACCATAGATAATATCCATGAACAGTTATTTCCTACTCATCCTTTCCTCTAAAGCTTTATCTTTAGATAACACTTTAAACTCAATAAATAAATAAATAAATGATTGATAAAGTATCATTGAGAATAATCTAGAACACAGCATGATGTCAGTATGTAGACTGACAGTATAGGAAAGCAAGCAGAAAATGAAAATGAAGCAACAATATGAGAAAGCATTCTTTAGAAAAACTACATGGTCCTAGAAGCACACAAGCGAATGAATAAATAGAAATAGGAGAGTTTCACAGGATAAAACTAAAGCAATATAAGGCCCTATTGGAAGGCCTTGATAAACTAGAGAAATGCTACCAGCCTTATCCAAAAATGCAAATTTATCAGCCTGTTGCAGGAAAAGGTGAAAGGGCTGAAAATCTGTCTTCTTTGGAATCCTCAGAAAAACTGAAGAACACATATCATAGAGAAAACTCTCCATGAAGGCCCCGAAGAAAGAGAGTTCCAAAGAAGGCATACTACAGAAGTTGTCCAGGAGCAGAAGAAGCTAGAGAATGACTCAGAGGAGGAAAAGGTACCTGGGTAATATAAATAACTGAATGAAGACAACTGAAAATAAATAAAACAAACAACTAAGGAGAAAGTTCATGTTTTTTGGTGTGGCTGATGTATTTGTTGATATGGATATGTAAGAAAAACTCCAACCATTTAATATAGTTCTACTCCCTCAACAACTTCAGAAAAAATGGAAAAGACAACTCCACAGGTCTTAAAAAGCTATCAAACCAACGATTAAGATTAGCAATGAAGAAAAATGTTTGCAAAAGGCAAAATTAAATGTGTGTGGACCAGAATCTATTGCAAGCAATATGCAGTCTTCCTGTTGCACATATTCAAAATATGGTAGAAAAAGATAGGTTTATAAAATTATTTGTTCAACACTGATCCCTGCATGCATGAAGTATATAAAGTGGGAATAAACAACATTCGTAAAAGAAGAGTGTAACAGAGAAAGAAAAAGGACCTCTGTCACTCACTATATTATAATACAAGCAGTACAAAATAAGTTAACAGGCATGAAAATGCTGAAATCCTAAATAGTTAGAATGCTGATCAAAAAATTATTGAAATAACCTCCATAGGAAAGCAGAACTGAGCATAGAAATAGGACATTGATCTTCAGAAAACAAAATAGCTCACTGTTTTAAAGGGGTGGAATGAACAACCCAGGAGCATCAAGAAATTTCTTCCAGAAGTTGTAAATGCTCCCACACTGGAAGTTTTTAAGAAGAGATTGGATAACCATTTGTCTGAAATGGTATAGGACCATGATGGCGAACCTATGGCATGCGTGTCATAGGTGGCACGCAGAGCCCTCTCTATGGGCACGCACACTGTCACCAGCTGCTCTTCTGGTTTCCAGCATGCACATGCATGCCAGCCAGCTAGTCTTTGCGGGCACCAGAGCACCGGAAAATGGCCTAAGAAACTGCCTGAAAACAGCCCCAAAAATGTCCAAAAAACGGCCAAAAAACAGGCATGCGCTCGCTGACCAACTGGTCTTCGGGTTTCTGGTGCTCTGGCATGCGTGAAGACCAGCTGGCCAGTGCACATGCATGTGCAGGAAACCCAAAGACCAGCTGGATTTCTGGTACTCTGGCACGCACACCTGCACACACATGCTTGCATGTTCCAGTTTGGACACTTGGAGCTGAAAAGGTTCGCCATCGCTGGTATAGGGTTTCCTGACTAAGCAGGGGGTTGGACTAGAAGACCTTCAAGGTCCCTTCCAACTCTGTTATTTTATTCTATTGCATGTATTGACTAAGGAAAAGAAAGTAGTCTCACTTCAAGGATTAATTGGTTATTGCTGAGATCATGAAGAAAGATTGCCAACTCAGATTTCTCTTCCAGCATATTGGATCATGATGCCAATATCTGAATTTCTGTTTAAGAAATTGCTTGTCAGTCTGAAGATAAAAGCCCTTTTTCTCTACTTTGACTTTGACTTCCTCTAATGGCAGACACAAATAGGACATTGGTGTTGGACTTTTTAGTTTATTTTTTCATGTCCAATTAAACTTTAAAATAACTGAGAAAAAAATGTCAACCATGCCATCAAGAAGACACATTTTAATTATCTAATAAAAAGATAGGGACAATGCTATAATTTTAAATATGTAATACTAAACAAGTTACAGGGCATAAAAAGGGTCTCCATAAACAAAGAAAGAAACATGGATAAATTTAAGGGACCTGAATGGATGGAGACCTACTTCAAATTGAGAAGTGAGAAGGTAATGCTTAATAAATGAAATAAGCTTTTTACCAAGGGGACATAATTGTCCTCTTTGAGGGCCAGGTATTTTGTTGAGATCCATACTCCTAAATATTTAACTTTTTTCACAATTTGGATTCCCATAGATTCCTCCAGGGCTTCTTTCTGGTTTTTCGTCATGTTTTTGGTGAGCATTTTAGTTTTAGATTTATTTAATTTGAGTCCTGCTACTTCTCCATATTTATCGAGTGTTTCCAATACTTGTATACCTGTTTCCACTGGTTCTTCCATAATTAGAACAACATCGTCCGCAAACGCTTGAACTTTATATGTTTCCTTCCTGATTTTAAGCCCTTTGATTTGATCACTCTCTCTAATCTTCTTCAATAGCACTTCTAGTACCAATATATACAGGAGTGGTGACATTGGACATCCCTGTCTTACTCCTTTACTGATCTGAAATGTTTTAGTGAGTTCACCGTTTACTAAAATATTGGCTCTTTGCTTCTCATAAATTGTGTTTATTGTATTTGTAAAATTTTGTCCAAATCCCATTATGTTCAGTTGTTGCTTTATAAACTCCCAATTCAAATTGTCGAAGGCCTTCTGTGCGTCTAGAAAAACTAATGCCACCTCTTTATCCGGGTGTTCCTCGTAATATTCTATCACATCCAGAATCGTCCTTGTGTTATTCCTAATTTGCCTCCCTGGGAGGAATCCATTCTGATCGCTATGTATTATTTTATTAAGAATTCTTTTTAGTCTTTCCGCTAATATGTTCATATATATTTTATAGTCAATATTGAGAAGTGAAATTGGCCTATAATTCTGTATCAATTTGGTATCCGATCCTTCTTTTGGTAAGAGTGTAATATAGGCCTCTCTCCAAGATTCTGGTATTTTATTTTTCGTTAAGGCCTCATTAAAAATTTGGAGCATTCTTGGGAGTAAAATGTCCTCTAATTCTAAATTTTTGTATAATTCCCCTGGGAATCCATCCGGGCCCGGAGATTTGTTCTTCTTCAATTTGGCAATTGCAGTCTTTAACTCTGTTAATGTGATCTCTTTGTTCAACATCTCTTTTTCCTCCTCTCCGATCTGTGGCATTCCCTCCTCCAATAAATATTGTTTTACTTTCTCTTTGGGTATATCTTCTTCTTTATATAAAGACGCATAGAATTCGCGTGCTATTTCCAATTTTTCTTCTTCCTTAGTTGTGGTATGGCCTTCGGTGTCTTCTAGTTGGAGAATAATTCCTTTCTCTCTCTCTTTTTTAATTCTGTAGGATAACCACCTTCCTGGCTTATTGGCATTCTCGAAATAATATTGTTTTGTTCTCTTGATGTTATATGCTAATTTTTCTTGATCTATTATATTTAGTTTATGACGAATGTTCATCCAGTTTTCTTTTGTTATTTCATTATCAGGGTTTTGTTGCGCCTCTTTCTCTGCCTTTGCCAGTTCTTCTAGCAGTATTCTTTGAGTTTCTCTCCTCTCTTTATTTCTGTATGCTCCATATGATATCATTAGGCCTCTTAAATAGGCCTTCATCGTATCCCAGATTATCCCCCGGTCCATTGGTTCTTTTTCATTTTCTTCAAAAAAGCTTTCTAACTCCCTCTTGACTTTATCAATGTTTTTTTTGTCTCGCAAAAATTGTGTATTCATTCTCCATCTTGTGTTTTTTCTCTTATATCTACTTTTCCATCTGATTTCTAGTGGATTATGGTCAGCCCAGGTATTGGGTAAGATTTCCGCTGACACAATGTCCATACCCAAGTTCCTGCTTACCCACATCATGTCTATTCTAGACCATGATTTGTTGGGGTTAGAATAAAAAGTATATTGTCTCTTATTGGGATGTAGTGTTCGCCAGATATCTACAAGGTTTAGTTCATCCACTAAGTCAAAGAAGGTTTTTGGTAAATTTTTCCTTATTTTCTTTTGACCTCTGGGTCTTTTGTGATCTTTGTGCGCATCAGCCACTCCGTTGAAATCCCCGATAATGCAAATATTGTTGTTATCCAATCCTCTTATTATTTCTCTTGTTTTGTTATAAAACTCTTTCAAATTTTTGTTTGGGGCATAGATCGCTGCTATTAGTATTGCCAAATTGCCCCTCTCAATTTCAACAATTAGTAATCTACCTTTGGGGTCTGCGTATTTCAGTTCTGTCTTCATCTCTTTTCTAATATATAGTGCCACCCCTCTCTTTTTCTTCATGGCTAAAGAGGTATAAAGATTCCCCAATTTTTTATGTTCCAAATATTTTATATGTTCTTGTTTAATGTGTACCTCCTGAAGACAGACTATGTCCGCATTTTGTATGACTAATTTGTTAAAGAAGGTTTTTCTTTTTTTATGATCGTTAAGTCCATTTACATTGATCGATAGGATTTTCCAATCGTCCATTCTTTTTGCCTTGTGTTGATTTACTTGAATTTGAGGTTAGTATTAGCTCGAACTGCTCTTTGAGGTCTTTGTTTTTTCCCTGCTTCTCTACTTTCTTTCTCTTCCTTTTCTTTCTCCTCTAGGCTCTCTTTCCCCGTCGGGACCTCTTCTTGGGATCTTCTTTGGGTGAGTTCGGTGGTAGAACGGTGGTAGGTTTGGTTTTGGCTAGTCTAGAGAAAAGAAGGACTAGGGGGGATATGATAGCAGTATTCCAGTATTTGAGAGACTGCCACAAAGAGGAAGGGGTGAATTTATTGTCCAAAGCACCAGAGAAGAAACAATGGATGGAAACTAATCAAGGAGAGAAGCAACCTGAAATTAAGGAGAAACTAACAGGGAGGATAATTAACCAGTGGAACAGTTTGCCTTCAGAAGTTGTGGGTGCTTCATCATTGGGGACAGTCACTTGTCTGAAATACTGTAGTATAGGGCCTCCTGCTTGAGCAGGGGTCTGGACTAGAAGACATCCAAGGTCCCTTCCAGCTCTATTCTGTTTGGTTGGTTGGTTGGTTGGTTGGTTGGTTGGTTGGTTGACTGATCATAAAGGTGCTCCATCATGATACTACTTAGGCTTTATTTGAGCATTCTTCTAGAATCCCCTACAAAGCAAATTGTACTAATTGTATGTAGCAGAAGAGCATGGTCTGAAGTGGAAGTTTTTCCAGAACATCGGGAAAGTTTCCTTCAACTTTTTGATGATGATGATGATGATGATGATGATGATATCCATGCAGCCATGTCCAACTCTTGATGTTTCTATGGGGCCAGGTCTCACCACACTTCTGATCTTGCATTATTTCTTTGATGATTTTTAATGTTCTGATTGATGTTAGCTTTGATGGTGTCCAGTCATCAGGATCTTTGGCAGACTGATCTCCTTTTACCACTAACTCTTCCAAACCTAATTGCCTTCTCCAGCTAATTTCCCCACATGACATAGCCAAAATAAGTGAGACGTAGTTTTGTGATTTTGCCTTCCAATGACATGCCTGGTCAGCATAACAGTGCTCCAGTACTTGTTTGTTGGCCACCTTTGCTGTGCTGTCCAAAAAATGTACAGGAGTCTTTTCCAGCACCAGTCGACTTTCTTCCTGTCTTGTTTTTTTAAGCTTCACCTTTCACAACCATAAATAGCTACAAGGAACACAATAGAGCAAGCTGACCTACATTTTGTTGCCAGCTGATGTCCTTGCTTTTCCATATTTGGCTCATGTTCATCATGGCTGTGCAATCCAACATTTTATTTCTGGGCTGCATTCACCTCTGCAATTTTTCACTTAGGGTAGTTTTGGACAATGGCTCAGTACTCTCCAAGATTTCAAAGTAGTCCAATTCATAGGTTATAAGCAGACTTGAGGTCTTGTGAAGAGGATAATAATAAGTTTCTCTCCAGTCCTCTCCTAGTTTCTTGCCATTTATGACACTGTTAAATTAGGTAACAAGGATCATTGATGGGTGTATAGTGAAATGAGATGTATATAAATAATTGAAAACTGTGATTGATGTATATACGTACTTATACAGCAATTTAGGCAATCATATAACAAACTATTTAAAATTATTTGGAACGTTGTGGAATAAAGAATACCGAGTTATTATTTTATTTTCTTCTGTCTTTTCCTTTAAAATGGTAGTGACACTCCAAACAGTTGAAGAATGCTGACTAATCTAGTTATTAGTAATCTTATTTGTTTTAGGTTTAATTCATGCTGGGTTGATTCTCTGGTTTTGCACATGGTTATTCCTATGGATTTGAAAGGATTATGTTGTCAAAATGGTCTAGTGGGCATGCAAAATCTAATCATTTTTGTACTGATTACAGGGCCCATCTATCTGAAATGGATTTCTGAATTGTTGAGGTTGGAATTGCATTTTCAACCATTGCTTGATTAAATGTAGATATTGCAAATGTTTTGGATGTAGGCAAAGTGCTAATGATTTCAGGCAGAGTAATGGGCTTGCAGACTAGTTTTTGTGGGGTTTTATATTCTGTCCAATAAGTTTTTCCATAAAATATACTCTGCTAAATGGTGTTATCAAAAGGTAACAGCAGAACCTAACTTCTTCAATGAATAGGTAACAAGACTCGCACTTTTGCTTGTAATAGTACTTCAGAAGGAGAATGCCGTGTCTGACAGCACAGAGAAGAATGCCTTTCATATTACTTTTCCCCTTGTAAATAGCTTTCTGAAACTTACTAAGAAAAATCTCACAATTGTGGTGGATGTGATGATTTCAGAAAAAAAGGGGGGAGGGTGGGCGTTATATGAACTATGGCTTGAAACAGATAAATCACAGAATTTATTGCCATGCGAAAGATGAATCCAAAGCAGGCTTCCTCCGTTTGTTGCTGTTGTGGTATGTTAAGATTCTAGAATTCAAATCCCTGTAGTTTTGATTCCTTGTAGCTCTGAGGACTATAGTTCCAAAGACATGTACTGTAGATAACTGTAGTTAGAGAAATGTTCATAAAAGAAAGCATCCAAGAAATGGACATATTACTATATTATACTATACTACTACATTACTATATGTAGCATGCTACTACATTACTATATGTAGTATACTACTACTATTATACTATACTACTATATTGCTATTGTAGTATGCTGCTGCTACTACTATATGTAGTATGCTACTTTTACTAATAGGTTCTGATATGAGGGTCTATCATATGAACAAAGAATACAAATTCTTTAAAAGCTTGAAATTCAGCAAGTTTTAAAAGTTTTCCTTATTATTTTTGTTTCTATAATACTTTTCCATTCAGTATCCATACATAGCATTCATTTCTTTGATTTTTGTTTTTTATAGTAGCAATCCAAGTGTCCATGGATCAGCAAGGACCTTCCCCTAAACTTTGATATCACACTGGTTCTGTTACAATGGAATAAAACAACTTTCTTTCTTTCTTTCTTTCTTTCTTTCTTTCTTTCTTTCTTTCTTTCTTTCTTTCTTTCTTTCTTTCTTTCTTTCTTTCTTTCTTTCTTTCTTGGTTCAATTTATATGCTGCCCTTCTCCGGAGACTCAGGGCAGCTTACAATGCGTTAAGCAATAGCCTTCATACCTTTGTATATACCTGCTTAGTAGGGCTTTCGCCCCCCCCCCCCCCCCGCGGTGTTCTTTTTATACAAAGTCAGCTTATTGCCCCCACAATCCGGGTCCTCATTTTATCTACCTCGGAAGGATGGAAGGTTGGGTCAACCTTGAGCCTGGTGAGATTTGAACTTGCAGTAATTGCAGGCAGCTGGCAGCTAAGTGCTACTTAACAGCACTTTAGTTGCTGCGCCACCAAGGCTTATATTTTATATTGTGTTCTGGGGTGGTTTCTTTAGTTTGGTCTCCTGAAAATTTACAAAATATGTTATGCCATCCTATGCAGTGGTAAAATCCAAAATATTTTACTACTGGTTCTGTGGGTGTGGCTTGGTGGGCGTGGCAGGGGAAGAGCCTTGATAGTACAAGGGTTTAGTGCACCCTGTTATTAACACAGCTGCCTGCAATTTCTGCTGGTTCGAATCTCACCAGGCTCAAGGTTGACTCAGCCTTCCATCCTTTCTAAGGTAGGTGAAATGAGGACCCAGTTTGTGGGGGCAATAAACTGACTTTGTATGAAATATACAAAAGAATGAAGGCTATTGCTTAAAGCATTGTAAGCCGCCCTGAGTTTCCGGAGAAGGGCGGCATATAAATCAAATTAAAAAAAAAAAATACTGCAAAATCTCCATTCCCACTCCACTCCAGGGGAAGGATACTGCAAAATCCCCATTCCCTGCCCACTCCTGAGGGAAGGCTATTGCAAAATCTCCATTCCCACCCCACTCTGGGGCCAGCCAGAGGTGGTATTTTCCAGTTCTCCAAACAACTCAAAATTTCTGCTACCAGTTCTCCAGAACCTGCTGGATTTCACCCCGTTCTTATGTATATGAAAAGAGAAGTAACATTCTAATTAAAATATATTGCAGTGGAAATTGTTTCTAAGCAAACATGTTATTTTTTACCATTTAAGTAGCATGAGTTTCTTACTTATATGTTACATCCAGAGAAATATATCATATTTTAAAAAAATAAATATAAAATATTTTAAACATTATATTTAATTATTTTCCAACTGTTTCTTTTGGTCCTCTTGATGGGTTCCAATGTTATTTTTCTGGACCAATGATGGAATTGGTCATTAGAGGTGTGATGTGTGTTTTGTTTTAGATGCATCCAAATAATTATGTAAATCCAAAAAAAAAATACTGTTCAAGTCTTAGGCAATTGACCTAAGATACAGAGTTAATTGGCAGTTGGTTCTACTAATAACTGCACTAAACCCTATTTTCAAGTGTTTACATACCATGTTTCCCGGAAAATACGACCTACTCAGAAAGCAAAGCCCTTTCCTCAAGGCCTTTCCTCAAGACCTCTTTAGCGGTTAACAGAGCTCCGTATCGATCAAGAGCTCTGTTAAGTCTTGCTGGCCTTGCCAGATGAAAAAGTTCCTGAAGGTCTCTGATAGTGAAAAAGAGGCCAGGGCGACGCCTGCAAGTGAGGTGAGTCAGTGGATGACATCTCCCCCCCTTCCCCAAAATAAGACCTGGTGCCTTTTTTGGTGTCAAAAAAAATATAAGACAGAATCTTATTTTCAGGGAAACATGGTATGAAATTTAGTAGCTAGTTTGGGTACTGAAAGTGAATATAAGCAATCAATTGGAACCTTTGCCCCCTGGAACAAGCTCAACTGAGGGACAATCATTAGTTCAATGAGGAAGCAATTGATCTGCTTCCTTTTCCCTGAATACATCTTGGTATTCAACATACTTGGCAGGTAAGACTTGGCAAGTTTATTTGATGAGTTCAGCTGCTGCTAAAACCTCTACTTGATTTGACCTGATTTCTGCAACCAGGTGACTTAAAGAATATGGAGCCTTCAGATCTGATGATACGTGGATCATGAGCTTGAAGTTATTCAAGCCCTAAAATAACATAGAAATAAAGTGCACTCCACCTGTTATCAGTGTTAACCTAAACAAATACAAAGCTTACGTGTGGACCTGACTATTTGTTCTGAATGTAAAGGTCATCCATCGATAGTTTCAACCATCAATAGGGGATTGAATGAAATTGCTGAATATTCCTTGTTCTTTCGGAAATTGTAAGTCCATGAAGTTGGCAGTTTGCTTGACTTTGAATATTTATGGTTTACCAGGAAGGTGCAGGATAACAGTAAGTAACAGATGTTTAGATGGCAGGCTATGCAGTATTTGGGCTTGAGCGGAGACCATTTATTCTGAACTTGCTGGAAATGAGAGGCTTATGACAGCCTGGTATCATGGGCCTCTACAATACAAGCATGTTCATGATGCCTTTTCACACTTCTATCTTAGACAAATGTGAGTGTGCACCACAACTTTCATTTCAGCAAGTTTAGTAATAGGCTTGCATCCTTCATTTCTAACTTTTCATTTTGTAACCAACTATCTAGTCAAAGTATACCTATATTATTTCATGCAAGTATCTAGACATTCAGTTCTAACCAACCCATCTAGGATTTTACCAGCACCCTTCTTGTAACTGATCAACCAAGGATCCTTCATTCCAGGCTAAATCTTGAGAAATAAACCTGAAGTCACATATGTAGAGCAGCGTCCTAGTTTTACTTCTCAGAGATGACCATTAATTGTTTGTGCCTTCACTGAATCAGAATACATAGTTTGTAATGCTGACTAAATTCAACAAAGTTCTCTAACAAAAAGTTCTGCTGCACTAAAATTTCTGCTTAACAGCTGCTCCATTCAGTAAATGTATGGCAAATCCAACTTTAACTCTATGTGTAGGGAAGCCTTAGGATCTCAGACTCAGATTTCTGTATATAAATTATACATTAATCCAAGAAACTATGGAATTTAGATAAAGTTTTATCAAAATTTCCTGATAAATGAAATATTTATGATGTGAAGAAGGTGTGACTGCTTCTTGTGCTGGCTGAGCCTGCATAGCTTGCAGTTGAGCAGTGAGTAAGGCAATTTTCTAAATTAATTGAGATTTTCAGCCATCAGTTGTTCCATACTGGATTATAGCAATACTTTTCAAAAACAAAATGAATTTTACTCAGTCACTTAAGAGTTAAGGATTGAAAACAAATGTTCTGTCTCAGATGGCAAACATACATACATGCAGACACAGTTGCTATGGTGCTGGCAGTAGACAAGATCATAAATCGGGGTCTGTGCAAAGATAGCTTGCCTGAATAAGCCTGTGCAGTTTAAGCAGCAATAGAGAGATCCAAATTAATTCCAGGAGTCAGAGTGCTGAGTGCTGAGTCAGGCAGTAATCAAAGGTTTAATAGTAAATAAACTCAGGAGCAAGAGTCACAAACTAGGATTCCAAATAGTTGTTTCCAACAAAGACCAAAGGCAAAGTGGTTACAATTTCCCAGTCTTCGCCCTTTACCTAGTGAGAAGCCTCATTGACCGGTGTTGTTCTGCTTGCTATTGCATGCATCAAGACATGGACTTGTGCCTCATCATTTGACTGCTGCAGCTGATCAGGAGATGCCTATTGCTCAGCCACTTCAGATGAATCACAATTTATCCATGTACCATCATTGCTCTATGAGCTCCAGTAGCTCCAGTAGACTTTTAGGTGCAATTTGAAATACTGGTTATGATCTATAAACCAGGGGTGCCAAACTCAAGGCCTGCAGGGTGCTTAGATCTGGCCCATGGGGCCTCCTTGGAAACAGCGAAGGACGGGCCCACAGTGCCGCTGCCATTGAAAATGAAGCTTGGGAGAACCGCGCATGGCCTTCCTGAGCTGCATTTTCAGCTGTGATAGCTTCCTGCAGCCCTCTGTCCAGAAAAAACGGAGCCCAGGAGAGCCGCACACAACCCTCCAAAGCTCTGTTTTCGCTGGCAGAGGCACTGCAGGCCAGTCCTCTGTTTCAGGGTAGCCCTATGGGCTCCACTTTTGCTGACAAAGGACTGCAGGAGGCCATTGTAGCCAAAAATGGAGCCCAGAGGGGCCACGTGCAGCCCTCCCGGGCTCCATTTTCTCAGGCAGAGAGCTGCAGGACATCGAGCTGGCCACGCCCCCCACTAAGTCCCCCAAGATCAAACACAACCCTGATGCGGCCCTCAATGAAATCGAGTTTGACACGCCTGTATTAAACTGTTCATAAGACAGGAATGAGTTATTTTCAGGACCAATTGCCTCAAATCATCTCTGTCCAGCCCACAAGACCTGACACTTCTGTGAAACAATGCATTCTAATGGGCCCACAAAGTGTGCCTTTTGTTTCCTTTTAAACAGTATTCCCACCCCATCCCTACCCACAAATACCTTTTCACAAGTCTTTGAAAAATCTGACTCTTCTTCCATGAATTGGGCTATAGGTAATAAATCAGCTAATTCTGTAAAGATTAAGAGAATGATGGGTATATTCAGTTGTTTATTTTTATTTTGATTACTTTTTGTTCATTTGTTTATAGCCTAATGTTATCCACCCAGAGTTACAACTGCACCTTGGATGGTGTTGTGACTCCGACCCCCAAGCCTGTCTTATCAGAAGGAGAAGACTCCGAAAGAGCCTGTAGAACAGTGGACTAAGCACTGTTATTAACATCTGCTGCTTGCAATTACTGCAAGTTCAAATCTCACCAGGCTCAAGGTTGACTCAGCCTTCCATCCTTTCAAAGGTAGGTGAAATGAGGACCCAGATTGTGGGGGCAATAAGCTGACTTTGTATAAATATACAAAAGTATGAAGGCTATTGCTTAACGCATTGTAAGCCACCCTGAGTCTCCGGAGAAGGGCGACATATAAATTAAAGCAAAAAAAATAAAAAAAGTGAAGGAGAGGAGTTGGCAAGTCTTCCGTCTCCAGGACCCTCCTCTCTGGCAATGCCTCAGGTGTCCTCTGAAGGCCAAGAGATAGGCCAGGGTCCAGGCACTTTGGAGTAGCCGCAGTTGGACAGCGATGGAGATGAGTCTTGGCTGGACCCTCGACAGCGTCGCAGAGATAAGTGCGCGCAACAGAGGAAGAGGCATGCCAGAGATTAAGCTGAATCACTGGACCACACCCCACAGGGGATAAAAGGGGGTGTGGTGGCCAGTCAAGCCTTGTGACGAACAGAACTGAAAGCTAGCAAGTCATTCTGCATTTCTGGAACTTTGTTATATGCTCTGCTTGGATTGATTTTTGGACTGGACTTGACTATTCTTTGGCTTTTGTGGACTTACTTTGATGTTTTGGTCAGAGGAGATAAACCTCCCTTTGTAAGTAAAAACTTTTGGCAAGCAGCCACTGGGTTGCTGCCAATTCTGTTATCAAAGGAAATTCTTGTCTGCTGGTTTATTTTAACTCTTGGTCGACTGTTGGTGTGTGTGTGTGAGACGGGGACAGAACAGATGGCTCTATAGAATAAAGGGAGAGAGAGAAAAAAAGAACAGGAAATCATATAATTTATGAGCTGAAAGATACAGTAAGCATTGGCTGCAAATTGCCTATAGTACAAATTGCTCTGTTATTTATCTATTAGTTTAAGTTGTGACTATTTAAACAATCAAATGTCATGTTCTAGATCAATATTTACTCCTTTGCTGTTTGTATGTGTAAACTTAAGCCAAATTCTTTAAGCCTTTTTTAAGTCCATAGTCATACAATTATTGGAATTCAGATTCATTTTGTAGTTTCTGAACAACCCAATGACATTTTGTGTTATTTTCTCATTTCATCTTATTTCTAATTAAATTTATATGCTATCCATCTCACTGTTTCAAGTGACAGTGACATTCTTCCCCCCTTATTCCATTAATGTTACTTAATTTTTCTTTAAATTGCATTCATTCAGAATGCTGCATGATTTTTCTCCCACATCTGCGGTTTTATTTTTCATTAAAATTCACTGGAGTATAGTTATCAATAGCCTGTAGATTTCTACTTTCACACAGATTCCAGTCATCCTTTGGATTATTGTCTATTTGTGTCAGAGATGGGTTTCAGCAGGTTCTGACCACTTCTGGAGAACCAGTAGCAGAAATTTTGAGCAGTTTGGAGAACCGGTAGAAAAAGTTCTGAATGGCCCCGCCCCGATCTATTCTCTGCCTCCCAAATCCCAGCTGATTGGGAGGAAATGGGGATTTTGCAATATCCTTCCCCTGAAGTGGGGTAGGAATGGAGATTTTACAGTATCCTTCCCTTTCCACGCCCACCAAGCCATGCCACATCCACCAAGCCACACCCCAGAACCAGTAGTAAAAAAATTTGAAACCCATCACTGATTTGTGTTCATTCTCAACTGATATGTTGGCAACTCTCAGAACAGCCAATGCACCAGCACTCCTTTTCCAGTCCTTAAAAGATTGATTTATTTTAACCAAGGACAACAATTCTCAACCCAAGATTTCATTTATCAGTGAATCAGATCAGAACCAATATTTTCCCATACCTGACTTCATAATGCTGAAGGAATCCCAACTACCTATTTATAACTATCCTGGTATCACTTTGGTGTTCTTTTTATTTCATTTGATATCGTTAAAGTTAATCCCTCTGCCTGAAGCTCTCACTGACAGACATGACGCAGACTACAATAAGAAAAGTATGCTTGGATAGAAGTTGCTTTGGGGGGTATGCAGTTATGGCTTGAGAAAATAATTCAGAGTATTTTCAGCCACTATTTCAGGAAAGTAGCATCCATCTAGATAATATTATAGTTACAGCTAACAAAATCTACAGCATTTTCTATGGTTCATTAAATCTGTTCCACCCCCTGCATATTTGAGATACACTTTATTGCACAGACTGAGATAATCAGCAAGCAAATTTACTTCAGCCAGCAGTGTTCAAGAAGACTGTGATCAGTTACTTGGATGTCATTCAAAAAACCTGCCTAAAGTGTAATTTCAGATTTCCCAGTTTGTATGTCTAAATTATCTGCCAATTAATTATCAAAATCATTGCTGGAACATTAAGATCTTAGCTCTTGGCTTCAGTGTTCTAAATCTTCCTAAACAACTTCTGCATGTGTCCCTAGACTTTTATAAAGGTCGTGATATTAGCATCATTTTGCAGGCGATAATAGCATATGGTTTTGTTTGCACAATCATGTGCCTGGGCTAATTTTGGTTTCACAAAACATTACTGCAAGAATTTTAAAACTTTATATCTGTTCATGCTAGCTTGTTGCATTGCTCAAAGCAGCATGATTCACTGTAGTTAATTTTAATTACGGTTTGTTTAAAAATGTCTTAGGGCCTTGCAGTTGACTTATTTTAACAAATTATGTAATCAAAATTAGTTACATTTAAGGGTCTGGATAAAATGCCACACTGCAGTTAATTGAATAATCATTAATTTTTCTCATTTCCACTGGTAACATGGTAAAGTGGGGAGAAGAGTAGACTTGAGACTGGTCAAAGTTAACTCCTACCACAATGAAGGTTAATTTATTCTTCTATCTATATCTAGCCAATAAGTTAAAATATAGCTGAAGAATGTTTCCTAAGAGAGTCAGTACACTGTATACCTCACCTAGTTGACAGAATGCAATCAGACATAATTTAGACTTTCAAGATAATCTTTAAATTAGATATTTTAGCTTGCAAAGACACGGGGTATGCAAGGATGCTTGGGTTAATAGTGGGCTTTGATTATGTTTGGGTGTACCAAATTTATCCCTATTTGTTGTTACCATTAGCAAGAACTGTTGCATGTGACATGAGTCAGCTATTTTTGGCATGCTAATGTGTCTCTATCTTAATAAAATACATAATATGAAACCTTGGATAAGCAAAGTTATCTCAAGGTATTATTCATGAGATCTCATGCTTGGGCAGGGGATTGTACTGGAAGACCTATAAAGTCCCTTCCAACTCTGTTAATCTATTAGTATCTGTTAGTATGCGTTTATTATTCATATTGATGCTATATGAAAGATTACAACTTGAAATATATGAGGAATGAATAGAAAATGGTATGAAATAATAACATGATACAATAATAACTAAGTAGGTAACTAACTAAAATAAAAACTAAGAAAAGGAAAGGATGTAATAGATGTGCATTAAGATTACATAACCACATGTAATTCAGTTGAATAAATGCTCATAGAAGTGAAAGTCTAGCTTTTATTTTGAACAAATGATCTAAAATACATACCAGAAAATATGTATTATGAATGTATTTAATGAATTTATGCAGCTGTCCATCTACCAATAGGAGCTCTTGGTAAATGGCAACTCTTGGTTGATAAAGTATGAATTAGCATTTTTACAGTAGATTATTGCGGAGGGATATTAAAGTAGGAATTCATAGATTTGTAGTAGTTGCATGCTATGGTTCACTGTAATAGATAGTGAAATTGAGGAAAAATAGACTTTGAAGAGAAAGAAAGAAATGAATGAAATTAGAATGACTGTGGTAAAGTAAGGTATGAATGAAGATAATTAAGCCAAATCAAATAACATTGTTACAGATCAATTTAGATTAACCTACCAGCAGAATGAATGGACAGTGAATATCAGGAAATAGGCTACAGAAGCTGCTTGGAGCAGAGTAAAAATAATTTCATTACAAAGTGCCACAGAAGTGTGCTTATGCCAATGCAAAGTATCAAGAATGATGCCTGATGAATAATGAAATGAAAGAGGCTATGGAAGAGGAAGTAAATATACATAAAAGACCAAGCACCCCAACCCAAATGAACAAGTGGTATTAGATGATATTTATTTGTATTAAGAATGACCTACTTCTTTGGTACCCACAGCCTTTGCTGTTGGCAATGTCTGACCTTGTGGTCAATAGGTGGGTTATTTCTTTGTGTGAAGTTATGCAACATAATAATGATTACTAGAGTAAATGGCACAAGATACTTTATAAAGCATGGTAGCATACTGCAGAGTCAATAATGTTGCTTGGCATTTCACTGAGGCAAAAAGATATGGCTAAGAATAAAATAGATTGTTTGCATTTTTTAAAAAACCTGATTAATTAAAAATAAAACTAAAAATAATAGTCACATGTAGGTTTTCTCTACTCATTGCAATGTGCATGCTTTAATTTTGAATTTTATTTTGAGTCATAATCATAATAAAATAAAATAAAATAAATTGAACTGAACTAGGTGCTCCTGGACATAAGATGCCCAAAGAACCCAGGATTTGTAGAGATGGGCAGCAAGTAAATTTAATCAATTAATAAGTAGTTATTTCAGTGTTTTAAAACACTGGTTTAGAAGTGGTTTAGAAGTTGTTGACACTTTTGATTTTGAAACACTGCTTTTGGTTTGACAAGCTCTGGCAAGAGGGACCAACAGAATTACAACACATTTATCAAGTCCTTAGTTTTTCCACAAGGATGCAGGAAAAAACAATCAAACAAATTTCCTCTACAGTATATTATGGTGAAAAAAAATCTCTGGAACTTTCTTCAGAACATTATCTTTTTCAAAAGATGCAATTGGGAAATTTAAATGCTACTGTTAATATAATGCATTTCTACCAACAAAAATAGTTTTTTATTATTATTTTGCCGAATGCATGTGCTATATATCAGAAGCTGATTTCTAGGAGTATGTATGTGTAAGTATTACAAAACAAGATCTTTCAAATATTTATTAATCTTGTCTCAAAAAAAATGGTCCCTGAGAACTGTTGGCATGATAAAACAGGTTTCAACTATAAGATCATGGTTTTTTGCCCAATGGAAATTCTGCCAGAATAAAGGATCAGGTTGTCATAATCCTTTTTCCTACTTTCATTATCTCATTATCTCAATAACATTTTCCAAACACCACATAATATTCATTCCTGGCCTTTATTTATGAGTCTTGATACATTTGCTGAGAACAATAATTTCATCAAAAATAAATAGAGGTTCTCTTATCATACCAGTGCATGGCAATTTTATTTTAAATATATTGCTTCATATTTACCCTATTATGATAGCACAAGTCTATGTGACCTCTTCACTTCTCCCTCATTTTTCTTATATGATGGCACTTCTGGAAACAGTTATTTTGATAAAAGTATATAAATGTTTTACCGATAATGAATGTATGGTTTAGACTGTAATATTATTTAATTTACAGTGGTCATGATCTCTGAAAATGCCTCCGTTTTTTAATGTTGCACATAACATTCATCTAAAACCCAAAAAAGATAGCTGGTATTTAAATGACAAATCCAATCCATAATCTTTCACAAGGGAAGTCTTAATTGGAATACTTTTATGTGGTAGGTCAAGATATCTGAATGGCAACAAAAAAAAACTTCGAAGAGGTTTTATCATTGAAAGCATGAGGATGCTTTTTTTCCCCAAAAGTTAAAGTAAGTAACCAGTTTTTAATAGAAAGCATATATTTTTCCTTTTAGAAAAAAAATCATCATGCAATCTCCAATATAACTACGAAGTTATATTAGAGAATTGATGTTGTGATAAAGACTGTGAAAGGTTACAACCTCCCAATATAAAGAAAGTAGTTTTTAGGTTTCACAACACTGGTAAAAATGGATTTAAAACATTTCCAGTGTACTACTGAGAGATATTAGCACAGTAATGCAGGCCTAACCCTTGATGAATGACTGGGAATGTAAAATAACAGTAAACAATTAGAACTTATAGAGAAGAATATTTGTACTACAGAGATGAAGTGTGGGGTTCTTGGTGTTCTCTAGGCTTGGTTGTAGCACTGGTTATATTACCTAGTTTGGTAATGAAATATTGGCAAGAATATAAAAAGCTCAGACAGAGCACCAATCAAATCCAATTTGGCAACTTGGCACCTGCATCTACTTTTGACGAAGAATAGAAACAGGATTGAGTTTTGTGTTTGACCTTGGAAGGGCAGGATGGGTGTGGCCAGGGTGGGTGTGGCCACCTAACATAACTTGTGTCAGAGGCACTTATGGTGGCCCAAGTGCTGTGCCAACGAAAACAGCCTCCGAAGCTCCATTTTCAGCTGTGACGGCTTCCTGCAAACCTCTGCCAGTGAAAATGGAGCTCGGGAAGGCTGCCTGCAGCCCTCACAAGGTTCATTTCCTGCTGCGACAGCCTCCTGCAATCCTCTGTCAGAGAAAACAGCCCTTTCAACCTCCATTGTCTCTGGTAGCTCGGGAGGATAATTTTTGGCTGCGACGGCCTCCTGCAACTCTCTGCCAGTGACAACAGAGCTCCAAGTTCTGTTATCACTGGCAGAGGTACCAAGGTCCAGTCCGTCACTGTTTCCAGGTCGGCCCCATGGGCCAGATCTAAGCACCCCACAGGCCAGATCCAGCCCCCACGCCTTGAGTTTGATACCCCTGATTTAACACAAAGACATACAAGATGGAGAGACCTAGATTGCCCTTGAATGGATTCATATGTATAGAAAGCATTGGAAATTTCTTGAGCATTGTTGCCAGGGATTAATCCTGAAGAGACCTGCCTACATCAGCTGCTTTTTGTGCCTCTGACTTATTATTGAAGTTCTTTAGCCACTACAATTACTTTTCTATTTATGATATATACTTAGATAATCACAGGGCTGTTCAACATTAGGGTAAAAAAAATATAGTCAGCTTAAAATTTAATATTCATTCTGATTACATATACATATATAACCATACTGCATGCACTTTCTGTCTCAATGGGTCAGAGGTTGTTTAGTATTTCTTTAAAATAATTTATAAAATACAGATTGATCTTGTCAAATTTTTCTAGTCTACAAATATTCTAATATTTTCAGCATTATAAAAACATAAATTTGTTTCTAGGAAATGTCATGAGGATTAAATTTGTATTATTGTCATGGCATCTATTCTCTACTATTCAACATTTGATAACCTGATTCCTTCAATTTATACCCAAACTATGTAAGGTATGCAGAACATTGATATTATGATGCTTAAAGGTTATCTAGAAGTTTTAATCTTTCCACATTTGGGATTTATGTATATAGAAAAGTTATTCTCTCCCCAAAACAAATATTTTTTGGTTCTCATTCTGCATACTAATTATGTAAATAGTCAGATAGATTTTGATGTGTTTTCTGGTTAGTAGCTACCTTCTCTTGTAGGTTTAAATTGACCTAAAAACAATGTATTTTAAAATTTATTTTCAGGCTGAGAACAAAATATGGAAAATGGTGAATATGAATGTTTTTAATGACAAATAATTTCCAAAATCATCTATTCTTATAGAATCACATGGAAGATAAATATTGCATTTTTGCAGTGAGGAATGATTTTTGAAAAATAATCACAATTCTAATATTACCAGGGATTTCAGTGGGCTTTTATCAATCAATTACATTGGTTTAATATTGAATGAACATGAAGTTCACTAAATCCAGCCCTGATCCATCTTGAGCCATGGAAATTCATGAGCAGCTGTGAATCTGCCACTTTTTAAACCCAACCAACATTGTAAGAATATCTATCGGGATAAGACAGACAAGGAAATGGAACTATAGAACTATATTGTGTAGTAATCTTATACTCCTAGAATAAAGACAGGATATAAAACTAACAGATACATAAATGTAGGAGTATTGTGTCATCAACCAAATTAAAATAAAATCAGGAACTATTCTCAGGTGCTAGGTGGAGATTTGCACAAGGCTATGGCTATTTCTGGGCTATATTAAAGCAATTCTTAAAATTCATGATAAAACAAACATTTTTTCACTCAACATTTTAAGGCCAGTACCACAAATACAATATGAAGAAGAAAACTCATACGCAATTAAATCTAAATTTATTATAACTGGATATCTATCTATCTATCTATCCATCTATCTATCTATCTATCCATCCATCCACCATCCATCCATCCATCCATCCATCCATCCATCCTTCCATCCATCATCTATCATCTGTCTGTCTGTCTGTCTGTCTGTCTGTCTGTCTGTCTATCTATCTATCTATCTATCATCTATTTATCTATCGCATTTATATGGTCACCCGCCTAACATAAAGTTAAATAAAAAGCAGCAAATAGATCATTGTAAAAGGATAACAATAACTATTAAAATGATAATATTATATAAACAATTAAAATATATAAACTTTATGGCTAAAATATTATTCACAGTGGAGTCATTTAAGAATGTCTCCAGTTACCAAAGACCCCCAAGTTGAGATAATATTATCAAGTCCTGAGGGATTTCCCAAGTGATAGCACAGAAGGAGAAAACCTAACATCAGGGGAGAGAATGTTCCACAAGAAGGGTACCATGACAGAAGGCAGAGAAGCTATATTTGCTCTAGCTGTTGTAGAAAGTATACAAAAACAAAACAACCAAGTAGGTGTTCATTCTGAGCCCACATTATGTACTGTATGTATCATAGTGTAATCCAGGCAAATAATGTAGATGTCAGCATTCCAGAACAGCCCAACTCCAATTAAAGACTCCGAGACAAGCATTATCTCAAATCTTTCATTTATTGGAATAGGTATACTGGCACATCTGGGAAAACCCGAATCTGAGAGTTCCGGGTTTTCCCTCAATAAATCAAAATCCCATATCCAGCCCCTGCACCCATCAGTCCATCACATGGCCCAATCACCATCCATCTCAACTTGAGCCACACTGCAACCATTCCTTCTCCAGATGCAGGAACACCCTGACCTTGACCAAACAGAAGAAGGCTATTATGACTAACTAAATCACTCTACCAAATCCTCTCCCTTCTAATTTCCCAAGCGCAAGAAGGTGGCAGCGTGGTAGCTTCCAGGGTTAATATGGCTTCCAAAACTGACAGTAGACTTCTTTTAATTATTTAGCAATACAGTTTATTTATAAATACAATTTATAAATAAATACAATTTATGGACTACAAATAAAAGAACCCTTTTCCAACAGTGACCACAGCATGATAGACTTTTGTGTCAATATACACCCTCACAAAAATTACCATAATAATGGGATACCCAACTACAACTTCAAAAAAGCCAACTATGATCTCATAGACACCAACCTCTCATCTCTTGACTGGCAAATTCAATTCTCTAACTATAAAGCCGAAGACCATTATAATATTTTCTTGCTCGAAGTCAATAGAGTTATTAAACTATATGTACCACTAATCACCACCAAAACCAGGAAAAAAAAATTGCCCATATCAATAAGAAAGCTTCAATCCAAAAAAAAAAAAATCCCTCTGGTGAAAAAACAAAACTGGCTATGTAGCTAACTTTAAAAGCCGCTACAAAAATATATGCCACCAAATAAAGACTGAATGCACCAATTACCACATCAAACAAGAAGAAAACCTTCTGCACACGAAATCCAATCGCGCCTTCTATAATTTTGTAAACAACAAACTTAAATACTTGAGATCCATCCCACCCCTAAAAGGACCTAACGGTAAAGAATGCAATGATGAAGCAGTTAAAGCAAACCTCTTTAACACATTCTTCAGCTCAGTCTTTGTTAACAGCAATGGCTCATGCCCAACATTCCCTGGTTGTACCACTAATGACTACAATGATCTAACACAAATAGATTTCACAGAAGATAATGCTGAAAAGCACTACATAGATTGAAACCATCTCTA
Source organism: Pituophis catenifer annectens (assembly GCF_029215685.1). NCBI lineage: Eukaryota > Metazoa > Chordata > Lepidosauria > Squamata > Colubridae > Pituophis > Pituophis catenifer. The sequence continues at coordinate 89,800,144 of NW_027256884.1, forward strand.
TCTATTGGACCTGATGGACTATGTGCATATTTCTTAAAAAAGCTTTCCATTGTTATAGCATAACCCCTAAGCATAATCTTTGAAAAATCTTTCAGGACCAGACCAGCTCCCTACCCAACCTATGGTCACTAGCCATGGTTATCCCTATCTTCAAAAAGGAGACCCCAGTATAGTCAAAAATTACAGACCAATCTCTTTATGCTGTGTCACCTGCAAAGTTATGGAATCAATCATCAATCAATCCATTATCCTCCACCTAGAAACAAACAACCTACTCTCTAATAAACAATTTGGTTTCAGAAAAAAATTATCCTGTAATCTACAACTTCTATAGTCCATATGCAAAAACATATGGACTACAAATCTTGATCAGGACAAAGCAATAGATGCAATTTACATAGACTTCTGTAAAGCCTTTGATTCAGTGGTACATGACAAACAACTTTTAAAACTAAAATCCTACAGCATCTCCGGACATAATTGGATAACTGTGTTTCTGTCAAACAAACAACAAGTGGTCAAAATAGGGAGCACCCTATCAAATCCTGCACCTGTTAATAGCTGTGTCCCCCAAAGCAGTGTTCTAGGACCTACACTCTTCATACTATACATAAATTACCTTTGTGATCATATTATAAGTAACTGTGTTCTCCTAGCCGATGATGTTAAACTATTTAACACTACCAACAATGCTGTTACCCTTCAAAAAGACCTTGATTTTCTGTTGGAATGGTCAAAAAATTGGCAACTCCAAATCTCAACCAACAAATGCTCTGTCTTACACATTGGCAAAAAGAATCAGAACACAAAATACAAGTTAAGTGGACATGACCTTGTAGATGACCCTCACCTGTCAAGGACCTTGGAGTACTCATATCAAATGATCTAAGTGCCAAAGCTCACTGTAATAATAATAATAATAATAATAATAATAATAATAATAATAATAATAATAATAATAATAATAATAATAATAATTTTATTTCTATACCGCCCTTCTCCCGAAGGACTCAGGGCGGTGTACAGCCTGTAAAAACATTGCCCAAAAGACATTAAGGATTGTAAACCTAATCTTGCGTAGCTTCTCCGGTAATATTACACTACTAACTGGAGCATACAAAACATTTGCTAGACCAATTCTTGAATACAGCTCATCCGTCTGGAACCTGCACTGCATATCGGACATTAAAACATTGAGCGTGTCCAGAAATATTTCACAAGAAGAGTCCTCCACTCCTCTGCTCACAACAAAATACCTTATGCCACCAAACTTGAAATTCTGGGTTTAGAAAATTTAGAACTACGCCACCTTCAGTATGACCTAAGCATAGCTCATAAAATCATCTGCTACAATGTCTTACCTGTCAATGACTACTTCAGCTTCAACCACAACAATACACGAGCACACAATGGATACAAACTTAAAGTGAACCGCTCCAAACTTGATTGCAGAAAATATGACTTCAGTAACAGAGTTGTTAATGGCTGGAATGCACTACCAGACTCTGTGGTCTCATCCTAAAACCCCCAAAACTTTAACCTAAGACTGTCTACTGTTGACCTCACCCCATTTCTAAGAGGTCTGTAAGGGGCATGCATAAGAGCACCAGCGTGCCTACTGTCCCTGTCCTAATGTTCCCTTTAATTGTATTCATTTTATGTATTCAATTCATGCTTATACTTATATATATTATCTAATAGATACTCGACAAAATAAATAAAATAAAAAATAAAAAAATAAACAGTGTAATTGTATAAAATATATTTCTGATTTCTATATTTTTATGTTTCTGATATTGAGATTATATTTACAATGTTTAAAATCCTCTCTTTTTGGAGTCATTGATGACTCCAAAAAGAGCTATGCATTTATGCTATATTAGCAACATATGATAATTACTTACTGATGTCAAAACTAACAGTTTCTAAGGAATTACTTTTGTACCCATATTATTAGTTCACTAATTGCATACCTAGTTTGGATTTTGTATGGCACTTTATAATATATTCCACCCTCTTTGCAACACCCTTCAGCATAGCTAAGTGCTTGCAAAGCTATAGAGAGGTCTTGTTATTTTTAATGAGGTCAAGGGTATTTAAGAAAGAACTTCAATGTAATGCACGATGTACAATAGCTTAGAATTACAAAGCCATATTTAACTAAAAAGTCTGTGAAGGTGGCCTCTGTTATCAAGCCAATTAACAAAATCTGATATTACACAATTCAGCAGTCACAAGCTATAATCAAGAAAGGAAATCATAAAAAAACATACAAAATATTTTTATTTTTAGAGGATTTCATTTTTGCTAGATAAATGGAAAGTATTAAAAATCTGTATTAAATTTAGTTAAATGTTTGTTGATTATCAAAACTAAATTTAAAATTTATTACCAAGGTTGGTTTACATTCTCAAAATATCACATTTATGATTTTTTTTTTAAAAAAAAGATCTGTTTGTCCTTTTTTTCCCTCTACTCTTCGATATCCTTCTATAATTTCTATCCCAGAATTTATGTAGATAAATTTACACAGTCCACTTCTTGTACTGGACAGAGTAGATAGAAATCCTGGCAGCTACTGGCTGAATATGCTTCATGTTTTGTTTCTCTACAATATAGTAATCACAGCAGAGGTGGTTTCAGAAGGTTCTGAACAGTTCTGGAGAACTGGTAGCGGAAAATTTGAGTAGTTCAGAGAACCGGTAGTAAAAATTCTCACTGGCCCCGCCCCCATCTATTCTCTGCCTCCCAAAACTCAGCTGAATGGGAGGAAATGGGGATTTTGCAGTAACCTTCCCCTGGATTGGGGAGGGAATGGAGATTTTTTTTTTTTAATTTGATTTATATGCCGCCCTTCTCCGGAGACTCAGGGGGGCTTACAGTGCTTTAAGCAATAGCCTTCATACTTTTGTATATTTTATACAAAGTCAGCTTATTGCCCCCACAACTGGGTCCTCATTTCACCTACCTTAGAAAGGATGGAAGGCTGAGTCAACCTTGAGCCTTGGAGAGATTCGAACCAGCAGAAATTGCAGGCAGCTGTGTTAATAACAGGGTGCGTAAACCACTGTACTATCAAGGCTCCTATCAAAATATCAAGGATATTTTACAGTATCCTTCCCCTGCCATGCCCACCAAGCCATGCCACACCCACCAAGCCACACCCACAGAACCGGTAGTAAAAAATTGTGAAACCCACCACTGAATCACAATCCAAATTTAAATTATTTACATCAATGTCCTTAAATAAGAATTACAGAATTAAATACTAACCAATTTCTATATTATTTAAAAAAAAACTCAATTCAGCAAAAAAGGCTGATTTGAATAGAAATCTCATGTTTCAGTTCTTTATTTACAGAAAACTCATATGCCGAAAGGTAAAAGTTAATAGGAGTTGTAGAACAATATTTAAATTATGCATAACAATAAAATTGATCGTAAATTACTTATAAATCTATAGAAGGGCACATATGCAGCTCAGGGTTAAACTATAGAGTCTTTGGTCCTTTTTGTGTTTGTTTGCAGATATTTGTTACCAGATTAGGTAACATCTTTAGTATTAGAAGTGAGTGGGATTTCTTCTCTGTTTATATACAATAGCTTACCTTGTCAGTGTTGGTGGGAAGGTTGTTTTCTCCTTCATAGTTCCTTGATTAGGCTGCCATTTACTGCCCATTTGTTTCTCTCAATTGGTAGCTCCTTGATTAAGCTATTGTTTACTGCTTGGTTGTTTGTCTGATGTTAATCATGGTGTTAACCTGGTGATAACCTGTTCATCTAGTTGATGATTGCTGACAAGCAAGTGTTCTCATCTCTTTTTTCCCTTTTAGCTTTCTTATTGTTTATTTTGAATGATGTATAAATATTGCATATATCTGTATTTCTGTTGGTGCTTGACTTATCTGAATACTTAACTTCTAAGACTTTCCTCAAGTTTTGGAATTTAGCTTGGCCTGGGATGCTGACAGTTTCCCAGTTAAAACTCTGCCGTACCCAGCTGAGCAGTGCGATCATCAGGCTTTTTTTTTTTTTTACTCTTAAAAGCATTTTTTTCTACAACCTCTTCAGCAGAAAAAATGCTTTTAAAAGTAAAGAAAAAAAGCCTCTGATGATCGTGCGGCTCAGCTGGGATCGGCAGAGTCTTTTAAAAGCATTTTTTTCCTACAGTCTCTTCAGCTGAGGAGGTTGTAGAAAAAATGCTTTTAAAAGCCTCTGACAATCCCAGCTGAGTTGCCTGATTGTCAGAGGCTTTTAAAAGCATTTTTTTCTACAACTTCTTTGGCCGAAGAGGTTGTAGAAAAAATGCTTTTAAAAGAAAAAAAAAAGTTGGCCACGCCCACCCAATCACATTACTTCACTACCACCATCAATCCATGCCCACAAAACCGGTAGTAACAAATTTTACATTTCACCACTGCTATGATCTAACCTTGAATTAAGCCATATCTAGAATTTGTTGGGATTGTTTGCTTTTTGTTTGTTTGTTTTATTTGTTTTGAGTTTTTTGTTTTTTAAAAAAACTTGAATCTCCAAATCAAATGGAATCTTACTGCCTGTAATTTAAGAAGTAAATTAGCTCTTGGTATTTTCATATCCCTGTAGTGCCATAGAAAGAAACTTCCCATTTTTCTAATAAGTGAAATAATCATTCTATAATTCAGATAGTTCTTTAAAAACTTCTGCATTCCAAAATCACTATTCATTACTATACCAGTGCAATATTAGTTTTAAAAACTTAAAAGGTAAGCATCTAAACCTAGTTTTCAAGATGGTATTATCCCAAGATGTATTCTTGTAGAATAAGCTGATATTATTATTTCTATTTTTAATAGGTTTAAGGATGAAAATAATGATTCTTGTAGAACTTCATGAATATTCATGGTGAATTTAGGCTTCGGAGCCAGAACATCCTGGGTATTTTGCTCAAATTCTCAACCATTACGCTTCATCACTTCAAAACTGATTCAATAAGCAAATGAAAAGGCTGATATGTAAATATGTCTCATTACAGAATCCTAAGCAGTGTTACAATGTTGTTTAATTATGTATAGCTTTGATTAAAATTATCATAGACATATAGATAATCCATTCATTCCTATTGAGAAGCTGATAACAGAACCCTACTCTAAATTGAGCATTGCATACAATTTACCTAATACTTTATTAGGATTACATTCTTAAACACATTTACTATGATGTTTCAGCATGGTTGTAGCATGTAGCAGAAGCTATTATTAGCTAGCAAGATGTAATTATACTGGGATAAAATACTGTCAAGGAATATCAAGATTATAACCACGATCGAAGTCTTCACTAGAGGTGGAGATCTTGCCTAACAATCAGGAGATTGTGAGTTCGATCCTAGGTAAAGGCAGATATAGGGTCTTCTGCTTGGGTAGGGGGCTGGATTAGATGACCTGCAAGGTCCCTTCCAAATCTGTTAATCTGTTACACAACATCATGGATCAATAAATTGACTGGAAGTATCATAAATATATATATTTATATTTTTGTATGTGTGTGTGTGTGTAAGATTTATTAATATTTTTAGAAATAATAAATAAATAAATATTTGATATTTATTAGTTGAAAAAATCCTAATTTCCCCCCTAAATTTATAGCCTGGAAATGAAATGAATATTAATATAACTACATATATAGTTTAAATATTATCCTAATTTATGTAGTATTGCTTATTATTTTATTCAATGGTAAGCTTTGAGAATTTAAGAAAACCTTTTCACACTAAACCAATATGTAGGCCACTCTATTTTGACTTTTGAAACTAATTACATTCCATGCCAAAAAGAGTTTATGAGATCATGAACTGAGAATTAAAAGAACCAGAGAATAAAAGGACATTGCATCTATATGGAAAAAGTTTATAGAACAGTCTTCAGTTTTGGGATTTTAGTTTCCAGAAACTGCAGTAGCAAAAGTTTTGACTGTACACTTTGGAGTTACAAGAGTCGAAGCAACATGTTTAAAAGGAGATCAGACATAAAGAATATGCTACCAAAAGATACGAAGATATCAATATAGACTTTCTTAAAATGATCTGCCATTAATTCAACTATAAGTTTAAAAAAGTTATAGATATTGTCAAACTTAGGGATCAACTTTGCATCAAGACTGTTCCAGAGAAAAAAGTTATACTTAACATCCATCGTATTATATTTGTCTAGGATATTCATTCTATAAATGTTACAATAACCCCGACTGTTTCATGTGTTTTAGAGAATTTAAATAAATATGACTGATAACAAATTATGATACGAGGCATGCCATTTTTAACCGGTAAAAATAAATGGAATTCTCTTATAGTTTTTCATTTGGGTTTTTCATTCCGAAATCATCTTTTCTGCTGTTTTAAGGTAACAGGAGAAAAGATGATTTTGGAATGAAAACATTATCAGACAGCTATAAATGGAAAGGAAATAAGCTGTTTGTAGGGGATTCTGAATAATATTGTCTACCTCTATATTCAAGATATTGTTTGAGCAACATGATTCATGTGGAATCTTTATTACACAAATTCACAGTTAGTTGATCAGTCATGAAGTGGAATTTGGCATGCTAACATCAAATCATGTTTTACAAAATGTTGCTAAATTTGTTTGCCAAAAATTTTGAGCACCATACTTTGTTTCATCAGAAATGCATTTTGATATAATTTGTTTATACCTCATGGTTTTTTTCTGATTCAAAACAAGCCTTTGGACACGTAGACATGGCAACATACAAAAACAAAAAAAAATTAAGAGGTACTTTAAAGGAATAGGTACTTTGGTCCTAAATTTAAAACAGACGAAAATGTCTTTTTTCTTATTTCTCTGGTTATAACCTTTTTCTGAGTATATCTTCATGAGCTTTGGGTGTCATGTAAAATTGTTTTATGTAAAATTGAACTGGTGTCTGTAGAGTTTAGGACTTTTCTGGGATGTCTTATTGATTTTTCAAGGAGTATAATATAATATCCAACTTTTGCTTCATTCTCCTACATTAAATGCAAAACTTTGTTTAATGTCATCCCTTGTTTAGCCATCAAAGGCTCAATCTTTTTCATAACATCAGTTGTTGCTTTGCTATACAGAAACCAACTTTCCTTTTGCTTCATCTTCTGTTGCTTTGCTTTCCAAACAATAGAGTCAATTTTGCCTTCGTCCTTTTCATAGACATATCATACAAGTTACAGGTAGTTTGTATGCAGCTCAGAGCTGGGAGAGAAATAGCCAAAGTAGAAATATTTTTCCCCTTCAAAAATGGAAATGTAAAATAATCAAGAATAGGAACTATATCATATTAGAAAAGCTGGATATATTTAACCTTGAGAGGAAATTTAACCTTAATAAGCAATATAATAGGTAACAGAGAAACTACTGCTATGGGGAACCAGATTTATTTAAGAAATAATACCAATACTACTAAAACAAACAACATTAACAATTCAGCATTATTATTATTTTTCTATTGCTACCGAGTAGAATATAAGCAATTCTGGAGAATAATGGACTCCTCTGGAAACTGGAAAAATCTCCATCATAAGAGGTCTTAAAGGAAAGCTTGATAGCTATGTTTCAAGATTACTGTAGCAGTAGATAGCCTGTATTAGCAAAAAGTTGCACTACAGTTTTTGTTACTTATTCTATACTTTTATCCACCAAACTAACCACCCTGGTTAATTGACGATGCAGGATTGCAAATGATCTAAAGAAGTAAGTTGTGTCTAAAAATTGTGAGTTTTCATTTCCTATTAGACTTTTTGTTATGTAATGGCTGACTGGGAAATTCTGGGAGTTGAAGTCCACAAGTCTTAAAGTTTCCAAGGTAGATTTTTTTTTTGGGGGGGGGGGAGAGATATATGACCACATAAATAAAAAGACACATTTTCATGAAGTGTCTTATTGCATTAGAAAAATTTCCCATTTTGCATAATTATATTTAGTTCTGTTTCATGGACTCCTGTTAACAAACATATTGCACATGTTATACATATATGAACAACTGACAAATGAACAATTTACAAAGTAAATGTCTTTGTGGAACAAAATCTGAATTTCTTGCCAAGCTATAGTTTAAAATCCTCATGGAAATGTCCTCTAAGGCTTCCAGTTCTACAGTCTGGATTCTGAAGCCAACCCAGAGTTTCAGTTTTCAAGATCTCTTCCTATTAAGACTCAAAGGACATTGAGATGAACGATTGGTTGAAATAATGCCTTAAGAAAGCATACTCCACAAGTAGGGATACTAGGGAAAGTGTTTGAAACAAACACTCTGTTACACAGAAGTTCAGCTTTCATCGGTTTTCCCCCTTAAAAGAGTAAAAGAAGGGAGAAACTATATGTTACATATGTTTGCCTGCCTGCTGCCTGCCTGTCTATCCACAATATCTGACTGACAAATTGACTAACTAGATCTTATGTGCTGTTCCAATTCAACAGGGTATTCTAACAATTTTTACATATATTGCCTAAGAAATGCAAAACTTGCTCCTAATGCAGCCTTCCCTAATCTGGTATCTTCTAGATGTGATAATTCTTACAAATACTTTTACAAGATATGTGGAGAAAACTTCATTAGGCTCCTTTGGGGAATATATATCAATGAAGCCAGATCCAAATTTAGCAAAGCTCCTGAATTTTCCAGTTGGCTCAGTAAGCAACATTTTACATCTTTTACATAATCGGTTACAAAAAATGTGACTATAAGATTAATGGAAAGTCTACAGTTTTCAACAAGTAAAAATTAAATTGTTATTGTTTGTCTACATTAAAAAGAGGAACTGCATAGTGATAGAACATACTTAGTTATAGTATAGAACAGAAAGTTTCTTTGTTTTTAATGTTCTTTGATAACCTCTCTATTGATGGACTGACACTGCTCCTGAAAGGACAGAAGAATGACTTGGAGGTCTTCCTGAACTCACAGCTACTACATGCTATTCTTAGTATTATCTGGTTATATTTATTGTTACCTCATTAGGCCAATGCTGCATGTCTTTTCATTTCTTTCAAAAGACTTTCAATTTCAATTTCTCCTTAATTTTCAAAGGGTTTTTTTTTTTTTCAACCTGAAATTTCATTAGCAGTGTGCTTGTTTGGCTCATTATTTTCAATTTGGATGGGATTCATTTTTCAGTTTTTACTCGTTTCTGAATGGAAAAGTATATTTAAGTCATAATAACTTAATAACTTTTTGGCTTCTCATTTTAAGTCAAAAAAATGAGAAGAGGGGCAAGAGATGCTGACAAAATAGTGCAAGTGTAGCAGTTAACTTGAATTCTAGAAAGACAAAGCATTAAGCCATTGTGGTCAACTATGTAATGCTTTCCATATTCACATCCTGTTCTTCATTAGCACAAAATACTAATTCAAAAAAATTGCACGTAAGCAAACACACTTTGTTCTATACATTGTTGCTTTATCATATATTATTACATTCCTGTTTGCTGTATAGGATGTGATTGTATTCACATTAAATTTACAACACTTATAATCCAAATCTGTCATTTTGTCCCCTCTTTCTAACTATCCATGAGCAAAGGTAGATCCATCCTAAAGCCATAATTAAAAAAAGCAAAGCCTAAGAGCAGAAAATAAGAATAATTTTAGAAGTTGAGCTCTTATGGGTGAAAATGAGATCTCAGGGTAATGTACTCACCTGCAACATTGAAATGTCTTTACTTTTTTGTTCATTTCTCATTGTTGCTTCTCCATCTTGTCATTTTCAACCTTGTCAAAGAATATTGGCATTTAATTTTAAAAGAAATGTGAAAGAGACTTCTGTGCAACACACATAACACTGCCCTGTCTAAAGTGTTTTTAAAATGAATCACTAAGGACCTGGAGGTCACTTGCTGCAGTGAAGTGGACATAACTAAGATGTATTTTAGCGTCTCCGTCTTTGCAAATGGATTGCCTGTGGGTGACAGTTCACTTTGATATAGATTTTTCATTAAATGTATTATTTTGACAGCTGAAAATAGAATGGGGATTTTCAAATTATTTTTACTTAATAGTTAACTGATGTACTGATCTAAGTACATAATACCTAAGTCATAATAAGTCATCAATTTTCTGCACACACACTGTGTTGTGTAATATTTTGTATACTTTTCTATACCATTTCAAAAATACAGTCTGTAGAAGTATAGCTTAGAAATATTTGTTTTGATATGTCTTTGTAATGTCAATGATACAATCTGTAATTTCAGTTTATCACAGTTTCAGTAATCTAACCCCATATTTTGTTAACAAATGATATCACTGATTCTCTTGGCAGGTTGTAAAGTGATAAATGGATAGGCATCTTTAAAAGTTTTGAATTGTGAGCCATCTAGAGTCATTTGTAGATATGAGCGGAGAAAGAAAGAAAGAAAGAAAGAAAGAAAGAAAGAAAGAAAGAAAGAAAGAAAGAAAGAAAGAAAGAAAGAAAGAAAGATAGTTATGTGGTTGAAATTATTGACACTAATTGTGCCCCAAATGATAGTGAATTTTTAAAAATACTTTGTGATTTCTTAATATCTCCTGTAAGTCTTGAAATCACACATGTCAAGTCAGTTCCCAGGCAGCAGTAAATTATGCATAATCTCTTTTAATTTTTGTCATGAATATGCATAGGGAAGAGTTCAATCAGAGTTCCCTCCACAGTGGGTGATTCAACGACAGATTCCTATTAGTATAAAACTGCTTGAAGAGTTTATTCTTTCTCACAAATACATAGTAACACAAACATTGTGCACATTTCAATATGCTTGAAGTTTTGAATATGTGTCTGAAAAGCATGAATTTGCCATTATTTCCTGGTAGCTAGATACAGTGATCATGGGCTTATCAGCACTGCCAGGTTGTTCCACCAGTATGTCAACAGCTGTTTTTGGATATCAGGAATGGACATTGCCCATTGTTAACCTCTCATCTATCACAAAAAAGACCTTTGACACATTTTCTGGAGATTCTTTTAATGTATTGTTTTTCTGCTTCCACTACTTTAAATGCTAATGTTTCTTATGCCTAGGGAATGTTACTTTTTTCTCCTTTAATTTGCTACACTATGGAAATACAAATGCCCTATCAATAGATTTAGAATGATGTTTTAACCTCTACACTAAATTGGCTCAAGGGCAGGGGTGGAATCTAAAAATTTTTGCTACCGGTTCTGTAGGCGTAGCTTAATTAGTGGGTGGGGCTTGATGGTCAGGTGACTGGGTGGGTGTGGCTTGTTGGTCAGGTGGGCGTGGCCAAGTCGACGTCACTTCTTTGCCCTTTTTTAACCTACAAAACACAACACAAAACAACTGGCTCACCCACAATGTAAAAGCAGCTCTGCTAGACCCAAAATGGCCCCTGCAACAAGTAGGAACTTCACATAGCCACAAAAAGCCCAAAAAAACAACTTTCACACTTTACACACATACAACACAACACAACTGGCTCACCCACAATGTAAAAGCAGGGGCAAAATGGCCCCTGCAACAAGCAGGAACCTCACAGCCACAAAAAGTCCAAAAAGTCTGCTCTGCTCTTCTCTATTCTACTCTACTCCTGGTTTAAAATCTATCAAAAAAAATTGAAGCTTATCATTCTTTGAATTTCTTATTTTCTACCATGATTTTTTTAAAAATAGACCATTATTAAATCGAACAGTACATTGTTTTGTCTCTTCTCCAATAACTTGGGAGAAGAGGAACAGTGGAACAGAAGAGGAACTGAGGAACAGTGGGAGGCCACTGTTCCTCAGACGGCCGGTTGTGAGACCCTCCTTGTGAAGTGGGGTCATGGGGTTCAGATGGGTTTGCTGATCTCGTACCTGGCTCCCTGCCACGTGGCAGCAGCCCTGCCCGAGCTACTCAACGTTATCGCTGCGGTGGCGGTTGATACCCCCAGACTTATGGTCATGGGGGATTTCAACCTGCCGTCCGTGGGTGAGACGTCTGAGGTGGCTCGGGAGTTCATGGCTTCCATGACTGCTATGGATCTGACCCAGCTAATTCATGGCCCTACGCACATGGGGGGAAACACACTGGACTTGATTTTTGTCTCTGGACAGTGGCTGAGTGATCTCGAGATAGGGGACATAGCCATCGAGCCCTTGTCATGGTCGGATCACTCTCTCCTTCGCCTTGATCTTCGAACCGCTGCTCCCCGCCGCAGGGAGGCGGAACCGATAAGATGGTACCGCCCCAGGCGCCTGATGGAACCTGATAGGTTCCAGATGGAGCTTGGGCCAATGCCTGAGGTCCTGGCTCACGCCTCGACTGGAGACTTAGTGGCCGCCTGGGATAGGGCGGCCGCTGGAGCTCTGGATCGAGTCGTGCCTTTGCGGCCTCTGACCCGGCGCCGATCTCACCTGGCTCCTTGGTTTACTGAGGAGCTGAGGGAGATGAAGCGCCGGAAAAGACGCCTAGAGAGTAGTTGGAGGGCCAGTCGCACTGAATCTGACCGGACACTGGTAAGATCTCATATTAAGAATTACCTAGTGGCGATAAAAGCAGCAAAATGTACTCATCTTGCTGCTCTTATTGCGTCATCAGATAACCGCCCGGCCGCCCTGTTTAGGGTGACCCGCTCCCTGCTCCATCAGGAAGCGAGGGAGGACCCCTTGGAGGGAAGAGCCGAGGACTTTGTTCAGTATCTGTATGACAAAATCACTCAGATTCGGGAAGATCTGGACTCCGACTGGGTAGATCCAGGGGGGATGACGGGGGCAGGTCCTGAGAATGTTATCTGGGATGAGTTTGACTCTGTGACCCCTGAGGACGTGGACAGGATTCTGGGTAGACTGAATGCGACCACATGTTTGTTGGACCCGTGCCCCTCCTGGTTAGTGCTGGCTTCTCGGGAGGTGACGCGAGGCTGGCTCCAGGGGATTAGAAATGCTTCATTGAGTGAGGGTGTCTTTCCCGCTGCCTTGAAAGAGGCGGTGGTGAGACCTCTCCTCAAGAAGCCTTCCCTGGACCCGGCAACATTGGCTAATTATCGTCCAGTCTCCAACCTTCGCTTTGTTGCGAAGGTTGTTGAGAGTGTGGTGGCACGACAGTTTCCCCGGTACCTGGATGAAACGACGTATCTAGACCCGTTCCAGTCGGGCTTCAGGCCTGGGTACAGCACGGAAACGGCATTGGTCGCGTTGGTGGATGATCTCTGGAGGGCTCGGGATAGAGGTTGTTCCTCTATCCTGGTCCTATTAGATCTCTCAGCGGCTTTTGATACCATCGACCATGGTATCATGCTGCACCGGTTGGAAGGGTTGGGGGTGGGAGGCACCGTATTACGGTGGTTCTCCTCCTTTCTCTCCGACCGGTCGCAGTCTGTGTTGACAGGGGGGCAGAGGTCGACCCCGAGGCCCCTTATATGTGGGGTGCCACAGGGATCGGTCCTCTCGCCCCTTTTGTTCAACATTTATGTGAAGCCGCTGGGCGAGATCATCCGTGGTTTCGGGGTGGAGTACCATCAGTACGCTGACGACACCCAGCTGTACATCTCCACCCCAGACCACCCCAACGATGCCCTTGAAGTGATGTCCCGGTGCCTGGAGGCCGTACGGATCTGGATGGGGAGAAACCGGCTCAGACTCAACCCATCCAAGACCGAGTGGCTGTGGTTTCCGATGTCCCGATATAGTCAGCTGGTGCCATCGCTGACTATTGGGGGCGAAGCATTGGCCCCCACGGAGAGGGCTCGCAACTTGGGTGTCCTCCTGGATTCACGGCTGTCTTTAGAAGAGCACTTGACGGCCGTGACCGGGAGGATTTTTCATCAGGTTCGCCTGATTCGCCAGTTGCGCCCCTTTCTGGATCGGGACTCATTACGCACGGTCACTCATGCCCTCGTCACCTCCCGTCTGGACTATTGTAACGCTCTCTACATGGGGCTCCCCTTGAGGAGCACTCGGAGGCTCCAACTGGCGCAGAGTGCGGCCGCGCGGGTGGTGATGGGAACGATGTGGCGCTCCCATGTAACGCCCCTCCTGCGCGAGCTGCACTGGCTCCCGGTGGTCTTCCGAGTGCGCTTCAAGGTTTTGGTTATCACCTTTAGAGCGCTCCATGGCCTAGGACCTGGTTATCTACGGGACCGCCTGCTACCACCAATAGCCTCCCACCGACCAGTACGCTCCCATAGAGAGGGGCTCCTCCGGGTGCCATCGGCCAAACAATGTCGACTGGCGGCCCCCAGGGGGAGAGCCTTCTCTGTGGGGGCACCTACTATCTGGAACGAGCTCCCCCCCGAGATACGGAGGATTCCGGATCTGCGCACCTTCCGTCGCACGCTTAAGACGTTTCTATTCCAGCAAGCCGGCCTGACTTAAACTTCTCCGTTTTTAAATGGGAATTTTAAATTCGGTTTTAAATTATTGGGGTTTTAAATATGGTTCAGCCAAATTTATTTAATTTGTTTTATCTCTATTTTAAATTTTGTATTTATATGTTTTATTTTTATGGCTGTTCACCGCCCTGAGTCCTTCGGGAGTAGGGCGGTATACAAATTCAATAAAAACAAAAACAAAACAAAACAAACTTGTAGTAAGGATTTTACAATATGCTTGATAAAAATGAAAAAGCTAGTAACAGAAAGTTGCAGCCAACCTGCTGTCAGATGATCATTGGCAATTTCTGGTGGAAAACAAGTGAGCTGAGCTTCCTGGTCCCCCCCCTTTTTTTTTTAACATAAGAAATGCTTTTGCAGGATCTGAGCATCAATAGTAATGTCAATGTGTAAGCTCTTCTCTAAAGATATCACAATGCAGGCACGTAAAGGATGGGCTTGCATAATGATGTCACTGCAAAGTGGGGCTTACTATAAATTATTCCATTTCACTGGACATCACTATTACTCTTATTCCTATTTCTGACATGCATAGAATATATAGCAGATACGCTTGATGAATGAAACTACTTTCGTCCTTAATCTTAAACCATACATTTTATTTGGGGGCATTTGGAATTCTCTCCAGTATAATGGATTACAAATCTCTTTTATTTCTTTGAATTGCTCTTAAGAATGAAAATGTTCTATCCCCTTCATTGCTTTTTCAATACAAACAGAATAATGGCTAAGAGTATTAAAAATTAAATTATCAAGTGATGTTGAGTTTATGAACATCCTGAATTATAATCTCAGTAAAGGGAAGAAGCCTCCAAATAAAAATGCAACTAGTTATAAGATTTCCACAATTCAAAATGCAACTAACATTTGTCTAAAATAAACAAATGTGGCAATCAGTCCATGAATGGATAATAGTTAAGCAACTCTGTAATATACACATTATTGAAATACCAAGGAGAATTAAATTCCTAACAGGAATTTAACAGGAAAATAAACCTAAAGAAAACTGCATTCAGTTTTTGTTGCCACAATGTAAAAAAGATGCTGAAACTCTAGCAAGAGTACTGAGAAGAGCAACAAAGATGATTAGGGGACTAGAGATTAAAACATATAAAGAACAGTTGCTGGAATTAGATATGTCTACTTTAATGATAATAAGGACTAGGAATGAAATGACAGCAGTGTTCCAATATCTAAGGGGCTGCCACAAAGAAGAGGGGGTCAATCTATTCTCCAAAGGCAGGACAAAAAGCAATGGATGAAAACTAATCAAAGAGAAAAGGAATCTATAACTAAGAAATTTTCTGACAGTTAAACAATTAATCAGTGGAACGACTTGCCTCCAGAAGTTGTGGGTGCTCCAAACACTGGAGGTTTTAATAAGAGAGTTGACCATCATTTGTCAGAAATGATATAGGGTTTCCTGCCTGAGCAGGGAGTGGGACTAGAACACAATGTGCATTTTTGTAAGGAATTGGTTGATGGCTAGTAGATATTTCTATAAATTGATTTAATGAAAAATGACTTTTCTGGACTGAAAAAGATCAGTATAGGGAGACTTCATGAGCAAATATGCAGACAGATTCTGTAATTGTATTTGGAGCTGTATAGAAAATGGAAAGATTAACAAAAACACTGTTTAGTAGTAAAAGGGAAGAATTACATTACATTAGTAGCCTAGAGTTTTTTGTCCATAGGTTTAGTGTCAGTAAATACTCTTTGAAGTAAAAAATATGGTTTGAGAAATCTTTGAAATAATACAATGGAGCAAAACCATCTCTGAATATTTTCTATTATTTTTCTTTTGAAAATACTTGTATAACAGTGCTTTCCAGTACTCAGTTCAGTGAAGTAAGAGGGCTATGCCTAATCTTAAATCTGTCCTTTTTAAAAGAGCTGTTTCACCAGGGCTAAAACAATAGCTGAAGAATTGCTCCTAAAATTCTAGTTAGAAAGGAAAACTTCTACACCTTCATGAGAAATAACACATCTTTTTACTGATCTCGTAAGACTAAGTTACTAATTTGTTCTTCTTAAAACTCAATTTACTTATTATAATTTTTATAAACAGCTTATAGGCCATCTGAGTTAAGGTGATATTAAATTTGATAAATAAATAATACAAGGTTTCAGCTACCAGATCTGTGCTTCAAAACTGAGACAACAACTAGATGGTAGCAAAGAGATAAGAAGCAAATTTTCTCCCATCAGATGATGGAGCCAACACTTATAGCCTGGGTTGGTAGCTCTGTGAAGGTGGAAAGTGCTTCCATTTACCCAAATTGTTTTCTTCTCAAATGCCACTGACATTGGGGTATGGAGAGGGTGAAGAAAGTGGTTATTGGATGGAGCAAGGATTTTGATGAAAATCTTGAAAATATTCTATAATAGCTAATATTTACTCCGTTAATGCTTGAAATACATCATAGGCATTCTTTGAAAGTGTAAGAACTATCGTGCTCATGGCATAAAGAAAAAGAGAACTTTATAGATTTTTATATGCACTCTGAATTATCTACAGGTAAATGGCTAAAAACACCTCTCTTTAAGTGAAGAAATAGAATTGGATTTGGGCTTGAAAGTTTTGTAGTAGATGTAAGTCTAATGGAATTTGAACTGAAGGAGATATTGATCTCCTATAAAAGCTAGACTTAATTTTTCAGCTTCTGCTAAGTTGGGGAGAAGAAGTCTTTTCCAAGAGTTACTAAAATGTATTTCTATTCATTTGACACAATTCTTGTGTTTGTTTTTTTTTCTCCATAGAAGGGTCAGATTACTTGTTTCTGATAGAATAAAGCACAGTTCAAGAGTGCTTATCAAGAAGATGGCCATGTTGGTTTTCATGTGTTATTTATTTGTATTGTTATATATGCAGTATACTGCTACCTAGGTTAAATTTTATATACTAGAGAGTACAGTAAAAATAATTTCAGATGTAAGTTATCAGAATTTAAAGAAGAAAATGAATTTTTATTTATTTTCTCTATTTTCAATACTTTAAGATGTTTAAGTAATAGAATTGTAATGACTTCTAATCATATCACAAAAAATCATTCTATTGAAACAGTACAATATATCAAGATTTATAACCATATAATAAAAATGTTTGTGTTAATTTATGTTTTACCGACAAAGAAATAAAGGGAGACTTGTATAGATCTATTTCAAGCTATTTAGTGGTCATCAGCTAGCCATATATCCTTCTGGGATTCATACCAGGGCTATTTGCATATTAGGTAGATGCATTAACCTCTAAGCCATGGGTTCTCCTCGCTTTATTGGCTATACCAGGGGAGAGATTAAGTGTTGTTTTGTTTGTTTGTTTTACTTTGGTGGGACCAGTCTGTCAGGGCAACTTGGTCTACCCAATTATGGGACAAAGCATACTGCTTCCGTTTTCACCTTTCAGCCCCAATCCAGAGATCTTCGCAGGCAGTTGCTTTCGCGACAAACTATTTTTGTGTTAAATTTATGTTTTACAGACAAAGAAATAAAGGGAGACTAGTATAGATCTATTCAAGCTATTTAGCTCTCATCAGCTAGCCATACCCTTCTAGGATTCAAACCCAGGCTGCTGAAAGGTAAAATGGAAGCAGTATGCTCTGTCCCATAATTGGGTAGACCAAGTTGCCCTGATAGACCGGGCCCACCAGAGAAAAAACACTTAATCTCTCCCCTAGTATAGCCATAACAAAGTGAGGAGAACCCGTGGTTTAGAGGTTAATACACCTATCTAATATGCAAGTAGCCCTCATTGCAATATGCAAGAATACTCACTGCCAGTAAATTCAATCCTGACTGGTTCAAGATTGACTCAGACTTCCATCCTTCTGAAGTCAGTAAATGAGGAATCAGATTGTTGGGGGAAATATCCTGACTTCGTACACCACCTAGAAAGTATTGTAAAGCACAATGAAGCACTATGAAGTGTAATTGCTATTTCTAGAAACCCTTGGGCATGCTGTTCAGAGAATGGAGATTGACCAGAAAAGGCAACTTTCAGAACCACAAGAAGATAATGTTTAAAGAAGGGACTTTTTCCTGCTGAAAAATATTGTGCAGGCAAAAAATATTGGACACAATATTTCACAGATGTCTAGCCCTATGCCATACAGTGTTTTATAAAAAGAACCTTTAATTTAATTGGAAGACAAGCATCAGCCAATGCAGATTGTGTAGCAGCAGTGACATATGGGCATACCAAAAGGCACCAATTACTGTTTGTGCTGCTGCATTTTGAGATGGTCTTTAAGGGCAGCAATCCAATTGTGAGGAATGACTAACTATCAGAAAAACCTCCTGATCAAGGAAAAGGCACCACTGGGACAGATGATGAAGCTGACCACAATTGGCACCTCCTTTTGAACAATAGCTGAAAGTTCAGATGGACCCCTAAAGTTGTACACCAGTCTTCAGTGGGGAAGTGCAGCAGCATTCAAGACCAACAATGGTGACATCCCTTAGCCTGGAGAATCCAAACAGCTACAACCATTCAGTCTTGTTAGGATTGAGCTGAAGTCTGTTCCGCCCATCCGGAACTGAGTAGCGTCCAGACCAGGGGTGGGTTCTACTTACCTTTACTACCACTTCGCAATGGGATCGCATGCGTGCGCTCGTTTTGCTCACACATGCGCCTGCGCATGCACAGATCGCCGATGATGACATCCAGGGCAGTGGGTGGGACCTCCAGCCAGTTTTACTACTGGTTCTTGCGAACCGGTCCAAACTGGGGGCAACCCATTGGGTCATTACCTCATTAGCTTTACCTATGTAGGTCAAGAATTAGGAGCGGGGTATATATCCATATCTACATTTGTGCAGGTCAGGATTGTGGAGCTGAATATCATCAGCATACTGTTGATACTGCATTCTGCACTTATCCATGGTCAAAGCCTGAGGCACCAGATGTTATATTTTCCCCTGTCGACCCCATTGAAACTGAGGGAAGAGCAGAGCCACTGGAGAATAGTGCCACCATCCTATCCTGGCTCTGACAAAGGCTATCAGTAAGTGATACTAGTGCTGTCTCTGCATTGTATCCTAATCTAATACCAGCCTGAAACAGATACTTAGAGTTAGGATCCAAGTTAAATATCTTATAATATTTTTCACTTTAATTCTAGGAATTCCCCTCATTTTCTTATAAGAACATTAATTGCTTTTATTCTACAGAATAAAAAGGTACAGATGTAACAGAAGAAATATTTTATGTCTGTATTTAGAACATTTCCAGTTTATTAGAATCTGAAGGACGCAATTTGTATCTTATCCACTAGATGTCAGTAAAAAGTTAGAACAGTTTTGAAACGTGAGGGTTTTTTTTTTAAATGAAGTAGTAGTAATTATCAATTAATTTTGTTCTTTAGAGATCCTACACTCCCACTTAAGAAAAAAAAAGATTAATTATATGTCTCTGGAATGAGCTTTAATTTATATGAATGTATTGTGCATTCATATAATTATGTACATCAGAAGAGGGCAAATTTAGACCCAAAGAGATCAGCTTTGATTTTGTTGTTTTATTCAGTCCTCGGCAATAAGGTCAGAGACTTATACAAAATAATGAAAGCTGAAAAGACAATTTGACAGTCTTGTATGTAAATATTGTACATACAATTCCAAATTTGTATCAGTTTTGATGGGGGCTCAAACTTAAAATTCCCAGTTATGTAAACTTTGACACCAAAAAGTAATGATAGTAAGAGAATAGAAAATGTGCCAGTAAGTACATTCTAACAATTTTCATAACATAAATGAAACATTGCAGGAAGGGATTCATCTTGAATCAGATGGGATTTTCAAAGATCCCTTCTGCCTAGGTTAAAGCTAGGTTAAAGGATATGCTTCTGCAACAACTGTAGTAGAAGAAATGTATTAAGCAAGCAGACTTAGAACAGAAGCCAGTTTTGAAGTCTAGACCGATACTGGTGGTTATATATCATTGGACTATTCTAATCACAGCCACTTCCTGAGGTTTTAAGGCAGTTATAGAAATCTACTGGGTCCTTAGAAAAAGAGTGTGTCCACCTAAGCCAATTTTATCTACTGTGCCTGTCAGGAAGGCTCAAAGGTTTTGTGATCAGTTGCTTCCAAATTTTTTGGAAGTACCTGGGTTGGAAATTGAAGCATTCTGCATTCAAAGCATGTGCTCTGCAGACTGACAAGTAATATTCCCTTCCTTTGGTCAACAACTTCCTTACTCGCTAGGAAAAAAAATATATTCCTTTATTCCCCAACAATCTGATGAAAAAGAATTTGTTGTAGAAAGATAGCCTAACATGGATGTTGCACTTTTGTACATTCCTATGTTTGTGAACGGTCATTTGTAGAATTCTTGCTCAAATGATGCGTATGGTGTCCATGGTGCCATTAAATACCAAGGGAAGATGTGAGGAAACTCTTTATACCTAAGGAAATTCCTTTGTTTGAGAAAAGATTGGAGAGCTTTTGATTTTGCATTCCCTGCAAAGTTAAAGAGATTTACCCGCTTTTATTTCTTTGATCCCAAATTTGATAGAAAATTTTGATATGCTATTTGTATCAGCTTTAAAAAAATTGCCTTTAACAATCTCTCACAGCATGCTACTCTCTGTCTCCAAAAGGCTCAGGGCATGTATAACATAATATCATTTGTTGCAAAATAATTAATAAACATACCATGAGAGTAAGATTTAACACCAGATATATTCCACACACACATCCAATTTCAAATGGTAATAATTATAGTCTTGGCAATGGCCTTTTGCTAAATTAATAAACATTATGATGCTGTATGAAATACAATGCCTAAGGAGCTCCATTTGACATAGTAAGATGTGATTTCAAATAAATATGCGGAGAGTCGAGTTGCAAGAGTGTCACATATTTACTTGTTTTGAAAAAGGATTCACTTTCTTGCATTCCATAATATCTGGGTCTATGGTTACTAAAATCAGATGCAAAAGAGATAGATATTGTATTATAGTTGTTCAGTTGTCAAGGGCACTGTCAGACACTAAAATTGCTACGGCTTTTACTACTCAATGATGTACATAACCAAGAAATGTGCCAAGAAGCTTGATGAATCTCCTGCTGATTCCTGATTAGTACATCTACAACTATGGCCTATAATTTTAATGTTTTGATGATTATGGGAATGTTTTCTTGACAAGCCAAGCTCACAACCCCAAACAGGTTTTTCATCTGTATAATAATCTTCTAAGGGATAAATATATTCAGTATGAATGGAATTGCTCCGGCTGTTTTAGCTGCCACAGGCCAAGGGATTCTGATCACAAAAGAAACATTTTAGATGACAAATATGCCCAAATTAAATCCAATCTGTTGGTGGCTGAAATGTCGTGTGTATGCTTGGTTGTTCCAGTGAGCGAGAATCTGATCAAGGATTAGTGGATTTTATAAAAGGAAGGAGATTTATTAACAGGAAATACATGATAGCAATACATAGACTATCATCTGAACAGTTTTTAACTATTTCCAAAGAGGTTTGGAAATTTAGCTGATCTTTTTTATTGGCAATTGCTCTGCTTACCACAATGATTTTGAAGATTTTTTTAAAAAAAACAAAATGATGATATACTACTTTCAATACTTAGCAGTGATGAAATGTAAAATTTGTTACTACCGGTTCTGTGGGCGTTGCTTGGTGGGGTGGGGTGGGGGTAATGTGACTGGGTGGGCATGGCCAACTTTTTTTTTTTTTACTTTTAAAAGCATTTTTTTCTACAACCTCCTCAGCCGAAGAGGTTGTAGAAAAAAATGCTTTTAAATGCCTCTGACGATCCCAGATGAACCATGCGATCATCAGAGGCTTTTTTTTTTACTTTTAAAAGCATTTTTTTCCGCCAAAGAAGTTGTAGAAAAAATGCTTTTAAAAGTTTTTTTAAAAGCCTCTGATGATCGTGTGGCTCAGCTGGGCATGGGGGGGAGCGCAAGGATTTTTGCTACTGGTTCTCCGAACCACCCGCCACCATCGCTACCAGATTGGGTGATCCGGTCTGAACCGGAAGCATTTTGCCTCTGATATTTAGTAAATAATAATGTAGGTAAGTTATTTATTATTTCCTTAAACTGATTCTCTCACTTTTGTGAATAAAGATCTATGAATTATAAGATTAATTATAAGATACATTTCTTAGGAACACGTAAAAAGTATTTTAACAAACAGAATAACTTCAGGAAAGATAATGAAGAGATTACAAATCAAGTCCTGTGGAGAATAAAGTGTAAGTAAGGTAAGTTTAGCCTGCAGAAGGTAAGAGTAGCAGAAGGGGACATGTGACAGCACCACTCATACATCTAAAGGAATATCTTACTCAGGAAGCAATGGGTTTGTTCTTTATTGCCCCAAAATCACAAGCTTGAGACTTATAGAGAAAGAAATAAAAGTTAGATATCAGAAAAAATTACTTTTACTCTGTTTCAATCACTCATGACCTAGTCACTCCTGGATGGACTACTTAGCATGTTCTATAAGAGACTGACCTTGAAGACTAATCAGATGCTTCAGATCAAGGGTCTTCAAACTTGACAGGTTTAAGACTTGTGGACTTTAAGTCCCAGAATTCCTGACCTAACATGACTGGAGGAGGAATTCTGGGAGCTGAAGTCCACAAGTCTTAAAGCTGTCAAGTTTAAAGAACCCTGCTTCAGATGATGCAAAATGCAGTAGCTATGTGTGCTTCAAGAACTGAACATGTTAATACTATGGTTTGTGAACTGCATTGGTTATCAATTTGTATCTGGATCCAATTCCAGGTGATGGTTATGCCTTTTAATGCCCCACATGACATGGGGCCAGCTTGTTTGAAGGACTGCTTTTTCTCATTTATACCCATCCCATCAGGTCTGGCAGGAGAGACATGCTATGGGTCCTATCAGCCAGGGAGTTTAATTGGGTGGGACCTCATAGGAAAGCCTTTTTTGTCATGGCTACTGCCCTATGGAACAACATTTTCCCTGAAGCGTAGCTGGTCCCAACCTTGTTTGTCCTCCAGAAGCCGTTCAAAATGAAGTTTTGCCAACAAGCATAGGAATTCATTGTTAAATGGATTGGCTCCAGTTCTTTGAGGTATGCATTATGCAAAACACGTATACAAGTTATGTATAATATCAGTATATTTGAGTACTATAGTAAGCAATAATTATACACTTTAAATTTCTTTGTGAATGCAATGCTTGTTCATTGCCCAGTATATGATACAGTTCTTTTTAAAATACTTGTTTTGTTTTGTTTCACTGAAGTGTCAGTAAACCAATTGATGATTTGAGATTTCTTCCCATTAGTCTCTGGCAAAATGTGTAGAAGATAATTAAAAAGCAGTTAGATATTTGCTGAGTCGTGCAGTCTTCTAATATGCTTTAAGGAAAATATAATATTATAGATGCATGAGTAATTCTTTTAGTTGATAACAGCAATTTAAAGTGGCCTTGTAATTATGCTAATAATACTTGCCTTTATAGTTCATATGATGCTTTGCATAGATGATGCTGAATATTTTCATTTGGAACATACTCTTTTCAAATTCTATAGTGCAAAAAGAATTGACAGGTTTTTAGGAAAAGCCAGAAAACTGCATTTGTCTTTCTTCAATTAAGTAAACTTTGGAATTAATTAAATTTTGGATGTTTTCTGAGACCTCTGGAAAGCAAATATATGATGGATAAAGTAATATGAAGACAATATAGTGTTGCCAAAATAGATTATGAACATATCAGTAGTCTGATTCCTCTTCCAAGACACAGTAGCTTGTTTTCTGTTTTCCAGAAGTATTGATTTGGATAAAAATGCATAAAATAAGTGGCCTCTATATTAAAAGTGACTAGTACAAACCAGTCTAAGTCTCTGCTGGCTTTATTATTTCTTATTTTCTTATGTTTCCTAGATCGATGAGTAAATTTCTATATAAATCATTGGGCTGCAACAACTTCTTGGGATACATTTTGC
Source organism: Pituophis catenifer annectens (assembly GCF_029215685.1). Taxonomy (NCBI): domain Eukaryota; kingdom Metazoa; phylum Chordata; class Lepidosauria; order Squamata; family Colubridae; genus Pituophis; species Pituophis catenifer. The sequence goes on from NW_027256884.1 coordinate 89,824,417, forward strand.
AACTCCTTTTGGGGTATAGCTATATACATTCAAATAATGGTTAGACTAAAATCTGGAACCTTTCTTTGCAGTATGCCAGTTTATAGGATTCAATTTTAAAAATTAAAACTTATTTTAAAAAATTAAGTCAACTGAGACAGAGAGCTGGTGTATATCAAGGAGACCATCTGTGGATACCCTGATGTAAATACCAAGTTCCTAGTCATGTTTCATTGATTTAGAAAGAATGACCATATTCAGATCCTTCACTTATATAGGAAAGGTTTCAGCATAAGCATTTTTCCTGAATACCTTTTCTCCACTTTTCTTTGGATTTTCTAGACAATTTAGCTCTAGTTCCACTTCCAAAGTTATATTAGAACTCACACATTGCTGGAAATAGACTTTAATATTTGTGGAAATATTCACCTGTGACTCAAAGCCCTGAGAAAATAAAACACTGCCAAATGGTTTTTGTTTTGAACCATCTTTGGTATGATACAACAACTGTCAACTTTTCTAAATGTTTTATCTATTTATCTAAATATCTATTTATCTCATATACTTATGTATGGCTCATATACTTATGTATATTTTTTACTTGGTAAATATCTTTGACTGTTAAAAGACTGAGCTCCAGAATTATTGTAATAGGTGGTGCTTTTTAGGCTTCCTGATCTAGGTATGTAGGAAGAAAAAAAAAAGAACAAACTCTTTTTCAGTAGTTTCAAAGAATACAAAATTGTGCTCTTTCCAAAGAATGATGAATTATTTTCATTACATAATCAATGTGAGTCATTAATGATATTAGACCCTAGGGAGTAATATAATAGAAGCTGCCCTCTCCCCCAAAATATGAACTACATCTTACCTAATGGTCCACAGGTAATTAATCTATGTAATGAAGGTAATAGTCCTAATAGTTCTGTAAAGTTCATATAGGTCATTGCTTCTTCACTGCAGATGCAATGAATCTATATTCCAGAATTTGCAAGATATTGAATAAGTTGTCTGTTCACATGCCATTAAAATGGAGATTTGTCTAAGTCACAAGAAGAAATTCTTATCTCAATTTCTTCCAGCTTTCGAAGTTCTTCCAACAGGAATTCCATTATCCCCTTCTCTGAGGATCATCAAAAAGTTCTCTTTTCACTCAGGATCTCCAAAGATTCCAAATGACACTTTCAATTATAAATAATAAAATAAACAAGCATATAAAGCTTTCACAGTTATTATTCTTTCGCTCAACCAACTGCTCTATTATATTCACATGTCAAAATTGACATGAAAATGACTGGTGGCTTCCTAAGAACTTAGATGGACATAGTATTTAAAATAAAACTAATAGTTCAGCTATCCCATCAATTTGAAATGAAATTTAAAAGTGTGAACCTTTGCAAAAGTTATCCAAGCTGAGTATTCAAGGACTTGTTATTGGATCATTATTATCTGAAAGAAAAGTTGGGCACAAAGCCAAAGAAGTTAATTTTGAAGCAAACCATAAACATTGATAAGATGGCCTTGAACAGAGAAAACAAGGCTGCCTGTAATGAACCAACAATTTCATCTCTATCAGAGATGATGGAGGAACTATCAGCGAGAAATTAATTTTGTCAGTACCAAACACACATTCCCCAAAGACTGAATTATTTAAAACAAGATCTACTGGGATTATATGTTAATCTGCCTTGCTTAACGCTTCAACAGCAACTGTCTTCAGAGACATAACTTTCCCAGATTCAAATAGATATGTTTTTTAAATATAGAAGCTCCCCCAGAACCAGTCAAAAGAATTCCAGATTGTCTGCTTTACAATCTAGTCTATCAGTAGCCTTAATTTTTGACATCATGCATGAAAAGCAGTTTTGAGCATCCCATGTTGAGAAATAATAGTGGATGTCTAAATGAAACCAAATAATAAATTGCTAATAATGTAATGAATTCTAATCAACCACAAATACATGCAGATATAAAACAGAGATCCCATCTTTAAATTTATAACCCACCATCAATTTTAAGACAGATTTGAACATTAGACTTTTTCTTCCAATAAGCAATTTGAAGAGATAACAGAATCAGTTCTCATCATTTCATGAGTCTCAAAAAGAGATGTTCTTAATCTTATGAAATATAGCAATGACACTCAAAAATGAATGACCTCTTTACAAATATCAATATGAATTTCTTACAGAAAGATGAGAAAGTGACAGAGTAGAAGTGGAGATATGTACTGTATATCCTTTCACTGTAGATTACCTCCGATTGTAGCGGGGTTCACGTTCACAGTATATCAGTATTTTAAATTCTGCCAAAATATGATCCATCACTACTGTCTGTAAGGTGAAATTAGTTGACTATTGATATTATCTTGCACATAAAGAATCAGAGGCTTTTTAATTAAACTGTATGTTTTCTTATGCCCATGTAATTTGGAGTCGGGAACAAATGACAAGTAAAACTAATTTGAGGACTGTGTGTTAGAACCGCTACTTAAACTTTGCAGTACAAAATTCATTTTGACAAGAGACTTCAATGTACAGTTAAGTCCTCACAATAAATTACTTAGTGCATATATCAGTAAAACAGGTTTGGAATTTAACAAATAAGGCCACAGAATGCTGATGAAAAGGATGGTATTAACAAAACTGGGCAGGACTTACCTCAATTCATTTTTAAATTTCATTTTTTCATTTTCAGTGTTTTGATGGCAAGAATTCTGAAGGTTATGTTTATGTTTGGGGAATAACAGCTGGTACAATCATTTGTATGATTACCTGTCCTAACTTCCCCTTTTAGGTTACATAAAAAAAGATTTTAGCTTTTAGCAGATAGTGATAATACACTTAGACTTATACACCACTTCACAGTACTTTACAGCCCTCTCCAAGGGGTTTACAGAATAAGTATATTGCCCCCAACAATCTGGGTCCTCATTTTACCCACCTCAAAAGGATGGAAGTCTAAGTCAAACTTGAGCCTGGTGAAATTTGAACTGACAAATTGTAGGCAGCCGGCAGGCAGCAGAAGTGGTCTGCAGTACCGCATTCTAACCACTGTGCCACCTTGGCTCTTCCCGTGATCATTCTTTTCTTACTGCAAGACTTCTAATAGGCAAGAGAATAAGAATGAAATGGCCACTGATAATAATTGCCAAAGAACAGTGTATATGACTGAACAATCCATAGCATGGCCCCAGTTGGTGCATCTGCATGGGGTGTCCATTAAGTCAAAACGGTTGTGACTGGATAATTGAATCAATTTTTAATGTGTAATCAATGTATCACATGCATGTAAAAAGGTTGGAGATTTGATTATGTGGTCATGCATATCATTTTGACATCTTTGATGCACCCTGTGGAGGTTTCTGTTCTTCAGTATCATATGATTCATTTATTCTTCGTTCATTCATTCATTCATTCATTCATTCATTCATGCACACATCTCCACAGACATACATGCATGAAATTTATATAACCTAAGTAAAATAGACTAGTTGCATTTCTCATGTTTTCATTGGCTTGCCTAAAATTAAAAGTGTCCTAAATGAAATATTATAAATACCAGAGAGGTAGGAGTCAAAAGTTGTAGTTTGCAAATGGGACTTGTAATAAAGTTTTATCTATAGAGTATAGATAAATGTGTCATTTCTTTTTAATCCCAATTATATGGAATCAACAAGTCTTCTAAAATTCTGATAATCCCTGTTAATGCTTGTAGCCCTGACATTCTTGTGAATGCTAAAGTGAAAGTATTGTTCCTTTATTTGACTAATGAAGCAATTAAACCATGTAACTACTATTCTTAATTCATCTTCACAATTCCCTGTGTTCTGTTTATTTCATGCTTTCAGTTCAACTCCATGGGGAATATATTTATAAATTTGGTTGACATGTGAATAATGTTTTTGACCTTTGATAATAGGAAGTGGTTTTGATTTTATGACATGAACCCAACCTTTTGTGTTATAAAACAGATTGTTCTTTGTCTCGAACATTTTATGATCTATTCTGTCGCTCTTCTTTTTGAAATAAAAAAAGATTGAGAAGTAATGTGCTCCCATTTCAAAATACCTGTTTGTTAATCCCCAGAACATGAATAATTTAAATTCAAATGGAAGAGGGTTAACTGGGTTCCCACGAAGGGTTTAGTTCAAAATAAAAAGTTTCAAGATTATAGAAAACTTAGAAAATGAAGAAGAAAACCTTACAGTGGAAGACAGCAATTTTTTTGAGTATTATAATTATTTAAAGTGAAGAAAAAGCAATTTGAAAGGAATTGAGGAGAAATGAAAATGATAATAATAGATTTTTAGAGGTGTTATAGACAGAATACTGAAATACCAGAAATTACAATTGTTGATGTATCGTATCTTAAAACATTTGCTAACATTCTTGCAAGGTGAAAACATGCAAATAAACTAAAGAAAATGGCAAATAATAAACTTAGATTAAATATATGTTAGTACTAAACCTCCCTACTTTTTAGGTTTGTAGAATTAATCACCTTCCTGAGAGGCCATATTCGAAGCCATTCCTGCTTGTCTGTCTCTCACACACATCTCTCTCCTCCCCCCCCCCAATAAAAGTTAGAAGTTTGTGAAGAAGTCAGCGCACCAAATCACAGCAATCCAATGATAGCAGGGTCAATTGTAGCTTAACTAGATAAATGGGTGGTCATAACAGAACAGTTTAAAATAATTGGGCTAATAGAAGTGTCTCTGTAGGATAAAATACCTGCAACATCACAACCAGATAACACTTCTTTTTAAGTACATCATTTCAAGCCTTTGTGGTGACGAAAATTATCCCAGTGATAAGATTGCTCACATTCAATGAATTTCTCAGCATGTAGTTTAGAACACCTGCTACGTGTCAGCTGCTCATACCTACTAGTTCTGTGAATAGGTTGTTAATGAAAAATACTGATAACTGGTATGCATCTGAGTCATCCTCCTATTATCTCTGTTTTCTCTTTTGTGCAGGTATTCCTTAATACTTGATACTACATTAACCGTAGCCATTGATGTGTTTGTGGTATGTATTCAAATGACGTATACTTTAAACAATGTGATAATTCTGTCTTATTTAATGTCATTATTATTGTCATCGATTAAATATTTCAAGAGACTAACACAGCTTTTATCATAACTTGTGCCCTTCAGAAATGGTTGACTGTAACTTGCATCACACTTTCTAAACATTGCCATGCCAGATAAGGTAATTGGAATTATAGTCTCATTGCTTGTCTCTGGAATTCCTCCCTGATATTCCATTGGCACCTATTTTGTTTATGTATTTGTTTTGTAGAGTGGTGTTATATAATATTGTTAAATAAGGCCTTCAAGTGTGATTATGAGAATTGCTCCTAATAGAAATATGTTTTATATTGATTTTACTGTGCTTTAGTAGTTTTATTTATTGTATGTCTATCTGTCTGTCTGTCTGTCTGTCTGTCTGTCTGTCTGTCTGTGGAAAAAGCCAGAAGTTGTACTAGAAAGTATACAACAAAAATAAAATCAATAGTCCAATGTCTCATTAATGTAACTGTTTAATTGTGAAATAGTATTCTAGTGTTTTCAGACGTGTCACTCCAATGGTTTCTAATAGCTGAAAAATAGTCACTAAGCATCATCGTTGCTCTTCTCTCCACTCTTGCCTGAGTCTCAATATATATTTTTATGTTGTGGTGACCAAAATTGGATGTAGTATTTCAAGTGTGGTCTTACCAAATATTTGTAAAGCAGTACTAATAGTTCACATGATCTAGGATTTAATGGGCTTTTTTGGCTGCTGTTGCACACTGTTGGCTCATATTTAAGTGATTGTCCACTTGGAGTCCCAGATCCTTCTCACAGTTAGAGGTGTTAAATCAAGTTTCTCTTAGTCTGTACCTGCACAGTTTCCTTGCCTAAGTATGAAACCTTATTTTTACTTACACTGAATTTCATTTTTTTTTTTTGATATGGCTCAGTGTTCACATGATTAATATGATTAGAAAAGGAAGTATGCGAACTTAGTATACTTTTAAAAACACTGAGTAACTGTCTGGAGCATTTGTGGGTAGTCTCTTGCCCTCTCCTAAAACCACAGTAATTCAAAGAGCTGCTCTAGTCACTGAGTTTTTGTTCTTCATCACGGTCATCAACTCTACTTTTCATAGAGCTATTTTTAGTCCATGTCAGGGTAAATGTCTAATTCTCCCAGGCAGGGGCTGGCATCTCCCCATATCCCATCATACCCCCTTACCTCAGACTCCTCCCCTGGTGTATAAAAGGGTCCTATACGTGGGCATCCAGCAGTTCCAGATGTGTACCTGCAAAGACAAGACAGAGGTCAGTGACCTTTACGCTGAATTGGGCCCAGGAGGACTTCAGGCCTAGAATAAAGAATCAATGAAGAGATACCATTGTCTCCTGTGAGTTATTGGGTTAGATCCATCCAGCATTAACAAATTGGCAGCAGAGGATGGTTGCCCATTACTCTAAAGAATGACCGAACAAGCCGCTTACTCTGATAAGAAGAGCAGAGTAAACACCAGGGCATTCACCAAGAGGATGGCTGCTCAACTGACACCCAAAGATGCCATGCCAAGAGCCACCCCAGCTGGAAGTGGACAGGACATCGAGCTGGGCCCATTCCTCTGTAAAGAGTGACCACGGAAGGAAGCAGATGACCACGAAAGAAGAGAGCCACAAGAGGAAAACGAACTGAAAATGGCCCTGCTGAAAATGATGGAAGCACCCATCAGCAATGGATAGCTCATCACGAAACTCCAAGGCCTCCTAGAAACCCATGGAGCAGCGATGAGCACCCAAGAACAGACCCAAGAAGACACCAGCCTGGTAAGGGAAAGGGATTCCCTCGCAGAGGCCCCAGACATAGAGGGGTTCAGTTTCACGCCAATTTCCCAGTGGCCATCTTGGAATGGCCAGTAACCAATGGGAAGCCAGGATTTAAACCTAATGGCGTGAAACCACCAGGACCCCAAAACAAATGGGGAGCATCCAGAAAACAACTGCAATAGACAAATCCAAGTAAATCAGAACTTGCCTAACGTGCTCGAGATAGAGAAAGCAATAGAGACTCTAGCGGCAGCCTTTGGCTCCACATTCAAGCCTCCCGCACCAACTGCAAGCCGCAAGGAAAACCTTGAGGGCCAAGAAGGCACCAGAGTGACCACCGGCTATGAGACACCAACCCTATCACTGCAAAAGGGGGCAATGTGCTTCCACGATGAACAAGAAATCCTGACCGCCTATGGAGCAGAACAAAGGCAGGACTCGAACTCACCACCTGCCTCACTAACTACAAGGGATCCAAGAGAAGAAAGACGCACCAGCTACCTCCCTCCTCCGCGACCTCCGCCAAGCTTCTCCAACCGACCAGGGGCCAGCACATCCGGATCAGGACCAGCCATCGCTGCCGCCGCTGCTGCCACACCACTGATCCTCGAAAGTCCTCGACTTACGACCGCTTCGATCCCGAGCCTCCATCAATTCTTCGCCGGGGACTACACAGCCCAGCACAACGCATCCAGACCCACTAGGGGTGAGTCAAGCGCTCCACCAGCAGGTCTAGGCCTAGGCCTGAGATCCGCAGCCATGAGCTCCTCTCCGGACGGCCTCCAGCATGAAATGGGCCTCGCACATGCCCAGACGCCACCTGCAGGAAGAGAAGGGAGGAACATAGAGATAAGTCAGAACATAGAGACAAGTCAGTACAAAATAGCCATTCCCATGCCATATTGTGAGTTCCCTCAGTCACAAAACCATGGGCAGCTACCCTCTGTAAGTAACCATTCTAACAATTCTGGGGCTTTACCTGTCAACTTTCCCAAACTGCAAATAGATGGAAAAAATCTTCTAGAGTGGAGTCAACAGCTACAGATAGTTTTTATGAAAGAAAACTTACTTTTCCTAATATCAGATCCACCCCAGAAACCCTGGACTTTTGAAATTGACTGTAACCACCACAGGGCTTTTTGTATTTTGTTAACCAGTATTTCTCCAACTTTGTACCCAAGCATAGGGAATCACATGACAGTGCATGAAGTGATACAAAAACTTTATAACCTTTTTTTACAGCAGAAGTAGAGCAACCACAACTAGGATTTCCAGAGAATTCCATTCTGCCAGACTTAGACCAGGGGTCCCCATGAGTGAACACCTGTTAAAACTTAACACAATCAGGACTGAATTAATGCATAGGGGTGAAGCAATCACTGAGGAGAGTATGATGAGTATAGTCATAAACTCTTTAGACAGTAGCTGGGACAACTTTGTGATGCAATTGGACAGCCTCAGTCCATCATTTCTTCTTCTAGCAGAAGAAGGCATCTAGGCATCTCTATGAGGACTCAGAAATTTTTCTAGGCATCTTTATGAGGACTCAGAAATACTGTTTTCTGAAATTCTGGGTAACAGATATAGGTAGATGTGCTCTATAGATGCTCTATAGAAGAGGTGTGTGTGTGTGTGTGTGTGTGTGTGTGTATGCGCGCGCGCGCGCGCGTGCATGCATGCATGACAGTCACTGTGTGTGCATATGTGTTTTGGACATTTTGAAGTTTCTGAAGCAACATAATGAATAACAGACCATATTGACTTTCTTAGATATAGAGAAGGCCTTTGACAATTTGAACTGTGCTTTCTTGTTCAAAGTTTTGGAAGATGTGAAATTTGGAAAGACAGAGCTTTATAAAATGGGAAAGATTGATTTATGTCTCACAGAAAACACAAATAATTGTAACTGGAGATCTATGAAAGACTTGTGAGATAGACAGAAACAAGACAGAGATGTTCACTATCTCCTGGGTTGTTTATTTTGGCTCCTGAAATACTGAATAGAAATATAAGGCAAGATGAGAGGATTGTGGGAGTACAGTTTTAAAAGTAAACTTACAAATTAAGGACTTCTGCAGATGGTACGGTATTAGTTTTTGAAGAACTTTTAAAGGGAATTGAAATATTAATAGGAAAACTACAAAAAATTAAAATGATGTACCGTTATATGTCACCAGAGAAATTGTCTAGAATGTATAAAGACACTTCAAATTTACACTGGAAATATGAAAAGCAATAAGGGACATTTTATAAAGCTTGGCAGATATGTTAAAAAAAAACACTAGAATGTTTTACATTCAAATACACATACTGATTCAGAGAACTTTAAATATCAATTTAATAGCTGGTAAAAAGTAATGAAACTTTTTTTGTTTTTGTATATGATAACTGCAGCAAGATTGTTGTATGTGCAAAGATTTTCAACTACCACATTAAAGGAATGGTTAGTGAAGATGATTGAACTTGCTGAGTTGGTGATATTCCCTTCTTTGATAAAAGACAATATCTATCTATATATATTTATCTGGAAACCATTTTCATAAAACAGAAAAAACTGACCTTGTGATTTATGATTTTGATTAAACAGGACATGTAATAGAAGGAAGTGAGTCAAGTTATGAACTTAAAGTAAAAGGCAAATGTATCATTGTATTTACAATTGCTGAAAAGAAGATAGGAAACTACTTCCTTTCCTTTCCTTTCCTTTCCTTTCCTTTCCTTTCCTTTCCTTTCCTTTCCTTTCCTTTCCTTTCCTTTCCATTTTTCTTTTCCTTTTTTACTTTCTTTAACTTTTAGCTTTCTTTCTGATTTAGTTCTCTTTATCTTCTTTTTTATTTTATATTAGTTTGTATTAGTTTTGTCTTCCTTTTTAATTTTTTTAATAAAATAATAAAATTACATTAAAAAAGAATATACATCACTTATATGAAAAGACACTGCATGCAAAAACGATACATGCTTCATGAAATCATTATGAAGTTTAAATATTTCCAACTGCAAGTATCATATTTGAAAATTATTGTATTAATTTTTTAAAATATCATAATACATAGCTCCACTATACTTTTCTGTTCTTTGTAATACGCTAGCCACCATAGCAGCAAAGTGCTTCAAATATAAATGAATACTTAAATGAAGTATTTATCTTTTCTTTGTTTCTCATTTTGCTATAAGTGTATTTTTTTTAAAAAAAAAAATCAGCTATTTTAGAGTGTAACTTATTATGCTTGGGACTTATTAAGTTCCAGTGATAGGCTTTGATTCCAAGCTAATTATAGTAATTAAGCCATTGCCTACACGATTTCAGCAGTGCAGATTGCAGTACTTATTCTTGACGTTGCTTAGAATATATGGTCTCGAAGGCCTTTTCCATCAATTCCACTTTCAATCACCTTCTGAGCTCTAAACTTTGGGAATTTCATTTATAAATTTACTCCTACAGAGTTGCATATGGCTTGTACCATATCTACCACCAAAGGAATGGAGTGTGGGAATAATTAAGGTAATTTGTTAACATCCAGCCCTTGGAGAGCCTGTAGGAAGAGAAAGGGGAAGATAGGGAGATGAGATAAATGACAAGGCTGCTCCTCCCACGCCAGCTGTCTGAACAACACCTCCTCACACTAAACCTAGTAAACATGGTGCAATATGAAAAGCCCACCCAAACTAAAAATAATGGGTATTCTTTTCCTATCTATAAGAAAAAGACATGTTTAAAACAAAGCCATCAATGCAATGTTGTCTTATTAATAGTGATTGTATTAGGCATCTAATAATGAAAACTTTAGTAGCGTATGTCCAAAATGTTCATTAACCTATTTACTTCTATTTGTAACTATTTTATAATTCTATCTACTTAAATATTTATCAACTGCTTTGGTCAAGACTAGGCCAGATAGTGTGAAAACAATATCCAGAACCAATGCAGTAATAATGGTAATATACAATAGCATATAATCAGAAATATAATATAAGTTGTTCTAAAAAATATGATTAATACAATATTCCTGGCACTGCATTTTCTACAATACATAAATCCTAAAAGTCTTCTGGAACAGTTAATTTTTCACAATCTTCCTGGAGATCAGAAGAATTGTGATTTTCTTGCCTCATATCTATCAAAGCTTCTGGTATTTTACATTAAATACCTTTACATATATATATGTATGTATGTGTATGTATATATATATATGTATGTATGTGTATGTATATATATATATTTAAATAAATGTTCAGCAATTAACTATTGAAGTTTTGAGAAGCAGTTTGAAAGGGTTGAGTTGTTCACTTCACAATCCAAAACAACTCATCAAAACATGAGTTTGGAGATACAACATGTGCATTGAAAAGAAAAAAAAAAGGAAGAAAAAAGGTATTCCGTATGCTACAAATGCCATAACACGTAAAAACTTCAAATAGAGTTTATGCTGTGCCTTATTAGATTTTAATCAAGTCTACCTCCACCTGTGCATTAGCTATCTAAATTGCTACTTTAGCTCTTCCAATTCATTCATAGGGCCTTCTGTAGCAGATGGAGAGAGTAATTAGGGGCAATTGTTTGAATCATTCTCTATTCCAGTTTAGAATGTTGCCAAGGCTATTTAGGATCCAACGTTCCAATAGCTGAGCCAGTCACATTGGTATTTCCAATCGTTTTGTGTTGTAGTCCTGTTTTTTTTAGATGTAACATGCCACAATTTACTCAGTGGCAGAGGAAAAAAAAATGCATGCTTTTCTGCCTGCTTAATCTGATCAATTCCAGAATAAATTCAGGGATATAGAAGAAAGTTTTAAACTTCAAACAAATCAGAAATCATCTACTTCCACTCTAGATTTATAGAAAACAGAGAGATGTTTCCCTGTCATTATAGGAAAATATATGGAATAATGTGCTATCCATAGAAGCATAATATAGAGACTAATAGAAACAGTGGTGGGTTGCCCCTGGTTCGGACCAATTCGCAAGAACCGGTAGTAATACTGGCAGGAGACTCCGCCCACCGAACCTAACGTCATCAAGAAGTTTCTGTGCATGCTTCGGCACACAAGGCCCCGTTAAGAACCGGTAGTAAAGGTAAGTAGAATCATCCCCTGAATAGAAGGATCTAGTTCCTTATTCAGTTTACAGTTAAACTACAGACTCTCTATAACTTGATGTTGTAAAAGGGTTTTAGAAAGTTTTAAATAAGTCATGCATAAATTAATGGAGGATAGAGTTGTTAAAGGCTAAAGTCCACTAGTTACAGACAGTATACTTTAAACACCAGCTTCTGGACAGCAACATGAAGAAGAGCTATCTTTCTCCTATCCTGGTCATGAGTTTCTCAGATGCATATAATTGGGTGCTGCATAACACAGGCTGCTGACAGGGTTTGGCCTAGCCTACTAAAGCTGGTAGTTTTTATGAAGCCTTTTTCTATTTATTAACAACATTACTGTCTTAAAAGATTTTAAGGGTCTGATATAACATGTGGAAAACTGCTTTGGCATTGCTTTTCTGATGATCAAAAGTTTTGCTTCAGTATCTTCTTTCTGAATTATATCCACTTTACTATCTTTCAGCAGCCTAGAAGAACTTTGAAGTTTTCATCTAAAGAAGTCTGTTTGATTTCACCAGGCATTCTTAAACGATGTTAACTTTATATCTGACCATTTATCATTGTCCTACTTTTAATTCTCTTTTCTTCAATTACTATGTTTTCCCAATTGTCAAAATATAATAAATCACTATCCATGCTGAGTAGATGCTGTCTCCTCTTATCACTTAACAATCTGTCACATTTTTGTAATCTTTTTGTAACACGTTTTTGTAATCTTCGAGAAAACCTAACTTTTTCTTTCCCTCATATAGATGACTAAATTCCACTCTGTCTTAAAAATATAATTGTACTTGCAAGATTGTCTATGAAATGCTATTTTCTAAAAAGTAGGTCAAAATAAACCTACAAAATAAACCTAAAAGTGGAAAAATTCACTTTGAAAATGAACAGGACATATTATTGCAGGAAATGTAAAATTTGTATAATCCCTCTGCTAGTTTGAAAGCAGCCCAAGATGACATTTTCCTATCATGTCAGTAGAGTTGGTAAGCTGAACTAATTTATTTTCAGCGCAGTTGAAATCACAATAAAACTAGGATTTTTAAAATTTATTTTAGAAGCAGGAAGAGATGTTATGGCTTCATTTATCCATTGGAGGGAACTCTTCTCTTACATTGCCTTTCTGTTCCTGGCTTCAGATCCTACTAGCAATTCTTAATAGCAGAGACAAAATGAGCAGGCAAGTAATTTGCAACAGTTTTGACAGTTTGTCCTTCTCATCAGGATTCACTATATATTCGATATCTCCCTCCCTCCCTCCCTTCCTTGTTACTACATGATCTGTAGCAATTTCAGGCAGAACGGTCATTTTTGTTTCTCATTCTCAACACTTCAAATAAGTAAAAACAATCACTATAAACTAAAGTTTGGAAAAGGGGGTTCATCATAAAAATACCTGAAAATTGTGTGTGGAAAATACTACCTGCTATATACAGAGTCTGAATCACATGAATATAGAAATACATGTGGATCTCTCTATTTGTATGCATATCTGGAGCAAACTCGTGCACCCAGTGAGAATTCTTTGGCAGGTGAAAAATACTTCACTTATGTGGTATGCCAGAGCTGAAGTTTAATCTCTGCCGTGGATCATGTCTCATGTAAACTTGAGGTTTCCTCTAGGTTTAAAATGCTAGGTTTAAAAGACTAGAGATGATAAACAAAAGTTTGTGTGATATCCTGGAGATCCAGTGTCATCCAGAGCAGAAAATACTGGGCCAGCAAGTCAGATGATGATTCATCAGATACAAAGAAAAGTCCTTTCTATTTATATATTTCCCAGCTCTGATAAGGTACCATTAAATGAAAATCCAGCAAAGGCCATTACCATATGAGAATCTACCACCGATGTAAAACTAATTACAGACCCTTGTTCTCACAGTATTTGATAAGCTGAGCTAAGCTTTTGTGATTTACTTCTATTTCAGTGAAGCTCCTGAAAAGTTATAAGAAACCTAAATTTTCATAGGAAGAATTTTCTTACTTAATTACCTAATATTTTTATTCCTGGGAGCTAAACCAATCCTTACCTCTTCCATGTACAGATGGGAACCATGAATCTTTTCATATTCATCATTTTTTCCATTTAATGTGAATAGTAATAAAAATGCAAATTTGATAAGTTCTCCTATCCCTTCTTCTAGATCATTTTATGAAGATGTTGAAGAGCATTTGGCCCAAGACAGAACTTTGGCGTAGCCTGCTGCAAGTTTCTCTCTATATAGATGTGGTTCTATTGAGGACTACATGCTGGGTGTGGTTGGTCAGCCAATTGTAAGTCCATTTGGTGGTGGTATTGTCTATCCCATATTTTTCTACCTTATCAAGAGTTGGCTGGCATCTCCTTTGTCAAATGCATTACTGAAGTCCAACTATATTATGTCCAGAATATTTCCCTGATCTACTAATTTTGTCATTTTATCAAAAGCAGAAGCAAAAGTGTTTTTAAGAAAATAATAATAATAATGATGGCTTCTAGTAGTTGCTTTGCTTGTTTTTAGGTGTTTGCAGATTAGCTGCTTGATTATCTTTTCCAAGATTGTCACAGGTATTGATGTCAGGCTGATTGGCCTATAGTTTCCTGGATCTATTTTTGCCCTTTTTGTAAATTGGAACCACATTAGCTCTTTTCAATTGTTCTGGTAGTTCCTCTGCTACAAGAGTTTTGAAAGATTGCATTCAATGGTTCTGGGATCATGTTTGTCAGCTTCTTCAGAATAAGAATATATTCTTATATTGGGATATAAGGTCCAGGTGATTTATAGTTGTCCAGAGTGCATAGTATTCTCTTACTAATTCCTTGCCAGTTTTGACTTGCATAACTAGTCTATCTCCCTCAGTGCTATTTTTGATAGGGTGTGCTATTTCTTCCTTTTGCAAAGATAATGCAAAGAAGGAATTAAGCAGTTCTTCCTTCTCCCTGCTGCCTGTCACCTTCTTGCCATCTGCTCCCATTGGTGGACTTATAAATTCTTTGACTTTTTTCTTGACCTAACATACTGAAAGAATTTATTGTTGTTGTTGTTTGTATTAGTTCCCAGTCTTAAGCCATTCTGGGCCCTAACCTTCCTGACTTTCAGATTCAAGCTATTTGCTATACAGTGTATGACAGTTCTAGACTAAAGCTGCTCCCAATTGCACCTGAAACTGACTTTAAGAATTCTGTCATAACCTGTCTTGTCAGAGCCTATAATTCCACCAACTAATCTCATCTGTCCTTCCATCTCCCATAGCATACAATACATGATAAAGCTTCCAGGATAGGAAGCGAAATGTCTTATTTTCCTCAAAAAAAATCAGTCCAGTTGCCTTTTCCAAATAAAAACCCCCTTTGATATTTATTTTATTTATTTATTATTTATTTTATTTATTTGATTTGTATACCGCCCTACTCCCGAAGGACTCAGGGCGGTGAACAGCCAACAGTAAAATACATAAATACACAAAATTTAAAAACCCGATAAAATCAAATTAAACTTTTTGGCCCAGACAAATTAAAATACCCCAATAATTTAAAAACAAATTAAAATTTACATATTTAAAAAGGGAAGAGATCAGGCCAAGCCCGCTTGATGGAATAAAAAGGTCTTCACAGCACGGCGGAAGGAGCGCAGATCCGGGATCCTCCGTATCTCCGGGGGGAGCTCATTCCAGATGGTAGGTGCCCCCACAGAGAAGGCTCTCCCCTTAGGGGCCGCCAGTCGACACTGTTTGGCTGACGGCACCCGGAGGAGTCCTTCTCTATGAGAGCGTACTGGCCGGTGGGAGGCTATTGGTGGTAGTAGGCGGTCCCGTAAATAACCAGGCCCTAAGCCATGGAGCGCTTTAAAGGTGGTAACCAAAACCTTGAAGCGCACCCGGAAGACCACCGGGAGCCAGTGCAGCTCGCGCAGGAGAGGTGTTACATGGGAGCGCCATGTCGCTCCCATTACCACCCGCGTGGCCGCACTCTGCGCCAGTTGGAGCCTCCGGGTGCTCCTCAAGGGGAGCCCCATATAGAGAGCATTACAATAGTCCAGGCGGGAGGTGACGAGGGCATGAGTGACCGTGCGTAACGAGTCCCGATCCAGAAAGGGACGCAACTGGCGAATCAGGCGGACCTGATAAAAAATCCTCCCGGTCACGGCCGTCAAGTGCTCTTCTAAAGACAGCCGTGAATCCAGGAGGATGCCCAAGTTGCGAGCCCTCTCCGTGGGGGCCAATGATTCGCCCCCAATAGTCAGTGATGGCGTCAACTGGCTATATCGGGACGTCGGAAACCACAGCCACTCGGTCTTGGATGGGTTGAGCCTGAGCCTGTTCCTCCCCATCCAGATCCGTATGGCCTCCAGGCACCGGGACATCACTTCAAGGGCATCGTTGGGGTGATCCGGGGTGGAGATGTACAGCTGGGTGTCATCAGCGTACTGATGGTACTCCACCCCGAAACCACGGATGATCTCGCCCAGCGGCTTCACATAAATGTTGAACAGGAGAGGTGAGAGGACCGACCCTTGCGGCACCCCACATATGAGGGGCCTCGGGGTCGACCTCTGTCCCCCTGTCAACACAGACTGCGACCGGTCAGAGAGAAAGGAGGAGAACCACCGCAACACAGTGCCTCCCACCCCTAACTCTTCCAACCGGTGCAGCATGATACCATGTTCGATGGTATCAAAAGCCGCTGAGAGATCTAACAGGACCAGGGCAGAGGAGCACCCCCTGTCCCGAGCCCTCCAGAGATCATCAACCAACGCGACCAATGCCGTTTCCGTGCTGTACCCGGGCCTGAAGCCTGACTGGAACGGATCCAGATACGTCGTTTCATCCAGGTGCTGGGGAAGCTGTTGTGCAATCACACTCTCAACAACCTTCGCCACAAAACGAAGGTTGGAGACCGGACGATAATTTACCAACATTGCCGGGTCCAGGGAAGGCTTCTTGAGGAGAGGCCTCACCACCGCCTCTTTCAAGGCGGCAGGAAAGACACCCTCACCCAGCGAAGCATTTATAATCCCCTGGAACCAGCCTCGTGTCACCTCCCGAGAAGCCAGCACTAACCAGGAGGGACAGGGGTCCAATAAACAAGTGGTCGCGTTCAGTCTACCCAGAATCCTGTCCACGTCCTCAGGGGTCACAGGATCAAACTCATCCCAGATAACATTCTCAAGACCTGCCCCAGTCCCTCCCCCTGAGACTATCCAGTCGGAGTCCAGATCTTCCCGAATCTGAGCGATTTTGTCATACAGATATTGGACAAAATCCTCGGCTCTACCCTCCAAGGGGTCCTCCCGCGCTTCCTGGTGGAGCAGGGAGCGGGTCACCCTAAACAGGGCGGCCGGGCGATTATCTGATGACGCAATAAGAGCAGCAAAATAGCTACATTTTGCTGCTTTTATCGCCACTAGGTAATTCCTAATATGAGCTCTTACCAGTGTCCGGTCAGATTCAGAAAGACTGGCCCTCCAACTACTCTCTAGGCGTCTTTTCCGGTGCTTCAACTCCCTCAGCTCCTCAGTGAACCAAGGAGCTAAATGAGATCGGTGCCGGGTCAGAGGCCACAAAGGCACGACCCGATCCAGAGCTCCAGCGGCCGCCCTATCCCAGGCGGTCACTAGGTCTCCAGTCGAGGCGTGTGCCAGAGCCTCAGGGAATGGCCCAAGCTCCATCTGGAACCTATCCGGTTCCATCAGGCGCCTGGGGCGGAACCATCTTACCGGCTCCGCCTCCCTGTGGCGGGGTGTAGTGGTTCGAAGGTCGAGACGAAGGAGAGAGTGATCAGACCATGACAAGGGCTCGGTGACTATATCCCCTATCTCGAGATCACTCAACCACTGTCCAGAGACAAAAACCAGATCCAGCGTGTTTCCCCCCGTGTGGGTAGGGCCATGAATTAACTGGGTCAGGTCCATGGCTGTCATGGAAGCCATGAACTCCCGAGCCACCTCAGATGCCTCACCAACGGACGGCAAGTTGAAATCCCCCATGACCATAAGCCTAGGGGTCTCAACCGCCACCGTGGCGATGACACTGAGTAGCTCGGGCAGGGCTGCTGCCACATGGCAGGGAGCCAGGTATGTGATCAGCAAACCCATCTGAACCCCGTGGCCCCATTTCACAAGGAGGGATTCACAGCCGGCCGTCTGAGGAACAGTGGCCTCCCTCGGTCTCAGACCTTCATTAATAATAACCGCTACCCCCCCCGCCCCTACCCTGCAACCTCGGCTGATGGAATGCGCGGAAACCTGGTGGGCACATTTCAACAAGAGGGACCCCCCCCTCTTGGCCCAACCAGGTTTCCGTAATACCTGCCAAGTCCGCTCCCCCCTCCTGAACAAGATCACAAATGAGGGGGGCTTTATTTACTACAGACCTGGCATTGCATAACATCAGACGGAGGCCAGGGCCCTGAGGATCTGCGCCACCTGGAAAATGAGTGGAGCTTTGGGGGCCGGAGCGCGCCACCGCTCGAAGACAGTGGGCGCGCGCTCCCCTAACACGATATGGCCCCCTGCTCCCGCCATATCTACCCCTCCCACCCACAGTACTGATGGTAAAAACCTTATCTGGATGAACTTTATCCCCCCTCTTGACCCCGGGCCGATATGACTTTAAGAATTCTAATCTGAATTGCAGTGAGTTGGCAAGGAGGTAGATGGTGCTGGGTTTGAACTATGACCAAGACATGGTCCAGAAGGTTACCCTTTTGCATCTTTGTCTTCCGTCCATGCTTGCTTACTGGCCTGTACAAATAGGTCCTTTTACGGATTCTACCCTCCTCACTAATCTTCATTCTTTTCATTTGCTTTTGCAGATGTTTGCTTGCATAGATGCTTTCACATCCGATTTTCATATTCTTTCTTTTGGTTCTGATATAGTTTGTTTCCTTTCTTTTCTTTTTCTGACATCATCTGTCTTTGCACAGATGATGTCAGAAAATGGTGTCAGAAAATTGCTATGGGTGGCTGGAACTGGTGAGGGAGCAAATAAAAAAAGAGTAGACTTGCCCTTAGAGAGAATGGAAAAGAATCAAATTACAAGACAAAGAGGAATAATAAAAAGTCACGGCTGGATAGAATTGATGAGTTCCTCAGAAAGAAAAATGTGAGCAGTTTAAAGAACAACATGTAATGTATGGTTGCAGTTACATTAAGTTAGAAGAGAAGACTTCATGAGAGACCCACTGTGGCTTCAGGGCATTTTATGACCTTGAGTTGAATTTGTTTGACTGGATGAAATTTAGTTTATCATAGGCAGATAATTACATAATCATTCTTCATTCAGAAATCTACAAGATAAGAAGACATCATTCCAGCCACAAAAATTGGCCTCTTTCCTTATATTTCAAATGCAAATGAAGAGCTTCAGGAGTTAAATTAAGGAATGAATGTTTTTATCTTCTTTCATGTTTGCATTTTCTTATTTTCTATTTATATAATACATCCTCTATCTTCTGCTGGTTCCATTCTCCAACTTTAATTTCTTAGTATTATACACAGGGTCTCTTATATTAATTTCCATTAGGCTTCAATGAAAAGAAGGCTATTTGTTGAGCTGAGATATTGGCATGGCGCAGGTGTGTTTTTGGGAGTGAAGCTGAAGGCTGAATGCTGCAATTGGAAAACTCGTATTATTATAAATCTCATTACCGTGAGTGCTAAAGAAGCAATCTTTTCTCCTATTCAAGTTAAACCAGAAAATTGAGGTTTAAAAAATCATAAACTTGCATAGTAGTAGAATAGATGAGAGAGCCTTTGAGGAGTTTATTAAAACAACTGAAAGATTAATCTGCTTACAGAATGTCATTTTTAGCTAGTGCCCCTCCACTTTTCCTATTTCCTTTCAATCTGCGGAAAAATAAATGCTGTTTTCAGTTAAGTTCTCATGGGTGAATATAAATTAGCTTAGATCTACAATGCCCATGGATATGCTGCATGTGAATGTCATGCCTTGTACTGCACAAACCAATTTTCAGTGGTTCAAATGTCACCCTCTCTGTGTCTCTGTCATCCCCCCATGTGTGGGTGTGTTTGTGTGCACACATGCACGTTTCTGATAGTTCCATTCAATTCTAAAGGAAACTTCAGCTATAAATTTTACATAGGAAAACAATTCAGATCCAGAACAAGAAACAGCCAAGGTAGTTGCACTATTTTTGCACTCTCGGGGTGGTATTCACTTACCTTCACTACTGCTTTGCAAATGTGAACACACACCAGTGGTGGGTTGCTCCCGGTTCGGTCCGGGAGCAACCGGTAATAAAACACGACATCAACATGAGTGATCTGTGCATGGTCCCGCTGCGAACCAGTAGTAAAGGTAAGTGGAACCCATCCCTGGCGCATGCGGGGCCTTCTGCACATGTGCAGACATCAAAAACATGGATAAATGGGATGTGATTACATTTGGCTGGGTGGGCGGAGCCTCCGCAGCCGCTGCTATGGGTTCAGTGGAACCGGATAGAACTGGCTGAATACCACCACTGGTACATCTTCCCACACACACACTTAAAATATACGGCAGTACACATTCTCAATAATTAAGTATGATAAATAATACATTCAAAGAACATTTGAAATACTGAAATAAAACCAAAGAATCCTGGGAGAGAGATAAACTAGACTATTTCAGAGGGGCAGTGAGCTTTTGAGATTTCGGTACACATTTACTTTTGGCAGTTGCTTTAGTTGAGCACATTGCTGCTGAAGGCAAAGAAGTAAATGACAGAGCTCTTACTCAGGGAAGGACAACTGTTTGCTGATGGAGACTGAATATTCCTTTTACTTACTTTTTGGCATCCTAGGAACTAGAAAGGATGGTGACATAATTATGGCTCAGAGTGGGCAGGTCTTCAGATTTTTTAGAGGATGATGACTTGAGAGCTATAAGGAGTAAGGCTTGTAGGGCTTGTTTGCTTCCCACAATATTTTTGTGTCTATCCAATTGCAGAGGGGAGAGAATTAGGGTGAAGATTTTCTAATTTTCTCACTGAAGTTGGCAGAAAGATAGTATCTAGAGACACCTGAGTTCTGCAAAAAAAAGACCTGGGTAACATAAGCAGAAAATGGCTATAGGACAGATGATACAGAAATGTCATCACATTTTGTGATACATGCTAGGTGATAAATGATGGATGAGTGATGATAGATAGATAGATAGATAGATAGATAGATAGATAGATAGATAGATAGGTAGGTAGGTAGGTAGGTAGGTATGTAGATAGATAGATAGATAGATAGATAGATAGATAGATAGATAGATAGATAGATAGATAGATAGATAGATGATAGATAGATAGATAGATAGATAGATAGATAGATAGATAGATAGATAGATAGATAGAAGAGGAGAGGGAGGGAGGGAGAGAGAGGGAACGAACAAATATGTGACAATTTCAGGCCTCGTAAACTTTGGACTTTTGTTGCCTTATGGATCCTCTTGTAGTGTCTATTTAAATTTACCTGGTGGGTTTCTCTTGTTTGTGAAACTTTCACATGCCTTGCGGACTCATTGGCCATTGCTCTGTGGACAAGCATCAGTCCACTTTTGGCTGGATTTAATTAGCACAATTCTGAGGTTTTGGTAAAGGGATAGCTGAGGAATATTAATAAATCCACTAAACCACTGTTATATATTTGTATGAGTGAGTGGGATAACACATATGTCCAAATATAAATTGAAATTATTTTGCTTCTGGAAGAGCTTGACACCAAGAGCGGATGACACCAAACTGGGGTGAATTGCTAACATTTTGGAAGATAAATTCAAGATTCAGAGATTCACTAACCAATGGAATAGTTTGCCTCCTGAATTGTTGGTGACCATTGTTGGATGTTTTCAAGTATAGATTGGACATTTGACTGGGATGGTATAAGGTTTCCTTCCTTGAGTGGAGGGTTGAATTAAAAGGTATTTGATGTTTGTTCCAGCTCTATAAATCGATAGATGCTCTATGTTCTACGTACTTATATTTGTATAGGATATCCTGCCTGAGCAGGCAGTTTATTTATTTATTTATTTATTTATTTACAAATATTTATATGCTGCCCTTCTCTCAAAGGACTCAGGGCGGCGAACAAAAGTTAAAAACATACAATAATGGAGAAAAATCCTAATTAAAACCAATTAAAACAAGGAACAAATAAAATAAAACCCAAGAATCAGAATCAGCCCATTTGTTCAAACAGCCCATTTGTTCAAACAGCCAAGGAGCGGAACTCAGGCACCGTCCGAAGCTCGGTGGGTAACTCATTCCAGAGGGCAGGAGTGCCCACAGAGAATGCTCTACCCCTGGACATCGCTAGCCGACATTGTCTGGTCAATGGTACCCTGAGGAGAGCAGTCCTGTGTGAGCGGACAGGACGGTGGGAGGCGGGTAGGAGATGGTCCTGCAAATAACCCGGACCTAAGCCATGAAGGGCTTTATAGGTAAGTACCAGCACCTTGAAGCAGATCCGGAGGACCACTGGTAACCAGTGTAGCTCGCGTAGGAGAAGTGTTACACGGGCGTAGAGGGGAGCTCCTGTAAAAACCCGCGCGGCCACATTCTGGACCAGCTGGAGCCTCCGGGTGCATCTCAAGGGCAGCCCCATGTAGAGGGAGTTGCAGTAATCCAAGCAAGAAGTAACCAGGGCATGAGTGACCGTGCGAAGAGCATCTTGGTCTAGGAAAGGGTGCAACTGGCTCACCAGGCGAGCCTGCGTGAAAGCCCCCTGGTCACGGCCATCAGATGGTCTTCCAAAGACAGCCGGGAATTCAGGAGGACATCCAAGTTGCGGGCCCTTTCAACGGGAGCAAGTACCTCCCGTGGGACCTCTAGAACACGAGGTGCCGGCATCCACAGTCACTCAGTCTTGGAAGGGTTACGTCTGAGCCTGTTCCTACCCATCCAGGCCCGTACCGCCTCCAGGCATCGGGACATCATGGAAAGGTGGTCCTGGGTGGAGATGTATAGCTGAGTATCTTCAGCATATTGATGATACCTCACCCTGAAACCAAGAATGATCTCACCCAGCGGCTTCATATAGATGTTAAAGAGTAGGGGGAAGAGAACCGACCCCTGAGGCACCCAAAAGATTAGGGGCCTCGGGGTTGACCTCTGCCCCCCCGCCCATACAAACTGTGAGCGACCTGAGAGGTAGGAGGAGAACCACTGTAGGACAGTGCCTCCTACTCCCCAAGTCGCTGCAATAAGATACCATGGTCGATGGTATTGATAGCCGCTGAGAGGTCAATTAGGACCAGGATGGTTCCATGCTGTGCCCATGCCGGAACCCCGATTGGTACAGGTCTAGGAACTCCGTTTCCTCCGGGAACTGTGGGAGCTGTTGCACCACCACGGACTCAACAACCTTCTCTATAAAGCGAAGGTTGGAGACAGGCCGAAAGTTATTGAGTGAGTCTGGATCCAGGGCAGACTTCTTGAGGAGGGTCGAACCACCGCCTCCTTAAGAGAGGCAGGGAAGACCCCTCCCTCAAAGAAGCATTGACAATTGCCTGGATCCAGTCTCCAGTCACCTCCTGGGAGGTCAAAACAAGCCAGGAGGGACACGGATCCAACAAACACGTGGAGGCACCCAGTCTACTCACAATCCTGTCCACTTCATCGATGGAAACAGGGTCAAACTCAACCTAGATACTAGTCCCAAGACTTACCCCAGTCTCCTGGATGGATTCTGCCCAGTCAGAGTCCAATCCTATCCGGATCTCAGCGATTTTATCCTACAGAAACTGTACAAAAACCTCAGCTCTGCCCTGTAAGAGGTCTTCCCTCGCTCCCTGATTGAGAAGAGAGCAGGTCACTCTAAACAGGGCTGCTGGGCGGTTTTCTGCCAATGCAATGAGACTGGTTAAGTGATCCCGCTTTGCTGCTTCCATCGCCAAGATAAGACCCAATATGGGTTCTTAACTGTGTTCGATCAGATTCAGACCAGGAGGACCTCCAACAGTCCTCTAGGCGTCTTTTCCAACACTTCATTTCCCGGAACTCCATGGAGAACCAAGGAGCCACCCGGGATCTGCGTCTGGTCAGAAGCCGCAAAGGTGTGATTCGGTCCAGGGCACCGGCAGCTGCCCGTTCCCAGGATGCCACCAGTGCCTCGGCCGAATCATGGGATTGGGAAGCGGGGAATGTCCCAAGCTCTGTCAGGAATCTCTCTGGGTCCATCAGGCGCCTGGGGTGGAACCATTTTACTGGTTCCGCCTCCCAGCGGCGAGGGTTGGCGGGTTGAAAGTCCAGTCTAAGGAGGGAATGGTCAGTCCATGACGGGGGGCAATGGAAAGTTCCCCCTACCCCGGCCATTAATCCACTGCCCAGAGAGAAAAACCAGGTCAAGTGTGTGTCCACCCCTATGAGTTGGGCCCCGAACCACCTGAGTCAGATTCATGGCCGCCATGGAGGCCATGAACTCCCAAACTGTCTCAAATGTCTCGCCGATCGATGGCAGATTGAAATCTCCCACAACCAAAAGGTTGGGGAGTTCAACTGCCACTTTGGCCAAGATATCGAGCAGTGCGGGCAGGGCAGTGGCCACACAGCTGGGAGATAGGTACGTGACCAACAAACCTGACTGAACTCCAGGGTCCCACTTCAATAGGAGAGACTCACACCCGCCTATCTGAGGTACCGTGACCTCCCTAGGACTAAGACTTTCTCTAATAACCACCGCCACCCCCCCACCCCTTCCCTGGCGTCGCGGCTGGTGCAGTACACGAAAGCCTGGGGGACATAAATCAGAGAGAGGAACTCCCCCCTCCTGTCCCAGCCAGGTTTCCATAATGCAAGCCAGGTCTGCGCCCTCCTCCTCGATAAGATCTTGTACGAGGGGGGCCTTATTCACTACGGACCTGGCATTCACATACACCAGCCTAGAAAATCTCTAAGGTTCCTTCCAACTCTGTTATTCTGTTATTCTTGTATATTCTGGCCAAAATATACATTTGAACTGCTTATTTCTTTATTTAGTTAGAAGATATATATGTCTTAAGCAAATAACTCCGTAAATAAATACAAATAAAAAACACAAACAAACAAACAACATATATAATTAAGGCATTTTATGAACCAAGTTGCAACACATATATTAAGTTCCATCTGGCCATAAGGACTGGGAGAAAATCTTTGCCACCATCTGGAAGCTAAGTGTTTCATAAGCAGGGGCTGTGACAGAGAAGGGATGTTTCCTGAGTTCACCTAGATGACACTAATTTACCCAAGGGACTCAGACCATATTTTTCTTGACAGATCTGATGGGATGTAAGTAATATATTTGCAAGAGGGGAAAAAACCAGAACCTAAATAAATAATTCTTTCTACAACTGTAGCTATAACCACCAGGTGGCAGCTGGAGACTATTGAAATTTTTCTAGTCCTAAATAAAAAGGAAGATAAAAATACTTTGATATTACTTCATTCATGAAATAGTGTTTTAATAATTTTAAGAGACAATAAATCAGTGAAGAGGAGTAATCATGTCAATGTTTTACAGCAGAAACAGGAAATCTTATGTTTTTGTTAAAGACTAACAAACATACTGTGGCCAGATCATCTGTGGGTTACAGATCATTTCATCAGATATATGAAAATGTTTCTTGTTGCGTATTTGTCTTTTTAATACAGCATATGCTTTGGATAGAATGTGTGCTTTCTGTAATAGCACTGAAGCAATGAAATGTTTTAATATAATAATTTATATATTGTTAGAAATTGTGTTTATTCTGTAAGGCATATTCTCTATATTGGTTCAATTTAGATTCAAAAAATTTAAACTAAGATAGAAAAAAAACTTTTCTTTTATAACAACCTCATTTATAAAATCAAATATGGAATTCTACAAAAGAGTACCACGTTCCTTGGATTTTTTTAATGACTCTTACTTTTCTGGAATAATAATAATTTTATCATATTCTGAGCATTTTGAGGCCATGATGATAGCAAATCACATCTGATTCCTCTTGGATGGTCACAGTGATAATTTGGGATCTCTTTTTCATGTTTCTTTCAGTGGTACATATTTATCACAACATTTGCCATTAACATAGGCCAATGTTAATTAATTAATTAATTAAAGTCATAAGGTGATTTCAACTCATATATTATTTGCATTTATCAGAAGTATTTATAAATCAGTGAACTGTTACCAAGGCTTATAAAACAAATCACAAACAGGAAGCACATTAAACAGGAAGAGAGAAAGAGAAGAATGACAGTCTTACCACTCTAGGGAAGGAATTAATAGGTGTGATAAATTATCTTGGCAGTAGGGCATAAATGGGAATAATAAACTGGTTAGATTGTAGATCTGTGAACTACTTCATGTTTTATGGCAGAAATTTGTTTTGGATTTGTTTCCAAAACATGTTTTGCATCACTCTTCATGTCTATATCTGAAGTAACACCTGTTTGCACCTATTTAAAAGACCAACTTTTCTTTTTCTTGGGCTCATGTGGCAGTTGCAAAGGGCAGAGATGTGATCCGGGGGAGAGGGGCAGAGCTAAGAGGTTTGAAGCACCTTTTCTGAATTATTTCCAAAGTACTTCACATCCCTAAACATTATACATAGATATGTTTTTAGTGTCTAATATGAGTAAAAAGTAGTAAAACAGATATCTGGAAAATAATAGAGATATCAACATAACTTGAGGAAAATCGAGTTTACCAAAAGCAAGAAAAAATACTTCAGGCAATTCTGACCTGCGCGCATGCACACATACACACACACGGGGGGGGGGGTGGAGAGGAAGGGAGGGATAGAGACAGATATGCACCAAGATTCAATGAAAACTATGCATACTATTATTTAGTACCTACTATTTAGGCATGGCATTCTGATTGTTTGCTGGGGAGCAAGAAATGTAAGACCCAATTAGAGTAAGGAAAGTATAATTGTGTACATGGAGAGCCAGTTTGATGTATGGTTAAGTCAAGTGAGGAAGACTGTGAGTTCTAGTACTTAGTCACAAAGCCAGTTGGCTGACCTTAGGCCAGTCACTCTTTTTCAGTCCTAGGTAGAAGGCAATGAAAAACCACTTCTGAAATCTTGCCAAGAAAACTCAAAACACCTATCCAGTCAGCAGACTAGAGTCAACATGGACTCAAAGTACTCTCCTCCTCCCCCTTCCTTGCCCCCACCCCCAAAAAAATTGTTAGCTGGAACACTAAATACTAAATACATTTTTTGCAGATTTCATTGACATGAAATCTGATCTCAGATTTCATGTCAGAACAGATCGCCTCAGATTGCTATCAGAATCTTCATTGAGAGTTTTATGAAAAGCATGTCTTTTCTGCAATAAATCACTAGTCTTATATATTCTTGGTCTAAAACAGGCAAAAGTAGGCAAAACTATATATTGTTTGTGTAATATTCAGCAAGTACTGGAAGAGGACTAAAGAAAGATTCAAACCCAGTGACTTTTGACCATTCTGGCAAGGATAAAAGAGGATGCTTTCTAAAGTAGCTCCTGGAGCTCCTGGAGGAACAGAGGATATAAATGTAATCAATAGAATTCTAGCATAGAATACTGTTATTTGTCAACTATAAAACTTTTCAGAGGTTACTTTCTATGAAAATGGAAGAGCAGTATTTCCAGTGGTGGGATTCAAGTAATTTAACAACCGGTTCTCTGCCCTAATGATTTCTTCCAACAACCAGTTTGCCAAACTGCTCAGAAAGTTAACAACTGGTTCTTCCGAAGTGGTGCGAACTGGCTGAATCCCACCACTGAGTATTTCCCAATTTAAAGCTGGCTAGACTATATGTCTCTGAATTTCCAGCTAACACAGCTAGTGGCCCACGTTGTGGAGTTTTTCCAAGGCAAGAAATTGTACACACTAAGAATGGCACTATTAAAAATGCAAATATACAGAAATCAGCAATGCAAAGATGATGCGATGTTCTATCCATCTACAATTTGTAGGACAGATGAGTCATTACAGAAACACTCAAAAGTGGAAAAGACCATTGCAAAGATGAGACTGAATATCTGTTTATCAAAGATGCAAAGTAGAAAGAATAAGGCACAATCAATCGTGATATGGAAAAATCAGAGTTAGTTTGAATATATGGAAGCAATACTTGAAGTTAAAAATATGGCAATGGAACCAATCAATGAGGGAGTTGAAAAAATGTTTTCTAGAGAATGGTGAGGTTTTTTACAAGGAAACTGACTAATATTTTATCATCAGAAGTGGGCATTGTTATTATAAATGGAGTGAATCAGGACATGAGAGAACATAGAAACAATCATTTCTGGGTTTTGTTTTCTTCCGGGGTTGTTTTTTTCCCCAGATTTTTGAAAGCAGCCAAGCAACACATCATTGCTTAGGCTTATATAATCAGCCCATGTTGGCCATTGTGAAATATTTTGCAGCTAATTTGTATTATTTAAAACATGCACAATCTGTTTTGAGAGGGATGACAAGGAAAGAGAGTATATACAGCCTGGGCACCAATGGTTTGTCATACATTTCAAAGTGTGAAAACTATTTCCAGGCTAAGATCTTAGGAATAGACTGTTGAGGGATTGTCAATGCCCAGCTTTCTGCTACATAGTTTAAATTTTCTGTAAGACTTAAAAGACTCGGTAATGCAGGTGTGTCTGGACACCCTCCCTATCTTTATATCTTAAAAGAAGTGGGACATTGTAAACAACAAACATATAGCATTCATCATTGTCTTGATTTCCAGAGGAGGATCTGTGTCCATCTATTTCAGCAAAAACAGATGGTGATAGAGTAATGGCTCTGATGGAATGGAATGATAAAATGGAATGAAAACAAAAGCTTAAACAATTATAAGTGTAGTTTCTACAAGCCATTACCACAGTGTAGGATTTCACTCTATTTGTGTTTGTTATTCTTCCTTAGTCTCTTTGCACAATAAACAAATGTCTAATGTTGATTTAACTATTCTCAAAAGCTTTCAAAATTCTCCATATCAACTATAAGCCATTTTCATCAGGAAATTTCAATATGTATCTTTATATTGTTCAGAACAGTTTTCATTAGAATCTGGTGTCAACTTCTGGATCTACAATAACTGTGGAAAACTGAAATGTTGGCATTTTTGATCTTACACTTGAACCTGCTGAAAAAGAATGAGAATAGTTTGGAACTAACTTTCAGTAACCAAAATCTAAGGAACACCAAAACTCAGCCATGTCTGCATTTTAGAGCATAGAACTGCATAGATAAGAAATAATATATTTAGTAGTTACTAGTTGTGCATATCGGGACATGGTGGCTCAGCAGCTAAGATGCTGAGCTTGTCGATCTAAAGGTCGGCAATTAAGCGGTTCAAATCCCTAGTGCCTCGTAAGCTCCCATTACTTGTCCCAGCTTCTGCTAGCAGTTCGAAATTATGTAAAAAATGCAAGTAGAAAAATAGGGACCACCTTTGGTGGGAAGGTAACAGTGTTCCGTGTGCCTTTAGCATTTAGTCATGCTGGCCACATGACCACGGAGACGTCTTCAGACAGCACTGGCTCTTCAGCTTTGAAACGGAGATGAGCACCATCCCCTAGAGTCAGGAACGACTAGCACATATGTGCGAGGAGAACCTTTACTTTTACCTTTACCTTTAGTTGTGCATAAGACCACAAATATCCATGCCCTTGTAAAATATAAAAAAGACAGGCTATATAACCACTCCTTCACAGTCATGAGAGGCAGTTGCTGACATAAGAAAGTGTGGGAGCCTCGTTCCTATTTCATCATCTTAATTTCTAGCACCATTACTCTGAAGACTATCATACTATGTATATTTTAAAAGACATAGAGCCTTAGTGAGATAAATACCATAGACCTGTCACTGAGCACCTTTGTTCACATAATAGTGTACTGTTTGAATCAATGAAGATTCTCAGTCATCCAGGTAGAGTTGTCTGGAAATTGAGTCATGGCAGTTGGACTTCTTTTCTTGTTGGTTTGAAACATTTTTTTTGCTGCTTAGTCAAGTAGCTTCTTCAGTCTGAACAAGTTGGTTAGGGGGACCCCATAAAACCTCTTGCATTTTTTCATTTCTCAGTTGGATTTAGGAGCTGGATCATTTGCATCCCAACAACTCTCTGTCTACTCATTTAATGAGCCTATCCAGATTAGTTGAGAAATGAAAGGTCCCTGGAAGACTTTTATAAGGTACCAGCAGTAGCAAGAGGACTATAGTGCTATAAAGTTTTTAGCCAAGCGAATTGCAAGCAAAGCTCAATCCTCAAGAAGTTATCCTGGGCCATAAAGGTAGTCCTCAATTTACAACAGTTCATTTAGTGACTGTTCAAAGCTGCAACACCACTGGAAAAAAATGACTTATGACTGTTTTTCACACTTAAGACCATTGCAGCATCTCCAAGGTCATGTGAACAAAATGTGGATGCTTAGCAACTGGCATGTATTTATGGTAACTGCAGTGCCCTCAGGTCATGTGAACACCTTTTGCGACTTTCTGATGAGTAAAGTCACATGGGGAAGCCCAGATTCACTTAACAAACATGTTCCGAACTTAACTGCTATGATTCACTTAATAAATATGGCAAGAAAGGTTGTTAAATGGAGCAAAACTCACTTAACAAATGTCTCACTTAGCAACAGAAATTTTGGGATCAATTGTAGTCGTACATTGAGGACGACCTACATGATCCTAAATATAATTTAGGAAGCTAAGTTTAATTTTTGAAATTGTATTTTCACATTATACTAAGCCATGCTTTGTTTAACCATGGGTTGGGTTTTTTATATGCTGAGTAAGCAGGTTCTCACAATACACCAAATCATAAAACAAAGTTGACCAAATAGACTGACACAACATACAAAATCACCTACTACAAAAAATTATCCCTACTTCATGTAAAATTAGAAAAAAATGATAGTTTGCATATATATTGCTTTCCTGTATTAGTTCCTTTATTCAAGTACTTTGGGACAAAGAACAAATGAATTGTTTCATTTTCTGTCTTTGGATACATAAAAAGATTCAGGTATCCCCTGATTTGCATAGAATGAATGGCCTTGCTGAACTATTGTCATGGCACATCAACACAATTTCAAAATGTGCTGACTTTCTTGGCCTTTCAGACTAGTCAATGAGAAGCATGTTTGTAGGGTTGCTCAGGCATTCCTGGAGTAGTTGAGACATTCATAGTGCAAACCGCTGTTATTCAGACTGTTATAATTCCATTGCAGCTAAGTCATTACTAGTGGTCAGAGTTGGCTTACACTATAATGCCTTATTTGGGAATGTCATGTGAGAGGCTCAGAGCAGTATGAAAAACAAGAATGGCTAATTTGTCTGGCTCTGCAGCGATTTATAACTTGTCCACTGACAAGGATCTTTAAGGAGACAGTTTACATTCTTGTACGGTTGGTCACATAAACACCCAAATAACAGGTGTACTGCACTTGTGTATTTTTCTCCCTTCAGGTAAAGACAAACAAATGACGTTTTCTTTGGTGAGTGTAAAAAAAAAAAGAGAAGTCTATTCACATGGCATCTAATAGAAATACTGTGTTTTGAGAAAATCTGAGTTCAGTAGTTCTTGAACTACAACTATATTTAAAACAGTTTTTGTGAGAACCATAAAAAGTTTTAAGATCTAAAGGAACAGGTTCAAAATATACATTCAGATAGATTTGCTATCTGTATTTTTCTCCTAAGTTATATTCATTACACACATACACACCACACACCACACACCACACACACACACACACACACACACACAATCACAGTCTCTCTCTCTTTCTCTTTCTCTCTCTCTCTCTCTCTCTCTCACACACACACACACACACACAGAGACAGAAAGAGAAAGAGAGAGAGAGGGAGGGAGGGTGGGAGAGGGAGAGAGAGAGAATGGGAAGCAATTTAGTGTATAGAAATTCATTTGATCAATTGCATTATTATTATTACCATTACTTTTGTCATTCCTGTACTATATAATCAGTAAACTAAAAGTCATCCTGACAGTTTTCTTCCTATAAATGTTTTTTTATGGTTGTGTATTGAGTAGCAGTTGTCTGGAATGGAATCAGACCCATCTCCTACCAAATAGTTAATT
This sequence comes from Pituophis catenifer annectens, assembly GCF_029215685.1. Taxonomy (NCBI): domain Eukaryota; kingdom Metazoa; phylum Chordata; class Lepidosauria; order Squamata; family Colubridae; genus Pituophis; species Pituophis catenifer. The sequence goes on from NW_027256884.1 coordinate 89,856,365, forward strand.
TAGGTGATACATTTAAAAGTATTATTAATTTGTGCTATGTCACATTGGTGCTTGTGGAATTTTTATGTCTAATTTGGCAAAGAAATAACTAATTATTGGAATTGTGCAAGAACATAAAAATGGGCTTAACACTGGGTTGAACTTGTCAGTACAGAACTTAGTTTTATCTTTCATTTCCTGTTAATCATAGTGATAACACTTAATTTCCAAAATGATCATATCATATTGGTTCTCTCAGATAAACCTTGCCAAGATACACTGGAGTTAGAACTCAAAGGATTTTCAGCCAACATGAAGTCCAGATGGGACACATTTACACTCCCAGAATTCCCAACCATTACAGTCAGATCCAATATGTCTTCAGGACATCAAGTTGGGCCAGGCTATTTCAGCAGTCAGAACAGATATGATAAATTGTGCTGAGACCTAAAAGCCCTTTTTTCCTTTCCCAAATAAGTAACAAAAATTAAAAGACAATGTGGCATGATGTTGCTTTACACGAGACAGAAGTCAGAAGAAATTAGAATTTCAAAGAGACTGGTTATTTCAGTAATCTAAAACATACCTCCAAATCAACCATGAAGTGCTTATATGAAAGAATGATAAGGATTTTGGAATCGCCTTCATAATCTCCAGGTATGAATATTATTGATTACCTGAGGGAAGATCTTAAACAAGCACTGTATCAAAAGACATATAAGAATATTTCTGAACTAGAAGGCTTATTGCAGGGAAAAAATATCTATGTAAGAATAGAAAAGTCTCTTTGCTGGCTACAGGACATATTTAGCAGCTGAAGTTCTGCCAAAAGAGCTATCAAAAAGTATTAACCAGAAGAGTATCCAAACATCTGCACCTTCCATATTTACTGTTTTCTTATTTTAAATCTGTGAACAACTGCTGACAAATTATAAGTATATAATTATAAAGTGTGCTTTCAAATTTACAGAAAGTCATCAAGTTTAACTTTATACCTTATAAAGGATGTCTTAGCTTCTGTTCTCTTAGGAATTCACACAATTTCACTGTGGGGAGATTATACTGTATTTTTGGATATATTTGTACATTGAGTCACATCCTAATGTTGGCTAGGCTGGCCGTGGAGCAATCACCTTAAGATCCTTATTGCTCCTCTCCTCTCCTCTCCTCTCCTCTCCTCTCCTCTCCTCTCCTCTCTTCCCCTCCCCTCCCCTCCCCTCCCTCCTCTTCCCTCCTCTCCTCTCGTCTCCTCTTCAGAAAATCACTTTGATATGTCAAAGTAAAACCCTAAATTGTAGAGCAGACTTGAACACTATGGTATCTCTGTGAAACTGATACAATGTTTGTAAATTTTATAGAGTTTGGACCATAGCAGTGAACTGTAGTATCTATATTTTATTGCCTGAATTATTTCTTTATTGTCTTGCCAACAGGTCAACTCATGAAAATAATGATAAGTGGTACCAATAAAGAAAATATTTGTGGCTCGGGATTGAAATGAGGGGTCTAACACTGATGATGTTACCCAGTTTGGGTTAATGAAATATCTGCAAGAAAACAACCAAGCTCAGAAAACACCAAGGATACCTTAATGATAGGTGGACTACAGTGGCATTTAAAAAAGCACAATTGTGATAGTGCTGCAATAGTTAGTGAAACAGAGGAAGATAGATAGGATGGTGTCATAGTTATAAATTGAGCCTGAGACAGTAAAGTGTATTTTCTGAGAGTGGCTTCTTATTGGTGGATTTTATTCACTTGCTAACTATGTATACATGCATATATACACAGTAGTAATATGTATTTTGAATTGTAGTAGTAATATACCTTATGGTCTTGACCAGGGTATGTATGTATATCATATATATAGCACATAACATTCTACATATTCGATAAAAATAACAATTAAAAAGAATGCGGCAATGCGGACAATGACTTTTCTCCAAACTGTACATGTCTGCAAAGCGTGCGCTCAGCAAACTGATTGTTAAACCGGTAGGATCCCACCCTGCAGTCAAGTACAATTTGGCTACTTTATGGCCAATACAGTAGTATGGTCTGCTAGGAGATAATCTAGCAGTTCTCTCTGACATTCCATTATGAGGGGCTAAATTCAATAGTAGCTTTGTAGAGAAAAACTGCATCTAAGATCTATTATGATAATAAACATCTGCAAGGATTTTTAAATAGTAATTCTATGTGGTTTACTCCAAAAAAATCAGAGTAATGTATCTTTCATCATCCCTAGTTCCTGTTTTAACAACACAAAGATATTTGAATTTACGGAGGAGGAAAGCATATGCTTAGAAAATTTTATAATTCTAAATCAGTAGAGAAAGAGATTATCCCATTAAGAATTACACAAAGGGCTCCTTACTTTTCCTTTGTTTGTTTGTTTTTTTAAATAGGGTCTTATTTAATTAACTGAATTGAATAATTCAGTCATTTTTACAAACTAACTATCCTTCTTTTCTTACATATTATAAGATCACTCCACAACAAACCTGACTCAATAGTTAATTTCTAACTGGCCAGCAACATCACTTTAATGCCAATTACAGAAACCCTGCTCTTTACTGATAAGCCAGCTAATAGCAGCTTGTATTTTTACTAGTGTTCTACATCATCAGGTCCAGATAACTATTAATACTGGGAAAAGGAATATGCAGTGGAATACTTAGGAACTCAAGTTATTGTTTTTTTGAAGCGTCACAGAAGGTACTTGAAAATCCATCTATATAGGTTGCTTGTGTAATCTGGTTCTTGAGAAATAATTCCTTATTCCAGGAAAAAGTTTCTTCTCAATGAGAGGGTTTTTTAAAAACTACATGTTGTTCTTCCCCTTTTTAACTGTTTGGGTCTCTAGAAATATCCGTTTTTCTTTCCTGTGTGATCTCTGCAGTACTAGAGTATTTCAATTTACTTGGTATGTTTTTCCATATAGCTTTATCATTTCTAGTGAGTTTTCAGTTTATTAATACCTTTATTACTGATGGGGATTTCATTGATTTACTAAAAGAGCAAAAATGAGTCCATGAGGCCACAGTCTATCCTACCTTTCTTCTTTTGTATCTTGGTAGCCTGCTATTGAAATGATTTCCACAGTCACAAAATACTTTAATTGTGACTTCTTCAACGTGTTCATGGCTAAATGTTTTTCAGAATCTGGCAGATAGGTTATAAAATTGGTTCCCTACCATTCAATAGTCAATATTCAACATCAAGAAGGATTTCACTTAAATTCAGGTGTTGTGAAAGATGTTGGTCACTACCTAGATAATGACTTAAAGTCTGGTCTTTAATTAAGTAGTTATGAAATAGACTTTTAAAGAGTTATTGTTGATAGATATTAACTGTCTGGATTTTATGGGCTCTTTTGCTAGGATATCATTTATAAGTAACTGAAGTTAAAGTGATTGTAAATTAGTTGGATTTATAAATTGTTCTGTTTTTGCATGTATAAAAATGTTTTAATTACTCATTTTTCACATTCTAATGTTTTAATTCTTTGCTTTGAATGGTCCTTCATGCTCTCTGAGCTTGTTTGTTTTCTTGCAGACATTTCATTACCCTAACTAGGTAACATCATCAGTGCTAGTAAGGAGTGCTGTTTGCTGCTGTTTATACTCTGGTGACTTGCCTATCTAGGTGGGTGGGTGGTGTGGGTAGTCTTAGGCAGCAGTGATATTCACTTACCTTTGCTACCTGTTTGCAAATGGCTTTGCTACATGCATGCGCAGGGCCTTCCGTGCATGCACAGGGTGCTTCAAATAGATAGAGCATCAAATAGATATAACAACAAAAATGGGATGTGATTATGTCTGGATGGGTAGGTGGAGCCTCCTTCAGCCGGTGCTACCAGTTCACTTGAACTGGATAGAACCGGCTGAATACCACCACTGGTCTTAGGGATTCTTTGGTTGGACTGTTTACAAATGGCACTTTGGCAGTTTCTTGATTGGAGTAGTGCTTATTTGATTGTTGGTCTGAAGTTGACCTTGGAGTTAGTCTATGCTGATCTGAGTGCTGATTACTGGTGGAAAGGAGATGGAGTCTTTTTCTCTTTTTGGGTGGTTGATTGTCTCTTTTGTATAGTCTATTGGTTTTTTTAATGTCTGTGTGTCTATTGATGGCTGATTTGTCAGAGTGCCAAGCTTCTAGAAATTCTGTAGAGTTTTCCAATAAAGAAACTTCTGAAGAGCCATTAGTAAACAGCCCAATTAAAGAATCCCTAAAACCGTCCCCACCCACACAGGCAAGACACAAGAATAGAAACTGACAGCAAACAGCATTCCTTACTAGCACTGATAATGTTAACTAGTTAGGGTAATGAAACGTCTTCAAGAAAACAAACAAGCTCAGAGAACACCAAGGACCGCTCATTTCAACCCTGAGTTACAAATATTGTCCTTTATTGGTATTCTTTGCTTTATTTGTTTCCTAACTTATTCAAAGGAATGCAATTATGATTGCTGCTATTGTTATGGTTATATGCTTTATTGCTATTATTGCTGTGATTATTTCATCTTGGTTATGTGCTCATCCATGTTGGCTATTTATTTTTAACATGTTTATATAGTGTCTCTTAAATAGAATAGTAGGTATGGAGCAGTGGTGGGTTTCAAAATTTTTTACTACCGGTTCTGTGGGTGTGGCTTGGTGGGCGTGGCATGGCTTGGTGGGCATGGCTTGGTGGATGTGGCAGGGAAATGATACTGCAAAATCTCCATTCCCACCCCACTCCAGAGGAAGGATACTGTAAAATCCCCATTTCCTCCCCATCAGCTGGGACTTGGGAGGCAGAGAATAGATGGAGGCGGGGCCAGTCAGAATTTTTACTACCGGTTGTCCGAACTACTCAAAATTTCCGCTACCGGTTCTCTAGTAGCTTCAGCTGGTCAGAACATGCTGAAATCCACCTCTGGTATAGAGAGATTTAGAAGTATAATATATAATAAAGTACTTGTACTTAGATTTTAAGGGGTGTGGTGACTCAGGGGTTAAAGACACTGAGCTTGTCATCTGGAAAGCTGACAGCCCAGATTCAAGACCCAAGTGCTGCACAACAGGGTAAGTTTCCATTACTTGCCCCAGTTCCTTCCAACCTACCAGTTGGAAGTACAAGTAGATAAATAGGTACCACTTTGGTGGAAAGGTAACAACATTCTGTGCATATCGGTGTATAGTCATGCTGGCCACATGACCATGGAAATATCTTAAGACAATGCTGGCTCCCTCAGCTAAGAAACAGAGATGAGCACTGCCCCATATGGTCAGAAATGACTGGACAGGAGACACCTTTACCATTATCTTTTAGTTAGATATTACTCTTTATTTTTCAACAAATAAGTTATAATTACCCTAGAAGGAAATAAGAGTGATTCAGCATTGAAAATAGGAAGATTCAGATATTCTTTTGACCAATTGTTTCATATACAGTTTATTGGATATTCTTTTTAAAATACAGTATAGTATTTGTTAGTGAGAAGGCCTTGCATTGGGCAAAAGAAATAAACATGTCAAAGGGTAAAAAGCAGCAAGTCTGCAAAGAAATGTGCAACTAGTTGTATGTATGTATGTAAACTTAATGCTTTCAGATACAGTAGATGGTCCTGTAAGATTTATTCTGTAAAATGTGTCACACTTTTTAAAAAGGTGGAATTTGGTCACATGATTATGCCCACTGTCTCTTTTGTTGAGTCCCTCCCTGTGGACACCTCCCTGTCTAAGTAAGCAAACTACTTAGACCAGAGGTCTAAGAATATCCAATAAACTGTATATGAAATAATTGGTCAAAAGAATATCTGAATCTTCTTATTTTCAAGCTATGCTATGTTGGCTGGAGAATTCTGGGAGTTGAAGTCCACAAGTCTTAAAGCTGCCAAGTTTGAAGATCTCTGACTTAGACAGACAGATGTCTTGTATTGAGCTGCATTGAAATAGTTGAAAGTATTATTTTTCATTATCATTATCATTTAGTATCAATATCATTTTGCAAAGAATGATTTTATCAAACAATATTGAACAGTTACCAGTGCCCTGTAAATGTCAAAATCTTGGGGTTAAATCTTTTCTGTTATCACTTACCTAATGATCATAGTTATGCTGGAAGAGTTTGCTTTCCATTGCATAGTTGGATTGAGAGACGAATCTTTTTATAAAAGGCAGGCATTTGACTCAAATACTTTTATATAAAAACATTACATAAGTGATTTTTGAAGAAATATTGCTTTCTGTAATGGACAAATCAATCTGCACAGTATTCTGCAAGTGAAAGATTTATTTTCTCAGGATCCATTTGAATTGCTGCTTCTATTTGAACATATAATCAAAGCCCATTATGATATGTAAACATGGCATCTTAAAAAAGAAGCCAAGAATACTTATCAGTCATATTTCCTGCTTTGAAAGAAGATCTGGAATGGTAACAAAGAAGAATTACTTGTTCTTCCAAATCTCTTCTTTGTTTTTCTTGATGTTTTTTGAAATCATTTTGCTAAAGTTTAAAAGAAATGGTTGCTAGGATTATGATTCTTAAGTGTTAGTGGAATAAATGTGAGTCTATAATATCTCTTTAGTGCACATGAACATAAAAGATAACTTTCAGTTTCAAGATGTACCATTTCACACATGAACTAATACCTTGTTTTAACTATTATATGATTTCATTTTTCCTATTATACTCGGGAATCTGCAACATCTCCAGATATACTAATACAATAATACAGATGACTGATTTTCTGAAAATTAAAATAAAAATGCCTCAAACCTCAAAAGATTATCACACTTTGGGAGATTTAGTCCATATAAACTTGAACTTCCACATAGTCTCCCAGAAGAATGCTGGAACTTCATGTGATTCTGACATTGTTGCTCTGAACAAAACTCTATTCTAGCCATCTTGTATAATTACCAGAAGTATTGGGAATACAAAATAATGTGATTTATAAGACAGAATTGATTTGAATATAGGCTTTAAGCTATAAATGATTCTGTATATTCTGGGAATATATAGCTTGATAATCACACTTGTTTTGCAATTTTATTCAAGAATGAAGTTTGTACTTGGAATTTTATTATACTATGGTGGATTATGTTCTTTATTACCTTACAGTAGACAGGTAAACTATAATTTAGGAGGTATCTGTTCTAACGTATCTATGAAAATGGAAGTACCCATTGGAATAGATAGCAGATGTTTGAAGTCTTTTAATGAGTGAATGAAATTATGCATAGTTTATCTGCATATATTATCAAAAAGATGGAACAAATGTTAGCTTCAAAAGTTTATCGTAACAATTCTAGTCTAAGAAACTAGTCTGAGACACCTTACAAATTAGAAGTTCATTTTACAGCATTCTTTTTCCCTGTTAAGCTTGTAAATCATAAGTCTACTGTATAAACAGAAATGTGTCTTGATTAACCTCATTTTATGAATGTTTTATGATTTTCTGAATGTGAAGAGCACTTCAAAATAGAAATTATAAACATTAGTAAAGTACAAATTACAAGTAAGTGTTCCCAAGATTCAAATTGTATTAATTTCACTGGAACCAACATAGATAAAATCATCATTTTGCTAGCAATAAGGCTTGAAAATAATGATTAAAAATACCATTGTTTAAAATTTGTATGTATTATGGTTATTTTTAAAGAAAATCTATTTTCTTTTAGAACGCCATTGTCTTAACTTGAAAATATTAATTCACCCTATTAAAAATCTAACCTGCACCCATATTCTGAATCCATGAAACTTCAATTCCTTAGAACCAATTTCTAAGTGACTTGTAGAACATGCCTACATTATTAGAATTGGAATTAAACCTATGGTATATAGTTTCTGTATGTCCATCCATTATAAAATGGAGTTTGCTTCTGTTATTTTAATGCCTCCAATTTGCACAGTTCATGACTGTGAATTGAGTTGTTAAATATTGTGGTTACTAATTTTGCTTGTGTAGTCATACTTTTGGTGACCTGCAGCCCGAAGGTCTCTCTGATGCTCCACTAGCATTCCATTGGTAAGCCAAAAGTTTAAGACTGCTGCTACAAATCACCCTTTAATTTATTGACTCTTTCCCAAAGTGAAAAGAGTTGTAATAGTTACTTGATTGCTTTATTTGGAATCAAGAGATCAGTGACGTTATTAGAGAAAAGAGAGGGCAAGTCAACTATGTGGTCCTTCACTGGTGCTATGATTTCAAAGATGCATTAGATTGGATGTATTCCTGTAAAACTACTGGTAATATAGTTGTGTGAAGGTGAAAGCTGGAGGCATGATTGCTTGGGCTACGTGCCATTCTTCATTAACTTCAGCAAACTACATAGGAAGATGGTCGAAAAGCAGAACAGCATTACAGCTATCTGGCAAGTATTTGGAGAAACTGGTCTTCTGCCCCTTTTATCTCTTGGAATAGTTACAGTGAGAAAGCACATAAAATCAACACCATGAACATGAAAGTACTGTTCCTGTTCAAACTCCTGTGTTAGAATAAAAGGCATAATAACCTACACGTATTCTTACAGTGATAGCAAATGAGTTCGTTGTGTTGTTTTTATAAAAGAAAACACTAAACAAGAAGTCCTCCAACAAAGACTACCTATAATTCATCAATCTCCTATTTTTCTGCATCAAACTTGGATAACTATTAAAAGGTTGTCCATGAATCATGAAAATACTATCCAGTCTTTGCATTGTAGCCAAGTACTGTCCTTGTTATATTCTTCACAGCCATAGAAACAATACTATTCCTTTGTTGTTTTTCATATGCTGAGTAGTAAACAGTGGGATTCTATGATTGAAAATGTCCAATCCTAGTCTGTCTCAATTCACTAATGCCTAAAATGTCAATTTGTAGTCATTTCAATTCATCTTTCACTGTATTGAGCTTTTCTGTGTTCATGCTAACTTACATCCCATTTCATTGTAATTCTGTCTCAGACCTTCTAATTTTCTTTTCCTGTGTGGCAACATCATTAGCATGATGATGATGGTGGTTTTAATGTAGCTCATCATAAATACCATTTATATACTGAAATACTATCAATGCTTTCACAGTCACAAGTTAAGTGCCAACCTACTTGAGCAGCCCATCATCCATCTTCTGTTTTCAATCCCTTTATATTGTTTATCCATGAGTATTTCTTTAACATATATGCAACAAGTTGCTCCAAGAATTATAAACTTTTGTTCTCTTCATACTCTAAACAAATATAAGATAAAATAATTCTCCCAGTTTGTGGTTTCAGGACAACCAATCAAATCAATCTAGAAGACTTGGAAATTTTTAAAAAATAAAATGCTTTCACAAGTCCACTTTAATGTTATGGAAATTTCAAGCACCTTCAGTTTTGTGACTTTTGCTTTGACTAAGTGTTCCTCTCTGCGGCAGTAAACTTATTGACCACAGAACCCACAAACATTTAAAAACACAATATTATGGTTGGCCACACAGTCACAGATGTTTGGATTGGGTTTGGCATTTTTATCCCTCTCTTGAGTCCTTTCCAAGGATCTGGGATAGGCAGATATTGCTATTATTATACCATCAGCATATGATGTTATCTTTTTTTTAAGGGTTCTTGTTTTATTGCTGTAGCAATCTAAGAAAATGAAGGAAAAAGTTGAGGAAGGGAGGAGGTTGGTCCTCCATCAGGGCATTGGAGGGAATGCCACTTATGCAGGCAATTGACAAGTATATGTTCTACCACTTGCTGATTTCTACAAAGGATCTGTCTTTAAAACTGTCAAAGAGCCTCTTCTGGCAATGCAAAAGATAGAGAAAACCTGTCAATAATGTTTTCATATGGACATTTCACTCTCTGTGCTTTCTGAAGAGGATCTATACTGTAATAAGGTTTCTTTCTCATCCATTCATGTACTGTAGATGCCTGATGTCTTCCACTTAGACAGGCACCTTATCTTAACCAAGTAACTCCACAAGAAGTCATCATTCTAATAGGCTGACAGCTCTTCAGGAATATCTGAAAAAGAAGTCCCAAGGCAGCTTTGGTAAGCAAGACTACAATGGAGGTGGATGGACTGTTGACATCTCCTAGGGTACTGTCAATCAAGTCATTCTTAGATGAAGCCAGACAAGTGACAACACTATAATTCCATGGCATTTATTTTAAAAAAGAAATAATAGACTTTGTCTTTGCATTTTGGATAACCTCTGGCTTTTGCAAACTAGCTAATAACATAGAATTTGTTAGTTTGAATGTAATGAGAGTTGTTACAAATTGAATTTTAATTGGACTGTGGTTGGTGGTCTTGTTCTGAAATTGGAAGATGTATCTGAACTGAAATTGGCAGAAGTATGTGAAGTAAAATTCGTCAGAGAAAATATTTTCAACTGTAACCAAATACTTCTTTTGAAAATATCCACAAAATTTAGGAGTATAACAATTTCTATTATGTTTCAAAATCATGTGACTTCCTATGAAGAATTACATTCTAGGTTGCATTCTTATTTTTAGGATATATCCTTAAAAGACAGGGAAGTCTGTATGATGAAGCATTGTTTCACAGACTCCAGTGATTGACAACCATGGGAAAGAATAACAAGAAAAATCTCCATCTATTTTTGTCTTATCTTGATATTATCTGTTTATCCCCCTATTTTCCTTGTTATGCTTGGTACAGCCAAAAATCCTATTTATGCAATGTATTTCCAAACTATTGAGATACTATAGTGTAAGAACACATGGAATACATCATATGATATTTAAGGATCATTGCATAATGAATGAAATCATTTTGATCTTTTATAAACATTGTTTCTTACAATTTGAATTTAATATATTAAAGATAAATAAATTGTTTTGTTGTAATGAGCCTTACATATCAGTTAACACAAAAAAAGAATAGGACAGTTAAAGCATCTATTTTGACTCAGGGAGGATTTTAGCAGTCACTCCAGATTTTTCAACTTTTCATTTATTTAACCCAAGCTTTACCATAGCCAAATCAGTATTTTTCTTGTATTTAAATTATGTTTTTCATTCTTTCATGTTGATAAATAATAAAAATATTTGCAAATTTTGTATTGATAGTTAAAATTATAAAATTATAAAACCAAGAACCATAGTACTTTAATGAATCCCAGGGACTATGCATTACAAGTCTTTTAATAATTATTAATAATAGTTACCCTGTTTCCCCCAAAATAAGACATCCCCTGATAATAAGCTCAATCGGGCTTTTGAGCTCATGGCAATATGACCAAGCACTTCATTTCAAGGTTCAAAAAAATATAAGATCTTATTTTCGGGGAAACACGGTAACAATATTTCTTTTTTCACCTCACTGTCCATAATGCCTCCATTGTTCTATACTGATGGCAAGTGAACTCAAGGTTTTGGATCTCGAAAATTTTGCCTATATTGTAGTAGACATGTTCCCATTGTCAGCATTGAAGCTGCTACTTTTGCTCTTCTGTTAATCTTAGAAAAGGATACCTGTTCTTAGCTATAGCTTTGACTTTATCTTGCTATAACCTTTTTACACCAAGTACTGTTTTATTACTTTATTTTACAATTTTACTGTTTTATTGTTGGTTTATTGTATTTTACATACATACTTACATTGTCCTATACACTAATATATATGTATCATGGCATCTGATGCAGGGATGGATTCTACTTACCTTTACTACCGGTTCGCAACTGGGCCGCGCGCATGCGCAAAAGCATTCTGATGATGTTGGGGTCGGTGGGTGGAGCCTCCCACCAGTTTTACTACCGGTTCTATAGAACTGGTGCGAACCGGGGACAACCCACCACTGATCTGATGGTTTTACAAACAGTCATAACTATGTTAGTTGGGAACCTAACACTGAAGGAGAGACAAGGATAAGAAAGAACTTAAAAACTATCTTGGACAGCAACAAAGAGTGAGAAAAGCATTATGGAAATACATAAAAACTAATTTTTTGATAATCTGTTCAGCTTTACCAAATCCACTTTGAAATGGATGTAATCACAAAATATATCATAGACCTGATTATACTGTTATTTGCACAATCTCCCTGCATAATGAGTAAAAGTAATCCAAACATAAAATATTCATTTATTTGTTTTATATAATCATCACAAATGAAGATTTCTATTTCAATCAATATATTTGTCCTTTGTCAACTATGAATATTTTTATTCAGAAATTACCAAGAATGAACATCAATCAATTGAACAAATAATAAACCTTTTAGAGTTAATTTATAAAATTGTTTTGAACAGTATGCTGGAATCAGCCCACAAAATTTGTCGCCACAAAAATAAACTAGGCATGTGATTTTATGAGATATTTTATCCTCCCAATTTCTTATATCTGTGTTGCATTAAACTATGTAGAATGCCTCATGATACCAAATCATGATTCACTGTTAATGTATCGCCATATAGATATAAATTACTCAGAGACTGCAGAGATTCACTGTTAATGTATCACTACATAGATATAAATTACTCAGAGACTGCCATTTCAAAATACAGGTAGTCCATGACTTACAACAGTTCATTTAGTGACTGTTCAAAGTTATAACGGCAGTGAAAAAAGTGACTTATGACCATTTTTCTCGCTTACGACCTTTGTAGCATCCCCATGATCATGTGTTCAAAATTTAGATGCTGGCAACTGACTCATACTTGTTATCTTTGCTGTGTACCAAGACCATATGATCAACTTTTTATAAGCAAAACCAATGGGGAAGCCAGATTCACTTAACATCCATGTTACTAACTTATTAACTGTGGTGATTCACTTAACAACTGTGCCAAGAAAGGTCGTAAAATGGAGCAAAACTCACTTAACAAATGTCTCACTTAATAACAGAAACTTTGGGGTCAATTGTGGTTGGAAATTGAAAAATACCTGTATTAGGAGAAAACTACAGAAAATGGAACAAGAATTCTAATACCATACATCATTCTTTTCAGCTTTAAAAAGGTGCAGAATATTCATGCTACAATGTGAACAAACTTTACACGGGGATTTGACTGAAAGTAGTTGTGAATGTTGGAAGCATACAGATAATTCATCCTCTTAGAAAATTTACATCAGAATAGCATAACCAATGTGGATTAGCAACCCCAGTAATTTACTGAAAATTAAGGCATTTCATAAACAATACAAAAAGCTTAATGATGATCAAAGCCCAAATGACATATTTCTTTAACTGTCTCTTTGCCTAGTAGACTTGCAAGCAGTGATAGTGGCATTTTGATCAGTGTGGGATCTGCAATATTTTAATTATATTATAGTATTGTATATTTATTTCTCTCTTCTCCCCCCCTACTCAATAACTCAAAATTCTATATGAGGAACTATTGAAATTTTTAGAGTTGAGTTTACTGAAATTCAGAAAGTGGCCTTTAACTACTTAACCATTATCATTTTTATTATTTCTACCATTTGATAAGGTGAGGTTCTGGAGGAAACTGCAAAGACATTATGATTCTACTGGTGTTAATGCTGTGATAACATTATACATTTGGCCATCTGGAGCTTATGAGTCCAGGGAACTTTTTTAAAAAATCAATTCATAAAAAATTCAAATGTTATTATACATATGTTCTAGAGCACATCCTTGACTTGCTTGCACTCATTATAGCAATTATACTTTGCAATTATTCCTACAAATTTTATATTCTTATGCAAGTTTATACCTGAAGCAATCTAGGATTCAAATTCTGTAAATGTGATAATACAGCAAATGCATGTAAATCATGGAGCTAGGTTTTCCATTGTAATCCTTCCCACTCCACATAAATTAATTTTAGTTGTGTTGTTACAACTGTAGGTTTACTACCTGTAAAGGTTGAGTCAACCTTGAGCCTGGTGAGATTCGAACTGCCGAACTACTGGCAACCGACAGTCAGCAGAAATAGCCTGCAATACTGCATTCTAACCACTGTGCCACCATGACTCATGCTGATATTTATTATCTAAAAGATATGGAAGAAACATGTTCAAACATGTAAGGTTGAATAATATTCCAAAATGCAGATTTCTTTATAGATATAAATAAACAATTGTCTGTTTCCATAGTAGAAACTATGTAAGCCTGGAACAGTAAACTAACAAACCAAACCAACAAACAGTAAAGAGGAAATTTAGAGACAATTGAATTAAATGCACCTGTAATGTTCATGGATCAGATCTCTCTTTTTCAAATACACAAATCCAGTATATACTCACTAGGACTAATTTTACATAGCATTTTTTCAGTTGCCCAAAAGTCAGATTGGTGCTGCTATGCAACTGGACAATCTGGCAAGCTATATTCTTTTCTGTTTAACTTAACTTTTATTTACAGTCTCAGACCAAGATACAAATATAATTGCAAAAGAACGTAGGGAAAGTAACATCATACACAGTTGGCTACCAGAAGCCTTGGCTGAGAGGAACTACATCGTTCTCCTCTAATAGTTACAGCTCTTAAAAAAAATTTAGAGACCTGAAAAATAATATGTGAGGAGCCATCCCCTAAACAATATAAGGTCAAATTACTAGCATTGGATCCAAAGGGATCTGTTTCCAAGAGAACAGTAATTTAGTCCTGTCTGCATTATACATAGAGCAGTATAAAAGAACATGCTCCACAGTTTCAACCTCAACTCTATCACAGGGGCATAATCGCTCACTTATCGGGAGCCACTTGAAAATATTATTTTGGTAAATTCATGTTTACTTCTGATAACCAATGCCTTTCTTCAAAGATTAATATTGTTTCATGTTTAGAAGTCAGTCTGACTTTTGTTCCTTTTGAAAGTTTACATTTACCACATTCAAGTCATCTTTCAGCCAAGTTGCTCCAATAAGTTGCCTTATTTTTCAAAAAATAAGAGATAGTATTTCACAGACCATCAGCAAGTTCCTTCAATAGTCTATAAAGCAATTCATCGGTCCCTGGAGATATGAAGTTTGAAAATAAATGTTTCTTATTGTTTCTATCAGCCTGAAGCTTCACGTTGCTCTTTCACAATTACCTGACGGAACTGGGTGAACAAAAACATCTGAGTGGTTCTACCAACATTTTGTTTCTTATTTTTATATTTCAGCAGGCTCCTTGGGCACCCTACCTTGGTGTTTTTCATTTGAAATTTTGTATAATTGTGATTTTGCTATGATGTCCTTTTTCCATTTGTTTAATCTGCCAGTAAATTCTACATAGAGTTCTATGTTTATTAAAACACACTTTCTAAACTCCAATTGTATTCTTTAATTACTATAAATTTGATTATTAGTGCTTTATAAATTTAAAATCTACAAAAGCGTATCTAAAATGAATTGACCATCACACCAGAAAATATCTAATTTTATTTTTAAAATAATTTATTAGATAGTTGCCATCTCATACAATAATTCTGGGCAATGTACATCCTAAAACATAAAAAAAACATTTAAACAAGATAGATAGATAGATAGATAGATAGATAGATAGATAGATAGATAGATAGATAGATTAAATAATTAAATAATTTTAAATAAATTATTAAATTAAAATTGAAAAATTAATGCAGCCCCAAATTTGATAGGGTCCCAATCCTTTAGCTATTGAAAATACACTTCCCCTTCCCCCCTCTCTTTTCTCTTATAGAGAGTGGATTTGCAAATACCAACCTAAATTTTCTGCCTCTGGTATGAATCTCCTTCAGGTATATTAGAGATAAAACAGATTCTGTGGTTGCCTAAGAGAACAATTAGTAATTTATTCTTAAAAACATTTAAAAAGCAAAATATTAACAATTTTTCAAAGCAGGCTTTTTCCAGAGTTCAAATAATTGCCAGCATACTAAAAAAACAATTATTTCTTGTCATGCCATGCCATTAGAATGAAATAAAATGTATCAGAACTTTTAAATTAGCCAAAGAGTATCACTGATTGACTCAACAAATTGCTTATAGTCATGAAGCTGTGATAGGAATGTTCCTGAAAAGAATCATGCTTTTGTGGATTATTTCTGTCTTTTGGGATAATTAAAAATACAAATGATCTAGAAAGGTACCAGAATCAGTGGTGGGTTGCCCCCGGTTTGGACCAGTTCTATAGAACCAGTAATAAAACCCGCAGGGCGCTCCGTCCACCGACCCCGACATCATCAGGAAGCTTCTGCCCATGTGACACCATTGTGAACCGGTAAAGGTAAGTAGAACCCACCCCTGACCAGAATGTTAAATGTTTACATAGCTATCTTATAGTTGGTGGGAGTTAAGGATACCATTTTAGATTTGACCAAGAGGACCAAGAAGTTTTGTCACTGAGGCCAAGGGATAGTTCCAATCCATAATTTTTATTGTCCTCTTTATTTAAAACATAAAAACAAAAAGTGCCCTCCAAAAATATGTCTTCTTAAAACTTTGATAAACATTTTTGGCATTTTCCCTTCAGTGCCTTCTGTTAATGTTGGGACCTCTGCTCTTATAATTCCCTATCAACATCAGATTCTGAGAATTGCACTCCTTCTGGACAGTATCATATCATATTACTAACTTACAGTAATATGTGCACATGTGTGTTTAAATTATAGAACTATGGCCTTTCCATAATATATAAGAATCCAAACATATAGAAGGCTGTCCCTGATTAGAAGAAATTACATGCAGGTATCAATACCTATCAATATATTCCTTTTTGTTTTGTGCCGTTAACTTTTATTAACCCCTGACCATCACCTGGACAAAACTTTCTTGGCAAGATTTGAGAAGTGGTTTGCCATTGCCTTTTTTTAGGGTAGAGAAAGAGTGATAGGCCCATGGTTACCCAGATGGTTTTGAACCTAAGGCAGGATTTGAACTTACAGTCTCACACTGTCTAGCTTGGTCCCTTTACCGCTACACCAAATTGGCTCTCTAATATAAATTCCATACTGATGATATTATGATCATAAGAAAATTATTATTCTTGCAATACCACACCATGAGTTTATGTATTAATACTTTTTGTTGGCACTCTTGCTTAAGACCAAAGTATTTGAGGTGGTATTTTTAGAAAGTCTAGCCTCAACAATTATTTCCAGATTCCTTAGAGAGAGATTGAACTCTTCCAGAATCCAAAAGAGGTTGAACTCTTCCAGAATCCAAAAATGTCTGCTTAAAATGATGAAATATCAATTATGATTCAATGTAGTCCTATTTGAATTTGGATATAGTTTCACCTTATTGTAGGAACAGAATATGCTTTCCATTTCATTTTCTGATCTGCACAAATAATTTTTTTGCTATTTCAAAATTACCTTAATTGTTCTACAAAAAAAATATCAGTGTCAAAAAATAAAAGATAAATAAAAGAATTTTTTTCTACAAAAAAAGTAACAGTTGTCATCAGTGCTTCTTAAACATGTAATCCTCCCAGTGATGGGTTGCTACCAGTTCGCCCTGGCTTGGGCGAACTGGTAGCAGCAGTGGCAGGAGACTCTGCCCACCCATCTGGATGCTTCTGCTTGCCCACGAGCGAACTGGTAGCGACAGGTTTTGAAACCCACCCCAGAATCCTCCTAACTCATAATAAAAGTTTTCTGCAGATAAATCTCAGATGTATTTATGTGAGACATATATTAGCTAATTTCAGGAGTAGCTTGTTGGTAATTAAAATGTTGTGACTGAATAAATATGTCATTTGGTAAATTCCTTATTTACTGGGCATTTCCCCAAAGGAGTGTTCTGAAATGCCTCCAGAAAGACTTTCGAAACATTATGTGGTCCTGTTAGCTCTTTCAATGCTTCAGCAAATTTCTGAAATGGTGTTGAAAACTCTTACACTGAGACAAGAGCAAGAAAAAAGTGGTAATGTAACAAGTTTATTTAATACTAAGAGTAAATTATCTACAAAATATTACTTTGGGTGAATGTACTCATTTATCAGATATCTAACTAGTCACATAATTTTGCCATCGTTATAGCCTATGTACATGGATGAGCATGTCATTTTGGTAGCAGACCACTGGTCTGTACTTGCTACTGTGATCTGAACTGGGAAGAACTGGGTTATTAATCATATAGCATCCATTCAAATGGCTTGTGCTTTTACTAGGATAAACACAGCAAGCGCTTTAATTCCATACGATCTTCCATGCTATTGCATACATGCTGAGAGCTATAGAAGGATCATCTGATGTTACTTAATAATTGATGGCTGACTTTTTCCTGAATATGAAATGTAACTATAGCATCATTAGCTATAAGCTTTAGCTATCTGTTTTAGATAACATTTACTTCATTTAGATAAATGAAATAAAATACGTAAGTACTGTTTTCCCAATTTTTTTTCATGAGAAATATGGTTCCTATCACTTTTTAATACTTTCATTACTTAGTGAAGTCCCAGCTATGACTGATAACAATAAAGCCAATGTTAATAAAAGTGATTAAGAAAGATAGTGACCCATGTTTACAGAAGGTGCTTTCGAGCTTATTCTGAATCCAGTATTATGTTTTCTTCTATTGGAGTAGGACTGCTAAAATAAGGAAAGGGATTTATAATGTAAATGTAGTTATAATGTAATTTTAAGTATATTTCTGTATAATGTATAATTTTGTATAATAATGCATAATGTATAATTTTATGTATATTTTTATTGCATATCATCATCCCTATCCCACAAACCATGAATGTGAGAATTATGTAAGAATTTTATTCAGGTGAAGCTTTGTCTTATAGTAGGTATCGATATACATGTGTATGCCTGTAAGTGTGTATGTGTATAGCTTATGCATGCATGTACTGTGGCGTATAGACATACTGATTCTTATCTAATAAACAGTTTTGCATGCCTGCTCTCTTCACTGCACTGTCTAGGCAAAAGTGCAAAATACAAAATACATTTAGGAGCCATGTATATAACACCTAAGTGCAGAAGTTCACAGAAATAGTGAAGGCACATAAGGGATTGTTTGAAACTTGACAGATGGTGGATGACAGAGCTCATGGTGGGAGGATATGGCCAGCATACCATTTGGTATAGAGAAACAACAAAGAATTGGAGGTTTACCCTGCTTTTTCAGGCATTGTTGCTTGATTCTCTCTCTCTCTTTTTTTTTTTTGAAAACAATTTTTTATTTTAAAACAAAAACAAAATATAAAACCATCATCATTCCAAACAATTACAGACAGTATATCGATCGGTTAACATCCTTTTGTGCTCAATCTCATCTTTAAAATATCAATATATGACCAAAGCTTATTTTCCATAGAAAAAAAAAATCCACATATTTTATCTTAACTTCCACTTCATATTACATATTTCATCTCCATGTTTTATTATCTATCCATTGATAAAACAAATCCCATATCAAATAATATTGTTTATCTTCCTGTTCTCTTATTTCAAATGTCAATTTACTCATTTCAGCACAGTCCATCATTTTCTTAATAATTTCTTCATCAGTAGGTATCTTCTCTCCTTTCCAGTTTTTGGCAAATACAATTCTAGCCACTAATTCCGATGCCTGGAGGCCGTACGGATCTGGATGGGGAGGAACAGGCTCAGGCTCAACCCATCCAAGACTGAGTGGCTGTGGTTTCCGACATCCCGATATAGTCAGCTGGTGCCATCGCTGACTATTAGGGGCAAATCATTGGTCCCCACAGAAAGGGCTCGCAAGTTGGGCGTCGTCCTGGATTCACGGCTGTCTTTAGAAGAGCACTTGACGTCCGTGACCGGGAGGATTTTTCATCAGGTCCGCCTGATCATCCAGTTGCATCCCTTTCTAGATCGGGACTCCCTACACACAGTCACTCATGCCCTCGTCACCTCTCGTCTGGACTATTGTAACGCTCTCTACATGGGGCTCCCCTTGAGGTGCACTCAGAAGCTCCAACTGGCGCAGAGTGCAGCTGCGCGGGTGGTTATGGGAGCAATGTGGAGCTCCCATGTAACACCTCTCCTGTGCGAGCTGCACTGGCTCCCGGTGGTCTTCCGAGTGCGCTTCAAGGTTCTGGTTATCACCTTTAAAGCGCTCCATGGCTTACGACCTGGTTATCTACAGGACCGCCTGCTACCACCAATAACCTCCCACCGGCCAGTACGCTCCCATAGAGAGGGGCTCCTCCGGGTGCCATCAGCCAAACAATGTCGACTGGCGGCCCCTAGGGGGAGACCCTTCTCTGTGGGGGCACCTACGATCTGGAACGAGCTCCCCCCAGAGATACGGAGGATCCCGGATCTGTGCACCTTCCGTCACGCGCTTAAAACTTTTTTATTTCATCAAGCTGGCCTGGCCTAAATCTTCTCCCCTTTTAAATATAAATTTTAAATACAAATTTTAATCTGTTTAAATGATGGGGTATTTTAAATTCAGCCAAATTATTTAATTCGTTTTTAATCTATTTTAAATTTTTGTATTTCTGTGTTTTATCTTCTGGCTGTTCACTGCCCTGAGTCCTTCGGGAGAAGGGTGGTATAGAAATTTAATAAAATAAATAAATAAATAAAATAAAATAAATAAATAATTCACAATTAAATATTGCAATTCTCTATTATATGTCTCTAGTAAGATCCCTAATAAAAATATATCTGGTTTAAAGTCAATATGTCTCTTTATCATTTTTTCCAACCACGTGTGTATTTTAGTCCAATATCTCTTAGCTTCTACGCATGTCCACCACATATGGTAGTATGATCCTGGAGTCTGATGATACTTCCAACATTTCTCCTATTTATTCTTGAACATTCTGGCTATCCTCGTCGGGGATAGATGCCACCTGTAAAACATCTTATACAAATTCTCCTTATATGCTGTAGACATTGTCATTTTATAGTTATGTGACCACAATTTTTGCCATTTCTCTAAATCAATACCATGACCAAAAATTTTCCCCCAAGCCATCATTGATTTTTTAACTTGTTCTTCTTCCAATTTTACCTCTAACAAATATCCATATATTTTTTTTAATTACATGATCATCAGAACCCATTAAAATCTTATCTAAATTAGTCAAGACATTATAAAAACCTTCTTGTTTGAGATCTTCTTCATATCTAAAATGTATTTGCATATATGAAAACCAATCCTTCTTACATCCCTGATTTTCTAATTCTTGCTTTTGAGTAATTTGAGGTAATTTGAGTTCACCCTTTTCATCCAATAATTCACTATATCTAACAATTTGTTCCCTTTTGAATACTACTGAATATGAAAAGGCTTCAATTGTAGATACCCAGACTGGAATCTTCAAATAATAATATTTTTTAACTTGCTTGATTCTCTTAAGTTTGTATAATTTCTTCTTTCTCATGCTTAAAAAGGCTACTTTTTGTAATTTAAGAACACACCATACCAAAGCTATGATGCACTAAAGAAAGTACTTTATTTTTTAATGAGCAGAAATGTTTCTCTACTGAATCCTTTGCTTTAAGCACACTGACATCAGGACCTGCGTTAGTCGGAAATTGTTGTGCTTAAAGCACCATCAATAAATCCATTGTGTCTCAAGATTGGCATTTTGTTTACCTGCCTGTCTGCATTGCAGTGAATTATGCACTCAATTTGCTCTATTATCCTATCCTCATCAAGTGCAAAGGATCATAAATGCAATCCCAGGGACATATTTACCTGGAACTAAATCTCATTGAATCACTGCTGACTCATTTTGGGAAGAGATAAATAAATATAAGTTGTCATTATCAAAAACATATAGCAGCACAACTGCTTTTTATGGTACCTAGCAACTGACTCCTTAAACAGGAGCCACATACCCAGTTCTATGCTAACTTCAGTAGAGTTTGCATCACCAAATCATTTTGCGGACTTGGTTGGACATGGCTTTTTGGAAACATTATTTATGGTTTTCTGACATCTAATAGATGAATGTACTGTGCAAAATGCTATCCAACTGGCACAAAAATGAAACTTATCACCCAGGAAAATGCAAGTTAAAGAAAACCTTATGAAAACAACCTCCAAATGCTTCCCCTCCCTTCTCCTTCCCCCTTTGCTAAAGACTTGGAACCCAATGTGGTGAGGGAGGAAGAAATGTATCCTTTTCATGTAGGCAGTTAAGACTTCTTCAAAAAAAGTAAAGAAAGAATATGTCTTACTGACAAGGTCACTTACAGTTTTCTGTAGGCTGAAAAGTGGATTGTAGGCTGATGATGGTGTAACAGACTTTTGTTTCTCCTTCCCTACCCCCAACCCCTGGCAAGCACATGGCTTGAAAAAATGCCATCTGAACATGCTTTCAAACAGTGAGCTCATTGTGAAGCTCAAGCCGAGTTGGATGATTGAGGAGCACAACATGCTCAACAGATGTAAAAGAAAGGGGGAGATGGAAAGGAGGAAAGGCGGATATAATTCATGATTCTCTCAAGTGAGGAATAGCTTCCACAGCCAGGTTCTTATTGACAGCAAGAAGTATATGTATGTGTATGTGAGCTTGATATATAATGATGGTTTATATGAGCATAGCAGTCATTGCAAATCTTTACTCTAACCATTAGCGTTAATTTCTTTTTCTTCAGCAATTTACTTAACTTACAATTCTTTAATAAGAGCATATGGACTGCATTTACAATTTCAAGGCCGATTCATATGAAGATTTTTAAATTATGAGTCCTTCACTTGTTTGTAGGTAATGAATATCAGACTAAAGCTCTGAACAAGCTATGAATGCATAGATTTTTGCAAATTTAGTTGGTGTCCCCTCTACAGATATTCCTACTGAGAATCCTGCTGACTTTTCATCAATTTCTTGTTTAAAATAACTTGAAAAAACACACTTTTTATGTTTTGTGAAATTAATAAGAATAATATATAGGATTTTTTGAAGAATTGTTTTCTTTTCTTCTTTCAACTTCAAGGATTCAAGAAGTAAAAAAAAAAAACCCCAACCTCTCTGTCCTGCCACTGAAAGACTTTCTGGATTTTTCCACCCTAAATCTGGAAAAAATCCTAGCAGTAAGAGTAAGGAGAAAAAAGAGAAGACATTTTTTATTTGATTAATCTGGAAAGTGTAGATCATAAGCTCTTCTTAGAATAAAAACACAATCAGTTCTTCAAATAGTCCTAAACTAAGCCATCTGAAAGGACGCAGTGGGTCAGTTCAGCTAAGAAAACGTGGACCTGTCTTGCATTACGGAAACCTGGCTAGGCTCGGAGGAAGGGGTCCCTCTGAATGAGCTCTTCCCATCGGGTTTTCGGGTGCTACACCAGCCAACGGCCCAGGGAAGGGGTGGGGGGTCACGGTTGTTATTAGGGAGACCCATGGTCCGCAGGAGGTCACTGCTCCTCAGATCGACGGCTGTGAGTCCCTTCTCATGAGATGGAGACCGCAAGGTCAGTTGGCCCTGTTGATTATGTACCTATCTCCCAGCTACATATCAACAGCCCTGCCCAGTCTGCTAGACGCCATATCAGGGTTGGTGGTTGAGTTCCCCAGACTTATTGTGCTGGGGGACTTTAACCTACCATCCCTGGGGGTGGCGTCAGGAGTGGCCCAGGAGTTCATGGCTTCCATGGCAGCCATGGACCTGACCCAGATAATTCAGGCCCTGACTCATGTGGGGGAACACACACCTGATCTGGTTTTTGTCTCGGAGCAGTGGCGTAGTGAGTTTGGTGGGAGTTTGCCAGTTATCCAACCCCTGTCATGGACCAACCACTATCTCCTTAGGCTGGGCTTCCATTTTGCCACCCCCTACCTCTGGGAGGCGGAACCGACCATCTGGTTCTGCCCCAGGCGCCTGATGATCCTGAGCAGTTCCAGACGGAGCTTGGGACTATCCTTCTCTCTCTTTCCCACACCCCGGTCGAGACTCTGGTGGATGCCTGGGAAGAGGTGGCTACCGGGGTTCTCGACCGGGTCATGCCTTTGCGACCTCTGACCCAATGCAGATCCCGGTTGGCCCCTTGGTTTACTGAGGAGCTCCGGGAAATGAAGCATTGGAGGAGAGGTCTGGAGAGCTGTTGGAGGTCCAGCCATTCCGAATCTGACCGAGCAGAGTTGAGATCTTTTATTCAATCCTACCTGGCAGTGATGAAGGTGGCGAAGCGTGCTCATTTCTCCGCCCTCATCATGTCTGCAGAGAACCGCCCGGCCCCTGTTTAGGGTATCCCACTCCCTTTTGAATCAGGGAGCAGGGGAGGACCCTGTGGGAGGGCGGGCTGAGGAATTTAGTAAATACCTGCAGGATAAGATCGTTCAGATTCGAGAGGGGCTGGACTCCGACTGGGCGGAGTCGGTCGGGGAGGGGATGACGGGTGTGGTGATTTGGGAGGAGTTTGATCCTGTTACTCCCAAGGAAGTGGACTGGATCATGGGGAAGCTGAGCGCCACCACGTGTGTGCTGGACCCGTGTCCCTCCTGCCGTTTATTCAGCCAGGGAGGTTACATGTGGCTGGATCCAGGCAGTGATTATGGCTTCTTTGGGTGAGGGGTGCTTTCTGACTGCCTTGAAGGAGGCGGTGGTGAGACCCCTCCTCAAGAAACTGACCCTGGATCCGGCTATTTTGAACAACTTTTGTCCTGTCTCCAACCTTCGCTTTATGGCAAAGGTTGTTGAGAGTGTATGGCACATCAGCTCCCATTGGTCCTGGATGAAACATCATATCTGGACCCATACCAGTCAGATTTCAGGCCCGGGTATAGCATGGAGACGGCATTGGTTGTGCTGGTGGATGACCTCTGGAGGGCTCGGGACAAGGGATATTCCTCTGTCCTGGTCCTATTAGACCTTTTGGTGGCTTTCAATACCATCGACCATCGTATCTTACTGCGGCACCATGAGGGGTTGGGACTGGGAGGCACCGTTCTTTGGTGGTTTGCCTCCTACCTCTCAGGGCATATGCAAGCAGTGTTGGCAGGGGGACAGAGGCCGGCATCGAGGTCCCTCACATGTGGGGTACCTCAGGGGTCAGTCCTCTCTCCCCTTATGTTCAACATCTATATGAAGCCACTGGGGGAGATCATCCGTGGTTTCGGGGTGAGGTATCATCAGTATGCTGATGATACCCAACTTTTTATATCTGCCCTGAACCAGCCCAGTGATGCCCTCGACGTGATGTCCCAGTGCCTGGAAGCGGTGCGGCTCTGGATGGGGAGGAACAGGCTTCAGCTCAACCCCGCCAAGATGGAGTGGCTGTGGGTACCGGCATCTCAGTTCCAAGGGAATATTCCATCATTGGTCATAGTGGGTTAGGTGTTGCCCCTGTTGAAAGGACGCACAATTTAGGCATCCTCCTGGATTCACGGTTGACTTTGGAAGATCATGTTGCGACCGTGACCAGGGGGGCATTTGCACAATTGCACCCATACCTGGCCTCCGTACAGTCACTCATGCACTCGTGACCTCCCGGATCGACTGCTGCAACGCCCTCTACATGGGACTGCCCATGAAGACCACTTGGAGGCTTCAGCTGGTGCAGATTGTGGCCGCAGGGGTAGTGATGGGAATGTCCCGACACTCTCATGTTACACCCCTCCTGCGCGACCTGCATTGGCTACTGGTTGCTCTCCGGGTGAGATTCAGGTGCTGGTTATCACCTATAAAGCCCTACATGGTTAAGGCCCGGGGTATCTGATGGACCATCTGCAGCCAGTGACAGCTTCCCATTGCCCGGTGAGTTCCCACAGGGAGGGCCTCCTTGGAGGGCCGTCAGCCAGGCAGTGTCATCTGGCGACTCCTAGGGAACGGGCTTTCTCTGTGGGTGCACCTACCTTATGGAATCAACTCCCCCTGGAGCTCCGGGTGGCCCCTGACTTGCGCTCTTTCCGCCATGACCTTAAGACATGGCTATTTCGCCAGGCCAGATTGGACTGAAGGATTTTTTTAAGGGGAGTTTTAATGGTTTTTAACATTTAATATTGATTTTATCTGTTTGTTTTTTTTTGTTGCTGTGAGCCGCCCTGAGTCCTTGCCGGAGAGAGGGCGGCATATAAGCTTAATAAATAAATAAGATGCTGAGCTTGTCGATCAAAAGGTCGACAGTTCAGCGGTTCAAATCCCTAGTTCTGCGTAACGAGGTAAGCTCCCATTACTTGTCCCAGCTTCTGCCAACCCAGCAGTTTGAAAGCACGTAAAAAAATGCAAGTGGGGCATTCCGGTGGCACTGCAGGCGCTGAGGACGCTTTTTTCTTGAGCGCCAGCCCTGCGATCTCGTAAAGCCGCTAGAATAGAGCAAATCAGCTGTCTAGCGGCTTGGAAACTTTCTCCCCAGGAAAAGGGGAGGAAGAGAGCAGATGGGCATAGGTAGAGGTCCCCAAGGAGCCCCAGGAACAATTCTGGGGCTCGAAGGGTGAGAGCTCCCTGGAAGCCCGACAGAGCTCCGGATCCAGGACGTTTCTGCTTTAAGCAGAAGAAGATGCCGCGACCAGCCCTGCAAACAACGCTTGGAATAAACATCATTCAGAAGCAGGCTGAGCAAACTCAGGAGAGATTAGATCTGCAAGTACTTAATTTTAACTCCAAATGTGTATTACTTCCTTCTGACTTATTAAGGGGAGAAAGTGAAACCAAGATGGCGATTGAGCTTTAATGGGGCATGAAAGTGAAAGTTAAAAATGAAAGTTTCTTTTAGTGTTGGCAGCCCCTGTTCAAAATTAGAGATTTGTGTTTTTTAAAAAAAGGAGAAGATCAAAGATTATAGCAGTGATTTTTTAAAAAAGAATTGATATTATTTAAAAACTGATTTCTGGATTTGGTGGATCTATTGTTCTGGCAGCTAATTAAATTTAAATTGGAAACTAAAAATGGCTTCAAAACAAATTAAGGCTATTGTCCCCAAAAGTGCTGGGACTTCGCCAGTTCAAACATCCAGATTGCAATCTCTCTCTGTTCCAACGGAACCAAAAATATTAACATTTGAAATGTTGCAGGAAGCCCTCAAAACACAAGCCTAAGAAATTAAGCAGTCTATTGAGAACTTGGAAAATAAAATGGGGAAGGTCCAGGACAAGATGGAAAGAGCAGAGGCTGATGTGATAATGATACAATATAGAGACATGGAATTTGCTCTGAGAATAAGAGGCCTCAAGGAAAATAAGCAAGAGAATCTGAGAGAGATCTTTTCAGAAGCATTTGCACAGATAATGGGAGAGCAAAAAGTAAATTTTGAATGGCAAGTTGACAAAATTTATCGTGTCAATTCATGGGTGGCCAGACAGAAACATTTAGAAACAGAAACAAGAGACATTGTAGTTTATTTTACAACAAGGAGACTATGCAATGAAATCCTACAAGTCACTTTTAAAAATAAACTTCAAGTGCAGGGGCAGGAGGTTTTAACACTGAAAGAAATTCCCCCCAAAATGTTGAGAGCCAGAAAGGATTATGCCTTTCTGGTGGAAGAACTGAGATACCATCAGATACAGCAGTGGTCCCCAACCTTTTTATCGCCGCGGACCAATCAGCCTTTGATAATTTTACCGTGGCCCGCTGAGCGCGCGCAGGGGTGGGGGCTTTGGGCCACACGTGCGTACCTGCGTGGGGCTCTCTTCCCTGGAGCCTTTGCGCACGGCCCAGGAGCTTTTGCGCACGGCCCAGGAGCTTTTGCGCACGGCCCAGGAGCCTTTGCGCTGCAGCGTTCATGTCCCCCGGCCGCTGCGCGGCCCGGTGCCAGGTACTCCACGGCCCGGCACCGGTCCGCAGACCGGGGGTTGGGGACCACTGAGATACAGTATAGATGGGAAGTTCCAGATGGTCTAGTGGTGAATTATTCAGGAGAAAGATACCGTCTCAATTCAGTGTGGAAGGCAAGAGATTTCTATACCAATGTGTTAAAGGCTGGATGCCCACAGCCCCAGGAAGCTAGAAGGAAGACGGAAATAGAGGGGGCAAGAAAGGGGGAGAAAGAAGAATTGTTGGCACAGGTCCAAAAGGGTGATTTGATTATTCAAGAAGAATTAATACAATTTTCGACTACTGTTCAAGCTTTGGAGTTAGAAGAACCTAAGGATCAAAGACAGACTCGAGCAGCAGCCAAGCATCAAGAAGAATTAAAAGTGCAGCAACTTCAAATAATTCAAGATACTACAAAAACAAAAGCAGTGGGAGGAGCAAGACCAAAAAGTAAAATGCATGGAGATTTCCAGCAGATGCTCCAAGTGTTTCAGAGGGCCAAGAATGGCAACTAGATTTTTGACCTGAAATGTTAATGTTCTAAATTCACTACCAAAGAGGAGAAAAATATTTCATTATTTGAAACAGTTTAAAAATGATGTAATTTGTTTACAAGAGACTCATATTAGAAGTAAAGATAAAAAATACTTATTAAATGCAAGGTTAGGTATACATTTTGTTGCATCTGCTTCCGAGAAAAAGAATGGTATAGTTATATACCTAAAAAAAGACTTAATTGCCAAATTAATTGAAGCAGATGATCAAGGAAAATTTATAGCAATTGAACTTTTAATAAAAGGAGAAAAAATACTTTTAATTGGTGTCTACACACCGAACCAACAACAGGAAACATTTTATAAGCTTTTACATTCCAAGTTACTACAATGGGACTATAAATCATGCATTTTATTGGAATGGAATTTTGGACACTAAAAAAGATAAGAAGGGGCTCTTGCAGAACATTCCAATGCGTGCCAGATTGCCAAAATCATTTTTTGAAATGATGGAGGATATGGAGAGATATCTGGCGAGAGAGAAACCCCGAAGAAAAAGACTTTACCTTTTTTTCTGATAGACATCAATCTTTCTCAAGGATTGATTTTATATTAATTACAAATGATTTCTTTTCCAGAGTGAAGAAGACGAAGATTTGTCCAAGAGTTTTAACAGATCATAGTCTAGTTTGGATGGAATTAGAGTATGGAAGGGGATCTAAGAGGTCTTGGAGGTTAAATGAAAATCTATTTAGATATGAGGAAAATGTAAAAGAATGTAAAAAATTTCTGAAAGAATTTTTTATTATAAATATGCATAAGGGTACATCTATGGAAATGGCTTGGGATGCAAGTAAAGCATATATGAGAGGCATTTTGATATATTTGAATAATAAATACAGACACAATCAGGAAAAAAAAGGAAGGATTTAGAAGAGGAAATCAGAAAAAAAGAACAAGCTTTGATATTGAATCCAGCAGATAAGAAAATAAAAGAGGCAATTAATTTATTGCAAGGGCAATTTAATATGTTAATGGCAGATCAGGTCGCAACTAATTTGCAATATGCTAAACATAATATTTTTTGTAATGCTAATAAACCAGGGAGGTGGTTAGCATATTTGTTAAGGAAAAAACAAAAGTCATGGACTATAGAGAAAATAGAATATAAAGGTAAAGAGGTTTATCAGCAAAATATGATTAAAAAAGCATTTTTAGAATTTTATACGAGGTTGTATGCTAGTGATAAAATTCAAGGTACAGATATAGATAGATATTTACAGAAAGAGAATATTCCTACAATTACAAAAGAGCAAAGGGAGGGTTTAAATCAACCAATAACCACTGAGGAGATTATGATTGCAATTAAGCAGTTAAAAGTGGGTAAAGCTCCTGGGACGGATGGCTTATTATAAACATTTGCAGTTAGAAATGGTGGGACCACTTAAAGAATTATTCACTAATATACAATCTGGAGGAGATGTACCCCCATCTTGGAGGACAGCTTATATTTCTTTGATTCCAAAGGAGGAGCAAGACCACACCCAGCCAAAGAATTATAGGCCCATATCACTCTTAAATACAGATTATAAGATTTTTGCTAAAATATTAGCAAATAGGTTAATGACAGTCATGCAACAAATGATTCATAATGATCAAACTGGTTTTATAACCAGTTTGGTTATAGACCAATAGTAGAGTAATGTAAGGCAAGTTGTTAACCTATTGGAGTATTTGGGGAAGAACAATTAAATCCCTGCGGTGCTGATATTTCTTGATGCAGAGAAAGCATTTGATTGATTGAATTGGCAATTTTTATTGAAAATAATAGAAAAGATGCAGTTTGGGGAACATTTCACAAAATCTATTAAGGCAATATATCAGAAACAAACAGCACAAATAATAATTAATGGTAGTTTAACAGATACTTTTAATATAGAAAAAGGAACAAGACAAGGATGCCCTTTGTCTCCATTATTGTTTATTTTGACTTTGGAATTTTTGTTAAGGAAGATACATGGGTCGGACAAAATAAGTGGAATTAAGATTAGGCAGTATGACTATAGATTACGAGCATTCGCAGACGACTTGGTTGTTACTTTAACCCAACCATTACAGTCGGTTGTAGGTCTAATGGATATAATTAATCAATATGGACAAGTATCTGGATTTAAAATAAATGCAGGGAAAATGAAGATAATAACTAAAAATATGACTATAAATCAAAAAGAAGAATTAGAAAGACTAACAGGATTTGAAATTGTAAAAAAAGTTAAGTATTTAGGGGTCTATATTATGACATCAAATGCGAAATTATTTAAGTATAATTATGATCCGTTGTGGCAAAAAATACAGAGAGATGGAAAACTGGAAAAAATTACAATTATCTTTGTTAGGAAGAATAGCAGCAGTAAAAATGAATGTTTTGCCTAAGTTTTTGTTTCTTTTTCAAATGATACCAATACTTTAAAAAGATGAGAATTTGAAGATATGGCAGAAGGGTATTAATAATTTTGTTTGGGCAGGGAAGAGACCGAGAATTAAACAAAAAATAATGCAGGATATACATGAAAGAGGAGGTCTCAAAATGCCTAACTTAAGACTATGTTATGAGGCAGCTGTTCTATCAGCAATGAGTGATTGGATGAATTTAACAGAAGAAAGAATATTGAATATTGAGGGATATGATTTGGTTTACGGGTGGCAGCCTTATTTATTATATGATAAGAAAGTGGACAAGACTTTTAAAAGTCATATATTAAGGAATGCTCTATTGCAGGTCTGGAAAAAGTATAAGTATAAACTAAATGAGAAGTTACCATTGTGGGCAATACCCAGACATGCGATAGAGAATATAAGTGTAGAGCAAAGGCAGGATGTGATTACATATAAAGAGCTTCTTAACAAGGAAAGAGGTATACTACAATTAAAATCTTTGAATCAACTAAGAGAAGAAAGGACAATTCGAACATGGTTTCAATATGTACAGTTGCAAGCTAGATGGAGAGAAGATCAGAAAATTGGTTTTCTGCAAAATGAGGAGAACTTGGTAAAACAGATTAGAGATCAAAGTCAAATGCATATAAAAAGGTTGTATAATGCGTTGGTAGAAATAGATTCAGAAACGGAGTCAATTAAGGACTGTATGATCAAGTGGACACAAAATATTGAAGAACCAATAATGATGGAAACATGGGAAAAAATATGGGTTAGAAATGTGAAGTTCACGCAAGCCCAAAATTTAAGAGAGAATTTTTATAAAATGTTTTATAGATGGCATCTATAGCCTGTATGTATTCCAAGTGTTCAACCTAAGTGTTGGAGATGTGAATGTGATGATGCCACGTATTATCATATATGGTGGATGTGTAAAAAAATTAAGGCATTTTGGATAAAAATATGGTGGATTATTCAAAATATTCTCAAAAAGAAGATAAAATTTACTCCACAGTTCTTTTTGTTAGGCATAATTACAGATTGTACTGTTATAGAGACTAAGTTGATTTTAAATTTAATAACAGCAGCCAGACTCTTGGTGGCACAGTACTGGAAGAAGGAAGACTTGCCTACTATTGAAGAATGGACACTAAAAGTAGTGAATTTAGCAGAGATGGCTAAAATTTCAGTGTGTTTGAAGGACCATTCAAATGAAAGATATATATTGGAATGGAGAAGATGGATTGACTATATTCAAAACAAATAACGGACTAAAAAGTTTCAAATAGCTTATGAATGAAATCTATATTTTCCTTTTGAATATGTTTAGTTAGTTGAAAGGGGAGTTAAAGAGCAAGGGAGAGTTTGGACACCACAGAAAGTTAGCTTATTTTAGCTTATGTTTGTTATGCTATACCCTGTTTTGCTCTGGGAAGTCCAGAGGGTGGTGTTGGGGGGGAGGGGGGTTGGAGGGGGAGGGGGGATGGGGGGGACGGGGGAAATTGTTGTAATGATTGTTAAAACTTTTTAAATAAAAAAATGCAAGTGGAAAAATAGGGACCACTTTGGTGGGAAGGTAACAGTGTTCCGTGCGCCTTTGACGCTTAGTCATGCCGGCCACATGACCACGGAGACATCTTCGGACAGCTGGCTCTTCGGCTTTGAAACGGAGATGACCACTGCCCCTAGAGTTGGGAATGACTAGCACATATGTGTGAGAGGAAACTTTAACTTTACCTTAAGCCATCTGAAATCTAGAACTTCAACAGTAAATAATTTGATTCATCCTTTATATAAACCTAATTAGCCTTTTCTGTAATAAAAATCAAACATTATATAGATACATTTTTGTGAATATTGTACTGCATTTAGCAGTTAAAATTATTTATATA
The DNA here is from genome assembly GCF_029215685.1 of Pituophis catenifer annectens. NCBI lineage: Eukaryota > Metazoa > Chordata > Lepidosauria > Squamata > Colubridae > Pituophis > Pituophis catenifer. The sequence goes on from NW_027256884.1 coordinate 89,888,718, forward strand.
TTATAAAATACTGAGGCAAAAATAATATTCAAACAAAAAATTATATTAATGCAATATATTACAGCACGCTTTGCAAAAATAAGGTAAAAGTGCTTACCAAAGGAGAAATCGTTTTTCATGTTTTTAAAAAGGCAATGATGCAGAAACAGGACAAAATGAATGTAAAGTTAGAAAAAATGAGAACCTGGATGAAATTGACATTGACAGATTTGTTCATCCCAAGAACTCAGTTGCAGATCCTCTGGGAGAATGTAAAATTTCAAGAATCATTAAGCTAATTAAAAATCTGATAGCTCAGAGACTAACAGTATTATGATCTCCTTAATCTGGAGAGGAAAATGTAATTGCTGCTGATTCTTGCAAAAATAGTCTTTCAAAGCTCAACAGTAGAAGCTTGGATAAACATCTTCCCCTTGTTTTTGTTTTTTTTTTAAACCACCAGAGGTACAAAGCTGCCAAGGTTAATGAGAACCGAAAATGGTACTTTCTGCCATTGATCAGCATCAGAAGAAAGAGAGTAACGTCAGTCACTCATACATGTGAAAAAATAAATAAATTTTGGTGTGGAATAGCTGACCCAGTTACGTAGACAAATTATGTAGGAGTTAAGAAGAAAACAGAAAATGTTCCCTATATTAGTATTTCACAATTTCAGTGAATATAAAATTGCAATAATTTTATTGCAGAAACCTCTAGCATAAATTTATAGCTATGTTCTTCAATAAACTAGGCCAGATTTTGTGCTGATTTCCTGTTTCAATGCAGTGCCAAGAACAGAAAACAGGCTCTGTAATGACCTCTTTCTTCATCTCAAATCCATTTCCTGAAGAAATCTTCATATGACTCTCTCCATACCTAATCAGTGACCTCTTGAGAGGTTAGTGGATTCCTGTTTACTAGGCACACCCCACTGTCAAATGCCTGTTGAATTCTTCAGTGACTACAAATATTAGCCAAAAACCACATATTAAGGCTATTGCACAGCTGCTAAATGAGATATGGCCAGCAAAGTCCTATTTTTCTAAATGCAATGCTATGAAAGAAATCAAGCAGATCCTTTTGGACTCCAATCCACTGCATAATTTGATTACCAATATCAGACAATTTCTTTTCTAAACAATGAAATAAACTTAAAACTTGTCATGCATGCCAGAGTTCTCTTAAACTAATCTTATGGGAAACTACTTTATTTTCCGCATCACCATTACAAGATATTGGTGATCTTATACTTATTATCTTATTTCATTTTTTTTTAAAAAAGCAAACATTATTTTAAAAATGCACAAGCATCATATATCAACTTTAATACAAAAAACACTATGGTTTATTTACTCAATGTGGATTTGCCTGCATTTCACAAGGCTTTAAATATTGTTGTTCATCCATTTTCTTCATATGTTTATCAAAAGACAAATAGTTGTGAAATTACACCCACAGGCCAGGGTTTCCCAAATTCTGAGGGGCACCGAAGTGGAGGATTTTTAAAATTACATTGTTAGAATTAATCCATATTTCCCAAAGTTTCATATTATTTTTATTGGTCATTTGTGTTCATTTTGGTGTTAGAACTCAGTGGGGAGGTGTGTACCTTCAGATTACAGTAAAGGGAAATATGGGGCAAAAGATTTGGAAATCATTTATTTTTTCCAGCTTTGTTGTTTTATTTTATTTTAATAATAATATTGGGTAGGAATTATCAAAGCAACTGTTGAAAAAAATAAAATGAGTAAAATGCAGATTAGGGTTGCAAGTCAAAATAAGCAAGAAAATGGTAAGATAATACCTATACACTTTAGACAAGTTTCAATCATCAGGACCACATGGAGACCCCAAGGTTCTCGAGGAATTGGCAGACATGATCTCAGTACCACTGAACCATATCTTTCAAAGATCCTGGAGCACTGGGGAACTAATAGATGACTGGAAAAGGGATAATGTAATTCCCATTTTTAAAAAAAGGAAAAAAAATGGATCCAGGAAACTACAAATCGATTAGCCTGGGATTAGCCTTCCCATCAATACCTGGGAAGATTCTGGAAAGATAATCAGGCAATGAATCTGTGAACATTTAGAGACAAAGTCATAACCAAAAGCCAACATGGTCCTGTCAAAAACAGATCATGCCAGACAAATTTATTGCATTCTTTGATAAAGTGACAAAATTAGTGGACCAAAGAAATGCTGTGAATATAATTTACTTGGACTTCAGTAAGTGATAAAATAGACCATAACCTACTACTTGATAAGATTGAAAAAATGTGGATAGACAGCATCACCATCAGATAGATTTGTTACTGGCTGACCAACTGCACCGACAACATAGTCCTTAATGGAAGTGCATCTACATAAAGGGAAGTATGCAATAGGCCCAGCTTGGTGTCAGATGACACCAAACTGGGAAGAATAGCCAACACTCCAGAAGTAGTCTTAAGATATAGAAGGATCTTGACAGACTTGAACACTGGCCCCTATCTAACAAAATGAAATTCAATGGGGAGAAAAGTAAGGATGTACATTTAGGCAAGAAAAACCAATGGATGATACCGGGCTCAATAATAGTTACTACAAGAGTGATCTTGTTGCAAGCTGGTTATCACTGGCAGCAATCTATGGAAAACTTCTGAAAAAACAAGACTCCCTGGACCAATTAGAGATTTGTCACCTTGCTATAAATCAATAATCCACACTTATGAAACCAGTTCGAGAATGCAGTGTTTTGAATGCAGTATTGAAGAAAGATTGATTTGCAAACACACACATAATCATATACTGCTCTTTACTTCAATCAGAATAGAGCTGGAAAGGACCTTGGAGATCTTCTAGTCCAACCGTTGCTCAAGCAGGAGACCCTATACCCGTGATGGTGAACCGATGGCATGCGTGCCACGGGTGGCACACATAGCCAATCAGTGGGCATGCAAGGTCAGGTCCGGCGCATATATGCGTGCCGACCAGCTGATTTTTGGGCCTTCTGGGCCAACCAGAAGTAGGAAAACAGGCAGTTTTCTGCCTCCGGAAGGCCTTAGGGGAGGAGCCCATTTTTCTCTCTCCCCAGCCTCCAGAGCCTTTCTAGGAGTCTGGAGAGGGCAAAAATGCCTCCCCCAGAGGCTCCCCCATTTGCCAACTTCCAGTGGAGATCTTACTAAGGATTTATAAAGCGGTACTAATACTTCACGTGATTTTGATTCTATGCCTCTGTTTATACAACCAAGGATTGTATTAGCTTTTTTGGCTGCTGCCACACACTGCTGGCTCAAGTTTAAGTGATTGTCCATTAGGACTCCATGGTCCCTCTCCCAGTTACTGTTTTACTCATTACTCAATAGGGTGTCATCATGTAGTATACATTCTTGCTGTTTGCTCTGTTGTATTATGTGTGTGTTTGTGAAGCAATCTTTCTTCAATAATTTTCATTATCGAAAGAAAAGAATGAAAAGACATTTCCAACTTGATGTGTGCTAAATGAAGGGGAGATGGAAATGTTGCTGTATAGCATCATTTGGTACTGCAGCAAAATTGATGCTTGGTGGTAAAATAGCATATAGCACAGTGAAGATCTAATGGTCAATTCCAAATTTTGTTGGCTTATGATGCACCATTTCACCCAGATAAATATCATGACAAGAAGAATTTTAGTAGTATATAGATAAATTACACTGAAAGTAAAAGGAGAAGGGGACAGCAAATAATGAGATGGTTAGATAGTGTCATCAACACAATGAACATTAATTTGGGCAAGATCCAGGACACAGTGAAGGACAGGTGTTATGGTGTGCTATGATCAATGGGGTTGTGAAAAGTTGGACATGAACTACTAGAACTGAATATACCGAAGGCAACTGAAAGTCTAAATTGTTATTTGTTTCTTAGCTTATGTTTGTGGGTCTTTGATTTCATAACTGATAATGTGATTTTTCTGCTCCTTAGAGCAGAGTCATTACTTATAATGCCTATTAGCATGAAACTTTTCTGAGAATCATGGCCTCAAAGCTAAGTAATACCTTAGTCTAATTGAAATTAATGAGATGTGACTTAATCATGGCCAACTTGATCAATTTATTTCAAGAGAGCAATAGAATGACTTAGACTAAATGCAGCTCAGTTCTTTAGGATTTGGGCTATCTATCTACTGTACATAATTATATTATATTTCATTAAAATGATTACTGATAAAAGTTCAGTTCTGGGAAACCTGGTATCTTTTCATACACAGCTTGATTTTGTTGCTTCTGTACTTTGCACAATGAATATGATTAGTGGCAGTCTTCAAAGAGCTCATGCCACCAGATTTCAAGAACTCAATTATTTTTACGCTATTACTTACTACCTTAACCTCCCAAAATATAAAATTTGAAATACCTATTAATATCAATCAAAATTCTGTAATTCAATTAATGTAATAAATACTGTGTGCACAGTTGATTGCTAATTATTCTATATATAAAGATGAGAGATGACTACCATAAATTGGTGTATGTTGTGTTTCTAAATAAATAACAATAATTTTTGACTTGTCTGATTTGTTAAGATTTTAGGAAGGAAGGAAGGAAGGAAGGAAGGAAGGAAGGAAGGAAGGAAGGAAGGAAGGAAGGAAGGAAGGAAGGAAGGAAGGAAGGAAATTGACATGTTTTAGACCAGCCAGATTAAAGTTATAAAAGTATTTTTTTTCCTGTACCACATCTCTCCCTATTATAGTCTGATGGCGTGGAGTTTTTTTTTTTGTATAATTATTGTGACTTTAAAAGTTGACTTGGGTTCTAAATATTTATTTTAAAAAGTAGGTTATACATAAATGTTATAAATATATAACGTTCAGTTTATAATGCAGCACATCTCACTTAAGGGACTCCGGGCAGATTTATTTATTTAATAATTAAACAGAATAAAATTGTATTATAAGATGGTGAGTAATTGAGTATCCAAACTTAATTAAGTGTGGTGTATTATACATATAATGGCACAAAACCAGGCAATTTGGAAAGTTATTTTTGAATCAAGAAGCAATAATACATAGAAAATCATATTCCCTACCCGGATATTTATTGAAGAATAATTAAAGGAGATCTGTCTAGAGTTCTTATATAGAAAAGGTCTGGATAAATGAATAAATAAATAAATGTGTATTTAGTGCATACATAATGCCCTTCCAAAGTCTTAGTTATAATGTATATAAATATAAGACTTTTTCAGAGTCGTAATTATAATGAAAATATCTAACATACAATGGACCAAATAATCTCGCCATTTACCTTTCTAAAGCAAAAGGCATGTTAGAATCATTGCTGAAGGAACTAGGGCACAAGTGCATAAACTAGAGCCTTTCCAAATATTGTAATCAAAGTGTCATTTTCAGTGTGCTTGAAGGGAAATTTAATTTTAAAAATGAGTAGACAGTCAAATTAGCTGCATTTAACTGCATTTAGTTTTTGTCTTAGTCTAACCATTTATGTTAGAATTAGAGAATGAAAGCACCATAAGCTATTGCCTAACACCCTGTTCAGTGCAAGCATCCAAATTAAACAGCATTTTATTCATTCAATATGCAACAATATGTTTTATCAACTTTCTAGATTCTTCTTACTTTTGGTATCAGACTACCTTTTCTGACGTTTCCCTAATTTTCTTCCAGTCATCTGGCACTTCATCCATTGTCCAGGATTTTCTCATATCATCTTTCTTCATATTAGCCCAAAGAATAGTTCACTACAGCCCAGATATTTAAACTTATTCAAAGTTATTCTTTGACCATATTTTCATCCGTTTCAAAGTTGAATCCTGATTCTGGTTCTTCATAGTTGCTTCATATGGAGTGCATATCAGTACTTTCTTTCACCTGTATATGGGCTTCCTTATTAATTAATCCCCATTTTCACCTCCTGTATCCGTCTTTGTTTTAAGATCTTCACTAAAAATCTTTCTCAGCCTCTCTTCCACCTTTCCTCCCTCTCTTCCTTCTAATGATTTCAGCATCTGAGCTAAAGTGTCTAGCTTAGCAACACAAGGAGACAAAATAATGTAACATTACCATATGTCTTTGTACTTGTCAAAAGTAAAGCCAGGAGGTAAAGCCTAAGTAGTATTAGAATTTCTAACAGCTGTGGTTATGTTTGTTAGTCTAATCAACCATCTACTTATATTGGAATGTAACTGTAAAAAAAAAAAAAAAGGAGAGGGAAGAGATAAAGTTTTATTTTGACAACTCACAGTTTGTGTTTCCCAACAGAAAACTAATTAGACTCAAGAAATGGGGGGGGGGAGAGACAGACATTTTTGTTTTTAAAAAATCTATAGGATAAGCAAATATGGAGTGATGTAATGTATGCCCTTAATTCAAGATTTACTGATTGGTACATCCTAAAAAATGGCAGGGGGCTATACATGTATAAAAAATATATGCACACAGAAATATTGATTAAACTGATTATCAATTTAATTGATCATCAAATTGCTATTGATTCTTAGCTACAATATAGATGGATATTCTTCATACTGATCCAAATCTTCCAATTTTCCAAGGATTGACCATCACTTTTCTAATTGACTATATCTACCTTGCTGCTGATGATCCTTTTTTTCTTTCCAGTTCATACATTTGCATCTTTGGAGATTGTTAATGAATGCTTCTTTTGTTATCTGGGATATTTGTTTTGAATCTGATACGTCAATGTTAAAGAAAACAAGTTATTCTTAAATTTAAAGTGCACAAATATAAAATGCTGATACGGCTTTAGTGCTAAATTCAAGTTATGCACATATCATATGAATGTTATTGAAATGAATAAGAATAGATTGGCTAAATCCAAGTAAAATTCAATACATCATTAAAAGTAGATTACACAGTTTTTCAGAAAAAAACTTGAAATATTTCTTCTTATTGTTATTAAATGTTATTGTTCTCATGAATTAAATGATGGAGAACATGGACATAGCATTTAGAATTAACAATAAAGAGAACCATAATTTTGTGTTAGAAATTTTCCTTTTATCCTTCCATCTCCAGAAAAGATTCTCATCTGAGATCTTGGAAATCTCAGTAATAGTGACTGTACTGTATTTGAATGACATGGTCTACGGCTTCAATTAATGTATTGAACCACAGTCTTTGAACAGAATGGGTCCTGCAAACCCTGTCCTTCTCCAATTTGTTTTCCAGATTCTTTGGATTCCAGCTTCATATATGCGACTTAAATTAAATACATCCGCAGGGTTCTGATTGAGAGTAGATTGGGATAGATAATATAGAGAAAGCTTGTCTAACTCAACATGTACCATTTACATTGGTGTCTAAATGTATCAACCTAAAAATAATAGTATTTTTAGCATTTTAATAATTATTCTATAGTTCTTTAATAGATAATTTAAAAACCAGAGAGTTCTGTAACAGATTGAATTAGCAATGTGGGCTCCAACTTTTCCTTTGCATGGAGCCAGTTAAGAATAGCAAATAATAGGCATATTGTAATGAGTGCTTCAATCTGCCTATTCATTTTTGACCATTCAATCAAATTCAACAGCAAATTTACCAATTCTCAGAACTATGATTTTACACCTTTTTGCCCCTTGATTTAGAGCTCTCATTTTGCTTCTTTGAAAAAGTCCCAACCCACACAATAACTAATCTAGATATGAATTAGATAAGAAATGAGAGAACGCAGGGGTGAGCTTCAAAAATTTTAGCAAGGGGTTCTCTGCCCAGTTGCTGGGTGGGTATGGATATGGTGGGCATGGCCTAGTCGGCCTCCTGCACCATGGTGGGAGGAGGTGTTTTTGCTCTCCCTGGTCTCTCGGAACATGAAAACAGCCTTCCTAGGCTCTGGAGGCCCTCTGGAGGCCAGAAACAGGCCCGTTTCTGGCCTTCCTGAACTTCCAGCAGGCTCGTATTTCACCCTCCCTGAGCCTCCATGCACGCCCTGCACTTATCTGCATCCAAAATGGGTTGTGTGGAAACTCCTGGGATGGGTGGGGCGGGGTGGGTGGGGCAAGCCAGGAGCGGGATTTGGGAGTTCTCCAATCTGCACAGAATCTTAGCTAGAAGTTCTACCAAATCCCTGCAAACCTCCAGCAGCCCACCCCTTAGAGAAGGGACTAACAGAAATGGTAATATCTCTGTTCTTGGACAAACTCATTTTAAATATCTCTTTACTTATTAGTATATAACATAAATTAAAAATTGATCCAGAAAAGAAATAAAATGTGAATATGAGCCTTTGAATTGCTTTCACAGTTTTGAAAAATCAGATCTTACTTCACAGTTATAATCTATTCTTCTTCTTGAGTAGAAGGCCATCAAATGTCTTTTGTGCCTGTAATTGAGGGGAGGGGGCAGGGGGCGGGGAGAGAAGGTTTACTCATGTGGCTTGTGAGAACACCCCACAGCTGTTAGCCTTGTTTTGCATGTTTTACATATTTGCATATAACAAATATTTCCAAACATCCCAATGTTTATTTTAAAATTCATCACTAATATGTCTGGCAACACTGACCTCTGTGGATATGCGTTCCCTGGGTAAAACTATTCTGGAAACTTTTTAAAATGTTTGCTCTGTTTTTAGTGAAGGCCAGCACAAAACTAGCCCTGATGACTTAAAAGCAATGTTATTTTGTTAGCTAGAGGAATGACTTCAAGACCACAGTCATTTTCCTTATCTGTATCCCTCAAAAGTGAAAAAAAACTAAGATTTTACAAAATGGGGGAAAAAACTTTGATCCTCAATTATTTTAGTTTTTCTTACTGAAAGAGTGACAAAATCAGCTTGATGTTTGTGGAAGTTGCTACTTTGTTCTCTTTTTTTCTTTCAATAGACGAAAGGCATGAACAGTTTTTCTGCAGTGAAGATACAGTGATAAACCATGATTGATTGAGTTTGACTTGTCCAAGTGATGTAGTTTATATCCTTTACCACATAATAATCCCACCCACATCTTAATATAAAATGACAATGAACAGATTGCTTCTAACTAAAACATTTGCTGGTTAGAGATAATAATAAGATTTTATTTTTTTACTAATCAAAGCTACTTTCTACTTATTGTGCTCTGTTTGTGGTCCCCCAGCTGTGGTCCCCCAGCTGGCTGAACTCTAAGATGGACTCCATCAGAAAAACTTGTGACAAAGTGCCAAAACATGGTGTAGATCAGAGGCAGAAGACAAAAACCAAATCTGACTTAATAATTATAGTACATGAACATAATTATATAGATATATTTTTAATAGTACAGAAATGGCTTACCATTGTCTTCTGCCTTATCTAACTTTTTTCCTTTCCAAACATGTCCCTTTACAATTAGGCAACAGCATTTGCACCTTAGTGAGTTTGGGACACAGAGAAAAATATGCTGGATCCTTAAAGGTGAATGTACTGGATATTTATTTAGGACAACATGGTAAAAGGAATCATACCAAGCTTAGTTTGAGAGTCAGAGTTTAGAGCCTGGGTGAAATATAAATAAGTAAATGATGTACAATTCCATATTCATTGTCCCAAAGTATCTTATCTTTCTGACTCAAGAGAATTCCAAATGAATTCCAAATATCATTGTCTTTTTTTTTTTTTGTATTCTCTCTGCAAGATGCAGTAAATCAAGATGTAAACTAGGTATGTCACAGTGAAGGAGAAAAGAGAACCTCTCCAGAAGACACAAAATGTGAACTCATGGCAGAAATGATTTTGTCTCACAAATAAAATACCTATTTGTGTTTTCAATTTGTTTTGTTTGTTTCACCATTTAGATTTGTTTGTTTGTTTATTTATTTATATTTATTTATATTTGAATTTATATACCACCCTTCTCCCCCTAGGGACTCAGGGCGGTGAACAGCCGAAATTAAAATACATACAATATAAAAGTTAAGATAGCTAAAATAAATTAAATCAATCGGCCCCCAATTTAAAACCCCAAAGCTATACAATTAAAACTAACCCATAAAAAACCTAATTAGGCTAGGCCGGCTTGCTGAAATAAAAACGTCTTCAGAGCCTTACGGAAAGTGCGGAGATCCGGGATCAGTCATATTCTGGGAGGAAGCTCATTCCAGAGGATGGGTGCCCCCACAGAGAAGGCTCTTCCCCTGGGGGCCACCAGCCGACATTGCTTGACCGACAGCACCCTGAGGAGGCCCTCTCTGTGAGAGTGTATTGGCCGGTGGGAGGTTATCGGTAGCAGAAGGCGGTCTCGTAAATACCTAGCCCTAACCATGGAGCGCTTTAAAGGTGAGAACCAACACCTTGAAGCGCACCCGGAAGACCACCAGGAGCCAGTGCAGCTCGCGCAGGAGAGGTGTTATATGGGAACGCTATGTCGCTCCCGTAATCACCCATGCAGCCGCATTCTGGACCAGTTGGAGCCTCTGGGTGCTCCTCAAGGGGAGCCCCATGTAGAGAGTGTTACAGTAGTCCAGGCAGGAAGTGACAAGAGTGTGAGTGACTGTGAATAAGGAATTCTGATCCAGAAAGAGGCACAACTGGCATATCAGGCGAACCTGATAAAAAGCCCCCCTGGCCACGGCCATCATATGCTCTTCTAAAGACAGCCATGTGTCCAGGAGGATACCCAAGTTGCGAGCCCCCTCTGTGGGGGTCAATGACTCACCCCCAATAGCCAGCGATGGCACCAGCTGGCTATATCGGGATGCTGGCATCCACAGCCACTCAGTCTTGGAAGGGTTGAGTCGAAGCCTGTTCCTCCCCATCCAGACCCGCATGGCCTCCAGACACTGGGACATCACTTCAAGGGCATCATTGGGGTGGTTTGGGGTGGAGATGTACAGCTGAGTATCATCAGCGTACAGATGACACCGCACCCCAAATCCATGGATGATCTCACCCAGCGGCTTCACATAAATGTTGAACAGGAGTGACGAGAGGACCGACCCTTACGGCACCCCACAAACAAGGCACCTTGAGGTTGACCTCTGCCCCCCTGCCAACACAGACTGCAACCGGTCGGAGAGATAGGAGAAGAACCACCCCCAATCCCTCCAGCCAGTGCAGCATGATCGATGGTATCAAAAGCCATTGAGAGGTCTAATAGGACCAGAACAGAGGAGTAACCCCTGTCGCAATCCCTCCAGAGATCATCAACCAACGCGACCAATGCCGTTTCCTGCTGTACCCAGGCCTGAAGCTGGACTGGCACGGATCTAGATAGACGGTTTCATCCAGATACTGTGGGAGCTGTTGCGCAACCACACTCTCAACAACCTTCGCAATAAAGCGAAGGGTGGAGACAGGACGGTAATTTGCCAAAAAAGCCGGGTCCAGAGAAGGCTTCTTGAGAAGGGGCCTCATCACGGCCTCTTTCAAGGTGGACGGCAAGAAATCCTCCCCCAGAGAAGCGTTTATAATCCTCTGAAGCCAGCCTCATGTAACCTCCCGGGTAGCCAGTACCAGCCAGGAGGGACACGGGTCCAATAAACATGTGGTTGCGTTTAACCTCCCCAGAATCCTGTCAAATCAAACTCATCCCAGATAACATTCTCAAGACCTGCCTAACATACCCCGCCGGAATCTACCCAGTCAGAGTCCAAGCCTTCCCGAATTTGAGCGATTTTATCATGCAGATACTGTGCAAATTCCTCAGCCTGCCCTTGCAAGGGGTCCTCCCGCACTCCCTGATATAGGAGGGAGCGGATCACTCTAAACAAGGCGGCTGAGCGATTATCTGCCAATGCAATAAGAGCGGAAAAGTAATTACACTTTGCCGCTTTTATCGCCACTAAATAGGTCTTAATGTGAGACCTAACTAGTGTTCGGTCAGATTTGGAATGACTGGCCCTCCAACCACTCTCTAGGTGTCTTTTCCGGCGCTTCATCTCCCTCAGCTCCTCGGAGAACCAAGGAGCTGGGCAGGTTTGGTGCTGGGTCAGAGGCCGCAAAGGCACGACTCGATCCAAAGCCCCGGCGGCTGTCCTATCCCAGGCAGCCACCAGTTCTTTCAGTCGAGTCGTGAGCTAGAGTTTCAGGAAATGGCCCAAGCTCCCTCTGGAATCTTTCTGAATCCAACAGGGAACCACCTAGTCGGTTCCACTTCCCTGTGGTGGGGTGTAGCAGTCAGAAAGTCCAGCCTCAGAAGAGAATGGTCAGACCATGACAGGGGTTCAATAGCTATATTCCTTATATCCTGGCCATGTTTCTTATCTTTATATGCTGGCAAATCAGAATATTACAGTTTATGATAAAGCAAAATATGCAATTAAAATCACCCATCAAATAATAACATAAAATAACACAATCAATTAAATATGTAACATTAGGTGCTAACATAATGACATCAGTGCCCTAAATCTTCAAGCTTCAGAGGCTACAGAAGAGTTTTAAGCAGCTTTATGAAATGATGTTAGGATCAATGTCAACTAGCTTCCATAGATGGGCTATTTCTTATGATGGAGCATCTTTGAAATTAAAAGATCGATGGTCTTTGATCATGTCCCAAGTGGTCTTATGTCTTCTGAAAGCCTGAAATGCTACCTTTGAAAATGGCATTTATTTAACAATTGCTGACACTATTGGAAGTACTACTGGAGTACTTTATGACCAACTTACCACAAGGGAGTAGTAAAATATAGATACATAGTTAAGAATATATTCTGTCCCTCTCTATTCTGTCTTTATCTAAGACATTGCTATTCAGAGGTCACTTCATCCTGCCTTTTATGTACCACACAGACACAAGCATCCACACAAAGAGAACATGCTAGCTATCTTCTATTCTAGTAAGAATGGTGGATATCTAGTGGATATGTACTAGCTTTTGTTTGTAGCTATAATGTATTTCCTCTGCTAAATCACCTGATATAATTATGAAATGTGCATCATTATTCCTTGCTAAAGTTAGATTCCTGCTTTCAGAAATGCTCACACATACAGTTTACATACATGCAGTATACACAGCATCCTTCAATCTCCAACAGCTAAATAGAACTTCTGGATGGAAATGGCATTTGGCGATTGTGGTTCTCAATGTTTATATAGATTATTACTTAATTGTTCCTTTTTGAAATAATTTTTTGTTTTTTTCTCAAAATTGGCTGACTTCACATAATGTAGTAACCTAAAAAACAAATATATCGTACTCTGGCCTAGCATATAACGTGAATCCCATGAAGGGATTAGATACATAACAAATTTAGCAAAGTACCTTCCACTAAAATTAACAAAGCAAGGTACTAATTGTGTAAATTTCATTGTGTGATCCCAGTTTCAACAGACTTTTTCTTGGTTCTGTCCAGTGGGCTTTACTATGTACAAAAGATGCCCCAAATGAGATGGGTGTCCAATTCATCAAATGATATTCTGACTAGGGATTTGTAACTACAGTACATGAATTTTGATATGTCCCTGTGGTTTCTATTGATTGAACATTTTTATTGGAAGGCTGTCTTTAGGCTACTTAGAAGAAAATGACCCCAGCTAGCTTATTATTAATTAATACTGATCTATTTTATTCCTGATCATTTTGTTTGGTTTCTGTATATATAGGAAGGGTTACAAGTAGGAGTTTACAGGGAATAGGTTCAGAAAAAAATCAAAATCTGAATCCATCTCAGTTACATTATATATTGGAGTCTGTTACATAAGTAATTTCTTTTTATTCATAAAATGAATATCCTTACATTTAATTACAGGTTTCACCTTCTTTGTAACTTTACAGTTATGAGTTTTAACTTTATAACTTTATCTGATTGATTTGGAATAATTTTATCTCATAATCAGAATTTTATTGGATGCATATCAGATATCAATATTTCACATCAGGAAGTGTCCATTCTTGTTTATCTGGGGATAGCAGACTGGCGTCTCTGTTTAGGTTAAACAAAGTTCGCTTCGGTGGAGGTGATTCCGGAATACATCTTCAGAATTTGGCAGAAAAATTTACACTTTTCTGTCATACAAAATCACTGAGATTCATTCCCAGCTTGATACTAGCCTTGGTGCAGCCCCTGTGGGGATGCCTTGAGGCACAATCTTGCCATATTTTTTGGGAGGAATTCAAGCCTATTGGGCTCAAGAAAGCAGCAAAAGTCCTTATGTTTGTGATCTTGAGCATCTATTTCTTCAATCCATACCCTTTCTGGTTAATAAAAGCTTCCAATGAGATGACATGTGAGAGATATGTGGTGCATATTCTTTTTTGAGAGATGGGATGATGCCAGTGACTTTTAAGAAGTGTTGGACTGTCCTCTTCTCAACAAGCCATTATTGCACCTAACCTTTCTTTACAATTTTCATCCAGTATTTAATCTTACCTTTTGAGAAGATTATTGAGAACACATAACAGCTCCAGTGGATCCTGGATGAAGCAGATTACCAAGAGCTTTTCACTTGTGTTTCAGGTATGGTTATTGGACTGAGACAGCATTGGTTACACTTTTTGATTGCCTCTGCTGAGCGTGGAATTAATGTATCACATTCATGCTTGCTCTTCTTGACTTCTCAGCAATTTTTGATACCATTGACTAAGGTATCCTTCTGGACTGACTACAGGAATTGGGAGTGGGTGCCGTTATTTAGCCCATTGTCTTTCTCTCTTGGGGACTGGTTTTAGTTAGTGTTGATTAGGAGAAGAGATCTTATCTTCCATATCTAAATTGTGGAACACCGTGTACAGTTTTGTATTTTCACTGCTCCTATTTAACATCTACATCAAGTTGTTGAGGTATCAGTATGCTGACGATATCCATTATACACGATATCCATGTTGAAGTAAGTGATACTGCCAATGTCCTGACTCAGTGCTTAGAGGCTATACAAATTTGGATGAAAAACAATAGAGTTGGTTTAACCCTGGCAAGATTGAGTGGCTTTGGATTTTGAGAACACTTTAATCTAGAAATTTACCATGCACAATATGAGAGTCCTTCTGGACTCATGAATGCTGTTCAAAAAGTAGGTGGCAGTTATGGCTAAGAGAGTTTTGTCACAGCTTTGAGTTATGTGACAGTTGAACCCATTCCTGGACTAGTAGTTCTACACTCAGACACTAATTCCCTGGTCACCTCCTGTATGAATTAGTGTAATTCTTTCTGTTGGACTGTCCTTGAAGAGTATTCAGAAGCTTCAGATCATCCAAGTTGAAGTAGCATGGATCTGTGCATATTACATACTACTGCTCTAAAAGCTGTATTGATTACCAATTTGCTTCCAAGTCCAATTTAAGATACTGGTAATAACCTATGAAGTGCTGCATGACATGAAATCACGTTTTTTGATGGACCACTTATCTCAAATGGCATCTACCCATAGATCCAGGAGAAGAAGCTTGTTGCAAGTTCCGTCTGCTAGAGAATATCATCTTGTAAGAATTCAGGAGGAATTCTTTTCAGCTGCTGCACCCACTCTATGGAACATCATTTCCCTGGAGTTGGCTGGCCATGAGCTTGCTGGCCTTTTGAAGAGCTTGAAAACCTGGCTTTGCCATCTGGCTTGCAGATCAGAGAGCAGTGTAGATCTCATAAAATGGCTGTACTTTTTTTGAACGTCTGTGCTCTCCCAGTCACTGTACTGCATAAAAACTTTAATTGTTTTCAATGTTTGTATGTTTTAATTTTAAGCTGTCCAGAATCACAATGGGTGGCTACATAAATTGAATAATAAATAACTAAATAAATAAAATATCAATGGTTGCTTAACCACTAATATACTATTATATATTATAATACATATACATATATGCATGCATACATAGTTCGCTGGCTTCACATAAGCTATAATCATAAACTACAGTAGAATTATATATTGTGCTCATCCATAAAGTGATTTCTTTCTTTCCAGTATGAACTCAATGATTCTGCTTTTAAATATGATGGGGGGGGGGGGGAATTCTCCAATACATATTTTTTGTTTCAATTGAACTAGAAGAAAACAGCTCTCTCTATATATAGCTGGAATGATAGTGAATCTTGTAGTTCTGTTGATAAAAGTATTTCTTTTATTATTTAGCTATTGGAACTACATATCTAGAATTCTGCAGATGAAAAAGGAGTTAGTATATGTGATGCAGTGATCTTTGTAGCATTGGAGACAAGCTGCCTCTTTTTTGTAAAAGAATCATACAATCATCATTTACAAAGCATGATTTGAAAAACAACAGAGGATTGACTCAATTTTTCCCTGCTAGTGCAAAACAATAATAAAACTAGCTGCAGATGTGCAGATATTGAGTACCATCCAGGATTCAGCACGCATATGCACATCCAACTGAAATCCATGGATATAAAACAAATGACCATAATCAGAGAGCACAGGCTTCTTGATTGTGATTGTTTAAATTACATACAGTATACGTTCCTCCCCAAAATACTCTCATCAATTCATTCCCAAAAGAAAAAAAAAAAGCAATGATTGGAAATTTTTACCAGATGCCTTAGTCTCATCCATTTCCTTCAAATAAAAGGATCATGCCTGACTTTGAAAAAAGAAAAAGAAAGAAAGGAAAATCAATATTTTTAGGTCATGGGGATCATTGAGACAAAGATATTTACTGCTGTTGCAAGTAATGAAGCAGCCTGGCAAAACTATATCAGTGAAGAGTGGGATAATAAATATATTATGAAACAGATATAATGACAGGTATTCCCACTACAGAGTGAACATGAACTATGGCAATTTTTTCTCGATTCTGCAGCTTCTGTAGCTTGCTCTGAAGTCTTGTTGTATGCATTACAAATGCATAACATTCCTGTTGGTCCAGTGATGCATTATGCAATGCAAGAACTGAGACACATTTCAGAATATTCTGAAACCACAATAATTTATATTACACATTTATTTCAAGACACTGTAAATATACTAATCTATATTTGCAAGCACATAATTTTAATAACTATTAATGTAGACGACCTGCAAACCATAGCAAAGGCCCCCAGGCCTCCTAAAGTGCCCTTTGTCATTCAAATAGTATTAATGAAGTAATCCTGGCAATGGTTGGATTTGTATCCTACTGATAGTCACAGTTGTAACTAAGACATACATAAAGGCTTTTTTTGTATCAGAATCTATTACACTGTTTTCTAGAAATCAGTGTTCTCAATATATTTCTGGCAATGACCTGCATTATAAAAGCATTTTCATATCTGTGGTACAGCATATAAACAAATTCTATAATATTCAAAGCCATGAGTTCTTTGCTGTGCAATCAATAGCCATTTCCCTATAAAAAATAAATAAAATTAATTTTATTTGGGAGAATAAAAATGTTTCCAATGGCTTAAAAATAGGAATTCAATACTTTAATGTTTATCCCTCTCATTTTGATTTTTTTGTATAAAATATTAAGGATATTATGATTTCCATCATTGGGATCACTATCTAGAAAAGAATTGTTATGTATGCCAGGGAACAGTGTGTTATTAATATCTTCTTGGCCCACTGCAAGTTCATGTGGTTTGAAAGAACTGTATTCTTAGAAAATTTTTGTCAATATTCTTTTTCAGTTGATTCATGAAAGTTAGTTCTTTTTGAATGATTCTTCCATTATTCTGTTACAACATAGTGGTAGTGTTATCCCTTAAAAAAAGGACTAGGATTTACAAAGCTTAAACCTGAGAATGTAGGACAGTAAGTAGGGAGTAGACTGCCAAATCCCAAAGCCATCAACTGTCCTTCTCATACTCCATTTAACCCAGAAATCACAGAAAAAAGAAAGTCTATCTCCATCTTTCCTACATTTATATCTGTATGTTGCATTCATTGCAGTAAAAGAGGTAAATAGACAGCAGAAGCAGCAATACAACAAAGCAAAATTGGACCATTGCAGAAGTACTTCCTGGTTACATGTCCACCTAACTTAGAGATAACTCTGCTGAAAATGTCACAAGATACTAACCTAATTTTGTTTTTGTTTTACTCCTTCCCTAATCAAGTGGAAGAAAATGTGTTATCATCTTAATTTCAGCACATAGTTTGGATAGAAAGTGAGGTGGCAAAATGCCACATTTTAAAAGAAATCTACCATCACAGCGTCCTTCCAAGATCAGCAAGGTAATGACATTTTCATTGCCAATGATATAAGAAAGTTATTCTTTCTTTGAGATTCTTTTGACAAAAATATCAAGCAATGTGGTTATATTCCTGACATTTGCCAATTAATGGCTTTTGTAATAACCTTAATCCAGTTGTATTAGATTTATGAATATATATCTAGTGAGGTTTTAATATACCATATCCAGACCATTAAGTCACTTTTTAGAAAAAGAATATAATGAATATGAACTCATATTTGCAGACACACCATTTGTCTATTTATCTTTCTGTGATGATAGATCTTGGACTTTGCATTTATTAGAAACATTTAGTGTCAAGGCTAATGCTATATTGCCTTTATTTGCCTGTATGTTTATTTCACAAATTAATATATTTTTTATTTAAAGTACAGATTGTCCCAAAGAAAGTTGTCAAATAATTGAATTACAAAGCATCTCCAAAATAATATAAGGCAGATTCATATGTTCTCCAGTGACAACTTTCAACCATTTTTATTGTGGCCTTTTATATCTCTTTTCAAACTAGACAATTCTAAGGAAGATCTGCCATCATTTTGCGAGACCCTGAACCATGTTTGTGTTCAGGTACGCAGGGATTCGGTCTTCCATGACAGGATAGTTTTATTGTGAATTGATTGTTTTTTATCTTGGCTATATTTAGTTTTGCTGTTGCTTGCTTTTAAATATTATTAACTGCCCACAGTGCCCATTGGGCAGATGGAAAGACTTATACATTGAAGAAATAAATATGCTGAATTATGAGAGGAATTTCCTGTTTGTTTCATCGAATCGTAATAACTTATAAAAAGCCCATGACAGGAAGAAGGTTGGTTTTATGATCCTATCTTTTTTATTTATCTATGCAATATAGGATTATCTACCTACTTGTTCTTTCAAAAGAGACACAAAACAATATTACTCAATGAAGTATTTCTAAACAAAGAACTTTTCTATCTCCAGTTGAAAAAGTCTGCAACCTAATCCCATACATTCCTTTTGGTGTTATCTATTCAGGTTCATCATTGTAGTCTACTTTTCATGGCACAAAAATGACAAATAAATATGATGGGGTGAAGATTGCTTGTGAAAATTTGCTGCCATTTATTTGCATGCAGTTTACCAGTTGCCTATAGCACAGAAAATTACCATATCTCCCCAACATCTAGAAAAGCAGAACTCTGCATGCATAAACCCACACCAATCTGCGTAGAAATAAAACTATCTATTTGGATTCATTTATCAAAAGGTTATGATGTGCATACAATTTGTAATGGTGAAATATACAATAGTTAATTGGGTTTTTGGAGAAAAATGTTTGTAGATTGTTAAAACAGTCTGTAGTATCAATATTTCCAACTCTCTTTGCCAAGGGACCCCACTAGAGTTCTTGGAAAGGACATTTGATTTGCTCCTGCAGTATTGAGAAATAAATTTTTCACATAATTCAAACCAGCCTCTTGCACTTCCTTGAATAGTAAAGCTGTAAGATTCTCTTTCATTCATTTCTCTGCAACATGATTGTTGTTAATAATGAAATCTAAAATGCAAAAGGCTATCTCAGAAGGAAGTCAGTTGGTAAGTTTCCATTCTTAGGTTGAACAGAATGCAATAAATGCTTTATTTAAGCAATATTAAACTAACTAGAATTAATTATTAGTGACAATTAACATTTTGCTGCAATATTGAGGTTTATGAATGAATGCTAAGCTAAATGCAAGTACATTTGTTATATGCTGAAACTGCAAGCTACCACTATGATAGGAACATATAGCAGCCCAGCAAATGCTCTGTTGCATGGCTTATTTATTAATTGTTCAACTTACAAAATAAAATGCAAGAATTTCATTAGATTGTCTGGCAAAGGTGAATGGTGAATGAACCCTGAGCTTCACTAGCCAGAAAGAAGAAATGATCGGCAATGCCCTACTGTATTTAAAATCCTTCCTTTAAATGAAGAGAACTTCATTTGAAAAAATGCCCCCAAAAGAATAAAGTGAAGCCTATAGAGAGAGTATATTTTATTAATCTTGGCTCCATTTTAAAAATTGAATAATCTAGCACAGGTGTTGGAAGGCTGCTGTTTCACAAAAACTGTCGCATCACCAGAATTTTATTTAATAAAATCAGGGTTCCTGAACCAATGAGAGTTTGGAATAGAAATCACTTCTGAATAATTGTGTCCACTTCTATTTATTATAAATTGATGGTTGTGATACTGATGTGATTAAGGGTCTTTCAGACAAGATTCTATAGTTTTCTACACCTACACTTGCACACCTCTGCTTGATGGGTGATTTGGTTTGTACACTTTCAGTTCTTCCTGGCTTTCTGCTATTTTTTTTTTTTAATTTGATTTATATGCTGCCCTTCTCTGCCCTTTTCTACTCTTACATAGTTATTTTTCCTTCCTTTCCCTTTCCAGGCAGTGACACTTTTTCTGCTTCTTTTTTAAAGGCATATATGGCTCTGAGCATGGAAAACTTTAAACAACTTCAGGACATCAAAGCTTTACACTGAAGGGAAGAGAACATGTAATTTTAGAACATTTGAAATCTTTGGATGAACTAGAAATCAATACATTACATGTATTGTAATGTACATTACAAAAAAAAAACCGTTCTGAAGACAGGTAGAAAAGACACTCAATAGACTACAAGGAAAAATGCTTATGAAAAAAGAACAGCTTTATTCCAGTATTTAATAGTGGTGAGCTTTCTGTAAATGTTAGTTACAAACAGAAAGCCTAATCCAGATCACAAAAGCCATTTTCCCTTGTGGTTACAACACAACCATTCTATGATTTCCATTAGAAATATCCATAATTAGTTAAAATGAAACTTTGGAGAAATCAAACCACAATTTTAATAAATTTCATTAAATATTGATGTTTAATATTTTGATGATAAGCTTACCATATTTATTATTGTTATCCTCTCTGACCTTACTGAAATTGTTGATGAATGTCTTTTTACCATATTCAACTAAACAGTTGATTCAACAGAATGTTGATTGAGTTATTAAATACAGGTATTCCTCAAGTTATGACAGTTTACTTAGTGTCAATTCAAAATTATGACAACCCCCCCCCCCAAAAAAGTACTTACAACCCAATTTGAAAGTTGCGTATGTTACAGTGGTTATTCATCCTTATGACTGACTACAGAGATGGTGCAACATACCCCCTGCCTATTTCTCCCCCCATCCTGCCCATTGCTTTTCTGCCATGAGGCCAGTGTCTCTGCAGGCCTCATTTGGTTCTAGCCTGGGCAATGCCGCAGACGCCTTCTGCTTGTTGCTGGCTTTCTGGCTTGAATGAGCGGTTTCAGGGATTGGGGCGCAAAGGCAGCAGCAGCAGCCAATCAGTGTGGAGCTTATTTGTCTCATCAGGCTTGCAGAGCTGGTGAAGCTGTTTTCCTTAGTTCTAACATTGTTATAGCTTCACCAATGTCTGACTAAAGTCACTGTTTCTGCCACATGGGTCTAGAAATCTGGAGATCTTCAAAAAGTAAGTGAGCGATCAGACATGGGGTGAGGAGGAGCAATTGGAATCTGGGAGGCTAGTAAACATGTGGAGACCCAGCACGGCAGAATGGGGGAGAAGCATGAAATATCACAGTAGGTTGAGGGAGGCTTGAGTCAGGTGGCTTGTTCCAGCACTAGGTCCCCCATAGTCTCCCCCCCCGATACCTCATGTGCACTTAAAGACCTGCGAAGTGAATTAATTAATGCATTTAATTTAATGTAATTCAATTAACGAATCCTTGGGTTACAAATGTAATTGGCAGGCTCTATTACATTCATAACTCAAGGATTACCTGTATGTCTAATCAAGTTAGTGTCAGCTATTAGCAACAACAAAGCCAGACTTTCTCTAGATAGGTTTTGCTTAAATTTTCACAACTGTACTTGTACCAAATCTGTTTGCAGCATCACCTAGTACTTTCCAGTCTACTGTACATGCTACATAGATTGCTTAAAGTACTTCCTAATCATGGATTTCAAGTCTGGTACAAGTAGGAAACTTCCAAATAATTTGCAACAAGCGGGAAAAAGAGACATGTACAAGTGCAATATAAAGTGGCTTCTAAAGCACCCAACTAGGTGTTTTAATTTAGGTTGAAGCTGAAAGGAATTAGGCTAGCATTAGTTATTTTGTGCTCAATAGTAAGAATAGAATTAATGTCAGTGTAAACTTAAGAACAAAGCTTCCTTTGCAGTTAGATTTTCAGTCAAAAGCTCTGCATCCAATTACATTTTGAAATCGATTGTCCATATCCCAAAGTTTTCACTAAAAGCAGTAAAGCTTATACTCATGTTTTTGATGCTACAGCTATGAAAACTATTTTATATATGAGTGATTGTTAAGAAGGTAAAACACATTCAAGAATTTGTTATCTATGTAGGACCGAACCTATATAGCCAACAGTGAACAATTACGAGATATTTGAGCAAATAACAATAAAATTCCAAACAACTAAAAGTAGGCATTTAAAACATCTGACAGTGCACCTCTGCAAGCAAGTTCTTTAAACAGAACTTTAAAATTATTTAACTTTTAAAAAAAAAATCTGTTCTAAAATAGCCTGTAAATATTTATGTAAACTTTCTATATTTCCTCAAAAAGGATTCACAAATAGCTACCAAAATGCATTCCCAAAAAGTTAACAATTAGATTCAATTATGTCCTCTCCTGGTTGTGCATTAATATTAGATGCCAATACACAACCAAACCAAATGCTTATTTAGCGGCATAAAAAGATGGATATCAAAAATGTTGTTGCAGATTCAGGTGACAAATGATGGATGATGAACAGCTCTTGTCTTTTCATGTCATTTCTATTTAGCAATCCTGAGATTGACAAATAGGCAGCTGGGTATGGATCAGTCACATGATACAGTTGGCTCAGCATCTGCTTAGCAGAATGTCTATTGGTGCTGTGAAGATGCAGAGAGAAGGAGAGAGAGAGAGATGGAAAAGGTGTGCCATATTCCTTTCTCAAGGATAGCAACTCTTACTGCTGATCCTTTACAAGTTCCATTTGTACTTCAAAACCATAAAGCCTCCTTAGTTTTGTCCTGATGTTGGGTGCCTGCTTCAAAAGAAAAAGGAAAGGATGCTTTAATGGAAAACACAATACATTTCATATATACATTTCATGATTTTATATATATACAATGTACTTACTTCAGTTTTCCAGGAAAAATTGCAGTGATTTTTAAAAAATTGATGAGTTACTAAAATCCTTTGGCATGAAATTTAACTCTCTTTATGAAATTCAATAAGTGCCTAAAATATGCTGGTGCTTTCTTTCAGAAATTACAAGACATCACCATTCAGCATGATAGGAATATGACACAGTGAATCTTAAATTTATGTTATCTTAAATTTATTCATCCAATTCCTGGCAAGCTTGCAAAGAGATTGGCAGCTTTTTCTGCATTTGTCCTTAGAATAACAGCACTATAGTATTAAACTCAAAACCTACAATGTGCTTAATCTTAGCCATATTTTGAGATTTGTTGCTTTAGTCATAATTATGACTAATAACAGTTGATATATGGTAATTCATATAATATCTGAATGTTTCATAGCTGGCTGGTATGAACAAAGAAGAGTGAGCAGCATCTTGGTTCATATCACTAGCTACAGTTTAGCATGACATTCAAATCAGTGAATACAGAGCACCCACCCCAAATATTTATTTCCAGCATGTATGTATATGTATATGTATATGTATATGTATATGTATATGTATATGTATATGTATATGTATATGTATATGTATATGTATATGTATATGTATATGTATATGTATGTGTGTGTATTTGCTGATGCTTTATTTAAACTGAATTTGTATATCAGTGATTGCATGAGTTCTGTAGATGCTATACATTAAATAAATAAATAAACCTAATATGTAAGTTTGATGAAATTGTGTAGTTTAAGACTACAAAAAGTCTTGAAATAACAGTACAACAACAACAAAACAAAAAAAAATACAGGAATACGCCATGAGGAACTATGCTTGGCTTTAAAGGCACTCCCTATTGCACCTTGCTTGTTCCATTAATTTTTTTCCCGTCTTACAGCTGCTAAAAATAAAAAAGTAATACTGGATCAATATGAAAACCAAAACAAAATTGACAGAAAATAATTAGCTCAGATTTCTTGTTTACCAGACTGATGAATTTGCAAACAAAAGTGTTAGAAAAGTTTAACACAAGGAAATTGGAAAAGATGAGACTGTTATTGTAGACTCTATTTTTAATCAAACTAAAACTATGGAAAATTATGGAACTGAAATTCCAACAGCCAAAGGGAAAAAATGGCAACATTCCTGAAATTACTTACTGTTGAATCATTTCAATATGCTTTGATATATTGATTGAATATACTTTTACAATTCTTTAACATCAAGAAAACTATGTATAGGCACTTAGGATTTGTATTTGGTCTTCTGCCTCCTGAGCAAATGGAGATGTCTTTCTTGGGACTATGAATGGATATTAGTTTCCATTTTCATTCTTTTAAGGATATTGTCAGGTAGATAGATATAAGTAGATATTTTTCTTTGTGAATGCATAAAAGAAAGCTTTTGGTTGAGTGGTTGGAATCAGGGTATTGGAAATACATTTTCATTGAACCACATATTTCTGTATATAGTATTCAAGTTCTAATAACTATTTAAATGAGGAAGCATCTACAAAGAGGAGCTCAAAGTTAATTCATGCATGGTGAAGGGAGGATGTCAATAGTCCTCCTGTACAGACAATATAGGTATCAAAGGCCCATGTCTTGGGGTTTCCTTCTCCAGAACTCCATTTCTGATATTACCCAGCTAGAATTAGACTGATGGCAAATATAAGTCCCTCAATCTTACTGTAGTACAACAGCCCCCAACATTTTGGGCACCAGGGATCGATTCTGTGGAGAGAGGATTTTCTGATGATCAGAGAGGGCATGATTTCGCATGTTGCCTGCATCCCACAGATGGGGCTTTACTTGTTTGTTTCTGGCATGCGGTAGCCCAGTACTTGTTCATGGACCGGGGGTTGGAGACCTCTGCTATAGTCCATAAAATTCTGTTCTTCAGCAGTGCTGCCAAGCATCCTATGCATCATCCAGACTTTAGGTAATATTTATATGTACCTCTGTAACCAAAGATGTCAAAGAGTGTCAATAATGGCATGTAACCTAGCCTTATTTTACATATCATACATTGACTAGCAATACAAATCCATATTTTAACTACATTAGTAGAACCCAATAAAAATATAAATGTCAAAAAGATCTATGTTCAAATCTCAATGAGTGAGGGGAAAAAGGACTGTGGTGAGAAAAAAAGGACTGAAATATACATGTTAAAGTTAATGCAGCTTTTTAATGTCTCCCAGAACTGGTACCCGAAGAGCCAAATGATTTCAACTACAAGCCCTTCAGTGACATCACTTCATTGCATCTATTTTCTCCAGTACTTCTTAGAAGATGCTGATTATAATAAACATGTGATTCAGCCCAAGCAAAGAAAAATTTGGATGAGAACAATGCATAGAATAATAAAATCTGAAACACTAGATCTGATCTTGGGAGTAACTAACTACAAAGCAACTACATGTGAGTAAAAGTGTGACTACTTCTGTGTAGGATAATATTTTTACAGTCAGAGAAACATCTTTTGATGTTATATGCTAATATCACACCTTAATATTGTGCCTAAACTCAAAGAAAGTAGTACCATCAGCTTAGAGATGGTAATAAAACATTATTTTAATAGCATGAACAAACTTTAAGTTAAGTGGCATAAAATAGAAATAAATGAAACAGCCTCTTTCTAGAACAGCAAACTTATATTGATTAAATCTGTATGAAGTGAACAGATGGAGCTGTATCTTTTGTCATGACATATCTTGATTTGTGATTAGGGGAATCTGATCTGGGACGATGTGGGGTAGCTGTGAAAAAAGTAGCCTGTTAATTGCAGTCACAGGATGCACATCCTGGGGCAGTAATTTGTATAGTCATCTTGCCATTTTTTTTAACATGGCCATACTACTGTAGGCGTTTCTTCTGCATTTTTTTAAAAAATATTGATGCAATACCCATTTGCTGCCATACTGTCATTGCTGACATGGTCAAGAAGAGAAACATCTAATGACCAATGAAGCATGCACATCTCCATTACATGTATATAGCATTTGCTGGCACTCAGCGCTATATACATTACAGGTATATAGCATTTATATGGCACTCGATGCCATATAAAACTACTGGACATACCATAACCCGTGAAATATGCCTCCTCAAAATTTCTTTAACATAACAAAATAATTATGAAACTAATGTGTTTCCAGCAGGTTCATCTTGTTTTCTTTTTTTTCAATATCACCCAGGAGATTAAGTTAAAATTTTGGGCAAGCCTTATTATTTTGGGGCGCATGGAGCAAGATGGGACTCCTTTTGTCATCTTACCTGATATCCAGCTCTGAATTTAAATATTTTCGGGGAGGGCTTATTTTTGAGGGGAGGCTTATTTTAGTGCATGCATTCAAAAGCCTGATTGGGCTTATTATCAGGGGATGTCTTATTTTCGGGGAAACAGGGTGTGTGTGTGTGGGTGTGTGTGGGTGTGACTTATAAATAATATATATATTCCTTTGTAACTACAATGCAAACTATTGTAATTGTGCTTTCAAATTATTCTAATATTCAGATTCTGTCATGATACTTCACCCTTCACCATTCTTTGTTCAGCTCCAATTCTCAGCCTTAGAAATATTCTACACATTTGAACAGAAAAGAAAAGGAATGATATCTCATTTATTATCTTTTTATGTTTAAAAATTGCCAACAAAGTTGGATAATGATGAGAGGTTAGTGCAATGACATAATAATGCAAGCAATAAGTTGGGTGAATTGATTGTTGAATTCCCCTTGCAGAAAGAAGAGTCCATGCCATTTTATTAATGAAGAGAAACAACAGTGGATGAGATGACTTTTTAACAATAAATCATAGAGGTGCAAAAAGTAAATAGAATCAGAATGACCTTAAGCCAATTATATTTTCTCCACCTGATCTTACTCACAGGACTCTTACCAATAAAAAATGGAACATAAAATCATGTATGGTGCCTTAAGAAGAAACACAGTGGATAAATGTAACAAATGAACAAATAGTTATTCCCATCTTCTACTGCCATATATTCACAACTCAACAAGCCTGCTCCTCATTTGAACGGAGTCTACAAGGTGGAAAAAGAATGTGTAAACCTTATTTCCTGCTTATTCATGAAATGATTTTATCATCATGTCATATCCACTTAGTCATATTGACTAAAATAAAAAAGGCATCACTAACACCATTTCAAGGCCAAATATGTCATGGAGACTATGCAACATCAGTTTTAAGGCTGGATCACACATGCATAGACAGTAAGCTGCTGAATATAAAAAAATATTATTTCCCCCCCCCAAAAAAATAAATAAATGAATAAAGCCACACTATAGATGTTATATACATGTGAGAATCTTAATGCCAGGTTAATAGTAGAAATGTAAAGCAGCACAGCAATTAAGGAACACTTAGGCAAGATGCATTCTGAGAAACCATGCGCTCAAATCCAGGTATTTTAATGCTTCCAATTTTCTAACCCAAACAGCAGAGGTGGGCTGTTGGGAGTTTGCAGGAGTTGAGGAGAACCTCTAGCTAAGATTCTGTGCAGTTCAGAGAACCCCAAATCCCACTCCTGGATGGCCCCGCCCACCCCACTCTGCCCCTCCCAGGAGTCCCCACACAGCCCATTTTGGATGCAGGTGAGTGCAGGGCACACACAGAGGCTTGGGGAGGGCAAAAAACGGGCTACCAGAAGTTCTGGAAGTCCGGAAACGGGCCTATTTCCAGTCTCCAGAGGACCTCCTGGAGGCTTGAGGAAAACCTCTGGACCCTGGGGAAGGCAAAAACGCCCTCCACCATGGTGAAGGAGGCCGACTAGGCCATGCCCACCATGGCCACGCCCACCCAACAACCAGGCAGAGAACCCCTTGCTAAAAATTTTGAAGCCCACCCCTGTCAAACAGCCTTTCTCTAATCCCTCTCTATACCGTATATGCTCACTCAGGTCTCATAGCATCTTTCCTTTAAAAAAAAAAAACTTTTAGAATTTTTAAATTGTCCTATATTTTCCTACACTTATCCATTTTGTCCTATATTGTCCTCCACTTATCCATTTTTTTTTAAAAAAAGTCGTATTTAGCGTATACTTTGTTATACATATTTAGCTTTTTTGTGCCATAATCCAGGTTCCACTGCTATAACTAAAATGCCATAACCCAATTCTAATCTAAAACCCGATTTGGCACACCATGTAAAATATGATATATGCATATTACCGTAAAAAACTGGGTTTAGCTCTAACACTTTAATTA
This sequence comes from Pituophis catenifer annectens, assembly GCF_029215685.1. NCBI lineage: Eukaryota > Metazoa > Chordata > Lepidosauria > Squamata > Colubridae > Pituophis > Pituophis catenifer. The sequence continues at coordinate 89,917,121 of NW_027256884.1, forward strand.
ATTCTGTTCTTAGACTAAGAAGTCAGAAGTGTCTGACTCATGAACTTGACATTATCAATCTCAGTAATGTTACTCTCTTGGAATGGAAGGAGGAGCCTGTTCTTTCTACTTAATTGATTCTTTAATCAACTTGAAAGCTAGGGGAACACACAAAGCTATAATTCACAACACTGGATTATTAGTGTGTTTAGTGTGCTTAAAGTATACATTATGTCTATATTAAAGTTATCACATGTGATGGTGCACCTAGCTAATGAGATGACCTTCTGCCCTTCCAATTTTCTTTTCTCCATTAAATAATATTTAATCTATTTTGTACACTGTTTTATTATGGCTGTTCACCACCCTGAGTCCTTCGGGAGAAGGGCGGTATATAAATAAAATAAAATAAAACATTTTCTGTTTTATTTTGTTTTTACTTTTCATTTAAAATTAGGGCTTTAAAAAATGTTTTATTTTTATTTTTGTGATCTGAGTGATAGTCTGGGCAAATTTTTTTTGAAGAAAATAGGGTATAATATTTGAGCCACCTTTCCTTCTATGTGTTAATCAAGACAAATTTCATTGACAACTCAAATCTACTAAAAATATATACTATACCTTGCAAAAAGTAGGTTCCATAAAGAGTAATCTGCTTGTCTTGCAAGATGATGACATTACAGCAGATAATGACATTAAGCTCAAAATATGAAATGTAATTATTATTGTCTCATCCCTACAGCTAGAAATGTTATTAATGGCCATAAAATCATCCAGGTTTTTTAAAGATCTAGTTCTGCTATTTTTTATTAATTTCTTGAGGCTGCTAGTATCAAGCAACTGACTCTACCATTATATACCAGTAAATGCAAATGTGAAAACAAAGCCTGATGGTTTGCAGCCACTAGTACAGAAAACAAGAAAGAGAAAGTCAGTTGCAGTTAAAATAGATCCAAATTGTTACTTGTCTTTGGCCTTCCCTCAGATAATTATTTTGCTCGATCCTGTGTTCTATTTCAAACATTTAAAAAAGGAAAAACAATTTATCTAACACATTTTCCTGACATAACACATAGAAATCTTAAAGTAAACATCCACTGATGTTTAATGGATAAAATATTTGCTTACAATAGTGCCAAATGAACCTATGGATTTATACACAAAAAAAATGAACTATGGCACATATTCATCAAAAACAGTCATCATTATGTTTTTCCTAAATACTGCTAATTGGTAAAGGGTTTTACATGTATTGAAAATATATATTTTCTCTCATTTCTTTAATGGAGTCATCTCAAAATGAAGATAGATGTTTTATTTTGAGCACAAGACCAAACATAGATTACTTTCTTTAAATGTGACATAGTTTCTAGGAACTGAAACATGATCTACTATCCATTAATAGGTAGGGGACAAGATGGGACTGGAAGGGAGGGAAGGGAAAGGAAAGGAAAGGAAATACATGGCCTATGCTAAGTTGATACACAGCAGATACCAGATTTTAAAAGTTCAGTTTAGTGAGCTTCACAGTTTTCACAGTTTAGTGAGTGATAACTCATATTTGTCAGAAATGAGTTATGGTGGTCACAAGCAGAAGGTACAAGTTCCACAATAATGCCAATGAATTTTCCTCTATTATCTGCTACATAATACAGCACAGGAATAGTTAAGGCATACAAATTGGGCAAATGCAACGGAGTTCTGCAAGTAGAAAAATAGGGACCACCTTTGGTGAGAAGGTAACAGCATTTCATGTGCCTTTGGCATTTAGTCATGCCGGACACATGACCACAGAGATATCTTCAGACAGCGCTGGCTCTTCAGCTTTGAAACAGAAATGAACACCGCCCCTTAGAGTTGGGAACGACTAGCACATATGTGCGAGGGGAACCTTTATCTTTATTCTTGAACAAGACTAAGGAACAAAATTCATTGCAACTGCTTATACTAATAAACAAAAATCTTAAACTTGGACTATGAAAGTCAAATCTTCAATCATAAAGGATCATGGGGACCATAAGACAGGGGTGTCAAACTCGATTTCATTGAGGATCTAATCAGGATTATGTTTGCCCTGGGGGGGGCATGGCCGGGGTTGGTGTGGCCAGCTCAATATCACTTGTGTCGGGGACATCTGTGGCGGCCCGAGCACTCTGCCAGAGAAAATGGACTCCCAAGCTCCATTTTCAGCTGCGATGACTTCCTGCAACTTTCTGCCAGAGAAAACAGAGCTTGGGCAGTCCGCTCATCCCTTGCGAGCTCCATTTCTGGCTGTGAAGCCTCCTGCAACCCTCTGCCAGTGAAAAAGGAGCTCGGGAGGGCCGCCCCCCTGAGCTCCATTTTCACTGGCAGAGACACTGCAAGCTGATCTTTTGCTGTTTCTAGAGCAGCCCTGCAGGCCAGATCTAAGCACCCCACAGGCCAGATCCAGGCCCTGGGCCTTAAGTTTGACACCCCTGCCTTAAGCCAATTAATATTTTCTAACCTGTCTTAGAGTTTTATAAAGATAAAATAGGAAAAACCAAGTATACCATCTTGAGCTCTGGAAAATAAGGAAGTATGTAAATACAATAATTTAAGAGCTATAAATCATACATTTTCTGAAATATGTATAGATACCCAAAAGCCAATTCCAGCTTACCTGTTTCAAATCCAAACGTTGGCACAATATCAACTGTCCCATGAAAGGCTCCTGCCCAAGCTGAGGTAGCACAGCTGACAGTAGTAGGATCTGACTTTGTTGAATCACACTGTAGTGGAGGAATCTTGCCTGCACAAACTGAGGGCACTGGCAAAGGTCTGTACCGTGGGTCAAGATGTGAAGTCGGATGATGGTGATGATGCATGTGTACATGGGGATGATGGTGATGCATGTACACATCATGCATATGTCCATATGAAGAGCTCACCTGAGATGCTAAAGGATAATGCCAAGATTCTGGCATGTTAGATGAGGGAGGTGGAGCAGTCTGATGCAACGTATGTCCTGGCCAGCTGTTAGGATCTGCTACTGAAAAGGTGCTTGGTATAGTAATGGGAAAATCACGATGAATTCCACTTAAAGATGGTGGAGGTGGAGTTTGATAAGGACTGGTCCAAAATGAAGCTGGGAAGTTCCTCCTTTGGTTTGCAGTTGTTGGGTTCTCTTTTAAGAGAAAAAGTAAAAATTATATAAACTCTTAAAATAAATGTAGAAACACCACTGCTATTATGTAGAGCAATAGCAATAGCACTTAGACTTATATACCACTTTACAGTGCTTTACAGCCTTCTCTAAGCGATTTACAGAGTCAGCATATTGCCCCCAACAATTGGGTGCTCATTTTAGCCACCTCGGAAGGATGGAAGGCTGAGTCAACCTTGAGCCTGGTGAGATTTGAACTGCCAAATTGCAGGCAGCCAGCAGTCAGCAGAAGTAGCGTGCAGTACTGCACTCTAACCACTGTGCCACCATGGCTCAGAGAAGCTAAGGACGCTCATAACTGTTTTTAAATGCTCTTGAAACTACATCAATAAATACAATAATCATAGCATATTTTCTGATCTACAGTGACCAATGCTTTATATCTATTATACCTTTTAAATTAAACCTAAAATTAATTTCATATTATTAAAACATAATGCGAAATAATTGAACATCTGATGAATTAGTGATTTTTGAATCAATGAGGTAGTTTTTAAAAACTGTATAACATGAAAACAATTTCTAAAATTATGGATACAAATGTTTTTATCCCATCTTTCTTATAAGAATGGGGTTTCTCAACCTGCCTTATAAAATATCTCTACAGGGATGCTGTTCAACAGAGAAGGCACAATTCCTATTTAGATATATCCTAATCAAAAGGACCTGTGACATGTTGGCCTTGCCAGTACTCGGGGAAAAAATGATCATAGGCAGATTCTCCTGCAGTTATCCTTAGTCTATACCTTAACCATAGCAACTTTAAGATGTGTTGACTTCAACTTCCAGAATTCCCCAGCTAACATCAAAGTCCATAAATGCTGGGTTGAAAAATGCTGTTCTATGTCAACTATGACCTTAGAGGTAACAACAGCTTGAATTATACCAGAAAACACCCTTGGATTGCAAATCATGGAGTAGTATATTGAACATCCACCCTGGCAATAAACCTAGGAGATTAAATTTACCTGGTGGTGGATTTGTTGCTGGCCTGCATGGATTCCTATTAGATTTTTAGGCCTGGGCACATGTCATATATTAGTTATTATTAATTTAGGATACTATTATTTCTATTGTTCTGAAACAGAGGTTTTAATCCTCTGTTTGCAATCCAAAGGCCTGCTATAAGTGATTTCTATCAATTTAATATGTTAATTTTACTTTCTTCCTAATTTTTGTTTGTTGTAGCATTATCAATTAATGATTAATGTACTGAGAAATAATAATACTTTCACAAATTCTGCAAATCCATATAAATCATTTGTTCATGCAATTAAGTTACACTACTCTATCAATTCAAGATACTACTATCTCTTTAGATCTGGCCATCGAAAGCAAACTTAAATTCTTTCTTAATTGTATTTCTTCATTGAACTTTCTATTATTATTAGTCTGCTGTTACACTAATGAATGTGTTATATGGTTTTAAGTTTACTAGTGTCTGAAGAATCATGTGTGGTAATATTATTGGAACTATCTAATATAAAATAATGATAAGCAGAATAGAAAAGAAAGAACTAGAGAAAAATCACAAAATACAAAGACCTTTACATAGAAGTAAAACAACTGTGGGAAAGCAAAGCAAAGATAGTAATAGGTGTCTCAGTCGCAATCCCAAAGCAATGGGATCACTGCTTGAAAATACTTGGCAATGGCAAAATCATTATCAATCAATTGCCAAGGACAGCTTTACTTGGAAAAGCTTACATCCTGTGACAATACCTTTAATACCATCAAACCACAACATCTGCCAATCCAAGGTCCTCGGAAATGCCAAATCCAGATGTCTAAACATCTGGCTGATTATGCAACCAACCATAATAATGTTATACTGTCTTTTTATATATAAAACTCAAGGCGGCGAACATGCCTGATATTTCTGTCCCCTCCCTATTTTTCCACATCAACCTTTAAAAAGGGTTGGGCTGAGAGATGACAGTCCTAAAGTCAATGAGCTGACTTTCATGCCTATAAAAAAGCATAATCATTTACCAACCCAAATTGTTGGAATTTGTGCTACTGTTTTCTATTACTATGATTATCTTTAATAAGAAGTGAGAAAATTACTGAGTGGCATGCTTGTGTCCAAATTTATAAAAGTGGAAAACACTTCATAACTTTTGTTCTGCCATTGCAAAACAGAAGTATATTGAATATTTTTATTCACTCTTCTATCAAGATAAATCAGCAGATAATTCTTAAACCTGAATTATTTTCAATATTAGTTTGGGTCTGGGATAATTTTAAATCTCTAAAATATTGAGATAAATATTAATTATTTATAAGAACTGGTCTGGAATGTCATATACTAACAAATCAGTGGTTAAGAGCCCTGAAGAATAGAAAATTCATTTGTTTATCTGCAAATGAAATAATTGAGTAAAAGTTTACCTTTTATGATTATTGAAAAATCAGATAATGTTTTAACTTTTTAAAAGTATTTGTTGCCAATCCCATAAATAGTGAAAATGTAAAATGGGTGGAAAGATACTTACTCCTATGATTTGGGCTTATGTCACTATGTTAATTTCATATCCATTCCATACATTTGTTTAGTTGATTTAAATTGGTTTGCAGAGCTGAATATACTTTTGAATTACATATCCCATGTTTCAAATTTATCATTACCTGAAGAACTATGCCAACTGTTTGCAAAGTTTGAGGTGCTACAAAATGATACTACTCTTCAGTCTCATAAAAACAGAGTGCTCAGAATGACAATTTTAAATCAACACCGTGTGTACACTTTATCTATTAGCTGAAACTTAATTGATATAAAGACCAATGTTATTGCATATGATCACACACTGATATGTTTAAAATTAGGAAAATGATTTTCTCTGTATATGATAGGTTGCTTTCCTTTGTCTTTCAAATTTTTTTATTTATTTATACATTAAGGATAATAATGATAATTAAAACATTCCCAATTGTTTTCACATTCTTCTTGAAGTTATTTAGATTCCATCCATGCAGAGCGATATTTTTGCTAGCTGGCCTAATTTCTCTAGCTGCATATATTATGTGCTGAGTGCAGACAGAAGTATGGTTTTGTGTTGCATTGTACTGTTTTTGTTCTTTAAATAAAGATAATGTAGTAAGCTGAAAGAAATCACAGCATGTGTTTTAAACATTTGTGAAGAAAACAATGTTAAATTCAGCTTTCCTTTTAAAACTTACCTCTCCATAAGTCTGTTTTGGTTTTGGAAATAACAGCCTCTGAATTGAAGTTGTTAGCTTGATTTAAAGCTCTTGAGAAGTGTTCATCCACCACTGAGCCAATGTCTCCCTGAAAGTAGGTGAAAAGGACGCAGCGAGAATTAAGATATTCCATTTCAGTAGGTTGATCTTTCTCATCTTCCTCTTGCTTATTAGAAAGTGTGACTTCCAGAGTTTCTTGCATCTTGCTATATACAATTATTTTATTCTAAGGAGAGAAAAAAAAATGGATAGACAGTAGAATAATACATAATTACATATCATAAAAGCTAATGATAGTCAACCTATGAAAGTCAACCTATAAACAAACATTATATATTTGTTACAACTGTATTCATGACCCATTCTATATAGTAGGAAGTTTGTTAATTAGTTACTATCATGGCCTGTTAGGTTCTCCTTTATATTTTCCATCTGGTTATTTGATTGTAATTGAAAACAAAAATTAAAATAAGTCTGGTAAAAATCCTATCCCACTCCTAAACAAATACTTTTTTTAGGATGTCTCTTTCCCGGGATGACCAATAGTGGACAGTAGATGATGGAGAAAGAAGAGAAAATTAATCCCTTCCCTCAGTGAAAAAGAGTAAGTGTTCAGATAGGAAATAGAGAAGCCATAGATTTTGATGAAAAAAGGAAGAATGCCAAAATATTATTTCAATGTTATTCAGCTTTAAGATGTTTCTTATTTGGCAAAAGCAAATTCTTTGTGGTATTTTTGTGTATTGCATAAAAAGGCAGATTTAAACTGAATAAATAATGTGGAAAAAGAAGAATTATAATGTCAATCATATGCTTAATTACTTGGAAGTAAATCTTAATTATTTTCCAATAAACCAGACAATTATGCTAGGAAAAAAACCAGCCCAATTTAAACCAATTATTTTCAAAATATTCCCTATTTTTTTTACAAAAAAAATTGTCTATTACAATATGATATTTCAATATTCTATTATAAAAATAAAAAGTAAGATTTAAGTAGAATGCATTATGTTTCAAAGCAGTTTAGATTTTAGACATGAAAACATCTGCTTCTTGACATACAAGTTTGTTCAAAGTAGATATTAATATCATACAACTTTAAATTATAAATAAATAAATAAATATTACTTTAAATAAACTTGAATACCTACATACAAAAATCAGTTACAATTAAAATGAAGGGGAGAGTTCCTAATTTATACTGCTCTGACACTAATATACTGTAGGGTGGGCTTGAAATAATTAGCCTAGCTTTAATAAAACTGCTCTTAAAATAGCAGAAAGAAAAATTAATAAAACAAAAATCATTGGAGTTTAGACCATATTTGTGAATTCCAACCAAGATGGTATTAAGGGTCACTTCCCATGTATGGAGAAAACATTTGTGTGTGTGTGTATGTGTGTGTGTGTGTGTGTGTGTGTGTGTGTATGTGCATAATAATGATAAAACCTCATGGAATGCAGTAAAAACCAAAAAAAAAAAGTGAATTCTCAGATGACTATATTGGGGCCAAGTCAATATTAGTCCCACTTCACCCACGCACAGCATAGTCTAAAAGTGTTGTCATCCTGATAAGAATGTACTGATTTATTTTGTTACATCAGACTCTTAAGTCAAAGGGTAAATGCTGAATTTCAAAAATAAAATTTTATATGTAGTTTTGATATATATATATATATATTTCACTTTTCTTTGAAATCAATACTGTAGTCAAACATATAGCAAAGTGCTGCTTTCTATCATTTATTTAAATTTTGGCAGCTAATTCTGCACACGTATAGCAAAGAAGTCACTGAAATTGTATTTAATAAAACATGTCTACTGAAACTGCTGCCATGGTAAATGTATATGCAGACATTTGATTCATATAATTCTTAATTTTGTTGTATTATATCTGTTTGGAATTGATCTATCTACTTCAAGAATCAATAGATTTCAACAAACAGCAAGCAGTAGAAACAATATAAGCAAAATAGTCTTATGGCACTTTTAGCAGAAATATATTCATTTACTGAGACACTATATTTTCATGCATTACAACTCAGTTAATCAAATACTCTTATGCAAAGGATTATAGTCCATCATGATACAGTTTGCAGTAATACATCCTATAGTTTTTTAAAAGTTTGCTGTAACGAACCAACTTTCTCTTTGGAATTATGGGACACTGATTTCTGGTGACATACTGTATCTAAAAGACTAAAACTCAAAACTGACTAGGCTTTCCATTTAAGACGACTAGGCTTTCCATTTATTTTGCCTTAGGGTCTACAATCATCATAATGATCAAATTTTCACTATGACAAACTCAAACTTTTTTTAAAACCTACTTTCAACTTAGACAAAACAATGTTACATTACCTTCAGAAAGAAAATTCTAGACATGTATTCTGAATACATATACCTGTAAGTAAAAGACCATACTGAATTTAATGTGATTTCTTTCTGGACATGCTGCATATTCAAAACTGGGGCATAAAGGCAGAAAATTAGCCTTCCTTAAGGACAACCTCCAGCTTTTATTCAGAATTAATGGTGAATTCATGAATTTGCAGCTCCAACATCCCCCCCCCTTTTTTTAAGCAAAGTATGCAAGCAGGCTGACCTTCCAAGTCCCATACACTCCTACTTCTAAGAGAATAGTAGAACTTTGAACAGATCTCAGAAAGGGCTCTCAATATTGTCCTCATAAAGGTTTTCACATTCCAAGAAGAGGATAACTCAAGAAACCCTCCAGCCTTGGGCACAGAATTGGTAAAAAGAAGAAAAAACAGCAAACTGGCTATATCTCCCATAATCCTCTGATACTGACACCTCCATTTTGGTTTGGTGGGAAACAAGTTTAAATATGAAGTACCACCAGTTTACAGTATATTCATTCTATGTTACTGAAGTGGCAGCACCTTTTCTTCTGCCAAATAGGCAATCCTCTTACAGGTTCCTTCTTAAGACTCTGCTCATCCAATAGCCTCTCTTCTTCAGTTTCAGCCATCTAGCTATCAAAATCACCCAGGCCCCTCCAGATGCAAAGTTCTGATGCTCCTCGTTTGAGCAGACACTTCATCAAATGATAGCGGCTGAAGCCACAGCCACTACACCTACACTGCTCAGAGCCTGCCCAATTTTTTGCTCATATGGTGGCAAAAATAAACTGTCATTCACCATGTAGGGACATTTTGGATCATATTCAAACTAAGGTTTGAAGGGGTTAGTAGTAAGCCAAAGCATATGTTCATGAATACAACTGTGAGTAAGTGACTGAGTCAAACACTGTGTCTGATTGGATTCATATGTCCTTTTATATGTAGTCTCCATGTTGAAGAGATGAGTATCACTTCTAGATTAGAGAATGCCATAAGAATATTTGTGTATATGGTGTGTGGCTGAAGACAGGTCTCAACAAAGACCTGTCAACCATCCATTCTGTTCAACCAGGTACCTAATGAACCTCAGGAGTCAAGCTCCTAAGTGATACAAGGCATTGCAAAGATCACCCAGCCCCTTCTAGAGATGAACATCCAGTGCTCCTTTTTGAGCAGGCACTTCATCAATTTTTTTCTCACTGTTGGGTTCATCCATCCCACCTATCCCAAGAATGGGACTAGCAGGCTCGGTCATTCCCATTTCTGCTTTCTCCGCCCCCTACGAGAATAACAGCTTTCCCGTTGACTTGTTAAGAGTCTCACCTGTTGGCTCGAGGTGAACGGTGGTGTGGAGAACGGACAAGGACTCGTGGAACACACGACGGATGCTGCGGGCGATTTCACCTGGGAAGAGTGACACGTCGCCTGCGCCTGATGCCTCACCACATCCGAGCAACTCATGATACCCGCAGGACCTGCTCTTGCTGGTCCCTGCAGCTCTACGCTCCGGTCGCAGCTACCTTTTCCCAAGCGATCTCGACAACGGTGCTTTGATGGGACTGCGAAGCCAAGACGCGTTCATCTTCAGCAGGCGGCCGCTTTAACACTTATATAAGAAGTTCTGAAGCGGCGGCGGCGGCGGCGGGCGCATAAGGAGGCATCGTAGCCACGGGGAGGCAGAGAAGCGCAATACGCCTCTGCCGCCCTGATTATCATATACGCAATACGGAGCCCCCACGCTCGACCAGTTGCTAGAGCACCAGGCAGCGCGTCCTCAACTTAGGAAACTCCGCCTTGCCCTCTTCGGATTGGAGCAAAGTTTGCATCGAGACTGAAAGCGGACTGTCACAAAACAGAAACTGCCGGATTCCCTCCTTTATGCAGGTTGCTAGTGCGCGCTCTGTCAGTGTTAAGATAGGGGTATTGCGCGATGTCGTATGTTTTGCTTCGCGAAAGCGGGGAATAGCAACTGCGCCCAAGGAAGGATGGGGAAATAAGTAATTTTTATTTTATTTTGCTTTTGCTTTTGCTGTCAGTGTATTTGGCAATTTGAAATTCATCGTGGAATATGCATCAGCCTCTAATTTAATTTTGCATTACATTTTTGTAACCTTAACCGAAAGATGAGACATACAACGAGGAAAAATACCCAACAAATTTTCGTTCTAGTCTCAGCAGGTACAATGTCAGTTGCTTTCCTAAAGTATGTTATAATAGTCAATCTTTACAGGAAGATTTGTAAAATAATTTCAGAGATGAGAAAATAATTTCAGGAAAAAAGAAATGACAAATCTGTAAGAATTGATGCAGATCAGAGCTTTTGTTCTCTTGTGAGTTTTAAAGGGACACCTTGTGCAATTTAATGCCAAAGCTCATAAAACTACCACCAAACCATTCCCGACTGGAGCATTTTGTGAATTACTGCTTTGCTAGCAGTAGAAATGCTATTATTGCCCAAATGCACTTTTGGAAAAATGCTTAATTGCACTTTTGGAAATAGTGCTGAATTTTTGTTTTATTTATGCAATATTATTATTATTATATTGTGCATGCTTTGTTACATTGTTGACAAAAGGCAAATTCACACTAACTCATCTCTCTGCTTCTATGCTCTGCTAAAGCTACAGAATGCCCAGAATCATTGTATTAGTATATTATTGCTATCCATCCAGAGGCAGCATATGGCAGTCAGACTACCAATTGATGGTTACCATATAATCAGGGGTGAAATCCAGCAGGTTCTGACAGATTCTGGAGAACCGGTAGTGGAAATTTTGAGCAGTTCCAAGAACCAGTAGTGTAAATTTTGAGTAGTTTGGAGAACCGGCAAATACCAGCTCTGGCTGGTCCCAGAGTGGGGTGAGAATGGATATTTTGCAATATCCTTCCCCCAAGAATGGGGAGGGAATGGGGATTTTGCAGTATCCTTCCCCTGGAGTGGGGTGGAAATGGAGATTTTGCAGTATCCTTCCCTGGAGTGGGGTGGGAATGGGGATTTTGCAGTATCCTTTCCCTGGAGTGGGAGGAGAATGAGATTTTGCAGTATCCTTTCCCTGCCATGTCCACCAAGCCATGCCCACAGAACGGTAGTAAAAAAATGTGGATTTCACCACTACATGTAATGTTATAAACTGTTTCATATAATGCTTTCAGAAATTGCCACATGCTTCAACTCATTTTTTCCAACATTTTCATCCACCCATGAAGATGTAATTCTGTCCTCTATTGCAAGCAAATCACCCATGTTCATTAAAAGCTTGACCATAACTATATAGCAATATAGTCATGGGCATTTAAGTGGGTCATGAATGGCTGCTATATTGGATTTCTTTGTGCCTTCATTGGGATACTGTAGATTTACCATCCACATATCCATTTTTTTTTCCTGTTGAAAGGTGGCCCATTGTGTAATCTACTCCTTGGGGAGGGGTCAGCATGTGCAACCCATGTGTCGGTATGTCACTCACAGAACAGAACACCGAGGGCTGCATGTGGTTTATTCATAATGGCTGCTGCATGGTGGAGACTGAATGATCCTCTTATTCTTTTCGATTTGTGGTGTGTCTGACTGCCTTGTCTCAGCCTCAGCATCCAGATTCATTGTTTGTTAGATATGAGTTGCTGCAACAATAATGTGATTAGTCAGTGTTGCCTATCAGTTCCTTTACTTCATTGCCCTTTTCTCTAATGTTGCTACTGAAGAAATATCCTGGCCCTGGTTCTGCATGGGGATGAAGGGGAAATGAATTGCAATTATTGACTGCTCTGCTCTGCAGTTTACTGGAAAACAACATAAGAGCTGGAATGGAAGTGTTAACAGCCACCCATGACCAACAAGGTGTGGATGAAGTACAAAAAGGTGTACATACAATGTGAGGCAACTGGTCAATCAGCAGCAGACTGCTACCAAAATATGTGGCCACAGGGGGTGTTCAGGCCCTTTGTACAGACTATTCCAGCAGAGGTATGCAAAGCTTTCTGGTTAAACAGGAAACACCTGTAAACCAATGTATCAAAATTAACATGAAAAACACTCAACAAGCTCCTTTCTTTTCTCCCACCTTCTCCTACTTACAGTGTGCTACATGTGCTATGAGGCTTGAATATTATCCATGCAAGTCAGACTCACCAACGCAACCCATATTCCTTTCACTCTATGGCAATACTAGGGAAAGCAGGTATCCTTGCAATTGTGGGTACTCAGGTTGTGGCATGGGGATTGAGGGAAAGTTAGACTTTATATCTGACCTGTTATTTCTTTTTAGCAGCCTTAAGATCACCAGCATCAATGTCCCCCCACTTGGAGGTTGCCAGGATAATGTGTATGGGTATGGTTTTATGAGAATAGTACAAAACCTGGCAACCATGTGGCATTCACAGTGACTCATGTATTTCCTATTGCCAGATGTTGCAAATCTACTATGCAAGACTCGACTTAGCAAGATGTGATACCCTGCCACAAAATATACAGGTTTCTCCAAATCAGTTAGGAAGTACCAAGGAAAAACCACACACTCATTAGCACTTATATTATTACCTTGTCAGATAATGAAATGCCTACAAACAAATTATGAAGCTCAGAGAGCACCAAGAACTCCAACTCAGGGCAGAAGAAGCTGAACCATAGGTGGAGATTTAATAATAATTCAATTACGGTATTGAATAGTAATAATGAATTAATACTATTTCAAAATTACTGTCCTACTGGCATGCAGGACAGCACACAGAAGCAATGCTGTGATGCTAGATCCATTCTCTCACAATGTTTGTCACTGCCATGTCAAAATTTCTCTTTCCTATACTGCAATATGGAAAGGATGGAAGTATACTGGGAACTCATCTGTGTGGCAAACCTGGTGGAATTTTTAGTAAAAGTACATAAATTGGCAAGAGCCTACAGATGAACAGCTATATATGAAAATACATCAATCTACAACCTACACTTAATTATTGTTTCAGTTGTGAATCCTGTGCTTATGGTAATGAGCAACCAATTCTATTGCTCTTGGATCAATGCAGAGCATGGCACTTCTCTTTGATAGCCCCTATTGAAAAGGTAAGAGAAGCACAGTTTCTCCTCTTCTTAATTCTTACTGCTGCTTTCTCCACATTTCAGAAATGTAGGGACAAGAGATGATTAGACATCTATGGATTTTGCTACAGCAGGGACTGGGCATCCCAGAAGAGCTGTAGGATACCTTCAAAGCAGACTGCAACTGACCAGACTGCAGGTGACCATGAACTCCCTTAATTCCTTTTGATACCCTATTCCCATTCCTATTTTTTCCTTTGCTTAAAATTGTGTTCTTTTCTAAAAAAATAAATAAATAAATAAAAAGATTTTGGCTAGGGTACAATTTTGCTGTTACCTTCTGCCAATGTCCTATGTTAACATGTGGATTAACATGAATGGGCACAGGGGCTGTGTATTTGCACACAGCAGGTAGTCAGTTGCTATTCCAGGCAGGCACAGCTGCTTTCTTTGGATTTTACTGAGAACACAATCTGTAGTACAGATGATACTGAATCTGAAAAGCTACATATGGGCTTTCCTAGCCAGTGAATCAGATCATGGGTAAGCTTGCAAAGAGATGCCTACAGATATGAATAGAAACATGCACAAGCACAGACACAGAAATGTGCCAGTACTAATGCCTATCTACACACTATTACTGGTAATCAGTTCCATGTAATTGTTAAAAAACTGATAGTTCATGGTTCTATGAGTATCACAAAGATGGGCCATTTTTCACTTTCCTTTTGTTTTCTTGTCTCCCACTGCTGGAATGATGAGATAAGATAAAGACTTTAAAGTTTGTTAAGGGCTCTCAGGAAATCTGGGATTTGGGGACAATATACATATTACAGTGACTGAAGGAACGAAATCCAGTTTTGATCAGATCTTGGAAGGAAATACTGCCTATCCTTCCCAAAGAAGGATGGTAGAGATAGACTCCATAGCAAAACTCAAAATGCTTATTATAAGAAAAGTGGAACTTTAAAAGCAGAACCATTGAAAGAGAAAGTTTCAGGCAATCTCAGTCTCAACAAACAACTGTTGCATTTTTAGGCCTAGATGATTTTTTTTCCTTTTCATTAGTTTTATTTTTTATTTTCTAAATTGCTATTTGCTTAATATCTTACTTTATTAATATTTTCTTATGGAAGAACAATGATAATAAAAGAAATCAGGCTGTTCCTTTTACACAATCCAAAAAATGAAAATGTATCTATTTTCATCTTATTTGGTACAATCCATTTTACACCAAAAATATTTGAGTAAATTGAAGAAACATCTAAGACTGAATATACTGCATATGTCTTTATCAAACCTTTATTTAAATAATCACTGCTTTTTTATTTCCATTTTATTTCCATTATTTTGCTATGAAGAAGGCATTAATAGAGAATTGAGAATTATTATCTTTGAATTATTTCTAAATAAAATTAATGTAAAGAGATATATGCAGGAAAACTTTCAAACATCAGTTGATTTTTTATGTATACATTTAATATTTAAATTCTATTGATAGTTCCTGAAAGAATAATAATTTATATTAATAAGTCACAAAGCTCTATCTTTTAGAAACATGAAGCTTTTAAGCCGTTTTAAAGATACTGTTTTCTTTTCTTTTTCTTTTAATAAATGAAAAAGGGCTATGCTTCTTAGAATTTTCAGAAAACTCTATTGGGCAGTATCTGATTACTTACGCATGAAGATGTACAGCACACAAAATACTACTTTTTTCCTTATTTTCATCCATTTCATCTATATTCTACAATTAAAGAGTAAATTCTCAGAAGAATTCTAAGAATATAAATCAAGTCTATAAATCAAAAGTTAGCACTAGGTGAGATTTAAAAGTTCTCTTATGGATTGTGTTGATTTTTCCATACAAAAAAAGAAGAAAGGATCAAATTGTTGTAATCCTGGTGTGATGTATTACAGGGAGGGAGGGAGGGAGGGAGGGAGGGAGGGAGGGGGAGAGAGAGAGAGAGAGAGAGAGAGACAGAGAGAGAGAGAGAGGATAAATAGATAAGAGAGAGAGAGAAATAGATATATAGATGTAGATGTAGATGTAGATGCTTTGCTAGTTTGAAAAAAAGTAAGCAAATCTTGTCTGCATGGTGCACAGTTAGCACAGAATAAATACATATAAAAAGCTTTAAGAACAAAGTACAATAAAAAAGAAGCATAGCAAAATATTTAGATATAAAGGGAAAATCCATAAAATGGACTCTGTAAGGACCCAGTTCAAAAGTAATTTCATATCATACATAATAAGGATTGAATTTCCAAGTTCTGATGCTTACAAGGATAAAATGCTAATTAGACTACTTTTCATTCAAGCGAAAATATGCTAGGGTACATTCACCAGTTTGTGATATCTGATTGAAAGAAACAAGGCCACACAGTTTTCTTCTTTTTTTAATAAAATATTTCATTTTATTTACATCAGTAGGAAGAAAGCTCAGCCAAGCTTTATCAGAACAGTCTAACAGCTTCACTCACTCAAACAACTGTTTGTATTCTTTTGTGGGTGAGTCTTCCATTCAAACATATTTTGTTGGGAAATGTAGAAGAAAACCATTCTTTTTTTTTCCTGTACTCTAATGTTTCTCCCAAGCTATTTTAAACAGGAATCACCTAACAAGTTATGATAGAAAGCTAAGCTATATGGATACCTATCATGTATGTATGTATGTATCTACTGTATGTTGCTAAATATTAAACATATTCTATCTTGAGTTAAGAAAAGCATTTACAAAACTTAGTGGCAATTTCCCATCTCTCAGAGCCAGTTAGCTTGGAACCACCTACTGATCTAACTATCAACCAATAGAAGGGCTAGCTATCTACCTATCTATTTTATCAATCTGAATCGATCTATTGAAGGTAAAGGTCTTATCGATGAAAGTTTTTTTTATTTATTAGATATGGAAGCCAAATCTAATTTAACTTACAATAAAAAACAGATACCAGAAAGGAAGAATGTGAACAGTGCATAAAATAACTCATATAAAAATAACACTAATGGAGCTCCACAGCTAGTCAACCTTGAGACCTAGAAAAACAGTTTTTTAAAAACATCTGAGATGTCATTGGGATGGAAGACACATAGAAATCTGGCAGAAATCATTCCACAGAATAGGTGTACAACAGAAGATGCTTGTCCTGGTCAGATGATTCTCAGGTAATACACAAACACAAATTGATAAATGACTTGTCCCAGTGGTTTTATGTAGATACCAATAGGTGGGAAGGAAGCATCAACGTTCCACAAATGAAGAAACAAGGACACAACCTCTCTCTCCTGCTACTAGCTACTGAGAAAGGAGGAAAACTACTTATTACAATGCCTATCCACAATTAGTCCAAAATAAACGTGATCAATGATATTGAAATCTTCTGACAGGTCCATGCTAGCTCTGTTGGTCATTAGCAAGTAAGGACAATGCCATTTCTGTCCTGGACCATGGCCTGACACCTGACCATAATGGGCTTCCTCCAGGTCCTCTGCAAATGCTCTCAGATCATATTTTTAATATGGATCCAGCTGTCCAAGCGCTTAAAGTCCAAGGATGCCCTCTTGAGGAGAAAATATATCATTGTCTTCTTCACACTCAAAAGAGATTGACATTACTGCATGATGTACAGTTAATTTTCTGAATAGTCTTGGCAATCTAGTAGATCATTGAATCTAATAGCAGGTGGAAGTTGCTTATGGTTATAGGCTAATTTTTACCAGAATCTATCATGCTGGTCCAGTGTGATTTGCTAAGGATTTTTAGCATGTCATTCTAGGCCGAGATCAATTGACTGTTCTAAAGTTGTCAGGTAGCTTTCACAGAATCATAAATCTATGAGCTAGATTGGAAGAAATTTATTCATTAAAATAAAAATTGATATTATTTTAAAATAGCAAGATGATTTTTAGTTTATGGTTTTATGTAAAAATAAAAATGATTACAATAAATGTAGGTGAATTTACATGTCCCAGGATAATATGGAAGGATCCAATCTGGGCGGGTCACCAGAGGCAGAGATTTAGTCTTCTGAGCTTTCAGACTCATGCTGGAGCCCATCCTCAGGGAATTCTCTTTAGCAAAAAATGTGCTTTGAGCTATTCTGTGTGTAATATTTCTATGATACCTGGTTGTGTGTGGCTTTTTAGTTGTTGATATGGGTGTTGATGACTGGTTATTAAGTCATTGTTCACTTAATAGTCAGCCATCTACACCCCAACCAACAACTAAAAAGCTACACACAGAACAGTCCAAAGCATACTCTCTGTTAAAGAAAAGTTGCCTGAGGATTCAAGTCCAAAAGCTCAGAAGACAAAACCTCTGGTCCTGGTAACTGATTCAGCAAATATAATGTGGGTGTGGATGGATGGATGCTACAGATATTTGAAAAATATATTCCAAATGGAAAGCAATAGTATAAAAGACAGTAAATGCCAAAGTTTACTTCATCTACTTTACCATAAGGATTTTGAGATGAATGCTCTATAATCATTTCAACATACAGAAAAATTTAATATATTCTGTAATGAATAAGGTGATATTTTATCATTTAAAATAACTTTTTCCATCAAATAACAAGATTTAAATTAGTTTCTTCAGAATATGTTCCTATTCAGGTCCAAGAAGAAAAGGGCTTACTTATTAAAAAGAAATACTAAATGGGGACTTTCTAGTATGATCATTCATACTAGATTATTCTTTCCATAGATATCTGCAAAATCCTTAGAAATGAGAAAAAAGTAGAGTTCACATTATTGTGTCAGTTATATGCAGATCTGAAGCTTGCTGTCTCCAATTTTTTTAAAAAAACATTGTTTTTTAGAATATATTGTTGGTTTTGTGCATGTTTGTGCTCATTCTTTGCATAATTTGCTGCATTTATTTATAAGAATTAATTTTCAGTATGAAAGATGGACCCTAGCTAAGTACTCATCTGGGAGAACATCTAGGAGTCAATGAGCATAGATAGCTAGACTAAAAACTGGGGGAAATGTTCAGAAAGGAGTAATGGCAAACAATTATCATATTAGATAATGAAACCTGCCTCAATAGGTCCATGTAAATTATGAGAAACTGAATTCTACCCAAAGGTATTTTATTTAACCTTTACATTTTAAAGCAAGTTTAGTAGGTGGCAAACGAAACAAAGTGACACTACTATTCTCCAAGCTATTTGAAGTAGCCATTTTGTTCTGCCTTAGTCCACAATTATTACATCAGGAGAACCTTCTGAAATTCAAGAAACATGATGAAATATAGAGGAAATCATTCTAGATCATTATATTTTTTCACATTAAATTTGAAATATCATTGCAACTAAAATGGTACCTTTATTAAAGCTTTATTGAGCCAATAGAAATATTTGTACTGCATTTTTTAATGCAACCAATACATTAGTAAAAAAAAATCAGACTGGTCTTTGGTTACTATTAAAACATGTATAATTTTTTTTAACCCTTTAATGTGAATATTATTCCAATTAGTTAAAGATGTTCCATTTTATATAGTTTTATAAAAACAAAAACAACCAAGCTGTTTCTTCCACCCTTTTGTCCCAATAAAACCCATGGCGATATCGGCAATCCTGTTTAATTTTAGGACCACATGCAGCAAGAATGAGCACAAACAGAAATTTCAAGTATTCAGAACCATGAATATAAATAAAATCAAGAGGGTGGCATACAGCACAAGTGATTTATTATTAGCCTTCCAAACAATGGAAGGTAAAATTGATTGAAGAAGATTATTGGAGATGAGATGGGCTTTTAGATCTAGCTCTTCAGATTAGACAATGCAGTGGGAGAAGTACTATGAGCAAAGAAAATATTTTATGTACAACTGAAGGTTCTGGGGTTTAAGTGTTTCTATTTTTTAACAAAGCAAAGGGAAAACAAAATAAAATCATCTACAGAAGAGTATAAAGGATAAGCAAAAGTTTAAAAGTTTACTTAGATTTTTTTCAAGAGGTCATATTTAACCTTTAAAGACCACACAAAAAGGTTTATGGCAAATGGAAGGAGAAGTGGAATAGGCTTCTATTTAATCAATAATAATGACAGCTGGTGTGTACTGAGCACAGGGATTAAAATTGATGTATGTTTATGACCATAGTTATTTGGAATTCTTGGAGAATAACTGCAATTCCCAATCCACATAACCAAAAGAGTTCAATAGCTTCAAACCTACACCTGTTAACACAAATTAACAGGCAAACTATTGTGATGGTGGAAAGAAACTTGCCTGCTTATTCTTAAATTGGAATGAAAAACTGTTAATATACCAACTACATTAATTCAACAAAGAGACTAGGGCCACACAAAGATTGCCAATTTCACTTTGTAGATGGATCCTTGATTCCAAGCCATTTAATATAAACCCAATGGGAGGGTAGCTCATTCCAATTCTTCTGAATCAGAAAAGAGATTGAATCAGAAAATACATTTATTTTATAAACTTATACACATAAACAAACCCATTCCAAGCATTGCCTAGGAATAGAAAAACCTACATGCTCAAGATGAATACTTGAGTGTATAAAAACAACTTGGCTTAATTATCTACCAGTTAAGCACTTACACCTTGTTGGTGCACAGTCCTAATAGAAGCCTAGGATTAAAACTCCTTTAAGCTCAAGAAAATGTAGATCCCTCAGAAGGATTTAAAATATATGTTTAATAATCCCAAGCAGGAAATTTGTAGGATCAAACACACATGCACAGACAGACTTTTTAAAAAAAATTCTCAAACTTTTCCTTGCATAGATTTATGGTTTTAAAATTAAAACTGATTAAGATTCTTATGAAAGACATTCCATAGTGTTGACCATTGCAACACAAACCTGATTCCACTGACACAAATACAATTTTATGCAGACATCATTCTATCACAAAAGGCAAATGTAGGTACTTAACATTGCCATGGCATCTCTATACTGACGCATAATGTTATGAAACAAGATTTGCTTTCAGGGTTTTTTTCCCTTTGTTTCACAGAATGTTACCAAGAATAATGACAGTCTATTATATGAGTTCTCTATAATAAAAGTCTTAAAGATCTAGACATTTTGCTTCTTAATATGGGGAGTGAAAAAAGATTTTTTATTTATTTACCTACCATATAAGTATCAATTCTGTATTGGTACTAGAAACTGGTCCTTGCAAGTGAAAAAATTGTAATGTCCAGTTATTTTGACAATTCTTTCTTTATAGGATACAATTGCATAAGGTCATCACAAGTTTTTCTAGTGGAATTCTTTTAGTGCCTTCAAATCCCTGCCCAGTCTCACTGTTTCTGTAAATTCTAGTCCACACACCTAAATTATCATGTGGAGTTGTTGTCAAAGCTGCAACCAAGCTTGAATACTACAATTAAAATAAAACTGCATATTCTTCCTTGTTACTCTACTTCGCTGCCCTTTTGTTCTCATTTCTGAGAAACTCATCTAGGCAGGGACCAGCCCTGTCTAAACATAGCAAAGCCTTCTAAAATGATGGTAAAACAATTTTCACAGAACAAATGTTGCAAACAATGCAAATATTGAAAAAGTAGATGCAATCAATCTAATCTTATATGTTTACTTATTTCATTCACCTCTTCAGCTATTTTCAATTCTCAGGTTCATAATTTGCAAGATAAATAAGAAAAATAAGAAAAGGAAAGGAATACTACAGCCTTAACAATAGTTAAGGCACAAGTTCTTAAGGTTAAAATTCTTATAATAGCCAAATGGGACCAAATCAGTTCAAATAACTTTATGAAATCAATACTGTTAAATGAAATAAAGAAAAAAATAGCAATGAATTCCAAAGGCAATGAATTCCACAGAAAAAGCAATAGAATATCCTTGGGGGGCTATTCTGTCTCTCTGTCTCACTTTGCCACAGTTTAAGAAAATGGCTCTTGAGCTTTTCTGGATTCCTCTAATCTAAATGCTATTCTCACACTAATTTTTCTGTTCAACATTCAAGATTTTCCCATTCCTATGTTTCTTTTTCACATCTTCTTTAATATGCAAACCTGCCAAGTCTGTTCGATCTATTAAATTTAATTATCTTAAATATTAATTTTTACCATAGTCCTCAAAAGATCTTGGCAAAAGTGATCTAACACAAGAGACCACAGGAATGAAGGAGTTAAGACATCTTCAATTTAATGGAAACGATGACCACAGCTGTGACATCATGAATAATGGTGGCCCAGTGGTTAGAATGCAGCACTTCAAGCTACTTCTGCTGACTTCTGGCTGACTGCAGTTCGGCAGTTCAATCCTCACCAGTTCTAGGTTGACATGGCCTTCTATCCTTCCAAGGTTAGTAAAATGAAGACTCAGATTGTTGGGGGCAATATTCTGACTCTGTAAACTGCTTAGAGAAGGCTGTAAAAGCACTGTAAAGCGGTATATAAGTCTATGTGCTATTGCTATTGCTCAGGCTAAGAATGCATGCTTCGATATTTGAAGTAATTCATGATATTTGTGAAGAATGGGATTCAAAATAGCAGCTTCAATCTCATATAGATAGATTACATCTTGAAAATATTAACAAAGAAATTATTGATGCAAAATAAAAAGAATATCTTGGAAGATTTATAAGATAAAGAGACAAAACAAAGTTTTTTTAATGACAAAATAAAGAATTTACAGAAGTCCTGGAAAAAAAGAATTATAAAACAGAGAAGTGGGAATATAAATGACAAGTCAAGAAATTGGTAAGACCAAGAAAAAAAAATCCCTTCCAGGTCAAAGAAGTTAATTAGAGTCTTAAAAGAACTTTCAGGAAAAATAAAAATTGAAAGGAGATCAAATTCTATGACACATCTAAGTAAACTAAACATTAATATTGTTGAAAGCAAAAGGATTGAGTATGGAATTGAGTATGTTTGATCAAGGTTAAAATGACATGTTTATATAAATCTAGGTTTCCCTTACAGACATTTTGCTGACACTAGCAATGATATGTTAATGATTTATGGATAAGAGATGGGTTATGAGAAGAAGAGATATTTGCATATAATATTATAGGGGTGATGAGTTATTAAGTTTGTATTTATTGTGATGAAGATCAGAAGGTACTTCTTTATATTTCTTTTTCTTATTCAAGCCCAGACTTCAGAGATGAAACTATATGTTACGTCCTGCAATTTTTTGAAATTGTAATTTCAAAGTTTCTCATAAGTTTCTCTGATGTACAACATATGCTCACTTTCTGAAAGAACAATGTCCATCTTTTTGATGTAGGGATAATTCTCCACATGCATGTCCCTGCAGAGAAATAAAAGACAAAGTTGCAGATAGTATAGAGACTCCTATGAATACAGTTTGTATCTCTAGAACAGTGAATTAGAGCCATTGTGTATTTCTTTAATTCTTAGGTACAAATTTATCCTTGAAGTATGATGACAGACACGTTAAAATATAATGTGTTCGGGGTTTGGTATTCCTGCTTTTATTCAGTGTCCTTCCATTTTAACCTGTGGGTGTTAGTAGGTTGATTATTCCTTTCTGTGATATTTGATGGCAGGGTAGTTCAGAAATTAATCATAAGGTTGATGGAGAATTGTCACTAGGTCTGTCTCATCTCCCTTACATAACTCTCACAAATCTCTTACGTTCCACATTGAACAAGACTCTAAAGCATAAATTGAACAAGACTCTAAAGCATAAATTTAGCAACGTGAGCTTGAGGTACTACATTTGTACCTTCTGCTAGGTAGGTACAGTAGATAGAATAAGAGACATGATAAGGGAAGAGATACAATATCTGTGTTCTGATCCTCTCCAATTTCTCAATATACTTGATCTTTGGAAAAAGGATATTATGTTTAGAACTTTCAAATTACAGTAGAAATGATGGTGAATAATCCATGATGAGATTATTTCTGGCAATTCTTTAAAAAATAACATTGAGTGGGTATGAGAATGCATTAAGTTCAAACCAAAAAGCTGAAAGTCCTGCTTCTTCCTCATATACATTTTCCACAACTAAATCCAATCAATGTGTTTTCTCTTCTAACTTAGACTGCAGCTCTAATTCTGATATTGTTGTTCTCTGACAAACAATTTACCAGGATCTCCTCTAGTTTTGCCCTAGTTTCTTTGATGCAAAATAAATTTCTACTCTAACATGTACAAGGCATGTTGAGCCATTTGAGATGTTTGTATATAACATGTTTGTTGTCAGTTGTATTGATGATTTTAAAATACTTTAATTGAATTCATTTGCCAAAGGCTGTCCTATGTCTTAATATTTCTTCTGCAAGTGATACTTGGAGTGCCTAAATATGGAGATGACATCCTTGAATTATTACATAGTTTAAGCAGTCAATCTTAGAACAGATGCTTACAATTTTAAATTTACATTTGAAAGACTCAGAATCTATTTGGATTCTAAAACCCAGAAAAGAAGTCAAATTAATGAATCAATAGTATTTTCTGAAGTTGAATAATTACAGCATAATCCTAGATCTCATGCACTAGTGGGCACATTTTGCTATTGGGAATGCCACAGAACATGCTGTGTGGCATTAGAACAATGGCATCACTAAAAGTTGAGAAAAGATAATTAGTATCTTTCTAAATACAAATAATTAATTTGTACTTTTGAATTCCAAGCATCACTGTGTTGGACTGCAGTCAATCATAAATTTTAAGACTGAATACAATACAAGTGCAGTTATTTCACTAATGGAATAATATTTTTGTCCTTCATTTACAAGTACTCCTTGACTTACAGACATTTAATGACTGTTTGAAGTTACAACAGCACTGAAAAAAGTGAGTTATGACCAGTGGTGAATTGCCCCCAGTTCGGACTGGTTCACAAGAACCGGTACTAAAACAGGCAGGAGGCCCCGCCCACCGCCCCGGATGTCATCATCAGTGATCTGCACATGCACAGAAGCTTCTGCGCATGCGCAGAAGCAAGGTGCGCGCACAATCCTGTTGCGAACCGGTGTAAAGGTAAGTAGAACCCTGGTTATGACCATATTTCGCATTTATAACTGTTGCGGCATCCCTATTGGTCACATGCTCAAAATTTGGACACTTAGCAACTCACTCATATTTATGATGGTTGCAGTGTCCCGGCATCATGTGGTCACCCTTTGTGACCTTCTGACAAGCAAAGTCAATGGGGGAGCCAGATTTACTTAACAACCATATTACTAATTTAACAGCTGCAGTGGTTCAACTGTGGAAAGAAAGACTGCAAAATGGGGCAAAACTCACTTAACAATTGTCTTGCTTAGCAGTGGAAATTTTGGACTCAATTGTGGTCGTAATTCAAGGACATACACACACTCCAAATCTCTCTTGAAAAATTTGGGCCTTTGAAGTGTGTCTAACAGATTACAGTGTAAAAAAAATTGAAATACTCTATTTTTCAGAGTATAAGTCGCACTTCCCCCCCCCCCAAAAGAGGTTGAAAATTTGGGTACGTCTTATACTCCGAATGTAGCTTTTTTGAATCTTTTTTTCAGCCCTAATGAGGCCCTAGCGAGTAAAGCGATCTTGCATGCTTTTTTGCCTGCTTTTCTCAGTGCTTCTCTCTCCAAAGATCTGTGCTTTAGAAGCTGTTTTTAGCCCTAACAAGGTGTTAGCAAATGAAGCGATCTTCCGCGCTTCACCTGCTTTTCTCAGTGCTTCTCTCGCCAAAGATCAGCTGTGTTTTAGAAGCTTTTTTTTATCCCAACCCAGTGTATGTGAGCGCACGCGCGCTCTCAAAACCAGCAAAATAATGTGACAAAGCTGACCAGACTAAGGATGCTAGCCAGATGAATGTCTGGTAGGCAGATTTTTTTCCCCCTATTTTCCTCCCCAAAAATTAAGGTGTGTCTTATACTCCAGTGCATCTTATACTCTGAAAAATATGGTTATGGTTATTTGGAAAAACATGCAGTTAAGTATCAGTCTGAAGTACTTAATCAACACCAAGTACTTTGACTAGACCTGAGGTATGGAAGGGAAAATGGCCTGGAAAATCATTTGTGGGTGAGATAAAAAAGTACAACTTTGATGTACTCTTTTAAAGAAGAAAAATGGCTAGCCTTGATTAAGAAATAATCTTACTCAAGAAGATAATTAAGAATCAGAGCTTTAAACAGAGAGATATTTACTCAAAGATTTAGTGACACCACCCCATTGTTGGGAAATAAAGAGCAGAAAACTTTCTTGTGAATAACAAGTAAAGGAGGAAGTTTGAGTAGTTGAGTAGTTTGGCTAGTACAGATTGTGATTGAGGGGTACCTTGTACATAACTAGGCTGCATACCTAGCCTGAATACCTAGCTAGGCTGCATACCTAGCCTGAGACCAAAAGGAAAAAATCTGCTTAGAGTGTGCCTGTGTGATAGGATCATGGCTAACATAGCTGAAGAGGATAAATGGGATTAGAATGGGCTAGTAAGGAGGAGATTTATGGATCAAGCAGAAGGCTGCAGTGACAAACACATTTGTTTTAACTGAAGGAGAATGGATGAATTGTTTGAATGTGTTCTGCACTTCTGAACTTTACTGCTTCCTTCAAGAAACCTTTCTTGTTGGGAGGAGGAAGAGACAATTAACCAGCAGTTTATATTTTTCTTATTGGATAGAAGGAGATAGAAAGAAAATTGCCTTTTAGAGTTCCCTGCTGGTTGGAGAGTTGACAGCAGGTTTGTTTATAGTGATTTGAATAGAAACTAATAGGTTGTTGTTTGGGAAAGTTGCATCCTGGCAAGGACATTCACATCAGGAAGCTTAAGGAAGCCAAAATGGCAGGCACAGTAAAGATTGAACCAGGGGTGAAATCCAGCAGGTTCTGACAGGTTTTGGAGAACCGGTAGCAGAAATTTTGAATAGTTCAGAGAACCAGCAAATATCACCTCTGGCTGGCCCCAGAGTAGGTGGGAATGGAGATTTTGCAATATCCTTCCCTCAGGAGTGGGGAGGGAATGGAAATTTTGCAGTATCCTTCCTTTGCCATGCCCACAAGCCACACCACCAAGCCATGCCCACCAAGCCACGCCCACAGAACCGGTAGTAAAAAAAATTGGATTTCACCACTGGATTGAACCCCCTCTTTCACATGCGTCAATATTGTTTGTGTGTGTAAAAAGGGATGGGACTTCAATCCATGGTAATGCCTGCAATTTTGCCCACTAGCCCCAGCTACATGCTCCTGCTACCGGGTCAGTTTCTTCAACACTATAGTGTTGTGCTATTGTGTGAAAAACAATGCTACTGGGAGCCATGCATATAAGGGAAACATTTTCTCAAGGCAAGCATGAGACAAGTTCATGCATCTGAGTTGATAAGAAAATAGTTTGGCCCTGTGTTCTTTCATGCCATTTTTCTCTTTACTCCCCTAAAGTCTAAACTAAAACTATGGTATTTTGTTGGGATCTCCCATTTGTATTAATCATCAACCATAGACAGCCAGTAACACTACAATTTGCTCACCTTGTACTGCATCTCCAAGGGATTCTAAACACATTTGAAACTCCATGTGATGTAAGAATTAAGACCAAGCTAACATCATTAGGTGCTGGTAAAATCAGAATAACTATCACAATTTACCAGATCAGAAATATGAATTCAGAAATGATACCTCCAATTCACAGTGAACTCTAGAATATTTGTTGTTTGTTTAAATCTTTCCTTTTTTTAATTAATTAATTGTAATCCATTTAGTAGTTAAAATCATCTTCCTATCCTGTTTTGGATTTATTGCCTCCACTTTGGCAAAGCTGAAATGTTTCTGTATATTGATGCTGGTGTGTTTATACATCTTTTTTAATAAACAAGTTGGGTGTGCTGGTTATGAAAAATTCAACCACCTACTTTAATTATGCATCATAGTATCTATCTCTTCACCCCAAACATAGCAGAAGGAAAGATGTAATACATGAGTCATAAAGTCATATCATTACTCTAGCCATGAAATACCTACTGATTTAAAAAGGAAAAAAAGAAATATTTTGAAGCAGATTCATAGGGCACTATTCCAAAACTGTTAGTTAGATAATTCAAGCAATCAGATATCTTGGTGAATGAAATTTCTTTTCAGAAACAGCTAAGATTTTAGGAAGAGACTCATAAATCTGATCACATTGATAGGACACACTTTTCCTATACAATTCTGATTCATATTGAAATAGAAAAATGTGTGGACATTTGGTTGTAGGTGGGCATTCATCAGTTTGAATTTTGGACAGGAAGAATGTAAACCCAGATGGTGGACAGCTTGAGACACTCAGTCAAAAGGCAAATATTTTGGCACAGAAAACGTCAAAACTCACGTGCCAGTTATTAACCATTTCATCTGTGAACATTTGGGTGCAAATATCTATCATATTCATTTATTTATTAGATACATTGACCTTAAACAATGTAAAAGAGCTAAAAGTCAATTTGAAACCAACAAAATGTTAATAGATGACAAAATGCAGTAAGAGCTGCAAAAAAGAACAACAGATAAACAAAAATCAAAGAAATCAATACAGCGATGTACATTACCAATTCTTTCAGGTAGAATTCTATGGAGAGGAAAGCAGTACTGCTGTGGCTTACACTGAGAAAAATATTCAATAGAATCCATACACACTGTGCAGTGCATGGCAGCAACATATATCCTTTGGGGCTTTTTTCCCCCCTTTATTCCTCTACTCTGGAGAAACCATGGCATTTTTACAAGGTCTAGAACAACCATATTAAACTACAGATCAGACTTAAGACTTATTCCCAGTTATCATCATTAAAACTCATCATTAAAATCACCAGGACCAGATGGATTACACTCCAAGGTTCTGAAAGAACTGGCAAACGAGATCTCAGAACCACTGAACTATATATTTCAAAGATCCTGGATCACAGGGGAACTGCCAGATGATTGGAAAAGAGCTGATGTAGTTCCCATCTTCAAAAAAGGGAAAAAAATAGATCCAGAAAACTACAGACCTATCAGCCTGACCTCAATACCAGGGAAGATTCTGGAAAAAATAATCAAACAATGAATCACCAAACACCTAGAAGCAAACAAGTAATAACCAACAGCCAGCATGGGTTTGTCAGAAACAGATCTTGCCAGACTAATCTTATTGCATTCTTTGACAAAGTGACAAAATTAGTGGACCAGAGGAATGTTGTTGATATAATTTACTTGGACTTTAGTAAAGCATTTGATAAAGTAGACCATAACCTACTACTAGATAAAGTAGAAAAATGTGGGTTAGACAGCATCACCACCATATGGATTCCTAACTGGCTGACCAACTGCACTCAACATGTAGTCCTCAATGGACTACATGGGGAAGTATCAGTGGAGTACCCCAGGGCTCTTTTTAAGGCCCAGTGCTCTTCAACATCTTCATCAATGACTTGGACAAGGGGATAGATGGGCTCCCGGTGGTCTTCCGGGTGCGCTTCAAGGTCTTGGTTACCACCTTTAGAGTGCTCCATGGCTTAGGACCGGGATATCTATGAGACCACCTTCTACCACCAGTAGCTTCTCACCGACGAGTACGCTCCCATAGAGAGGGGCTCCTCAGGGTGCCGTCGGCCAAACAATGTCGACTGGCGGCCCCCAGGGGGAGAGCCTTCTCTGTGGGAGCACCCGCCATCTGGAATGAGCTCCCCCCGGAGATACGGAGGATCCCGGACCTGCGCGCTTTCCGCCATGCCATCAAAACATTTCCTTTCCAGCAGGCCGGCCTGGCCTAACCTCTCTTTTAAACTTTTTTTAAAATTTTTAAAATTTCTAAATTTTAAATTTGTCTTATGAATTTGGGGTGTTTTAAATTTCGTTCTCTGGGCCAATTATTTAATTGTATTTTAATGGATTTTAACATTTGTATTATATGTATTTTATTTGGCTGTTCACCGCCCTGAGTCCTTCGGGAGTAGGGCGGTATACAAATTTAATAAATAAATAAATAAATAAACTCATCAAATTTGCAGATGACACCAAGCTGGCAGGAATAGCCAATATTCCAGAAGATAGGCTCAAGATACAGAACGATCTTGACAGACTTGAACATTGGGCGCTATCTAACAAAATGAAATTCAACAGTGAAAAAAGCAAGGTTCTACATTTAGGGAAGAAAAACAAAATGCACAGGTACCATATATGTGGTACCTTGCTCAATAGTAGTAACTGTGAGAGGGATCTTGGAGTCCTAGTGGACAACCATTTAGATATGAGCCAGCAGTGTGCTGGCCAAAAAAGCCAACACAGTTCTGGGTTGCATAAACAGAGGGATAGAATCAAGATCACATGAAGTGTTAATACCACTTTATAATGCCTTGGTAAGGCCACACTTGGAATATTGCATTCAGTTTTGGTCTCCATGATATAAAAAGATGTTGAGAGTCTAGAAAGAGTGCAGAGAAGAGCAACAAAGATGATTAGGGGGCTGGAGGCTAAACCATATGAAGAACGGTTGCAGGAACTGGGTATGTCTAGTTTGATGAAGAAAAGGATAAGGGAGACATGATAGCAGTGTTCCAATATCTCAGGGGTTGCCACAAAGAAGAAGGAGTCAAACTATTCTTTAAAGCACCTGAGGGTAGAACAAGAAGCAATGGGTGGAAACTAACCAAGGAGAGAAGCAATTTAGAACTAAGGAGAAATTTCCTGACAGTTAGAACAATTAATAAGTGGAACAACTTGCCTGCAGAAGTTGTGAATGCCCCAACACTGGAAATTTTTAAGAAGATGTTGGATAACCATTTGTCTGAAGTGGTGTAGGGTTTCCTGCCTGGGCAGGGGGTTGGATTAGAAGACATCCAAGGTCCCTTCCAACTCTGTTATTCTATTCTATTCTGTTCTAAAACTGATGCCCATGTTTGATCTCTGATTACTGAAAGGATCTAGATAATCTGCTTTCTCTAGGACACTGTGCAATTGTAATCCCCAAACTCTCTTTACCATTTTTCCTAAAAAGAGAAGGTTAGAGACCAAGCAAATAGCTTTTTTTAAAAAAAATCAGCAAAATCTATGTTACATGTAATTTTGCACTTTTATTTGTGTGGAAAAGTATCATTAGAGTTGTATAGTCTACTTTGGACCTACTGAACAAGAGATGCATCTCAAAATCAGAAAAGAAGATTTCCAAAATAAAATTTCTTTAATAGTAGTACCAAATAGTAGTAACCCAAAAAGGCAATCAACTTGTTAGGTTAGGCTGGGTGTCCGCAACCCGTAGCTCTGGAGCCGCATGTGGCTCTCTCAGCCCTCTGCTGAGGCTCCCAACACTGCTGCTACTGCCGCCTCCATGGCCTGCTTGCTGCTCTTGCAGCACCTTGCGCAACACAGTGAAAGTTAGTGCACTTCACAATGGGGGAGACTGGGTCCTCTCCTCCTCCTAGAGCCCATTATGATGCGGAGCCACAATGCTACCCTGCCCCAATCACCTCTGGCAACAGCAGTGCTATTGGCTATGTCTCGGGGCGGGCCAGTGTCTCGGGGCAAAGAGCAGGTCATGTATCCAGTATCAACCAAGTAGTAGCCAAGTGGCCAGAAGTAGCCACCCACCATTTCCTGCTGCAGTCGGCAGAGAGAGAGAGAGAGAAAGAGAGAGAGAGAGAGAGAGAGAGAGAGAGAGAGAGAGAGAGAGAGAGAGAGAGAGAGATTCGGCTTGATTTGGCTCTGTCTGCTCCCCTCTCTTCACCTTTGCCTAGTTTTGCAAGGATACAGTGGATGCTTCCTTGTGAAGGGGGGGTGGGCGTCCCATACTTTGCCTGCCAAGCATTTTCAGGAGCATCCAGGGACTATATTTTCCAGCCACTTTGGACTGAGTTACAGGATGCGTATGCATGCCTTTGTGAGTATGCTGCTGCTTGGGATGATGCTTCCTTGAAGTGCGTGCGGCGATCTAAGCTGGCAACCTCATGGTACTGTGATGTAACAGCCTGACAGTCACTCCTTTTGCAATGCAAGGTTTATTTTTGTATCTTTCCAGAGACAA
Organism: Pituophis catenifer annectens; assembly: GCF_029215685.1. Lineage (NCBI taxonomy): Eukaryota > Metazoa > Chordata > Lepidosauria > Squamata > Colubridae > Pituophis > Pituophis catenifer. The sequence goes on from NW_027256884.1 coordinate 89,948,816, forward strand.
ATTTCCTTACAGTTATTCCTTGGGTGTGTGGGTTGGGAAGTGGGGGTGGGGAGTGGGAGAGAGGGAGAGAGGGAGGGGGAGAGAAAGAAAGAGACAGAGAAAGAAAAAGAAAAAGAAAGAGAGAGAGAGAGGTGAACAACACATTCAAGGCCAGGTGCGGCAAGAGATGGCCGGGAGGGGAGGGGTGAGCGGGGCCGGGTGGGGCAAATAATTTAACAATTTGTTCTCTGCCCTAATGACCAGCTGGGTAGACATGGCTGGGGCAGTCATGTGACTGGGTGGGAGTCACACCAATTGTTAAATTATTGGCTCCCGGTGTTTTCTTTTTCTGTGGGAAACAGGTCCAAATGGCTCTTTGAGTGTTGAAGATTGCAGACCCCTGGGTTAGGCTTACTATGAATGCAAGGCCACAAACAAACAAATATGCTGACTCTTCTAATCTCTTAGATTGGGATCCTAATTCTGACTACTTTCATCTTGACTCCTTAGCATTTGAAAATAAAATTTTAAAAAACTCCATCCATTTAGCAGTTTCAATTATGAGAAACTGAATTAAGAAATGAAGTTACATGGAACTGTTGATGTCAAAGCAAGATTTGGAAGACAAAGAAAGAACTTCGGTAGCATCACCTGAAAATTGGTCATATATGCAAAACAAAACTCAAGGATCACTGACAATGACAAATTGACAAATTTAGCAAAAATTGGAATGTAATAAAGATCAGCAATCTGCATGAAGTGTCAAAACAAAACTTTTCATCATCTAAAGTAGGATGTCCAAATTGTGCCCACTGGCCAGATGAAGGCTTGAATGGCTAGTAATGCAGTCACACAAGATAATAAAAAAAATATTTAAAAATAAAGTAAGTTTGTTATTTATATACAGTAATTATCCTACATATTTTATATGTGATCCAATGCAGCTCAGGCAAGCCAAAAAGCAACCATGATCTAAAATATCCAAAACAAATAGATAATCCTGGCACATTTAGGAGCAAAGTGGTATAGACTAATGAATTAAATTGAAATGTTTGGTCACAATCCATACAATGTACATTTGGAGAAAAAAGAGTATAATATTTGTGAAAAATAACTTTAGCAATTGCTAAGCATACAAGTGAAGGTATTTGGAGTTGTGTGGCAACCAGTGACACAGGAAGCACTGTGTGGATGAAAAGAAAATGGATCCAACTAAAAATTAGCACAAGTTAACATATATGCTATGATGGTAGATGGATTCATTTAGATCTGTGATGGTGAACCTATGGCACGCATGCCACAGGTGGCATGCAGAGTCATATCAGCGGACATGCAAGCTCAGCTCTGGCGTGCATGTGTGTTCTGGCTAGCTGATTTTCGGGCCTTCTGGGCCCACAGGAAGTAGGGAAACAGCTTGTTTCCTGCCTCCGGAGGGCTGGGTGGGAAAAGGCCCATTTTTCGTTTTCCCCAGGTTCCAGAAACTTTCTAGAAGCCTGGGGAGGGCAAGAACAGCCTTCCCCACCCCACCAGAAGTTGGAAAACGGGCCATTTCTGGCTTCAGGACAGTCTCCAGGGGTTGGGGAAGGCTGTTTTCACCCTCTCCAGGCTCCTAGAAAGCCTCTGGAGCCTGGGGAAAGCAAAAAATGAGCCTACCATGCCCAGCGTGCCATTGCATGCCAAAAGCAGGGGGAGTGTGGGACGATTGTGCGTGCATATGCGGAGGGCGGGGCGCATAAAATTATGGGTGTGGGCATGCGACCTTGCGACCCCGTTTTTGGCAGGCGATGGCAAAAAGATTAGCCATCACTGATTTAGGTACACTTCTTGAAAATGCAGAATCAAATGAAACCTTCAATTTCTTCTCCATTTTACTATATGCAAACAGGACAAATCATCCTCTGAGCAATGAAAGAAGTAACATAAAAATATGTTGTTCATTTATTGAATAAGCAATCACCATCATTCTGAATTACTCACAAATCCAAAGTTAATATAATAAAATAAAGCATTATTACAATCCAAAAAGATAAAAATGAAAAAAAAGCCAAGTCTATAAACTAAAAAACAATGCAAATAAAATTATATTAATTTAAATTAAAATCTAAGAAGCTTAATTGTGTTACTTGCACATGGGAAACCTATTAAGGGTCTTCCACAAACACACAGCATAACAAAGAATTTCTTTTCAGACTTGCTTTTACTTACTGAGTCAGTAAATCACCTGTTCTTTTCAATCAAGTGCTATGTCATTTTTCTTCACTCATTCAGCACTGTCACTAATAGCGCAGATGTGCTGTTCATATATTAATAATAACCACTTGAAGAACTAAAAATAGTTTTTAGCATTAATTTTCTAGAACAGGAATGTAACATCTGGAAAATGACAGTATGGATTATTCATTGTACATTTTACATTTACACCTGCAAATTACATTTACAAATGTACATTCTACATTTTCAGTTTATTAAAATCATTATGCGATGAGTTTGGTTTTCAATTTATCCATCTTAGAAAAGAAAAAAATATTTTTCTCTAATTTCCTAATTTGTACACACACAACAGATGTGCAATCAGGAAATTTATTTCAAAGAAGTATAAAAATGACATGCTAACAGCTGCAAGCTTAACGGTCGCAAGCTTAAATAAGTAAATAAAACCAAAAGTAGAGTTGTTAATTATGCCGGCTGATATCTGTACTCTTCTTTCATTCCAGGATTTGCATTATGTTATTGTTTGATAGTGATTCAGTTTACATATTCTTCTGAACATGGAATGAATCAAAAGCAATAGTAGCTGTACCAGTCATAAATATAAGGAATCTAATATCCATAGATGCAGTAATTTTATCAGACAACTGATTTGATAAATCTGATGATGACAAGTTCCAAAACTTGTCAAGGATATTGTTAGGAAGAGGTAGAGGAGGGAAATGAGGCTGATTTTATAACTTCCCACACCCTTTATTCAAGTTGAGCTTTATTCAATACATAACAATGCTGGGTTGCATAAAGAATATAATCCTAAAGTTTGCTGAAAAAAGAAAAGCAAGAAAAGATTTGAACCTTTGTCATTGTGGCAGAATTTCCATCAGTTTCTTTCACTGACTGAAGATACCAATCATAAACTACAGGAGTAGAATATGTAGAGGCACTATTTTTGAAAGTTGGTAATAACTTTCATATCCAATTATGCAGATAAAGCTACATTCAAATTTACCATTAGGTTTAAAAAGACTGAACTGAGTAAATCCACATAAAAATGCAAGCTGAACTAAATATATCTCCCATCACTAATAATACATATTTGCTCTAGAACTAGTTAATATTTTTCTTTCTCTCTCAGAAAAGCACATTTCTCACATAATAGTGTGTGTAGCAACAGAAAACCTGCAACAATTTTATAACATTTCAGTTGGCTTAGAAGAACCCATATTTTAGGAGGGTTATTTTTCCTAAACCCAAATTCTTTCCAAATCTAAAAACAGAAAAGGACAGCTCCCAATCTGGTATCTGCTAAATGCAGGTAATAACAATGATACTTAGTCTATTTGCCCAGCTTGATCGTAAAATGTGGTACTGCTCTAATCTTCAAAGCATGATGCCTGCTGAAGCTAATGTTGTTGCAGCACAACTGTCACATCCCGCAATTACATTTTTACACCATGGATTGCTTCTATTACTAATTCTAATTTCAGTACTTGAAACCTATTTCTATGTTAGGACCTATCCTCCTCTCGCTTTTTCACAGATGTTTCCTATCTTTATAACTTATATAAAGAGAATGTCTTATGCTTTAAAAAATAGTAGATACCCACATTCAAAAAGGCTATGAAGTTGATTTGATGGTGTGAATAGAAGGGTAAGATAAGGTTTGTTTCTGTGCCTGAATCAGAAAAGCTTTAAATACTGCTCATTCTTTGTGATGGGTTTTCTAGTTATAAATCCATGCAGCATTTATACACCATGCATCAGTACTACAAGATTTCACACATATGGTTTGAAAGTAAAGTGTACACCAAGGAACAAATATAGCTGCAATAAACTACATCAGCAGAAAGACTGCAATAAGACTGTCAGCATGTAACAAGCTTATTAAGTATGTGATTTTATTATAAGGATATAAATTATACAGTAAAGCTTACATAAGTTAAGGCTGTGTCAAAATTACCCTAAAGAAAAAATAATAATAATCCCCAACCTGTAATAAAAGGGTAAGCAACAATGATAGACAATATATAGAAGTCCATGGATTTATGACCAGAACAGGCAATAAAAATAAGCAAATACAATTTCATTCCAACAGCAGACAGCTAGAGCTATAAATTTACTACAAATTCTGCACAAATGAAAGTTACAGTATTTCAGCTACTATATGTAAATTGTAATGAGTTATTTTGATTTTTATCCAAAAGACAAATTCTCATTTGATGTAGTTCAGTACTTCAGTCTGTACATTATTCTTTGTAGTACCGGGCTATGCAAACTTCATTTTTACAGCCATGTCTCCAAGATGCTTTATAGTAGTGGTACTCATCACTCTGTGGAAAAGGACAAAGAAAACCAGGATCAGTGTTCAAACAGTTGATATGAGGATTATTTATACCATCCACTAGAAACCAGTGTAGAACTGACTCAAAGGAAGTTTTTATTTATTTATTTATTGTTTATTTGTTTTTATCCCTCCTTTATTATTTGTATAAATAATCCCACGCAGCCGATATACCTAAAAGTCCTTCCTCCTTCTATTTTTCCCACAACAACTCTGTGAAATAGGTTGATCTACGAGACTGGTCCATAGATTGTCCATTGTAATTTGTAGCAGAAACAGACTATATTTTAATACTTGGAAAAAATAGTTTTTTATTTGCTGCCAAATACCAGAGGGATTATTAGAGGCTTAATAACCTGTTTTATCGCTTTTTTCTTTCAAAAGAAATATTTTTAAAAAAGGTGGTATGATCTTAGGGCAACACCTTTGGCTTTTAATAACTGCTGTTTACCTACAGAATTCAAAGTTTTCCTTTTTTTTTCCCTATACTGAGTCTTTTCATGATCATCCAGCCCAAAATTGATATTTACATATAAAATACACTTTCAAATTTGAACTGATTTTTCCAAGTTGAACAGGACAGTTCTGTAATATCCACTATAAACTCTTAATGTGAAAATATGGCATGTTTAATACTTAGGTGGGACACGTGTTTGCATAATTAGTAGATATCAATCTACACCTGAAGAAATCTTTTTTTTTTATTGAAAAAGTTTTACAATTACATTTTCTCCCCAATTCCCCCCCCAACCCTCCCTAACCCTCCCTAACCCCCCCTAACCCACCCCTCCCCCCTGGACTTCCACAGAATATAATCCAAATCAAAATCCCCTTTTTATAAAACTTGAACCCCTCCACCCCCTGTATATTTTTCACATCTTCACAAAATTCAAATATTTCTATCTTTATATAATACTTTCAGTTAAAAGCTATCTGATATTTCCTAGTTTGATATTTATTCTGCACATAATCTATCCACTTTTTCCACTCCCATTCATAAGTCTCTTGTGAGTGATCTTTTAAATATGCTGAAATCTTCGCCATCTCTGCAAAGCTGGCCATCTTCAAAGTCCATTCCTCAATAGTAGGCATAGCTTCATTTTTCCAATATTGACCTATCAGTAATCTCGCTGCTGTTATCATATACAATATCAACTTTGTTTCACCCAATGTAAAACCCTTAACTATACCCAATAAAAACAATTGTGGATAAAACTGAATTTTTTTCTTCAAAACATTCTGCATAACCGGAACTTCCGGTGGCTCCGCAGATCGTCGAGGACGGTCTTTATAGACCGCCAGCCACCCGATCTGTTAAAACCGCCCTGACAGCGCTAAACAGCTGTCCGGCGGTTTGAAAAAACTCTCCTTCGGGCAAAGAAGGAGAGGAGAGCCGGAGGGGGTGGGTAGAGCTCCCCGAAAGTCACTGGATTAATTCCAGGGACTCGGAGGGTGAGAGCTCCCCAGTTCACCCCTCCCATCGCTCCGGATCGCTGGTGCCTCTGTCTTCAGAGCAAGACGTCTGCGTCCAATTCTGCCGGCAAACAGTGAGTTTTAATGATTTCCAACAAGGCAGACAGAGCGGAAGCAAGAGTGCAAGCTTTTTAAGAGAAACAGAACTTAACTCTGTGAATACATTGTTGCAAACGGAGCTCTCTGGAGTTGGAGGCTGGGAGGAAGCCTTTGTTATGGGCGGAAGGGAAAGTGAAAGTTAAAAGGAAACTGCTTGTTAATAGCCCTCTGCCTGAAGAGAAAACTACTGGGTTTTGAGTATAGTTTGAAGAGAGGATTGTTTATTTTGGAAAAACTTTGGAATATACTTTCTAAGACTGTTCACAAGATTTTTTGGCTGTAAAAGGAAAACTTTTCTTTAAATAAAATGGCTGCTAAACAACTAAAGCCACCAACTTCTAAAGGGGGAGGAGGTTCCCCTGTAGTGACTCAAAAACAACAACTTCCGGCTGATACACAGTCACAAGACCTTAAAGAATTTATAATGGGTGCCCTGAATAATCAGACAGAAATGATGAAAGGATTCTCAGAGGAGTTAAAGAAACTTACAAGTGTGGTGGAGGAAAAACATGATGAAATAAGAGATGATATTGTTTATGCAGTTTCAGGATTGGCTACTCACATGTTAAAAATTGAGGAGAGAGTGCGGGAAATTGATGATGCTAATTTGGAGATTGCAACTAAACTGGGAGAGGTTATGATACAGACAGAGAAAGTGGATGACGAGATGGTTATGTTACAGTACAGGTCAATGGAATTTGCCCTGAGGCTGAGAGGTTTGAAAGAAAAGAGTGGTGAAAATTTAAAAGATGTTTGCTCCAATGCTTTAGCAGAGCTGATTCCAGAGAGGCCAGAAGATGTGGCAATTCAAATGGACAAAATTTACAGGGTCAATTCCTGGCTGGCAAAACAAAAGCAGCTACCAAGAGATGTGGTGATCTACTTTACAACAAGGAGAGTTAGAAATGACATTTTGCAAGCGTCTTATAGAAATAAGATTAAAGTGGAAGGACAAGAGCTGGTGGTCCTGAAAGAGCTTCCTCCTAAAATGTTAAGAGATAGAAAGCAGTTTGGCTTTTTGGTGAATGAACTAAGAAACCAGCAAATTCAGTACAGATGGGATGTCCCATTTGGGATAATAGTGCCATACGCTGGGCAAAGACATCGTTTAAACACAGTTGGAAAAGCAAAAGATTTTTATGCCAATGTTTTAAAGGCTGGAAGGCCACCCTCACCAGGGGGTGCTAGAAAGCAATTGGAAATTACTCAACAAGAGAAAGATGGAGGGCAACCACAAACCTATGCTCAAGTGTTAGCTGGAGGAGCTATTCTGGAAGAAGATCCATTACTGACTGGGGGTCCACCACCAACCTTGGAGTCATTAACGATGATTCAGCTGCCAAAAGATCAACGATTGACAAGGGCTACTTATAAACAACATATGGCACAACAGCCTCAAGATTCAACTCAACAAGCCCAAAAAACGCAAGCAGTGGGAGGAGCTAGGCCGAAGTCTAAAATGGCGGAGGAGGTTCAGCTGATGCTCTCGAAGCTTGGAACGCCCAGAGATGGCAAATAAATTTCTATCTTGGAATGTTAACGGTTTAAATTCTCCACAAAAAAGAAAGAAAATATTTCATTATTTGAAGCAATTTCAGAACGATGTTATTTGTTTGCAAGAAACGCATATTAAATCTTTAGATCAAAAGTACTTGATAAATTCGAAATTAGGTACACACTTTGTGGCATCAGCACCAGAAAAGAAAAACGGCCTAGTAATATATGTTAAAAGAGGCTTAGTGGCCAATTTAATTGAGGCTGATACTCAAGGTAGATATATTGCAGTTGAATTAACAACACAGAGTGGGAAGCTGCTTGTAATTGGGGTATATGCACCTAATCAACAACAAGATAAATTTTACAAACTTTTACATACTAAAATACTACAATGGGATTATAGATCCTTATTTTTAATGGGTGATTGGAATGGGGTATTAGATACCCAGAAAGATAAGAAAAGTCTTTCCAAGATCTCAATGCGTGCTAAGTTGCCTAAATCTTTTTTTGATATTTTGGAGGATATGGAGCTTAGAGACATTTGGAGAGAAAGGAACGTATTGGAGAGCGATTTTACTTTTTTCTCAGATAGGCACCAATCTTTTTCAAGGATTGATTTTATATTAACTACAAACGATCTTTTTTCTAGGGTGAAGAGTACGAAGATATGTCCAAGAACTTTAACTGATCATAGCCCGGTTTGGGTGGAACTAGAGCAGGAGAGAGGGGAAAGGAGGTCTTGGAGGCTAAATGAGAATTTATTCAGATATGAAGACAATTTGTGTGAGCTTAAAAAACAAATGAAAGAATTTTTTATTAATAATATGAACAAAGGAACTTCGATGGAGATGGTATGGGATGCGTGTAAGGCTTATATGAGAGGAACATTAATTTTTTTGAATAATAAATATAGATTAAAACAACAAAATAGACGGAAAGAGATAGAGGAGGAAATTAAAAAGAAGGAACAATTGCTTATAATTAATCCGGGAGATAAAAAGGCAAAAGATATGATTAATATTTTAAGAGAGCAATTTAATATGTTAATGGCGGGGCAAGTCGCAACTAGCATACAATATGCCAGACATAATACGTTTTGTAATGCTAATAAACCTGGGAGATGGTTGGCTTACACGATGAGGAAAAAACAGAAATCACGTATTATAGACAAAATAGAATTTAGAGGTAAAGAGATTTATCAACATTTGGAGTTTTATACAAAATTATATGCTAAAGAAGCAATTCAAGATGTTGATATTGATAGATATCTAAAGATGGAGATTCCTGAATTAACGTTGGAACAGAGAGATAGATTGAATCAACCTATAACTTCTGAGGAAATTGTTGGAGCAATTAAACAATTAAAAATAGGTAAGGCTCCGGGAACAGATGGACTAACAGCTGTTTATTATAAACATTTACAATCCGAAATGTTAGAACCATTAAAAATTTTATTTAATAAAATACAATTAGGAGGAGGAGTACCACCTTCTTGGAAAACAGCCTTTGTTTCACTAATTCCAAAGGAGGACCGAAATTCCATTAAGCCGGAGAATTATAGGCCAATTTCACTTCTGAATACTGACTATAAGATTTTTGCTAAAATATTAGCTAATAGACTAATGCCAGTTATGCAACAAATAATTCACAATGATCAATCTGGGTTTATAAAAGGTAGACAAATGAGATATAATGTTAGACAAATTGTAAACTTATTGGAATATTTGGAAAACATAATCAAGTCCCTGCAGCGTTTATATTCTTGGATGCAGAGAAGGCATTTGATCGTTTGAACTGGCAATTTTTGTTTAAAATAATAGAGAAAATGCACTTTGGGGAATATTTTACACAATCAATTAGAGCGATATACCAACAGCAATCAGCACAAATCATAGTTAATGGAGGTTTAACAGAGGCTTTTAAAATTGAGAAAGGAACAAGACAGGGGTGTCCTCTGTCCCCACTATTATTTATTTTGACTTTGGAGGTATTACTGAATAAGATACGTGATTCACAAAAATTGAAGGGTATTGTAATTAGACAACAAGATTACAGATTAAGAGCCTTTGCAGATGATTTGGTTATTACCTTATCTCAACCTATAGAGTCGGCTCCATATATATTGGATATAATTAATCAATATGGGAAAGTATCAGGATTTAAAGTTAATTCACATAAGACAAAGATGATAGTTAAAAATATGACTACATTTGAAAGAGACAAATTAGCAAGATTAACAGATTTTGAAATAGTTAAAAAGGTTAAATATCTAGGGGTATACATAGCAGCTTCAAATACAAAATTATACAAAAACAATTATGAGGTACTTTGGCAGAAGGTACAGAAGGATATGGAAAATTGGAAAAAATTACAGTTGTCTTTATTGGGAAGAATTGCAGCAATTAAAATGAATGTTTTACCTAGATTTTTATTTCTGTTCCAAATGATACCTGTGCTTAAGAAAGATGAAAATCTGAGAGAATGGCAGAAAGGTGTTAATACTTTTATTTGGGCTGGGAAAAAACCCAGAATAAAAATGAAAATTATACAAGATACACGTGAAAGAGGGGGTCTTAAAATGCCTAATTTAAGATTATATTATGAAGCAGCGGTTTTATCACAAATCAGTGATTGGTTTAATTTAACTGAGGGGAGAATTTTGAATTTAGAAGGTTATGATTTGTTATATGGATGGCATGCCTATTTGTTATATGACAAAAAAGTGGATAAAGTATTTAAGGTTCATATATTAAGAAATGCTTTGTTAAGGGTTTGGAAAAAATATCAATATAAGTTAAATTATAAGATACCTTTATGGGCAAATCCTAGACACGCAATAGAAAATATAAGTATAGAACAAAAACAGGAGGTGATTACCTATAAAGAGCTTCTTATTATGGAAAGGGGGGTAATGTACTTGAAATCTTTAGATATACTGAGAGAAGAAGGTATAACTTATACATGGTTTCAGTATGGTCAACTTCAAGCTAGATGGAAGGAAGATCAAAAAATTGGCTTTGTGCAAAATGAGGAGAATCTGGTAAAACAAATTAGAGATCAAAAACAAATGCATATTAAAAGGTTGTATAATGCTTTATTGGAAATAGATTCTGAGACGGAATTGGTTAAAGACTGTATGATTAAATGGGCACAAAATTTTCAAGAGCCAGTAATGATGGAAACTTGGGAAAAGATTTGGATTAGAAATGTGAAATTTACACAAGCACAAAATTTAAGAGAAAATTTTTATAAAATGTTTTATAGATGGCATTTAGATCCTAAAAAATTATCATGTATGTATTCTAATGTGCAAGCTAAATGTTGGAGATGTGACTGTGATGATGCAACTTATTATCATATATGGTGGACTTGTAGAAAAATCAAAGCATTTTGGATAAAGATTTGGTGGGTGATGCAGAATATTCTCAAAAAGAGACTGAAATTTACCCCACAGTTGTTTTTACTGGGTATAACTACGGACTGTACAGTTGCAGAGACTAAATTGATTTTGAACCTGATAACAGCAGCAAGATTGTTGGTAGCACAATACTGGAAGAAGGACTTTTTGCCTACTATTGATGACTGGATATTGAAAGTAACTAATTTAGCTGAAATGGCTAAAATTTCAGCATATCTGAAGGATCACACACAAGAAAGGTACATACAGGACTGGAGAAGATGGATAGATTATATACAAAATAAGTATCAGACCAAAAAATATCAAATAGCTTATGAATGATTTCTTTTATTTGTATAAGCGTTATATAAGTGACATTAGAAGTATTATGTTTAAGAAATAGGATTTTATATATGGGGGGTTAAGAACTTTTTTTTATAGGGATGTTAGTTTAATGATTGGTTATGCAATTTAGATTATTGTTAAAGATCAATAGAAATACCTTGTGTTCTGCTCTGGGAAGTCGGGGAGGGGGAGGGGGGTTGGGGGGGGTTGTGGGGAAAATATGTTTGTTTTTAAAACTTTTTCAATAATAAAAAAAAAAAAAAACATTCTGCATAACCCACCAAATTTTTATCCAAAAAGCCTTCACTTTCTTACAAGTCCACCACACATGATAATATGTGGCATCTAGGCAATCACATCTCCAGCATTTTGGTTGAACATTAGGGTACATGCACAACAATTTCTTAGGATCTAAATGCCATCTATAAAACATTTTATAAAAATTTTCCCTCAAATTCTGCGACTGTGTAAATTTAACATTCTGAACCCATATTTTTTCCCATGTTTCCAACATCACTGGTTCTGCAAAATTTTGTGCCCACTTAATCATGCAATCTTTAACCAATTCAGTTTCTGAATCCCTTTCTAACAAAACATTATAAAGCCTTTTAATATGCATTGGACCTTTCTCTTTTATATGTCTAACCAATTCTTTCTCATGCATCATTATACCAATTTTTTGGTCCTCTTTCCATCTCAATTGAAGTTGATTATACTGTAACCAAGTTAAATTAATCCCTTCTTCCAACAGCGTTTCTAAAGTCTTCAGTTGCCATCTGCCCGCACCTGCAAAAAGAACTTCTTTATATAAACCCCCCCCCCCCGAGTGACATTATATTTGTATTCCACATGATACGACCAAGATCCAGCCATAGCGGTATTTTGTAATCCCATTTGATTCAGTGCTTCTTCCAAACTCTCATCAAGGAGTCTCTAAGTATGTGGCTTTTAAATACTTTATCCACTTTGTTCTCATAAAATAAGTAAGCATGCCAACCAAATTCAAGATCAAAACTTTCTATATTCAATATTCCAGTCTTTTTCCTTCCAAACCAATCATTTGCTTGGGTCAAAGCTGCTGCTTCATAATATAATTGTAGGTTTGGAAGTTTAAGACCTCCCCTTTCTGGAACATCTTGCATAATTTTCAGTTTCACTCTCGGTTTTTTCTCGTTCCAGACAAACTTATTCAGTCCACTTTGCCATTCTTTCAATTGTTTATCACTTTTAAGCACCGGAATCATTTGAAAAAAAAAAAGAAATCTTGGCAAAATGTGCATCTTAACTGCTATTATTCTTCCAAGTAAAGACAGCTGCAGTTTTTTTCCAAGTCTCCATATCTTTCTGTACATCTCGCCACAACACCTCATAATTATTTTGAAACAGTTTCATATTTGATTCTGCAACCTGAACTCCTAGATATTTAACTTTTGGTACTATCTCAAAACCTGCCTTGCTTTCAAGTTCGTGTTTTCGATCATATTTTTAACTATCATCTTAGTTTTTTTCTGGTTCAATCTAAATCCTGATACTGTACCATAATCTTTTATAATGTCTTTCATCTGGATTATTGATTCCATCGGCTGTGTTAGGGTAACAACCAGATCATCTGCAAATGCCCTTATTCTGTAATCCTCTTGCCTTATCACTATTCCTTTCAAGGTACTCGAGTCCCGTATTGTATTCAACAAGACTTCTAATGTTAAAATAAATAACAATGGGGATAACGGACAACCTTGTCTTGTTCCTTTTTCAATATTAAAATCTGTTGTCAAACTTCCATTAATAATAATCTGTGCCTTTTGTTCTTATAAATTGCTGAAACCACCTATATAAATTGATCCCCAAAGCCCATCTTTTTTAAAGTCTTTAATAGAAAATTCCAATCCACTCTATCAAAGGCCTTCTCCGCATCCAAGAAGACCAGCACTGCAGGGATCTGTTTATTCTTCTCAAGATATTCCAGTAAATCTATAACTTGCCTTACATTGTCCTTTATGTATCTGCCTTCTATAAATCCTGCTTGGTCACAATGAATCACCTCTTGAATAACTGGCATCAACCTGTTGGCTAATACTTTTGCAAATATTTTATAGTCATTATTCAGAAGAGATATTGGTCTAAAATTCTCAGGTTTTTTAGGACCTATTTGCTCTTTCGGTATCAATGAAATATAAACTGTTTTCCATGATGGGGGTATTTTACCCCCTTGTTGTATACTACAAAATAAATCTTTAAGATGCTCAATCATTTCTGTTTGCAAAGTTTTATAGTACACTGCAGTTAAACCATCCGTCCCAGGAGCTTTAGCTGTTTTCAATTGTTTAATTGCGGCAATAATCTCCTCGGCTGTTATAGGATAATTCATTCTCTCCTTTTGTTGATTGGTAATTTTTGTAACTCTTTTATTTTCTAGATATTTTTCTATAAGTCCATTCTGTGTGTCATCTTTGGCATATAATTTAGTGTAATAATCTACAAAAACTTCTTTAATTAATTTTTGTTGAGAAATTTCCTTCCCTCCAATATCAATACTATCAATAATCCGTGTACTCTGCTTCTTCCTTAGTGTATAAGCCAACCAACTGCCCAGTTTGTTAGCGTTACAAAATCTGTTGTGTTTTGCAAATTGTAAATTTGTTGCTGTTTGTTCCGCCATGAGCATTTGAAATTGATCTTTCAGAAGTTTCATAGCTCCACGTATTCTTTCATCTGTTGGGTTTTTTATAAGTAACTGTTCTTTATTCTTTATTTCTGCTTCCATTTCAGATCTTTTCTTTTGTCGATTCAATTTGTGTTTAGAGTTCATATGAATGAGTACCCCTCTCATATACGCTTTACTCGCATCCCACACAATTTCAATAGGGGTACCCTTATTCAAATTCATTTCAAAAAATTCTTTCATCTGCTTTTTAAGTTCTGTTATATTTTTTTCATATCTAAACAAATTTTCATTTAATCTCCATGATCTTCTCTCAGTCTTTCCCATCTCAATTTCTATCCATACTGGGCTATGGTCGGTTAAAGTCCTTGGAAAAATCTTTGTTCTTTTTGTTTTTACAAGTAAATCAGCTGATAGTAAAATAAAATCAATCCTAGAAAAGGATCTTTGTCTATCTGAAAAAAAAGTAAAGTCCAATTCTTTTGGGTTATGTATTCTCCAGATAATTCCAAATCTTCTTTCATATCAAAAAAAGTCTGTGGTAGTCTAATCCTTGACTTCGCCAAACTCTTTTTATCTATTTTAGAGTCAATTACTCCATTCCAATCTCCCATGATTAAAATAGATCTATAGTCCCATTGCAGTATTTTAGAATACAAAGTTTTATAAAAATTATCCTGTTGTTGATTAGGAGCATAAATTCCGATCACTAGAATTAAGCCACTTACTGTATGCAGTTCAATTGCTATAAACCTACCACCTTCATCTGCTTCTATAATTTTAGCTGACAATCTTTTATTTATATAAATTACCACGCCATTCTTTTTTTCCAAATTTGAGGCTATAAAGTGTGTTCCTAATTTTGAGTTTATCAAATATTTTTGATCTTGTGTTCTAACATGAGTTTCTTGTAAACAAATTATATCATTATTAAATTGTCTCAAGTATGTAAATAATTTCTTCCTTTTCTGTGGTGAATTTAGTCCGTTCACATTCCAAGATAAAAACTTAATCGTCATGTAGACTTTTTTGAAGCGACGAGCAGAATTGCCGAATATCTTCCGAATCGGTAGTCTTCGGCTTTGCTCCCCCCATGGCTTCACATTCTTGTATATTACTCTTGACTCCCTTCTTGTATTGTTGTGGCTTGGGCCTTTCCTGTTGTTGCTTTTCTTTAAGTTGCTTAGAAATTGCTCAAGTTACATGCTGATCTTTAACTTCACACAACTTCACACGGGCTAGGTCCAAGGCCACTTCTCTTGTAGTCTTAGGTGGTTCAATCACAATTTTCAAAGGAAGGTCTAGCAGGGGCTCATCCAGAAAACCTCCTGTAGCTCCTACATTTCCGCTGCCTCTGGTTCCACCTGCTTAAGCTGCTCTTCCATCTCTTGCTGAAATTGCTTCTCCTTATCACTCTCCTTTATCTCCAACACAGTAGATGTACGTGGGGATGGTGAACTCTCTTTAAAAACATTAGAATAAAATTGTTCTGCCTTCTCAACAGTGTTTAATCGATATCTTTCTCCATTATACCTCAGGATTATGCCAGTTGGAGCATCCCACTGAAATGGAATTTGTTGTTTTTTTAATTCATTCACTAAAAATCCAAAATCTTTTCTATCTTTTAACATCTTAGGTGGTAGCTCTTTATAAACTCCAATCTGAGTTCCCTCCACTTGCACAGCAGAGAGAAAAGACTTTTGCAAAATATCGTTTCTCATTCTTCTGTCTGTGAAATATATCACCACATCTCTAGGCAATTGTCTTTGTCTGGCCACCCACGAATTCACTCTGTAAATTTTATCCATTTTGTAAAAAATCTCTTCAGGGCTAATCTTTAACAACACAGGTAGAGCATCAGCACAAATCTGTCTCAGGTCTTGTCTATCGTTCTCTTTTATGCCTCTCAGCCTTATAGCGAATTCCATGGACCTGAACTGCATCATTGTAATTTCATTTTCAAATCTCTGCATTTTATTATCAGCATCAAAAATTTTATAATCAGTTTCCTTCATTTTAACATTCATTTCTGATTTAAATTCTTCCACCTTAGCATCCGTTTTAATAATTGCTTCTGACAATCCAGACACCACTGTCATTAATTTTTTAGTCACCTTATCATATTTCTCTTGCACCACCTCTTTAATTTCTTTAATCTCCTGCTTAATTTCCTGTTGTGATTTTTCAAATTTCTCATCCAGAGCCTGAGTAATAAAATCCTTTAAACTTTCAAAATCAAACTCTTTTTTCTGGCTCTGCTGGCTGGGAGGCTGCTGTTCAGGTTTACGTGTGGGGGATCCCCTCCCTGCCGCCTTCCCTTCCTGTTTGGTCTGCTTAGAAGCCATTCTGCCACGTAGGCTAGCTTTTCCAAAAAAGGAGATCCTTTTTCCTTTTCCACCACCACAAAGTCCTCTAAAAAATTCCCCCAGGTTTAATCAGATTGGGGATGAGATTAAAATTGAAGCAAGATCAGGCTTGTTTTAAAAGAATTTTTCCTTTCTTTTCCTCCTTGTTACAGACAGCACAACTTTATAGCTAGTTGAAATAACGTTGCTAATCCACTCTCACTTTCAGCTCGTTAACGCTAAAGCCGGGCACCATTTTCAAGCAACTTTCTCTCACTCACGCTTCTACTTTGAATCATAGGGGTAGTAATACTTGCATTTTCGAGGTTTCGAGGTTTTGAGGTTCAAGTTGTTATCTCCCCCTGGTTATTTGAGTTTACTTTGTTTAAATAGAGAGGTTGCTCCTGCCGCCTTGCTCTGTGCTGGGCAGACTCGTCCCACGCTGTCCGGAGTCTCGGCGAGCTGAAAGGGAGCCGCGCCTGTTTCCTCCCCAGAAACAGCTGTCTGGGGGCTCACAGGGGCTCAACCTGCTTCTCGCCCACTGTCTTCCACAAATCCTTTGGATTTGGGAACTTCCGAGCTGCTTCTCTGGATCGAAGCAGCTCTAACAGGCAGCGGGGCTGGCGGTCCAAAAATGGGACCGTCTTTTCCAACACCTGAAGAAATCTTAAAGCCATCACAATTACTGAAAATTGACCACAGAAATCAACTATAGTGATCAATTGATTATGTGTCATCAAGTTGGTGTCAATTCTTAGCTACCTCAGAGACAAGATTTTCCATGATCGTTTGCCCATATTGCACTCTTTAAAGTCTTTCAATGGAATAGCCACTATAGCCTCTGTAATGTAATCCCATCCACCTTGATTTCAGTCATCTTCTACTCTTTCCCTCTACCTTTCTTAGAATTAGAGCTAGATCAGTCTAGGTCAGATGGCTAACCTTTTCCGGACAGAGTGTCCAAAGCAAACGCCCAAAATGCAATGTGCACACGGCCCATGCGCATGCAACCCTGTGCATGCATGTGTGTCCCCTGCACATGCACCCCCATACACACATGTGCCCCCTGCATGCACCCCACCCACTCATGCGCGCCCCCATGCTTGTGTGCAAGGCCTCCCTGCATGTTCCCCACCCCACCCGCGTCCCCATGTATGCACGGCAGGACATGAAGACCAACTGGCTGGCAGGAGGCATGTGCGCATGTGTGGTGGAGCTGAACTGGAGCAACAGTTCGCATGCCCACAGAGAGGGTGCTGTATGCTATCTCTGGCATGCGTGCCATAGGTTCGCCATTACGGGTCTAGGTTGTTTTGTTCAATGCATCATTTGTTTGTTTCTTAACTGTCCACTGTATTATTGGGAGTCTTCTTCAGGCATCACTATTCTTCCTATCCTCTTTCTTCAAGGTCTATTTAATCAACTCTTTGATAACCTCTTGTTAAGATTCTTCTTGAAATGTTTGTCAATCTTGGATTTGCCTTTTTTTCACTTTTTGACCATTTCCACAATTTGTTCTTCTAACCAGTTTACGTTCTTGTGTTTCTTCATCTTTGGCAGTCTATTCTCACTTTCATTCTTAACAACTTAAGATCATTTCTCATGTTCTCTATCAATTAGGTTCAGGACTTCAAAGTGATTTTTGATGTTCTCTTTGAAAATGATGACTATATGTTCAATATCATATCATGGAAATTGAGTGTCTTTCTTTGTTAGATCAACTTGGAGCTTGCACATGCGCAGGTCATGATGTCTTCAACAGTCAGTACTTGGCCATTTTTTGATATTATATTTAAGCTTCTCAACATTTCTTTAGCAATACTATAGTCAATTTGATTTCTGTATGTTCATCTGATGTGTTCATCTATAAAAATATTGTTTAAAATATTTTTTAATTAAAGATTACAATTAGAATCTATTGTTAACATGTTTTGTTCATTCTGTAGTAGCATGTCAAATCTGAGTATTCTTGTTCTTTAATTGTAATTTTTAATTTCTTTTGATTTCCTCTAATAGCCAATATTCAAAGTCCCATCTTATCATGTTTTTGTCCCAAAAAACAAAACAATCACAGTTTCCAATGGGAAGGATCCCTATAATTAATTTCAAATTCTTATTTCAAATCCATCTGCTTTTAATTTTCCAAAACCAACACTCTAAACACTCTTTTACTGAATATTCAAAAATATTTTTCTAAATCTGTAAACTCCTATTTAAAACATCTTCTATAATAAATAGATTCACCCAGTGAATGCAATAAAAATTTGCTGTTCCAAAGGTTCTTAATATTTCAAAATTAGTAAGAAGTGATTCCAATGGTGATTAAGAAATGACACTCAGTTGAACTTTTTGTCCATAAAGACTGAGTTATGACTGTGAGTTTAGATGGAATCCCTCAACTCCCAGCCACTCAACTCAGAAGCCGTCTTCAAAACTTCAGTTTCCTACAGTCTACTCATAAGAAGCAGCTGTCAGGACTTTGCATGGTTAGTAATCTTGCTATACCTTTCATAAATATAAAACAATGCCTTTCCTTGTTTCTCACGTCCTGAGTAGTAACTGCTGTGATTTTCTGACTGTAAGTCTCCAATCCCATTCCATCTCAATACACTCATGTCTAAATATTTTTATTTCATCTTTCATTGTGTTGATCTTTCCTGTTTTCATGCTTCTTACGTTCCACGTCTCTATTGTAATTCTGTCTTTGCAGCTTCAGATTTTCTTTTTCTGTCTAGGAACATTAGGATTCAAACATCCTGAAGGCTTTCATGTGGTAAACCCTATTATTATTCCAAAAGTTCCTCAGAAGCATATTGAATGCCATCTGACCTGAGAGGTCCGTCATCCAGTATTATCTGGATGGATCGTCTATCATTTTATATTTTCTATCTATTTTTGATAAAAATACAAAAGTAGTTTAACACTGCCTATTCCTGTGCCTATGAATCAATATCTTTGTCATTGACATTAACTCTGGTATCTTCCTTTATCACTTCCACCCAATATAGGCAGCTACTTGCTTTAACTGGGCAGTTCGGCTAACCTTCACTAGTTGGGTGACTCAGCTGGGAATATTTTCCTCTTTGCCTACACTACCAACTTTCTTCATTCATCCATCTCAGAATCCTCTTCTGAGGCAGCACAAAAACACTGGTGGGTAGGGGGAGGGCAACCAAAAGAGACCCTTTTTAAATTAACCCTATATATGCAATGATTTAAATCAGCGGTTCTCAACCTGGGGGTCGCGACCCCTTTGGGGGTCGAATGGTCACTTCACAGGGGTCGCCAAAGCCCTCTCTCGCCCCCCCCACGCCTTCACTCACCTTCACTCTCTGCCTCTGTTGGATCGCTGGCCGTTCGCTTACCCCACCCACTCCCAATCTATTGCTGCCTCCTGAGTCCCAGCTGATGGCTAGAGGGGAAAAAACTGTTTAAATTCTTGCCGCGGGGCTTCAAAGGGCCGCCCTACAGATGATCAGTGTTAAAAGAAAACAAATGAGTAGACCGGTGCCTGCAAAAATAGAAAAAACAGCCCCTTTCAGCTTCAGGGTAGGTTAATTAGCACAAGTTGATTAGATCAGCTTCGACTCTCAGCTGATTTGCTTTCAGCTGTTGCTAGCTGCAAAAAAATCTCGAGCAGATTTTTTTCCCCTAGCTATGCTGAAAAAACAAAACTGAAAGTAAAGCAGGGTTTTTGCTGCAACGTGACAAAATGAGGCAGAGAGAGATTTCTTTTTCTTTTTCCCCACCCAAAAAAGGTAGGTGCAAAACTGCAAACAATGGGAAATTTAGGGCAAAAAAGGAGGTTCAAGATTTTAAAACACAAAAGAAAAAAGCTCTATTTAACTAGGGAATTGTAATAATTGAGATACTATTAATTGTATATTGTGTTGAAAGCAGAAATGGTTAAGTTGTGGTTTGGAGGAATATATGGGGGAAATTATTTGGTTTATTATTATTGGTAAATATAATTAATTGATTTTTAAGAAATTGGATTGCATGGAAATAATTGGAATATTCATGTTCATATTGATTAATATACAAAAAAGATAGTTATATAACTAATTGATTTATATTAAAATGTTGAATTTGTATTAAACAACTGTATTACATAATTACATAATTAACCAATGTGAGAATGGCTATAAAAATAGATGATAATGTGAAGGTATATAATATAGAATAGAAGGGAGAAATTGAATTTGATTAAGATTAGAGAAGAGGATGAAGGGTAATATTGGTTTTTTAAAAAAAATAGATGAGGAATAAATATGGCAAAAAGGAAATATAGAAATTGTAAATTTAATTGAAATGACTAAATACTGTTTAAATTTGGGAACCGGCCAAATACTCTGTTCAAAGAAAATACATTGTATGTTTGTATGTGTGTTTCTAATTATTGCTATTTATTCATATTTGTTCTCTTTTATTCTTTAAAGTTTAACAATTCATTCTTTATCTTAATATCTTCATATTTGTTTGGGGTTGGCTTTCTTCCCTTTCATCTTTTTTATTGTACAGCAATCTTTCTCCTCAAACCTACCACCTCTCTCTTTTCTTTCCTTCTTACTTTCTCTTCCCCTCCCCCTCTTCTCCTCCCTACTTCCCCTTCCTTTCTCTTTCTCCTCCTCTCTTCCTCCCTCTCTTATCCTCACTCCTACTCTAATTTCCCTTCCCTTCCTTCATCCCTCTCTATTGCTGTATCCTTTTATGCATATGGATTACTCAGAGGGCTGAAAAAGTTATTTTTGACTGGTCCTCGCACTTTTGACCAGTCCTCGAACTTACGACTGTCCTCACATTTTACGTTTTTGCCCTATCTTGTCACCATGGTGAAGAGAAGCAGTTGTGAAATGAGTGACACGGTTGTTAAGAATGCAACAATGGGCATAAATGATGACCAGTCATAAGTGCGAAGACCGGTCAAAAGTGTGAGGACCTGTCAAAAAT
Organism: Pituophis catenifer annectens; assembly: GCF_029215685.1. Classification (NCBI taxonomy): domain Eukaryota; kingdom Metazoa; phylum Chordata; class Lepidosauria; order Squamata; family Colubridae; genus Pituophis; species Pituophis catenifer. Next base: position 89,970,112 of record NW_027256884.1, read on the forward strand.
CACTTTTTTCAGCCTTCTGGGTAGTCCTTTTGTGCATATGGACTACTCAGAGGGCTGAAAAAGTTATTTTGGACTAGTCCTCGCACTTTTGACCAGTTCTCGAATTTACGACTGTCCTCACATTTTATGTTTTTTGCCCTATCTTATCACCATGGTGAAAAGAAGCAGTTGTGAAATGAGTAACATGGTTGTTAAGAATGCTGCACGGGCATAAATGGGAGGATGGTCATAAGTGTGAGGACCAGTCAAAAGTGCGAGGACCTGTCAGAAATGACTTTTTTCAGCCCTCTGAGTAGTCTCTATACACATAGCCATGGCCACCCAGTCACATGACCAGCTAGCCACACCCACCCATTCACATGACCTCCAAGCCACACCCACAAAATAAGCCATGCCTACAGAACCAGTAGTAAAAAAATTTAGAACCCACCCCTGGTTGGAGATCATCACAACATGAGGAACTGTATTAAAGGGTCGCGGCATTAGGAAGGTTGAGAACCACTGGTTTAAATGGTCTTAGGATTTCTAGTGTATGCAATACAAATGTAATATTTATTAGACAGAAACATTAATTTCAATTAAAAAACAGACTATATGCAGCTTTCTATTCCAAAGACACACACACACACACACAAACCACACACCATACAAATACTGTTTACAAGTAAATATATTTAGCTCTCCCTATATCTACATTTTTCAAAGGATGTCCTGAGTGAAAATGTTACCAGTATAATTTGGTTTTTTTTTAAAAAAAATCCTAATAACTCAGTTATATTTACTTGAATCAAGAAACTGATGTTGAAAGAATCTTGCAAAAGCTTCTAAATGAAGTACCGTAATTGATTGAGAATATAGCTGAAGAAAAAAAGAGTATGATGCTGCCACCTGTTGGTCAATAAAATATCTAATTAGATTGAAAGATACTGGTTTATGGAAACTTTAAGAGTTAAACTTTAACATGTACTGCACTGAAAAAGTGAAATTCCATCTAATTCCTGGTCATGCAACTCTCATGTTTTATAAATGTTAAACATGGTCCTGCCATTCCACAATTTTGAGTTCTCAGTGAATTTATTTTAAAAAAATATTTTCTGAATGACAAATATATGTACAAGAAAACATTTCAAAGCAACTTCACACTGGTAAATAAAAATTACAGTATGTGTGTATACACACACACACACACATATATATATATATATATATATATATATATATATATATATATATATATATATATATATATATTGCTTTGAGACCATTTTTATTACACCACTTTCAACTTTTAAAAATGATGAAACTTGAAGAAATGAAATTGTAATAATAGTATACATATATGAATGCATTGAGTTACATAGATTTTATATACATTTGTTTAGTTATCTTTAAAGACATAAAAATATGAAAAAATATCTTTGGAATTATATATTATAATATGTCCTTTCAAAACATAAAGATACAATATCCTTTGTGCAGCCTATAAATCACTAAAACATAAGCAATATAGAATATAACTATTTGCCATCTTGATACATATAAATCTGTTGATGCCTAAATTCTTTAATTTTTATTTTTCTATTCATATCTAACTTTACAGCTTTGATTTAAAAACAATAATATATTTGTGTAGTTAAAAGACTCTGTCTTAATCAGGCTATTAACCTTGAATATGTTATCAATATATTATAACTGTATAAGCACAATATATTTATTGTTATTTTCTATTTATTTGCTATTATTTTTGGTGTTTTATATAAATTAATTTTTATTTTTCTATTCATATCCAACTTTATAGCTTTGAATAAAAACAATAATATATTTGTGTAGGTAAAAGACTTATATTTTGTAATGACTTTTCACTATGTGTCATTAAGGGATTTGGAATCGAAACATTATTTTCATTCAACTGTAGCTTCTTTATTTTTTTATTTTTCTTTATTTTTCCTCCAAGGCGTCTACCATCTTTTAACTTATCACAGAAAGTCTATTAAGGAACAAAAGATGGAATAACTTTATGATACCTTTTTATTAGTTGTACGAACAATCTATCTAAAAGCAGGTTTTGCCCTAATTCATTATTTGAATAGAATAAGTAAGGATGCCATTTAAAAGTCTAATGTAGAATACTTTTCAGCTAGAGTGAAATTATTATATCATTTTTACTCTTAACCTAAATGTGTTTAAACTAGCATCTAAATATACAGTGGCAGAAAAATCATTCATAGTTGACTCAAAATGGAAGTTATCTATTTTGGTACCAGGGAAAATAGATGTAGGTTTTCAGTATTCAGTATTACAAGAGCCTATAGTACAGTGGACTAAAGCACTGTTATTAACAGATTAATATCTGCTGCTTGCAATTACTGCAAGTTCAAATCTCACCAGGCTCAAGGTTGACTCAGCCTTCCATCCTTTCAAAGCTAGGTGAAATGAGGACCCAGATTGTGGGGCAATAAGCTGACTTTGTATAAATATACAAAAGTATGAAGGCTATTGCTTAACGCATTGTAAGCCGCCCTGAGTCTCCGGAGAAGGGCAGCATATAAATCATATTTTTTTTAAAAAAGTATTCTATATCTATATAACCCTGCTACCGGTATTGGTTATATGATACACTATTCAGCAGAAAGGGGCCTAATCATTTCTATCGAGAAATCTGCAAAAGCTGTTTCTAGACAATAAGAACTTGCCAGCTATCCATCCACCCTTTTCTTGACTTCAATTCTACTGGCCTGCTAGCCAATTACAAATCCATTCAAAGATAATGAGTAAATGAGGCAAGAAATTTTAACTCTAATGTCAATATTTATAATTTTCATATTTTATATTGCAATTTTATCTTCTTGTAAGCCATCTAGAGACACTTGATAGTGACATTAATTTTAATAAATAAAATAAAATAAAGCTATTCTATAATTCTCATTTTTTCTACACTTACTATTTTCCACAGTTCCTCACATGAGCTGACTGTAATTCTTTCATTGTGAAATGCTTCATAAAGAAATCAAGTACATCTCTTCCATAACTGTACATTATTCCATGTTCCAACATGGTTCTTTATGGAAGAATAAAGTCACTATTAAATATGTATCCAAAATTTAGGGTGTTGTATTAATTAGGTTATTAGACAAGGAATGGATGAAGAAACCTAAGTTTCAGTTGTGTGAATTTGCCCCAGCCCTAGAATACTAAGTAAAAAAAGAATCTACCAATATGGACTGTGGTAGATTAACAATACCAAGCCTTCAATATATTTCATTCTTCATTCTGAAATAAATTGATTTTGGTTGGTAATAATAATTATATTAATCAATATTTTTGTTGCTTACTCTTTGTTTGAAGAAGTTAATAAAACTATCATTTTCAAACTACTAAAAATTTAGAACCAACTAATAGATATAAATAATAATAGATATAAATTTCAGCACCATATTCTTCTTTTACATTTAATTTGAGAGGAGAAAGTAGTATCCTGAGAGAATGACATTTTGGAACTCTGGAAAGAAAAAAAGAGGAAGGAGTCAGGTATTGGGATGGGATGGGATGGGATGGGATTGGTAAACTAACTTAACCTTTCTCATTTCTAATAAATTTGAGGCTTATTATATTAACTTTATATAGCAACAATATCACATACGAACTCTTGAATTGGACTTCAAAATAGAAATGGAAAAACAACAATTATTGGAGCTTTCTCTTTTTCTTAGAAACAATTTAACAGACTGGTCCAATTCTTTCATAGCTTCCTCTCTGCCGCACCCCCATTTCTTATCTTTCAGTCCATTCCATTAGCTCCCTAGTGCCTTCTAAAGAAATTCAGAATAAAACTGCTTGATGTAAGAATCAGCAAAGTTCTCTTAACTGAATATATTGCAAACAATATTTGTTCATAGCACAAATTGTCATTTCAATTTTTGAACAATTAGCCTTCATTAAAATAATCTGGATAAAATAATAGTATATAGAAACCCTCTCTGCTTTTATTGAAGCCCAATCTAGATAACTTGTTAAAGCAGCATCCTTTCAGACTAAATGCCAAAATTTGTTAATGTACAACTTACAAAGGGATGCAAGCAGTTTAAAATGTTACCTCATCAAAACTTATTTGCTCCCTGCAATTAAATCAGGCTACTTTTCACACATCTTAAAACAGATTTAATTCCAGCTGCTGGGCCTCCAAAACAGTAATTGTCACTTCTTTGAGACAGCTTTTTCACTGCCACCATTAGCAAGTAGATTTGTGCATGGTTGTGTGGCTCATAAACTCTTCTGGTAGCAAGCAATCTTACTGGCTTCTAAACAATCTACTATACCTCACATATCAGTTAAAAAAGGAAACCATTTGTTGGCAACTTTGAAATTATCTCAATCAGAATTTTTCACCCTGGAAAGGAATCCTTTATTCTACTCTATTGCTATTTTTGAATTGCACGGTCCAGATTGTTAATGTTGTTAATAACTATCCCCCTCCATCCTTTTTGTCCTTGGCTAAACTGGGCCATTAGACTAAAGATATGCAGAATAGGGCCAGATTTGACACTGATGAAACTGTACTTATCAGTGCCTTGGATTCTTGCCCAAGGTTGAGCAAAAAGTTATTTTTACAAAGGCTGGATAGCCTGTTCACCAGTTTTGCTAATGTGGAGTCCCTCACTGAGCTTGTGCCACCTAAAACTTTGCATCATCAGCTTTAAATGGATAATGAAGAGTTGGATTGATTCATCTGCCAGAATAATGGGAAATGGTCACTATTTGGGTGATTTCCAAAACAAAAAACTATTAAAAGAGCATAATTGTATGAAATCATAATATAATCAATTATGTTTGGTTTTTGGAGCCTAAGAAGAGAAGTGAGAAGCTTTGGGAAAAACTGCAGGGATACTCAGTGAACAAAAATTGCCCCTTCTTATACAATCTCCTTATATCGCTGTCTGGAGGTATCTTTCTAGAGATGTTTCTACCAAAAGAGGGGTAAGGCAAGGTTGGATTCTAGTCCCCCTAATTTTCATTCTCCATATACCATAATTCAGGCTCTCTCATCTTCTAATTATCACTCTCCAATTTTAGCTGATTGTGCAATTCCAGCCTTGCTATACCTTTAGATGATGTAGTAAATTTGTCAATTTTGCCTAGGAACAAAAAGAAGATTGAAGGCATTGGCACCCTATTGCCTAAAAGAATAACTTTATTGCCTTGGTTTATTGTTAAAAATAATCCGCTATTGCAGAGGTGTCAAACTCAAGGCCCGTTGGCTTAATCCGGCCCCTGGGGTGCTTAGATCTAGCCCACAGGCCCTCCCTGGAAACAGCGAAGGACTGGCCTGCAGTGCCTCTGCCAGTAAAAACAGAGCTTGGGAGGACCCGAGCTCCATTTTCACTACAGAGGGCTGCAGAAGGCTTTTGTGGTGGAAGACAGAGCCCAGGTGGGCCATACGCAGCCTCCCTAAACTCCGTTTTTGGTGGCAGAGAACTGCAGGGGGCCGTCGCAGCCAAAACATGATGAGTGACATTGAGCTGGCCACACCTACCCAGCCCACGCCCCCTCCAGCCCCCCAAGGTCAAACACAATGAAGCCCTCAATGAAATCAAATTTGATACCCCTGCCCTATTGGTTTTCATATTTAAATCACCATTTTAAATCAACTTGGCTAGTAAGAGCTCAATAGCAAACTCCAGTCCTTAGGTCTCTCTTTGAAAAGCCTCTGCCAACTAGGCTTTGAAAATGTTGGTAGTCGTCTAGAGCAATATATCTGATATATTGATTTTCAAACTAGTATCTGATTTTCAAGTCTAGTATTTAACCGCACAGTTCATAGGTTTTTCTCAAATGGGCATCTTATCTCTCCTCAGTTTTAATTCTGAAGTTTCGCTGGGCCTTCACCTTGACTAGCTTAGACACACTACCTTCTGCAGTCCTATGAGGGCAATATAAAACATTCCTTTCTAGGATTGTTTTTCGCAGGTGGGAATAGCTCTATGAAATCCTTAAGTCATAAGCTATTTTGTGGCTCTCTTTATAGGGAATTTCAGAAGCTATACAACTAGCTCATTTTAAAGAACTACCCTGGTCAAAAATGCAATGCTTATCTGTGACCTGTAACATGGCCCATCTTTCCATGTTGCTTGGTTTTGTGCCGCCAATTGTGCCAACTGTCCTACCTACAACTGAAGATTAGGGCAAATTTGAGTGCTACTGTTATTAGTACTACTGTTAATTTATTTTATCTAATGTTATTGTATTTTATGACTACTGTTAGTTTTATTAATTATATATTGATGTATTTTTACAGTAGTGTTCTCTGGCCTAAATGCTGTAATAAGGATTTTGATTTGATTTGAATGAACTACCCAGTAAAACGGAGATCATACACATATCATTGCATTATGGCCAGTCTTTCAGCAGCCATCATGAATTAATTATTTTATTTGCAGTTCTTTAAGTAATTTCACTAGATAACAATAAGCATGTCTCCAGAACATAGTTACAGTAAATGTTCCTATGTGGTGAAATCCAATTTTTTTTTTTTACTACTGGTTCTGTGGACATGGCTTGGTGGGCATGGTGTGGCTTGATGGGCTTGGCTTGGAGGGTGTAGCAGGGGAAGGATATTGCAAAATCTCCATTCCCACCCCACTCCAGGGGAAGCATACTGCAACCCCACTCTGGGGCCAGTCAGACGTGGTATTTGCCAGTTCTCCAAACTACTCAAAATTTCTGCTACCGGTTCTCCGAACTTCTCAAAATTTCCGCTACTGGATCTCCAGAATCTATCAGAACCTGCTAGATTTCACCCCTGCTATATCCATACCATTAATCTCTCTAATCACTTCTGTCCAGAATCTCTGTACAACTTCACAGGACCATTATAGATGCATATAGAAGCCCTTACTTCACTATACTTTTAACATGTATATGAATTTATATGAGAGTTCTGTAATAGAGGGAGATCAAATGAAATACTAGAAGAAACAGAAATTCCCTTCTCAAAAGAAGTTGAAGGAGCCACCCACAATAAGAAACATCACAAAGAGGCAATTAATACATCCGATTTCCAAGAAATAGGAAAATATAGTGGGAGAAGTGGTTTAAGGGTTGAAGCTGCCCAGACAGAAACTATTATATAAGCATATCTCACCCAAAGTCACCTAGGTGAACTTCTGCATTTAGTCAGAAATCAAAAGTTTAAATTCTGGAACAAAGATATGCAAAGGATTTAATTTTTTTGCTCTGCAGCTGGAAATTAATTGATGTGTTAAAATGAATGTCTACAATACTATTCTACAATAGAATACAAATGTCTACAATACAATTCAAACATTTGCTATCACATGTCTGTGAATTTCAAAACTAAATGTTGAATAAGGGGTTAAATGTTTGTTAAACCATGATTTACTGAGCCCTGGTAAGATTGTCATAATGTCCTTTAATTCACATGATTTATATAGAAATCTAGTGAGTGAAACCTAGATAAAACTGGACTAGAATATCCATACAACATAAATTTACTAACAACAACATCAACCTCTTGGTGAGAATCCTTAGGGAGGGATCTCAAATGACATTAATCACATTTACGATGAAATATATCAGCAAAATTGTTTGAAGAAATATAAGAAATCCTTTAAAAGTCATAAAACTTCCAGAGTTGTTGGGAGTTGGGTGGCTTATATGAATAAAAATAAATAACAATTCTGTTAAAACAAAGCTTATTCAGGGATGTGGAATATTAAATGTAAGCAATGTAAAAAGTCAGAAGAGATAAAATAAAATTGGCTACCCTGTAAAAGAGTCCTGGTTCTGAAGTGCCTTATGATGTTAATTCTTATTGTAACATTCTTAAGACATATATACAAGAAAATTCCGATAACTATTCTATACGGCAAAAAACTATTTTGGAGCAGGACACATGCATGGTCAGTGAAGATTTTTATTATAAATAGTTAGTTACAACAATTTGAGGAGAAGCAGTAAATTGCTTTCTTACAGCAAAAATAAGCATTTATTAATTTAGGAGCAGGTTTTTGTATATTCTTCGTCATCAATCATTGTCTATATAAACATTTATGCAAATACAATAATTAAAGCAAGTAAAATATAGAATTGAAAAAAATTCATCACGATTATTTAATATTTAATCTTCAATTCAATTCACAGTCTGGGACTGATAAAAACTTAAACAGTTCAGGTCCTAACCAAGGACCTAAGAGCTGTTAAGGTATCTTCTAAGTAGATAGGCAGTTCTAAGTAGAGTGTTTTTGTAGAGTGTAGAGTTCCAAGTCAGAGTATTCAGGCCTAATAAGTTCAGGATTTCCATGTATCTAGGCAATCCTTTGCTCCAAGGGCTCCTATTATTATACAACCTTTGATTTCTTCCTCCATAATCACTCAACTTCAATTTGCAAATTATGATACTTTGTTTTGCTTTTTAGCTGTTTCTCTTCAATTTGTGCATCACCTATTAATTATTATTTAGCATTTAATATCCCTTTCCTTGTCCCACACAAACTTTTAGTAGAGCAGGCTTTTGGTAAATGGGCTGTCTTTCCTGCAGTGCTTAATAAAATGAATGTGTTAACCCTGCGGCACAAGCTTCTAATCCCTTTATTAGATGATATCATGAGCAAAACCAATTTCTTTTCAAGAATTCCAAAGAATATTCTATGCATACTATATACAGTATCTGCATATATTCCATTCTACTGCATAATTATGCTATAAATGGTTCTCAGATGTATTAAACCACCTCAGAGCAAGGGAGAAAAGAAAACCAGTAAGCCATATCAGCAAAGAATCTGCTTTCATCACATAGCTTTCCAAAGCTAATTTACAACACACTGTTTTCACTTTATGATGAGAAATGATAATATTTTTCTTTGTGGATAAGATGAAATCTGAAGGGATGTCCTACTGAAGGACTAGCTCTCCTTAATGCCCTTAGTCTTCCCTCATTATGCTTTCTGGTCCCAGGATAGAAGCCTTAATTTGACACAGATGAGTAATGCTACCTATGTTTCTTGAGCAATACACTCAGTGCCTAAGGCAGGGCTTCCTCCATTTGAAACTGAGGCCAGAAGACTATCCATAAATCCAGTGCCATACAAGGAGCAATTAAGCTACAAGTTTTCTTGCTGTGAGCAGTTTAGCAGATGTGCCTAATAAATTATTTTATTATATTTATTTCTTTTTTGCTTTAGATGCTAGTATTACTATGTTTTAGGTAATTAATAGGTGCTAATTCTGTAATTCTAAAAACTATGTTGTATTCAAATAACCATACTATCTGCATTAATCTTAATAATTTCCCTTTGACAAATAGTGCTTTAAAGATGAAAAAGTAAACAAAGATTATGTTCATTTGCTCAGGTCATTCATCAGTTCAGTAGCATAAGGGAATTGGATAAAAGGGCATCCTGATCTCAGCCCACTTTTTGTGACTGACAAACTGTACTTTGTCAAAAGTTTGTTTTGTGTCCAGAATGACCTTAAATAATGTAAATTAAACAAATCGTTCAATGAAAGAATTTATTCACTTTATGAATAGCTGCTCTTTAACTTACAATAATCTAAGTGTTGAGCACTTTCAATTGTAAACTATTTTTGTACCAGTGGGTTGGCCTTGAAAAGGTATCTCTATAATACAGAATTTAAATTTTTTCCAATGGTTAACATTTTTTAATTTAATTTTATTTAAGTTGGGTGGACTTCATTTCTCAGAATTTCCCAACCAGCATGCATAAATTTCTTGAGCTTGAGAAACACTGACATATAGGAGAGTACTTCATAGGATTCAAAGAGATCTTGGTGGCCTTTTACTCCAACCTTCTGTCTAGGTTGCATCACAGACAAATGGGTGTCCAATCTTTTTCTGAAAACTTCCAGAGATGGAGTATTCACAACTTCAGGAAGCAGGCTATTTCACTGCTTCATAGTTCTTCCAGGTCAGAAATTCTTCCTTATAGGAATAAAGCTTGCATCTATTGATTATTGTCTTATACTCAGATGCTACAGAGAATAAATTCCATTGTCCTATGTCACCCCTTCAGGTATTGGAAGATGTCTTCTTTAGGCTAAGTTCCTTTAATCATGCTTCATACTCTTCATAGGATTCAGCTTCAAAGGCTCTCACCATCTTTCTTGCTCTTCATTGTATACTTTTTTTTTTAATTTGATTTATATGCCGCCCTTCTCCGGAGACTCAGGGCAGCTTACAATGCGTTATGCAATAGCCTTCATACTTTTGTATATTTATACAAAGTCAGCTTATTGCCCCCACAAACTGGTCCTCAATTTACCTACCTTAGAAAGGATGAAAGGCTGAGTCAACCTTGAACCTGTTGAGATTCGAACTTACAGTAATTGCAGACAGCTGGTGTTAATCACAATGCTATCAGTCTGCTGAGCCACCAGGCCCTACTTTCCAATTCTTCAGCATACTGTGGCAGCCAGAATGAGATACAGGATTACAGATATGGTTTGATCAGTGTAGCATACAGCAGTAGTATCCCTTCTTGTGAACTTAACCCTTAACCTGTTGACAAAACTTCACAGCAATCGGTTTCCGGTTGATGTTGCAGCGAAATCAGACACGGAAAGTGGGTCTCCGTGCCAAATTCTCCCCGTTGGTGGGCTCCAAAAGGCTTACTTTCCTCTCAGCCACATGAGGAGAAGAGACAGCCTAAGATGCCTGCCACAAAGCTGGGACAGTCAATGACCATCTAAACTTTGAACTGGAGCGGATTTTGGTGAACAGTGTGGAACAGTGAGGAATTTTTTTTTACCCAAAAGTTAATCCCAAAAGAGAAATCTAGAATTTACTGTTAAAGTGGTGATCAAATACTTTGAGAAAACTACCAGACAGGAAGGAAAAGATTAAAGAGAAAGAAAAAATTCTTCAAAAAAGTAGGAAATTGGACTCTCAAATTGGGAAGATGTGACATTGGGAAGGCAATTTAAAAAGCTGAAATTACAGATATAAAAAATTAACACTTTACAATTACAATTTAAAATAATTAAAACCAGATTTTTAGTAATAATATTGAAAATTAACCTGACAGTGCCACCTGCTGGTGAAAGGAATATATACAAGCCTGGGAATACCTATTTACTGGACTATATACATCTGCCCGATGACCACTGAAGATTTAAATGTGAGAACAAGGAAGACACTTAAAGTGACCACTGAATGTTAAGTTATATGATTGAATCTATAAAGGTGACTTAAAGATGTTTGGATAACTCCCTGGACTATGTAAATGAAACTGACTACTTATGGAACCTAAAGAACTGTGATTAGTGTATACTTTGAAGAGTAACCTTAGGCTTGAAAAATGGTTCTTGGGCTATTGGCCAAAAGTGGAATTTATTAAAACAAGATAAGATGCAACATAAGAAGGTAACGAATGGAAGGATGTTTCAAAGCATAAAGGATATGATACAGAAAGAATATAAGGTGATTATGGAATTAATGGATGGCATGGATCAAAAATTGGAAAATATTATACAAAGGCTAATGAGTAATCACCAAGATGCCCAGGAAAGGAAAGAGCTACCAGAAGGAATAGAGAGAAAAACAGAATTGAGGAATCAACTAAAACAAGATAATGAGGAGTCATCAATAAAATTAATGTTTGATGAATCAAACCAGGGGGAAAACATTCTATGAGATCTGAAAAGAGAATGGGATAAGCAGGAAGATACTTGGGGAAGGGAGACAGGAGTCCAGGCTGATAATTTTAAAGCTAGACAGTGGAAGAGGGTAGGGATGGGAGAAACACTTAGATTGACTAGGTCTCAGCTTGTCTTTCATCTCGAGCTGCGAATGTAACAAATCACCACAAGCAGAGATGAGAGTGCAGGTTTTACTAAGGTTTTGTAGACTCATAGCCAAAAGCAAAGCACAAGTCGGATAGTTGGTTCAAAGTCAGTGCTGTGTGCAACTGCAGCATGGCGCTATTTATCCCAAACTTAACTCCAAGACCAGCTTTTAGCGGTCACGGTAGTTCCGGCGATCCCTGAACCCATCAACCTCCCGCTCGGTTCCTGGTCAGCGATGTTCAATGACATCGGAACTACCACAACCGCTAAACCGCTGATCAGGGGGGAGTGGTTTGGATACTAAGTGCCGGATGCTGGTTTCGGAGTTAAGCTGGGGATAAATAGCGCCGTGCTGCAGTTGCGCACAGCGCTGACTTTCTCTCAGCTTGTCTTTCGTCTCGAGCCACGAACGTAACAAATCATCACAAGCAGAGATGATAGTGCAAGTTTTACTAAGGGTTTTGTAGATTCACAGCCAAAAGCAAAGCACAAGTCGGATAGTTGGTTCAAATCAGCGCTGTTACATGATGAAACAAAAGTGATAAAATGGGAAATTAGAGATTGAATGATGATATTACTAAGTAAGTTTAAATAATATTGTGATTGGTAAATGTGGAACAATTAAATAATGAAAAGAACATATTTTAATATAAATGTGTATTAATACTAGAATTGTATAGATTGGATGAAAGCAAAGAATATGAATAGAGTTATTTTGTGTTTAAATAATATAGTGATTGGCATTAGAATAGTATATTGAAACACTGAATAATGAATCAATGAAGAATAATATTTTAATACAAATAGATTCAAAAAGGGAAATATGGAAAATATGAATAAGAACTAAGTATTAAGAATGGGAAAATTAGAGATTGAATAATGGTATTATTGAGTATATTTAAATAATATGATTTGCAGTGGAATAATAAAGTGAAATAATGAATAATAAAATGAGGAAAGAACATATTTTAATATAAACAGGTGTATTAATAGTGGAATTATATAGATTGGATGAATGTAAAGAATATGAATAGAATTAATTTACATGTTTAAATAATATTGTGATTGGTATTAAAATTGTATATTTAAATATTGAACAATGAAATAATGATAGTATTGCAATACAAAGGGAATGTCTTTTAATATAATGGTGACATGAATAAAAGTTAGAATAAAGACAGAAATAAGAAAAAAGAAGACTATTAGTATACACATTTTTATAAAATAAGTGCAATGATAAGACGGAGGTTAGATACTAAACGGCGGTAGAATTATGTATGTTTAAACAGTATGAAATAATGAAAGATTATAATCTTATAATCATTATAATTATAATGAATAATTATAATAGATTACTACTAGAAATATATAAACTGGATGAATGTGATAACAATGATTAATATTATTATTTTATCTGTACTGAAATGTATGACACCCAGATGTCACACTATTCACGCATTGTTATGTATATGTAATATAACATAAAAAACTTGATAAAAAAATTTCACAGCAATCACATATATTACTGACTCACAATTCTATAATGTTTAAAAGAATTACACTTAAAAAAATCAAACATGGAAAGTCTTGGTCTATGGGCTAGATACTCCATTTACCCATTGAATTTGCTTTAGACAGGACAGCTGTAGGGTATAGGTAAGATATTTTTCCAATACAGAAAAGCTATACTGCCAATCAGGATCCGATCAAAGACCTGTTGGAACTGAATGTCTTCTTCATTTAGAAAAAAGAGAAAACTGTTTCTCACTTCTAACAGATGTGAGTAAGTCAGAACTGGCTAAGTGCTGTTTCCTATTTGAGCCATATCATGGCTAATTCCATATATTACATAGGCTCATAAGCAAGGAAAAGATATTGGATTTAAGATCTAAGCAAATATAGTGTGACAGATAAAATCCTATTTTTAGACATCTTCCATTATGTCCTGTTCTAGTCAACACACGCACATGCAAGGAAATTTTAAGGACTTTATTGACAGTTCAAGCCCTTAATGTTGATTCCCAAGGCCCTCACTTGCCCCCAAGACAAGGTCCATAAAGTCACATTTCAGGCCCAATCCGAAGTTTGAATTCAAAAATCCACATACAAGTCCAAAGTCCAAATGCACAACAGTCCAGGATCAAGAAAGCCAAGATCACAGAAATGAAGGATGTACATGGCAGGAGAATGGTCAGTTGTTTCCAACAACCCATCCCATTCCGCTCATCTGATTAAAGGCACTTGCCAGAGCAACCCTGTAGGAGGGGTGAGACTGGCACCTCGTGAGAAGCCTCGCCAACTCTGTTCCACCTGCCTCCGCTCAGCCCTGTGCATCCATGTATGTGATGGAGGAGGAATTTCCTCCTTTCCTCTGATAAGCTTCAGCTGTGTGCTTTCTCCACCCTGGGCTTCCAACAGGATCTCTGAGCTCTCTGGCTGCAGCTGCATCTCACTTTTTTCTGTTCCAGACAGCATTCATCTGGTCATTCTTCCAGTGACCCTTCTGAATACCTGACCTCTCCACTCCTGACTCAGAGCCTTCAGCAAGTTCTCAGTGGTCTTCCTCAACATCATCTAAAGTCCCCAGAGCTGGCTCTGGCTCTTTCTCTTCATCGAAACTGTCATCTGGGGAAGCCATCCCAATTACTTCCCATATGAATAAACACAGCAGAGTAAGAACTGTTTCAGAATTTAGCCAACCTAGCAAGTAATAATGAAACTAATTAGGCAATTATCAACAAAAGAACTGTGTGAAATATGCTACTCAGCAGAAATGTGAGTGAAATGCTTACTTCCATTGTTGTACTAGAACCACAAAACAGTTATTTTAAAATAGCCTTTGCCAAACTATTTTTATTTAGACCTAATTTCAATAATCCCTAATAGAATCCAAATACTGGATATTGAATTAAAAACAAAGCCATGTTTTCATTCACACACACACACACACACACACACACACACACACTTCATGAAGCTACAGAAACAATAGTCAAGGATCTATTTATGAAAGCGTCTGCACAGCACAAATAATAAGATTTGCCATAAATTGTTTGATTCAGCCAACATGGACTTTCAGTGACAAAAAACAAATCAAGATGGAAGAGGAAAAGCTGTATTTATCATTCTTTAGGGCCCAATCCACTCCCAATTAAACTGCCTCATTTTCTGGTTCCCCATGCCATGGGAGCTTATTTTTAATGATTTTCAAATTTCCAGGCAGACATAGAACATTTTATTGGACTAACTGTATCGACAGGCTCTTTATACTCTCAATTGTCCATAAAAGTGACAAATGTTAACCAGTGTGATAGTACTAAACTTTTAAGGAACAGAAATAATAAAAAATTTTCTGTAGCAATTTTTAAATTATTAATAATTCAAAGTGACGTTTAGCTTCAGTTTTCTAATTTGCGTAAGCTAGCTTTTATTCCATTGAAGTATTGCTTTCATGATTTATTTAATAGCTGTGTTGTCTAATCATTACCTTATGACTTAAGCTAAAATCCTATGCACAGTTATTTGAAAATGATTGTATTATTAGGATTAGGATACTATTTTATATTCTAAGTGTTCCATTCAATCTTGCAAATTATAACAATTCCTTATATTATTTAAAATGAAAGTTCATGTAGAATTATTACTGGTAATTAAGCAGGTCTTAGAATAATATAAGGGCATAATAGGTTTATATAGCTCAGGAGTAGCTTAATTAATAAAGAGAAAAAAATAATGATATATTTAAACCAAATGTAAAACCAAATTTAACAGAGATGTAATATCTGATAAACATAATGGTATGTACAAATGAAAAAGTGGGTAGGAATAAATGCATTTTATTTGAAAACAATTTCTTAAGTAATTTGTTAAAATGTAACATGGACTACACATTATTTCTAGCACATAACACAGAATATATTCATTCATATAGCATCAATTCCTACACAAAATACAACATTTCCTAACTATCCAGGGTAATATATTTTGCATATTATTTCTGGGAATTCCTCCAATCCCAAACCATTTTTAGCTTGCAATTCTGTATAATTTATTAGACATGGTTGGGAAGAATTTGCTGCATAGCCAAAAGTCTGCAGTTTTGCATCTTCCATCCTTCATTATCTCTGCATATAAAAAGTCAAAAAGCTTCAGGCTAAAATTAACTCAAGATTGGCTATTATATTTGTAAGAGCATTTAGAAGCAATCCCAGTTGACTCGAGAGTATATAATAATAAATAATTTCATATAATCTATCTATCTCATTTTAAAAAATAAACCTTTTCCTTAAGGATATTTTGAAGCTGATGATGAAATACTAACAATATTTACTTTCTGAAGTAGCTAGCCATCCCTGATGCCTATTCTACCTTGGGCAAAGTCATTTAAAGATAGAAAGTTTGCAAGTTAAATGCCTTTAAAATATAAGCATCAGTTTTTATGAATGCCCTCAAGAAACATATTTACCTACTTTCCTTGGTTGATGAAGCTAGACTTGGCTGAAAGCCTTAAACTACTTCTCTTTGGCAGGAACCATTTATTTCAGTGCAAGCACAATGCAGGGAAAATTGTGCAAATCTTTCTCACACAAATAATGGTGTCTTTTAAATGTATATTTTAGGACTATACTCTCATATGGTTAGATTAAAGGTTATGTCAAGTACATTCCATAGCTTACTGTTTTTCTTCACTATAAATATTAAATGAGACATATATTAAAGTTTTGTATGCATAGAGAATGAAGGTGGTTTATAAAGAACATAAAAAAATAAACAACTTATTTTCTGGTACATTTATCTTGCCAACAACATTGCAAGCTCCTGCAGAAAATCAAGAAAGAATAATTGTTTTGGATATCATTTATTGTTTTCAGCTTTTTATTTTAAAATAATTTCAGATGCTAGACAAAAACCTTACATATTTTTTACAATTTTTAAAAATATTCTAGTAAGAACTGTAGAAAAAAAATCTATGCTTCCATGTCTGTTAAAAGGGAAAATATTGAAGTAGATCTCCCATGAGTTTCTGGTTATAATTCAGAAATAAACACATTGTTTAATGTGTTTGTTTTGTTTCGACATATTTGTCACAGTTAAAGATTATCAGAGTTTTGTAGCAAATATGAAAGAAAGTGAAATGCTCTCCACAGTTACTGTTATCAAGATGGACATGTATGTCCAAAGCAGAAGAATGCTTTTGTCATTTTTTTCTAGCACTGTCCTGTCCAAAGTCCTGTGAATTGCATTATGTACCGTTCTTTTAAAGATACATTTATTGTTATTTGCCTTTCAGAATTTTTTATTTCAAATATAAAAAAATAGTGAATGAAGTTCCTTCAAAGCCCAAAGCAGACATTGCATAAGTACTTTTTTTATTATTATTATATAATGGCAAATGTAAGAATCCGGAAGTTTAATCATATTTCATCATACTTTCTATTTTCAATTCAAGGGAAACCTTCCATTTGTTACAGGAATAGAGAATTAGACTGCACTTTAAAAGAACCTCTGGGTCCAGATTGTTAAAGTTTTCACTCAATTCTACATGTACAATACAATCCTACATGTCCAATACAAAATATGCAAGTTAGTTACATTCAATTAACATTATGTAGAGCAGGAGTGTCAAACTCAAGGCTCCCAGGCCGGATCTGGCCCACGGGGTGCTTAGAGCTTAGATCTTAGATAATCAGAAGAGGGATCAAGGACTACGTGATCATATGCAAAAAGTACTATGTTGCTAATTATTTCAAAAAATAGTGACTAAAAAAGCATTAGTCATTAGCATGATTATCAGCATCACTATTATATCAAATGACTGGAAAACGTTCAAAATATATAAATAATTTAAGATATAGACATGTATAAGTCCTCTATTCTATTATGGAGTGATAACAAATTGAACGAAGAAAAATGAAATAATTTAAAATTTGAAATTTCTCATATCTTATGAAACTTAACTTATTCCCATTCCTTTTAGTTAAACATTAAACATCTCCCGACACTCTAAGTGGTAAAAGAAGTACAGAAAAAGAAGAAGAAACATTAAACCATTAGTAGATGAATGTACCTCCACTGAATTAATTACATACTGCACTAATTGGCTGCCACTGAAAATTTAGCCTATAAACCATCAATCAGCTGAATACTGAGAATATATTTGGTATCATCTATCACAATTTAGCATATTTCAAATAACCAACTTGAGAAAAAAATTGTATTCCAGGATAAAAGATCATTACAAACTTTTTAAATTCCCTTTTCCCACATAAGAGCAAAGCAATGCTCATATAAAGTTTTCAAGTATTTATCTATTAAAATTTCAATGGGATAGCATTAAGAAGGTAAAATGAAAGTTTAACATTGTTTTAATTTGAACACATGGGACAAATAAATAAATACTATGAAGCAGTTCTTAACTCCAAATCAGTTTGCTTGCAACTTTTTTTAGTTAAATTCTCATGATGATTGCAAGACCAAGAAGCCTCAAATATTAAGAATATCTGCAATGGTAATTTTCAGATGCAACGGATAATGAATAATAGATATTTTTTACTTAGACACTTCGTGTTCTCTTTTACAACTGAGCTTAATGTGTTTCCTTCTAGTTCATGAGCCAAGAGCAAAGTATGCCAGCAAACTCTGCAATGCTTTCATTGCCAAACCTATTTGCCTCATTAGGATACTTATGAGGATCTTTCCTTAGCTTGTGCCGTATTAAATTGTCATGACAGAACCACTTGCCAAACAATTTAATATGGCATAAGCTAAGGAAAGATCCTGGATTGCTGGGGTTGTTTCCCTCCCTCAAATCATCTTGTGCCAGGCTTTACTCTTCTGCTTTATTG
Source organism: Pituophis catenifer annectens (assembly GCF_029215685.1). Classification (NCBI taxonomy): domain Eukaryota; kingdom Metazoa; phylum Chordata; class Lepidosauria; order Squamata; family Colubridae; genus Pituophis; species Pituophis catenifer. The sequence goes on from NW_027256884.1 coordinate 89,988,774, forward strand.
GGAAGTACCTCAGCAACAAACCCTTTAGTTTGCAGCTGTCTTGCAGGATGGTGAAAGTCTTCCTAGAAAAGCAGGAGAGCTCTCACCAAACTAGAGTGAGATGACTCCGTACCTGTCATTTAAAGTATTTCTGACTCTTGGCTGTCACTCTTGGGATTGTAAACCAATATCCAAAATAATTTCAGTGACATTAAAGTTCTCTACAAAAATTCCAGGTATCTCTGTCAAAAAATGCTAGATTCATATTCAGAAATAGCACCAGTGATAGGTCACAGACCTTAGTATGAGGGCTTTGAAGAATGATTTGGGGAGATTTGGGGGGATTCTTTGCTGCTTTATCTCATGCTTCTCCTCTACCTATAAACTCCCAAGCCCAAATGAGGGACACAGAGTAAAGAGCAATAAGTATTCAATTAAAATAGAATGGAATAGAATTCTTTATTGGCCAAGTATGATTGGACACACAAGGAATTTGTCCAGTAGTGGTATTCATTTACCTTCGCTACGGGTTCGCAAATGTGAGTGCACGTGTGTGTGCGCTTCACTTACACGTGCCACCTCTACGCATACGCAGAGCACCCATGATGACGTCCGGATGGATGGGTGGGTGGAGCCTCCTGCCACCGATACTACCGATTCACCCGAACCAGGTAGAACCGGTCAAATCCCACCACTGAATTTGTCTTTGATGCATATGCTCTCAATGTACATAAAAAGACAAGATACATTTGTCAACAATCGTAAGTACAACACTTAATGATAGTCATAGTGTTAGAATATGGTATAAGTCTAACAGGTTGTTCAGGCAATATATGTGTTCTATCACTTTAAATGAGTTCTGTAACTCTAAGATGTAATGCTGAGTAATTGTACTGCTGAGTCATTGTAATGCCTAATGACTGCTGACTAACTGCTGACTGCAATTATAATAATTGTACTGTTGAGTCATTGCACTGCTGACTTCACTTATCTTAAGTGGATAATTACTAGTGTAAACTGTATATAAGAAGGAGGCCGAGCTATAGTCATTGTTGGACTTGCTCTCATCATTGCTTGACTTGCTGCTTGACTTGTTGGTTGGAACTGTTACCGTCGTATGTGAAGAAGGGGATGGATCTGCTATCATCGTGATTTGTTACCAGCGTTGAATTGCTGTTTATTACTTACTGCTGTTTGGTAAGAAGATATCTGTAACTTCGGATTGATTTGAATGGCTAAAGACTTGGATTGATTAAAAGACTATGCAATTGTTTTTTCACTACAAAGTAAAAGCTTTGTTAAACCAGTTTGTATGTATTGTATTCATTGCTCTCAGTACCGTTTCTCTGTGCACTTACTCTGCTGGTTGGTAACACAACAATATCCTTAACACATAGGGTACAAATAAGCAATCAAATCATACTAGGAAATAATCAATATCAATATAAATCATAAGGATACAAGCAACAAAGTTATAGTCATGCAGTCATAAGTGGGAGGAGATGGGTGATAGGAATGATGACAAGACTAATAGTAATAGTAACGCAGACTTAGTGAATAGTGCAATTAACAATGCAATTCTGAGAAAACAGGCTTCCTGAATGTGTATAGAAAAACAATATGTAATGTTAATATGTAATATTAATAATTTTACATACTCATTTCAGTCTTCGGGGCAAATTACAAAGAGGTAAAAACAACCAACAATACAATAATGCACATAATACAGGTAGTCCTAGATTTACAATCATAATTGAGCCCAAAGTGTATGTTGCTAAGCGAGACATTTGTTAAGTGAATTTTAGCCCATTTTACGACTTTTCTTGCCACAGTTATTAAGTGAATCACTGAATTTTTTTAAGTTAGTAACACTGTTGTTAAGTGAATCTGGTTCCCCATTGACTCTACTTGTCAAAAGGTTGCAAAAGGGGATTACATGACCCTGGGACACTGCAATCATCAGAAATAGGAGTCAGCTGCCAAGTGTCTTAATTTTTATCACGTGATCATTGGGATGCGGCAACAGTTATAAGTGTGAAAAATAATCATAAGTCACTTTTCTCACTGCCGTTGTAACTTTGAATGGTCACTAAATGAACTGTTTTGTAAGTCAAGGACTACCTGTATAAGACAATACATAGGTACATAAAAATCATAATAAAAACTCATAAAATTCACAGGAAAGGTAGTCACACCTACCAATAATATTCAGTAAAGCCATTGTGTCAACTGCTGCTTCCCAAGTCTTTGTGCTTAAGATATTTCCTCTGTATGCTTATCGTAACAATGCAAGTGGACTCACCATAAGCCATCACAACTTAGTAAAATAACAATTGCAGCATTTATTTAGATTTTTACAAATTGCCACAAAAACATATTTATCGTTTTTCTCAAGCCACATTAAAAATATATATTTCCATGAGGTTTGAATTTCATTATACGTATTTCCATTAAATGGGAAATGATTATTATAAGTCCTAATAATTTATACCATCACATTCAGTATTAGTTTATTTTTTAAAAAAACTAATCAGAAAGGAAAAGAAGGAAAAAATCTTTAATGGAAATATATTTCACTTAAATGTTTTTCCTAACAGCTATATAATGTAATTCTAGTAATTTCAGCAAATATTGTGTTTTCTTCATATAATAATTCTTAAACATCTTTGAATAAAAATATGCAGCTGCACAGAAACAAACACATAAGGAGATTGATATCAAGATATAAAAAGGAAAGTAGCTTTGCAAAAGCAATTTTGCAACAATGTTCATATACTCTCAAATCTGAACATTGAATATGAACTCATTAAAACCATGAGTTGATCACTTTTAGAAATATACCTCTTATCATTTATTTTAGGCTTAATAACAATTAACACAATAGGATTAGCTTCTTTTTAAATATTCAAGCTTCTTTCAAGGATCACAGATATCTATATATCTATACTAATCTATATTTATCAATTAGTAGTCCTAAAATTGGACCCAGATTGTTGGGGGCAATATGCTGACTCTGTAAACCATTTAGAGAGGGTAGTAAAGCACTGTGAAGTGGTATATACAGTCAGTCGAAGTGCTATTGCTAATGTATGTGTACAACTATCCTATGAATTAGATCTGTCACATGACAAGTCTTATTATCTAATAATTTCCAAAATAGTTTAAAATCAATCTGTATTTCTGTACTTATCTTCATCCAAAAATGTCAAAAATTTCTAGCCTGATACTATCGACATGATTGCAAATTTGGAGTTTGCAGAGATATCTTATTTGATAATAGCCAATTGCTGACCAGAATGCCAACCAATCGGTGCACATCCTTTGCTTCAGGATGACTAATCAGTAAGACATACAGAACCAGTCACATACAGAAACACATTTTAGTGCTCTATTGAATTAACAAACAGCTTTTCATGCTTTTTTTGACAAGAAAAGTAACACATTTCTAACATTCTTGGCCCCATATCCACAATATTCATGCGTGATAATAATAGTTGCAATTTGTCCACATATATTTCTTCAGATTTGACTGGTAGTTTGCAAAATGATTCTTCCAATAGGCCGGAAGGGGAATATCACTTTAAAAAGCAATTAACAAATGTATTCAGAAGCCACAGGAACTTTTCATTCGCCAGAGTGTCATTGTACGGTAAAGCAACATTCTGGCTAGTCCAGGGAAATACACACATATAACGGCACAGCAAGACTCACACAGTAGGGGGAAAAATGAATTTCAGGACTTTCCCCAGGATCAAAACTCCCAGCAGGATACTAAAATGGGCTATATAAAACATAATCTATTTGTTGAGAAGAAGGGGAACAGCATTAAGTCTCTTCTAACTGGAAAACAGATGTCTATAAACTCAAGTTGAAACTGCTGGGTACCAAATTTTATTCATTTCAGAAGCAAGTCAGAAAAAATCAAAATAGATTATCTGAGGATGTTGGGGAATTGGAAATTTGCATCACATCAAATCACCATCTGGAAATGTTCAGTACTTAGCCCAAGGGCTCCAATCAACTTCATGGCTAAGTACATTTGTACATAAGTTTCTATTGTACATAAAACACTCCATTATTACAATATGCTAGGGAACAAAACAGCATAAAGCTCTCTATATAGAATCTGTGTTAGCATTATCTTATAAAGAAATATCATTTCATCCTTAAACTTGAATATTTCTGACTTCAAAATTCTTCACAATGATTACATTTCCAAAAGTCCTTTTGTCACACTCCAGTAGACGATTCAGGCAGAAGAACTGCTTAGCAAGCACTACTTAACTGCAAGAAAGTATGAATCTGTTATTAGAATGCTGAAAACATTAAGACTGCAGGTATAAGTTATCTAACTGAATAAATGATAAAATGTGAATGAATTTAGAATGTTATTTTTAAAATTAAACAAGTGAACTTGTCTACCTTGGTAAAATATTTGCTAACAATGGATGGAGAAATTTTCAGATGTGCAAATACTAGTGGAAAGGTAGTGGGTAGTATATGGCATTTTGTGAGAGATTACTATTTGTCAGAAAAAACAAACATGGTTATATGGGAGAATGCTTCTGCCCACACTGTAGCTGGAATACTTGGGTATTTCACGAAAAACCAATCAAACCAAAGGTAGTGTGAAGATTTTCCTAAAAACTTCCTGTGTTAAAACAAGAAGTCAAGAGTCTTATCTATGGGTGTTTACTAAATGTAGTTTGAATATAAAAATATAAAAAAGTACATTGAGGTGGCTTAGTCATATAAGAAAATGAGCAAAAATCAATCTGCAAAATATGAAAAAAGAAAGTTAAGAGAAAAGGGAAGAAAGAAAGATTTCATTGTGCTCAGGACTTGCCAATTCTTTATGAGAAGCTAAAACTGTAGAAAATGAGTTTATAAAGATTGATTCAGAAAACACATTTTATTAAAGAGGATTCAACAAATGGAACACCAAAATGATACAAAAATCTATATTTCCTTTAAGTATAAACCTTAATTATCAAGAATTAGCTCACTGTCGTTACGTAATAGCCTTTATTGTCACATGTGCAGCGTCACATCATGCCAAGCAATGGAGCTGAAATGAAGTAAGAATTAGCAACTCCCTTTTTACAGTACTTGAATTGGCAGATTCATGAAGCTAGAGACTACTTCAGTGGTTAATGCTTTAAACTATATTGAAATGGTTCTATGAGCCTGAGACAAAATAGGAACTGAAAGAATATGAAGAAAGACTTGCCCTGCATATCTATTGGAGTAGCTCTCTTGGTGAATGCATGTGTGGAGTTGGCAATACAAATCTTCAGGCTTACACGAAAGATTTGAAATAGGATGGCTGGCTAGATACGAATGTTCAAAATAAAGTTAACTAACTATAAAGCTATAATTTCAATCAGACTGTTTCAGAGATCCTGCAAAATATGAAAAGTTCAACTTCGGATACAGACCACAAGAACCAGAAATGTCATGAAGTATCAAGAAAGCAGTCAGATATCAGAACACGAAAAGGCTACTATTATTGAAGCTGACTTCAAATGATATGTCTAATTCTAAGGTAATGATGTTATTATATGCATTAAGAATGGAATCTTGTTCTCAAGTTATTTTGAAAGCATGGCTAAATGTTTCTTACTAAAAAAGATTAAGAATGAAAGCTAGCAATGATTTTTAATGTATAGCTTTAAAAGTATACTTTTAAAACAAAGTATATTTTAAGTTATGCCTAAAAATATTACCTTTTTAGAACATGCCTGCATATGGTAGTGGGTGTTATTCAAATGTGATTATTGCAGAAAATATATATTTACAATAAAAATTATAATTCTTTTAGACTTTACATTTATTAGCTATTTATTTGGAAAGACAGAATATATCACTTACGAACATAACTATCATTTAAAAATATTTTCCTTTCCTCAAAATTACTGTATGGTAATTTATATTTTGTGATAGCTTATATTTGGTGATCTTATAAATTCATCATGGTATTCATAATTCTACAGTAACATATGATCCCAAAGTGGATTACACCTTTTAACGTTGGTTATATTGATCTATTTGGATGGATTAAGTTTCGATATCATCACTTTAAATCAATTGGTTTGCTGCATACCTTAGTGTTTGTACAGATTCATCGAAGTATTTACAAAAATCATTGACATATAAGATGGCAAAAGATAAGCAAGAATCTTAGTGCCTCTAGAAATAAAGTTGCCAATTCCCTAGCATCATATAAATTGTATTGTCAATCTAATTATTTCTAAGTATAAAAAGAGGATGTTTTTTTTAAAGGTCCAGCTGGCCATTTGTCAAATTCTGCTCTTTCAAGAATGTATAGTCAATACAAGATTACGTAATGCACAAAATATTTATATCACCAGGCAGAATAGCTGCTTGGAATGTGCACAGCCTCCATTATCATTATGATCACACTGTGCATTACTGTCACCTTCAAGTTTCTACTAATTCAATGCTTTAATCATGGATAACCAACATATTTAAACATCTGGGGGAAAAAAAACTATTGTACAATTAGGCAGCCAGAGTACCTGACATTACATTAAAAAAGAAAAGACAGTTTTGTACAGGATAACTTATGAATTCTGGTAAACATGGATCTGGAAATGTTTCTTGAACCCGTCATCTATCAGCTGCTATTTTATCAATTTTAAAGGTTTTTGCTTTTTTTTCTTCTTCTATCTTCAAGCTATTGCTCTACAAGAAATTATAAACAAGCCTGGTTTTACAGGTTGTTACATTCCTTCCCTTGTAAAAAAATTTTTTTTAAAAAAAATGTCAGGCGAATGTGCTTTTCGGCCATATTTCCTGTTCAGGACGGAGAATGAAGTTAAAGGGATGAGGGAGGGTGCTTTTTCCCCCAAAATACGCTGTGCTCGCACAAGAAGCGGGTTAGCGCTTCTCCTTAAGAGGCGACAGTTCTGGAGGACCAACAGCAGCCCCTGAAGCAGCCCAGCTGACGCTCAGCGCGCTCTTATCACGCCAAAAACTGCGCGCAGCTGAAGCCGCAGCCCTGGGAAAGGCAGGCGAGGAGCGAACGCGGCAGCAGAAACGCCTCCCAGCCTAGACCGGCTCCGGCTCCACCTCCAGCGCTGCCGTTCGCTCGCTCGCTCGCTCGCTCCCAGTCGCCACGGCCTTGGCGCTTTCAGAAGTAAAGGGAGGCGGGTTTTTCTTCGTTCCGTCTCTCTGCGCTGAAGCAGCTTCCTGGTCACCTGAGAACTATAAGGAAGGAGGCCGGCGGCTCGACTGGTTTCGGTGTTCGCCATGGCTTCGCTTTTCAAGAAGAAGACGGTGGACGGTGAGTGAGGTTGAAACCTGGTTTTATTTATTTATGTTGTTATTATTATTATTATTATTGGTGGGGTTGCTGCGCCTTTTGCAACAGAGGTTCCCTTAATTTCTCGAAGGTGTACTCCTTCCTATAGCTCCCTTCGGTTGTGTAGCCCACTTCTGATGTCAGAGGCGCACAGGTACCTCTATCTTACAAGGGTCCAGGGTTTCCCGAGACCTTTTGGGTAATTCAGCTGTATTTTAACGAGTTTGATCTACGGCAACGCTCTGTAGTATAGGAGTGATAGAAATCTAGTTCAAATATTGCTGCTGGCGAAACTGTCCCATTTTTTATTATCATTTACCTGTATGATTCTTGGCGAAATTATGTCTTAGTTTAAGCCACCACCCCCCTATGACTGTCCATCCTGCCCCTTCACCCTTCAGCCCCGTGATTGCCAAAATATACTGGATGTTAAATAGTAGTCATGATACTTTTTGGGTTGGATTCCTTGCCCTTTTGGTCTACATGTTTCTCACTTTCAGCTTGACTTGTACTAGGTTTAAATATATAGGTGGTTTGGGGTGTTCATTTGCATTGTTAAAAAGGTAGAGTGGGAGTGGAATGGCTCTTGTTACAAAAGGTATGTTGAGAAATAGTTTGTAGGATTAGTAGAAACAACATACCAGGTTATTTAATTTTCGGAGTTGTTTTATACTGTGTATAAACCCTGTTGAGCGAATGAAATTGAGCCATATGTTTAGACTGAAAAAAAATTACATAGAGAAACTAATTTAAATCTAAAGGAATTTGAGGAAGCTATACTCTTTTGCAGATAAGTGTTGTATGTACTTTTAAGTAAACTTTACAGAAAACTAAACTGGTCAAATGGAAAAAGGGATTATTTTAAAGGATGTAAGATATTAAAAGTTGCTTTTTACAGCAAATTGAAAACATTGGTAGAAATAGTCCAAATAGTAGGGTTTTTTAATCTTGGAAATAGTGTCTCATGCAGGGATTTTTTTAGAAATTAACAAACCAAAAACCTTAGTTTGGAACTTTCCAGGGCTTTCCAGTGTTAGGAAACAAATAGCTTGAAAAAAACTTCTTTTTCAGGAGAAGACAAATTAGTATTCCAAAAATATTTTTTTTTTCATTAACATTGCTATATATTTCTTGGAAAATAAAAAGTATATCTTCATTTTCTTCCATATATTTTTATATGAAGAGAACACACAAAGGCACACACACACACACACACACACACACACACATATTGACAAGCTATTTATAGTTATCACAGCTCAAACAATAACAGGATCAAAAGGCAGAAGGCACTGCATTTTAAATAAGTTTTTTTCTCTTGTACAGAATAGATAACTGCAGGGGAATGTTTTGAACTGCTTTGAAGCAGATAATTTATATCTGGACAAAAGGCAATTTTATTATGACTGAAACAAAAGCTGCTGTCTTATGGTTATTGTGAACTGAGACTTAAATTACAATAGCGATGGAGCTTTAGAATGTGTTTACTGAATGCTGAATATTTTGTATGTGCCTTGGCTATTTCTATGTTTTCTAATTTTCACAATTTTCATATTGATTTAATTTGAAAATAGATTGTTGTGAAAAAGTAGCATCCATTTTACAATGTATGAATTCTTATTAAGGATAAACTTTCAACTTGTAGATTTAACTCTACTGGAAAAGACATTGACAAACAAATCCAAACTATGATTGATAAACTCATGTGGCTTCTGAAAGGTAGTCATTGTAAAAATAAAAGGAGGGGAGGCAGTGTTTTTCAGATTCTGTTTTATATGGCACTAATGTTCTTGCTGTCATGAATTCACTGTACAGATAGTATCAATGGTTCACAGAATACTTAAGTTTTCTACATAAGTTTTTCAGGTAATAGAAATTTCTGTGATTACTTATTAAAATTTGGGCCAATCAGGTGATAAAGCTGTCCTATAGTATGCATTCTTCTGACATGCAAAACAGTTATGAATACAAACCAAACCAAATATTAAACATATAAGTAATAACAGTATAACAGTATCAATAAGAATGAATGGGCAAAAAATCTGAATACCAAGTAAAATTGCTGTATCTTTGTTCTCATGAGAACTAATTAAAAAGGCATAATAATTGGCAAGAATGAGGTTAATTCCAAAGTTTCAAGGCCACTGAATATAAAACAGGATCCAATTAAATTTATATTTAATGTAAACTTCACTCTCAAAAACTTGCACAGTTATAATATTACAAAATTAAAACAACAATACAGTTAAAACAAAAATAACATTACTCCTCCTCCTCCAAAGCATATCAGTAACAAAAAATAGTGAAAAGTAAGGTACAGGTTTAAGTCAGGAATTATATAGGCCATTGCATTTTTGAAAGATTACAATTTTAATTAATACTTTAAAGGTAGTCATATAAAGTGTACTGGGTTGTATGATTGGGTGATAATGAAGATAAAAGTTATAGTTCATCCTCCTGTGGCATGTAAAGTCATAAAATGTATCAATGAAAATTATACAAAGGTCCCCTTGTCATATTTCCTGATCAAGCATGAGTCATAAGTCCTGAAGAGCCTCTAAATCATAAATCACTTTCTTTCTGGCATTGCTTGCCCATATAGAAATAATGCTGGGGTTGACAGGTCTCAATATACAATGAGCAATTGTATCTTCTTAATTTCATATTCAGTCTGTTCTCCAGGAGTTGAGATATAATGTCAACAGAATGTCTCCTTCATCCAAAGATGGTAATATAAAGTTCTGTACCATAGAATTATAGGGCTGTAACGGATCTTGGAGGTCTTCTAGGCTAATACCCTGCCCAAGGCAGGAGTCTTTATTTTTGGTTGTTGCTTTTTTTTACTTGCAAATATATTACTTGAAAGACCACTTCCTTTCCCATCAGATCTGTCAAGAAAAATATGTTCTGAGACTCTTGGGTAAAACAGTTTCATCTAGGTAGACGCAGGAGAGATACCCTCTATCACAGCCCCTGCCTATGAAGCTTTTCTCCCAGATGGTCCCAAAAATTTTACCCCAGTCCTTATGGCCAGATTATTAGTGTAACTTGACATGTGTTGTGACTTGGTTCATAAGGTGCCATAACTGTATAACATTTTTTGTTTGTTTGTCTAATGTGTTTTATTTGTGGCTCATCCAGAGTTATTTGCTTAAGACATATTTTTCTAACTAAATTAAGAAGCAGTTCAGATGTATATTTGCCCAAAATATATAAGACTAATTTTAGAATGTATGTAGAATAGAACATAGACTCATAGGACTGAAAGAGACCTCAAAGGTCTTATAGTCCAGCACTCTTCTCAAGGCAGCAGATCTTATACCATTCTGGACAAATGGTTGTCCAGTCTATTCTTGAAAATCTCCAGTGATGGAGCACCCACAATTCTGGGAGGAAAGCTGTTCCACTGATTATTCGTTCTCTCTGTCCAGAAATTCCTCCTTATTTCCAGTTTTGATATCCCTCTGACGAGCTTTTACCCATTGCTTCTTGTCCTTCCCTCAGGTTTGGAGAATAAATTGGCCCTTTCTTGACCATGATAGCCCTTCAAGTATTGGAAGCCCTCTATCATATCTCCCCTAACTTTCTCTTTGTTACACTAAACATACCTTAGCTGTTTATACAGCTAAGCATACCTCTTAGCTGTTCATATATAATTTAGCCTGTAAACCACCTCTTATTATCTTCATTGCTCTTCTCTGCTGTCTTTCTAGAGCCTCAGCATCTTTTGTATCATGGTGACCAGAATTGGGTGCAGTGTCCAGATGTGGTTTCACTAGTGCAGTATAGAGCAGTACTATCACTTCCAGTGATCTTAATGCTATACTTCTGTTGATGCAGTCTAGAACTGTGTTGACTTTTTAGTAGCTGCAGAACACTACTGACTCATGCTTAAGTGGTGGTCCATCAAGGCATCTAGATCCTCTCACAGGCACTGCTGAGCCAGGTTCTACATATCCTGTACATGTACATGTGTTTTTTTCTGAGTAGGTTCAGGACCTTATTTTTCTCACCACTGAAATGTTGGATATCATATCGGATGTTAAAAAAAGTATTCTGATGATACTACGCCCTGAACTTACCACTAGTTGAAGGATAGAAGAAGTAAGACCATTTATTCTGAGATCCCTGGTATGGGGGGCAAGAGCCTAACCTCTCACTTTCCCCATCGAATTGAAACTTTCCCCATCCACTGAGAAATAGTGCCTCCAACTCCTATTCCTCACAGTTTCGGTATCAAAAGCTGCTGAGAGATCCAATAGGACCAGGAGTGGCCTCCTTTTTCCCCATTGCCTCATATTAGGTAAAAGAACTAACTATATATATATATATATATATATATATATATATATATATATATATATATATGTAGGTCTTTGGTTATTCGAGTCTTCTCCCACGTAAAATTGGAAGTGTCTTGGCGACGTTTCGACGAAGTCTCATTCGTCATCTTCAGGCTGGTGTTCTCGGCTTCATGCTTCAAGCCGAGAACACCAGCCTGAAGATGACGAATGAGACTTCGTCGAAACGTCGCCAAGACACTTCCAATTTTACGTGGGAGAAGACCCGAATAACCAAAGACCTACATACAAACACCCGCGAAAACCTGAGAAAACATATATATATATATATATATATATATATATATATATATATATATATATATATATATGGTATATGTATATGTTTGGTATATGGTATATGTTTCTAATGAATTTTGTCTGATCACTCTGAATTTGTTTATAATAGTTTCTTTACTATATCAATTTAATAAAATCTTGTTGTTTCCATCTTTTAATAGAAAAAAAAACTTTGTGTCAGATTTAGGATCATGTCAAAAACAGGCTATTTTTGTTCTAATTAATTTAATCTTAAATGGATCTTAAATCTCATTTAAGATCCAACCATCACCATGATTTCCTAAGCTAAACCTAGTCAGTTTTCAGTAGGAGTTTACAATTGATTTTATAGTTTCCAAAAACAGAAGTTAGCATGGTAATCCTTGTTTAACCTTGACTAATATAAATTAAATTGAACCGCAGGTTTTAAGGTGATTGATTTAATGTTTGGACATGTTTGTTTTCATTGTGGAATATGATGATTAAAACTCTTACTTTGTTTGGTAGTACCTGTTTGTTCTAATTGTTTTATGACAGGCCACCTGTTTATGTGTCTTTTAATTGTTTTAACTGTTTTACTTCTTTTTATGGATTTTGTAAGAGCCAGAATCTTCAGGGTTAGATGGCCATGCTAAATTGAATAAATTAAGTTACTGTGTCTTGGAAAATAAGTTTCTTGTAGAGAAAGATGGATGCCATCATTCCTAAAACTATATTTCAATCATTGCAAGCTAGAAATATCTATTTACACATTATTATTGAAATAATTTTATTTGGACTATTTTATAAATGTTATTGGTGTGGAAAATATATTTCAAAGAGGATTAATATAATATTTAAAATAAATCTGTGACTACAATTCATACTTCATTCATTTTTCACAATCTAGGTTGGGGGAAGCAGGAGCACTTCCTATCATTATTGATTGTCTTTTTCCTTAGATTGTGAAACAAAGATGGAACTTACTTTGGAAATATTTCATTTTCAAAAGAAATGGGATTTTTAATAGAAAAAGACTGCCCTTTTTTCTGTAGAAGAGGAAGAAATTGTCTGTCTCCTGAACAGCTGCAAATGAATTATTTTGGTTTTATTGTATGTTACTTTGAAATGGCCTTAGAGATAAAAAGAAACCCCACAAACTATTTTTTACAAAGAAATAGATAAATGTAATCATTGACTGGCAGCTGTATAATTTAAAAACTTCATTTTCTTTAGAAGCTGAACCTCTGCTTCTAATCCCCCAGACTGTCGCTTGATTTTCTTTTAGTCAAAAAAAATACAGTTTTGTGTTTCCAGCCAAAGTGTAACAAGTGATAACACTAGGTTTAAACAAAGGTTTTTAAAGAATCTTTGTTTAAAAATAAATCATTGCCACTATTGTTACATCCTCTATGTTTATAGTTAATAAAATACTGCCTCTAATTGACAGTTACAAATGTGTTTCCAATAGCACTTCTAAATGAACATATCCTAATAAAATTGCTCATAAATATTATGTTAATATTGCATTAATTTCAGAAAACAATCTGTTTAGAAGTAACTGCAGTTATTTACATAGTAAAATTACTATAATAGCATCATAAATTAATCCATATAATTCATTAATTTGCAAACAAAATAGGAAGAAAGTTATATTTCTGTGTTTAGTATGTAGTTAATATACTGGCACATTCCATATGGATTCATAATGGTGTAGGTGAAAATCTAAATATTTTTATTTATTTTTAAGCTTTATCAGCTGTCTCACTTTAGAAGCTCTAGGCAAAGTACAAAATCAAGCACAGAATAAAGCTTATTATAATGAAAACAATGGAACTCTTGTAATTTTTTTTTCAACTCTTTTGATGATTTTAATCATCGAAAGCCCAGATTTTCATTACTCCGCACAATACCATAAGAATGGGGATAGACCCCAGGTCCATCTTTTTGTCTCTCCCTCACCATTACACATCCTGTTAAGAAAGGAAACTTTCTTAAGGTTTTTCCTATTCATCTTGGTTAGTGGGGAAAATACACTACCAAGTCCCAAATAATTGGCAATAACCAATTATGGTTATAATGGTTAAGCAATAATGACATGGATTCCATTAAACTGAGTCACTGTTTCAGAGGTCTTTATTTACCTAAATAGAGAACCATAGGGGTAAATACAAAATCTTGAAAACTACAGGAGGAATGGCCAATCTCAATTATAGTGAGTTAATTAAGGCAGAACCTCTTCCCATATTAGTAGTTGGACTGAGTTTCCTATTCTGAGAAAAATCCTCTTCTTCAGTTTTTCTACAATCTCTTTTAGGATTGAATACCCTGGCTCAAGCCATATAGGACAGCAACAACAACAATATAATAAATAGCAATAATAATTAATAACAAACCTTTTCTTTCAGGAGGTTACAAACCTATTAAAATTATCACCATAGAATTGGTGGATTTTAGAATCAATAACCATCCTATCTTGCCTGGGTGGAGCCTTCAGGTAGCCCAGAAGCTAGTACTAGGTGCTGCTGGTACACCTAAGAGCACAGAAGGGATGCATTTACTGCATTGGGAACCAGCTTCAAGTCCACCAGTATGATCAGTGCTATTTCTACCCAAGCCCAAGCCTGAACCTGATTAAAAATGAAATGATCCATTTACTTTAGGGTGTTTTATATGTGAATGTCACCATCTTTTCAACAATCTTACCCAGAACAAAAAACTATATAACATTTAATTTACATAGTGGGTCTAGGAAAATCCTTTTCAAGAGTACAAACACCACTGTGTCTTTCAAGTCAGATGGTATTACCCATTTCCATAACAACATGTCAACAACCTCATGACCCAGTCTATTACCCGATCTCTCATCTTTATAATAATCTAGGCCAGGGATGGCGAACCTTTTAAACACCGAGTGCCCAAACTGCATGTGCATGCCTGCCCAAATAGAAAGATGCATGTGTGCACAAAAGTGAACATGCATGTGTATGTGCAGACATGTGTGGACATGCGCGCCCATGCACAGACATGCGCAACCATGCACGGACCTGAAGACCAGCTAGCCGGCGGGAGGCGGAGCATCCCAACACCAGCAGCACAGCAAGAGGTAAGATTTTTTTCTTTCATGAGCTTTTGTTTAGTTGTTTGCAGGGAAACAGAAACTCATGAAAGAAACACCACAGAGATCTGACCTGGGGTGATGGAGCACATGCCAGCAGAGAGGGCTCTAGGTGCCACGTCTGGCACGCATGCCGTAGGTTCGCCATCACAGATCTAGACAGAGCATAGCAGAGTTCCAAAATGGTAACACTGACATTCCCCAGCATATCATCTACCTCCATGCAATGTGTAGGGTAAAATTAATTCCAGATAGTATTGCAAGTCTGTACTTATATTATTTACATGCACATCTGCAGTCAAAATTTGAGCAAATGAGAGTAATTTTATTAGCAAAATATTGCTTCAGGTTGCCCTCACAGCAGTCTGTTGGCAGATCTTGCCAATACCTCAAAAAGGAAATGGATCCTTCTAAACGACGCATCTGAGTCATTGTCCACTGATGAAATGCATGCAGAGAAGTAAGAAGCTCTTATTTCTATGATGAGTTTGCTCCTTGTTTAGTCAAGTTCACACTTTATCCACTGATATTCTAGTTGTCTCTTCTGTCATTCCATTTCCTGACAATAATCTTGTTAATGATTGATTTCTCAAAATTATCCATAATAACCATATTATTATGCTGATGAAGAGGTAGATTAACAGCTCCAGTCCCCTTCACATAATTTATTTCCAATAATCTATTGTAAAAAATATGGTAAAACAGTATGAAGAGAATGACTTCCAATCCCTTAATATCAGTTTCCCTTCCAAGTCATGTAGAGATAAGCTTAAGAATAGAGGTAGGTTGCTTAAAAACAGAGCAGTTAGCAGCATTCCAAGCCACTGTCTATTGTTTTCTCCATTTGAACTGCATTGGGAAAGGTTTTTTTTTTCTTCTAGGATATTTACTCTGACAACCATGGCCAAAACTAGTTAGTTTTTCAGTTTGATTTTTCTTTTGTCAGTTACACTAAATTTGGTGCTTCTCCGATTTAATTTTAAAGATTTAGCCTTCTCACTGACAGAATTCGAAGCGCTTGTACAATATTTCTTTCCAGCATTTCATTATGTTTGAGTGGATAAAAAAAGCATTCTACATACACTCCAGCAAAAAAGAATTGGAAAAAAATGTGTTACTTATACAGCCTTTGTCTGCCTACCCACACCACCCATTACATTTGTTCTGCCTCACAGAGCTGGTTCAGCAAGAGAAGAGATCAAATTTAGGAGCTGTAGTTTCAACCATCCAGGATTTCACAGAACAGCCAGGGGTATGCACAAAATTAACAACTAAGGTGGGACCTAGAGAGTGGAAAGTATTTTGTTATTGAAAACTTAGTCAGCAGTCACACTATATATACAATTTCAAGACTGCAGTTCAGCACTTCTGAACAGTACCAGTTTGGAGAATGCAGATTTATTTATTTATTTATTTATTTATTTATTTATTTATTTATTTATTTATTTATTTATTAAATTTATATACCGCCCTATTCCTAAGGGACTCAGGGCAGTGAACAGCGAACGATAAAAATACATGTAATACAAACGTTAATAATAAAAAACCAATTAAAATATACTAAACATTCTGGTCCTAGATAATTCAAGACATCCCAGTTTAAAATAAAATCAAAAAGCAATATAAAGGGAAAGTTAGGCCAGACCGGTCTGCTGAAACAGGAATGTTTTGAGGGCACGGCGGAAAGTGCGCAGATCCGGAATCTTCTGTATCTCTGGGGGGAGCTCGTTCCAGATGGTGGGTGCCCTCACAGAAAAGGCTCTCCCCCTGGGGGCTGCCAGTCGACATTGTTTGGCTGACGGCACCCTGAGAAGCCCCTCTCTATGGGAGCGTACTGGACGGTGAGAGGCTATTGGTGGCAGAAGGCGGTCTCGTAAGTACCCCGGTCCTAAGCCATGGAGCGCTCTAAAGGTGGTAACTAAGACCTTGAAGCGCACCCGGAAGACCACAGGGAGCCAGTGCAGCTCGCGCAGGAGGGGAGCCACATGGGAGCGCCATGCTGCTCCCATTACCACCCGCGCGGCCGCATTCTGGACCAGTTGGAGCCTTCGGGTGCTTCTCAAGGGGAGCCCCATGTAGAGAGCATTACAGTAGTCCAGGCATGAAGTGACGAGGGCATGAGTGACCGTTTTTAACGAGTCCCAATCCAGAAAGGGACGCAACTGGCGAATCAGGCAAACCTGATAAAAAGACTCCCGGCCACAGCCGTCAAGTGTTCTTCTAAAGACAGCCGTGAGTCCAAGAGGATGCCTAAGTTGCGAACCCTCTCCGTGGGGGGCAATGACTCATCCCCAATAGTCAGTGATGGCACCAATTGACTATATCGGGACGTCGGAAACCACAGCCACTCGGTCTTGGATGGGTTGAGCCTGAGTCTGTTCCTCCCCATCCAGATCCGTACAGCCTCCAGGCACTGGGACATCACTTTAAGGGCATCATTGGGGTGGTCCGGGGTGGAGATGTATAGCTGAGTATCATCAGCATACTGATGATACTTCACCCCAAAACCACGGATGATCTCACCCAGCGGCTTCACATAAATGTTGAACAGAAGGGGTGAGAGAACCGACCCCTGTGGCACCCCACATACAAGGGGCCTCGGGGTCGACCTCTGCCCCCCTGTCAACACAGACTGCGACCGATCAGAGAGAAAGGATCTAAATCTTTTTTAATCTATTGCAACATAGTATGATTATTCTAGTGAAAAAAATACTTGTTTACAGATACTAGCCAATTAAGACAAATGTAGATAGTTAAGATTTCATTGGCATTATTATTTGTATATGTAATTAAGTTGTACTTAAGCAACAACAGAATATGAATTGCATTATGAGAAGATACCTGCTGGCCCCTTACATCCTGGACATAAACTGTTTCAACTCCTCCCCATAGGATGGCGATACAGGGCATTGCAAGCCAAAACTAGACATGGGGACAGTTTTTTCTTAGGGCCATTATTCTGCTTAACACCTAATTCTCAGCTCTGCTGTCTTATGTCTATGTGTATTTCTCCCCATGATAATAGCTATAGTATTATTACTTATCATCTTATTTCCCTTTATTGGTATTATTATAATTATTCTTTTATTTTACACATACACAAGAGCTGCTGCATTGGAGACAAATAGTGTCTAATAACACTAAGCCAAATAAAGTATTCAATTCAATTCAATATATCATTTTTTTAAAGTATCCTGGGATAGATAGATTTAATGAAATGCTCTTCCTTGATTTGAATACCAAATGATATGTATATAATTTTAAAATTAATTTTAATGTTCACTTTTAAAGGATGTCAATACTTATATGAGCATATGCCAAAGACATTTTTTAAATTTCACCAATCTTAATGGAAGAGAAGTTATGCTTGCCTGTTTTATGGTCAGTTGTCTTATTCTGATTAAGGTTTATTGTATGAAAATTAGTTCTACTAATTTAAATTTTATCTTTTAAAACATTCTTGTTAATTTTGAATCTGAAGATATAAAAACAGGACATTCATGCTAGTTGCTGTTCATAACTTCAAACTTAAACCAATACACTACACACACACACACACAACTTTCCTGTATTAGAAAAATCACTGTATACGTGTTTTCCTTTTAATTAATTGGTTTTTTATTCAGTTGAATGTACTGAAAATTATTGGCAATAAATTGAATGTTCAGTTTTAATTCATCAAAATATAAGTTTCGTGGTTTTTTTATGCTACAACATTAGAATATATTTTCTGGCAACACTCATACCTTGCTCAGCAGTCAGTTGGACTACTGTAATTGGAAGCAATTGGAGGGCTGTTATTGGAGGCAACTAGAAGTTGCAGCTGCTACAAAATCTGACAGCCAGATCCCTTGAGGATAACCCTCCCAGGCTAGAAAAAAACTTCCTTTGAAATCTGTTTTAACAACATTGGTTACATTGGTTGCCAGTAGGCTTCTGGACTCAAGTTAGAGTGCGGGTCATTATTTTTAAAGTCCTTTGTGTACAATGCTAGATATAACAGTAATGCTATGTCAAGTCAAATCTATCCATCCAATCTGCTCATGAAAAGAGTCCATATAGCAATTCGTAAAGTACATGAGGCATGGAATAGTCAATAGTTTTTTTTTTTTTTTTCAATCGTGACCTCATTCTGTTGAATACTCCCCCCTCTCCCCCAGAATTCTGTCTGGCCCTAATGCTATTTCACAAACTAGTCATAGCAGTGCTATTTCAGCATTTGTTTAGTTTTTAAGATAGTTTATGTTACTCAATGCCTATGAGGGGGGGGTTTTTTGGTTGATGTCTCCTGGAGTTTTGAAAAATTGAATGCTGTATCTTTTTTGCTTTCCCTTTTTTCTCTATTCCACCAATAATGTTATTTGCTCCCGTTAATAAATATGAATATTGGACAATGTGAATTATCATGTATCTACCCTATTCCCCCCAAAATAAGACATCCCTTGATAATAAGCCTAATTGGGCTTTTGAGCGCATAGCAATAAAACCAAGCACTTATTTCAGAGTTCAAAAAAATATAAGACAGGGTCATAATGATGACTACACACAACTGAATTTTTTGTCAATCTATCAGAAAGAGTACATAGGACTATTTGAACCTTTAGAGATTGGTGAGCATTAAATTGCAGCAAATTAAGATTTTAAAAAATGTAGATAGAACAGATTTCATGCCAGAGCAAATGGAACCAGAACTTGGATAAGAAGTTGGTCTCTTTTCTTTCTGGAAATCTAAAAAAAATAGTTGATGTGTAATTAGTAAGAAGAGCAACCCAGCTCTAAGAATACTTCTCACTGTTAGAAAATCAATGTCTTATTCATGTTTTCAACGTCTATGAATTAACTGTAAATGTTTTGGGTTTTAGATATAATTAAAGAACAAAATAAGGAGTTAAGAGGTACGCAGAGGGCTATAGGAAGAGATCGAGCAGCTTTGGAGAGACAAGAAAAGCAACTGGTAAGTGTATCAAATAACTAGTTCATTGTTCACAGTAAGAGACCAATTTGTAAAATGATATTTTTCTATTTTAAAGTTTTCAAGTACAAATTAATCAATTACTAGGCTATTATAATATTAATTATAATTATAAACGATAAAATACAAATGCAAATAAAGTTTAAAATCAGCTTTGTTTTCAATAAATAGGAATTGGAAATAAAGAAAATGGCTAAAACAGGAAACAAGGAAGCCTGTAAGGTTCTAGCAAAACAACTTGTGCAGTTGAGAAAACAAAAAACTCGAACCTATGCTGTTAGTTCAAAAGTTACATCCATGTCAACTCAGACAAAGCTGATGAATTCCCAGATGAAGATGGCAGGAGCAATGTCAACAACAGCAAAGGTAGGCAATTGATCCTAACTAACCCAAGTACTGGGAGTCAGGTAGTTAGGAAAAACCCGTCTGAAAATTTAGTGCAGTGTGTTTTAATCTTTTTCATCTCAGAGCTCACATGTTATAGTTAGGACTTTAGGTCACAAAACCAGAGGTCCTGTGACATCACAGGTTGATGGGACCTAGAAGGAAAAATGGAAGCAATTTACCACTGTGATATAATGGAAGGAGGACAACAGCACAGCACTTCCTGTCATTTATTTTGGCTTGCTGATGCAGTATGCCAGCTGACCTTTCATGGCACAACAGTTGAAAACTGTTGATCTAGAACATTTTGGTTGATTAGAATTACCGTATTTTTCGCTCCTGACCATAAGACGCACCTAGGTTTAGAGGAGCAAAACAAAACAAAACAAAACAAAAAACTGCATCCCAGCATCCATGTGGTATCATCTGGCTGCGTCCTTGCAGCAAACAACAAACAGCTTGCCTCTTCCATGTCTTCGCCTCGGAGCAGCTGATCGGCAGTTAGATCGGCCTCCCGGAATAACGCCAATCAGCTGTTCCAGGTGGCAGGGATCGCTGCCTGCCATTCATTCATTCATTGAAGAGCTGAGGTGGCGCAGTGGTTAGAGTGCAGTACTGCAGCTACTTCAGCTGACTGCTAGCTCAGCAGATCAGCTGATCAAATCTCACCAGCTCAAGGTTGACTCAATCTTCCATCCTTCCGAGGTGGGTAAAATGACGACCCAATTGTTGGGGGCAATATGCTATATAGTATACTGTCTTTGGTGTAAGCCGCCCAGAGTCCTCGGAGAGTGGGCGGCATAGAAATATGACTAATAAATAAATAAGACGCACAGACATTTCCACCCACTTTTGAGAGGTAAAAAAGTGTGTCTTATGGAGTGAAAAATATGGTAAGTGGTAATTTTTTTTTAAGAAAAAAATTGCCTAATAACTTTAAGACCTTGTTTCAGCTGGCAACTAATTAAAAAAAAATCTAAAACTTTTCTGACTTTTTGATGTTCCGTTATTTTGCAAGACCTTTATATTCAAAATATAAATATATATAAATATAAAGCACTAATAAGCAGGTATATACATAAAAGTATGCAGGCTGTTGCTATAATGCATTGTAAGCCGCCCTGAGTCTATGGAGAAGGGCGGCATATAAATTGGACTAATAAATAATAAAATATTATGTAAAGGCTCATGCCACAATGTATCTGTTAATGTAAAATTGTTAACTATGGGCTGGCATTACATAAACGATCCATAAACCTACCATTTTCCAGCTCCTGAACAAACAATGTTTATTCTTATACATACTTGAAACTAGCCTACCATCAACCATTGTTTGAAGCTGGCTCATTTCAGTAACCATAATTAAAATTAAATACAATGTTTGCAATCAAAGTGAAATTCTCTGCTCCAGAAAGAATACACAAAGGAGGTGGTTGATGAATCTAGTATTTGATTAGGTAATATTATTAGGGCACCCTGATTACTGTGCCCAGCACTTTAAAAATGACAAACGTGATCAGGCCAATAAAATGTCCAGAGTCTGGAAACAAAATCATGTTTTTAAAAAAATGAAAAGGAAGGAAATGTATTGTTTTGCCATGACAAATGATTAGTATATTGGAATATGCTAACATTCTCATATGCCTGAAGTGATGTCACAAGGAAAAAGGCCATGACGTGTTCTCAAACATCCTTCTAGGAGGATATGGAATGATAGTCCTCAATTCAGGGCAGCAGATTCCAGATGGATGCTCGGAAAACCTCCTGCCAATAAGAGCAGTAAGGTCAATTCCTTAAGGAGAAAGCAAGTTCTCCTTTGCTGAGTAAGAGGCTTAAATGGACATTTGTTAGGTGTATTTTAATCTGAATTTGTCTACCGAGTAAATATTGAACTTTGTGGCTCTAACTAGCCTACTCCAAATTTGTGAATCTGTAGTTCTAATTTATTGTTAGACCAAGCCAAATCAAAATTAGAAATAGTTATTATTAAAATCTGGTTTGCAGATAGCTTACATCTAACAACACTTTATGATGCTGAAACTTGGATTACAAACAAGATATGAATTTTTTTCTTTTAAATATATAAAACTGCAGTGCTGGTGTGATCCTTATATAATATTAGACTACAATATTTTTGAATATGAAATGACCTTCTCTGTATTCTGGTAGACAATGCTGGCTGTCAATAAAAAGATGGATCCACAGAAGACACTGCAAACTATGCAGAATTTCCAGAAAGAAAACATGAAAATGGAAATGACAGAAGAAATGAGTAAGCTGTTTTTTCATATTATGCTAAACCTTTTTTTTTAGTTCTATTTTAGGCTTCTGATATAATTGATTTCATAGATTTTAAACTAGTTTTGATTGAAGTTACTATATTCATAAACATCTTGGAAGAGAATGACAACATTCTGGGGAAGGTTTATGCAGCACATTGAAATGAAATCTTTCACTGCCCGTTCAAGAGGGTGAAATGGGAATAGCTGAAACATTTAGTTTATTCCCAACATTCGTTTTAAAGATTATGTGACATAACAGTGAAAAGTTATGCTGAGGTTCTCTAGTTACTATGCTAACTCTTGGCTTTGACTTCTTTTTCAAGTCAACGATACCCTAGATGATATCTTCAATGATTCTGATGAAGAACAAGAAAGCCAGGATATTGTTAACCAAGTTCTTGATGAAATTGGAATTGAAATATCTGGAAAGGTATGAAGAAATGTCCCCCCCCCCCCATTTTAATTCACTTTGTAATAGCAGTCTTTTTGGATGTATGCTTGCAATTGATGACTGTTATCTTGGTTACATAAATTAAACTTTTCATATTATTTTTCTTTGATTAGATGGCAAAGGCTCCTTCAGCTGCGATAGGCATGCCGTCTGCATCTACATCAAAAAATGCTACAATTTCAGATGAAGAGATTGAGCGGCAGCTTAAAGCTTTAGGAGTAGATTAGCTTTATGCTAATATGAAGCCTGACTTCTATAGCTGCTCCAACTTTGGCATATGCACAAACCTCCAATACAGGTTTCAATAAAAAACCAGATTTCATCGCAAATCTTGCCTAAGCCATTATTGGTAATGGTAATTACTACAGAGAGCTGGAAGAACTAAACTTGAAAGAGAGCAAAACAAATATATGTCATGAAGAATTTGTATATCTTTTATTAAATTGGGATATTTTGTTAACAGGCCATTTATTACATATGGTTTAAATTTTGATTTCTTCAGTTTGTTTCGGATAAAAAATATTTAGCTTGATAACTATTCCATTCATCTTTAGATTTTTACATTTTGTGAATCATTAGAAGCAGTCATTCTGAAAGCATTTCAGCTCTGCTTTAATTGTAAACACTTCTTAAGAAATAACGTGACTTAAAATGCAAGCTTGTTTTTTCTGAGTTGGAAGAGACAGTTATCTTCAGCAGAATGATTATAAAAATTTCAGTAAAAATTTAGGAAATCTTTCGTTAAATACTTTTTAACAACTTTTTCTAGTTAATTAATGTTAAAACAATACATATGATTTCATTATAGGTTGTGGAATAGTATTGATACCCAATTAATGGAACTTCTGTAGATGGCTGTGGTCTAAATGTTGGAAAGGAAAATATTGAATAATTTCCATTGTACTGTAATATAGCTGACTTGAAGAAGAGTCTGTGCCTTTGTGTATATAATGCTTGGTTTCTTTTAATTCAGTTTTGAAATGTGAGAAAACTAATGTAAGCCATTAACTTATGGTAGCACTGAAATTATGTGAACTCCATGATTGGTATGGAGTACGTAACACCTGAAAAAGATAATTTTTTTCCTGCAATAGCATTTGTACATAAATACCATGCAGCATTTTTCATTAAACAAATGTTACTTTTCAAAATATCCTTTATTGTCCAATATAATATGCTCTGTATCCATTTTTACACTTGAATATTGTACACAGGCTTAACTAAAGTTAATGAATTTATTTGAATTTGCACCTAATATGGTTAAATAACACATATGTGTTATAAGACAAATAATTTACTTGAAATGTGTAGCTATAGAAGAGCAGGTAGTAAGAGTATTTTGTATTTTTTAAACTGCAATGCATACTTGACACTGATCTTGTAAGTCCAAGGATGAATCAGTGAATGGCATAACAAAATAATTGTTGAGGCTATATTATTTGACCAATAATTACATGAAAACAACAATGAGAATGTAGCATTCAATTTTAAAATTTTAAAATTATGCATTGTCAAATTACTTAAATATGAAATTTGATTTTATAGCTACAACAATATTTAGTACAGTATATCCCAGTATGGTTAGGTTGTGTAAGCTTTTATTGTGTAAAAATGAAAAAGTCTTTTAACTATTAATTGCCAATTTAATTTACTAGTTTTAATTTTCATTACTGCATAATATGGGTCTGAAATCAATATATATGTATTCTGTTAATCTTCTCATCTGTACTTTGCTATATTCAGATATTAGTTAAATTAATAACATCAGTTTTGGAAAAAGAATTGCAATTTTTAAAAATTCTTGTTTTCTTTTTTTGCTTCTAAAACATCTATAATAATTTATATAGAATAAGCTTAATTATGAGGAGAAATAATTCATCTGGTGAAAAATATCTTAAAAATACTACCTCAGCTGAAATATTGAAAATTATGTTTAAAAATTAATTATTCTATAATTACAGATTAAGGGGAACATCTAATAGAAGAAGTAGACAGGATAAACGACCCAATATGAGGCAGAATTTAACGTGGCAACTTTTCAGTTTCAGTTTATTTTCTCATCTCTTCCTGCTTTAGGAATTTTTGCAATTTTTCCAGCCCTTGTAGGAGAGAGAAATACTTTATATTGTAATGTACTATACGAATTCATCTTAACTATAAAGTATGATGCCAATAAAGTATTAGATTAAACAACTACAGTATATAAATATCATAATCACATTTTTTTGGTATCCGATTTGGGGTTGGGGATCAGGGATGATGATGTTTTGTGATAGCCATTTTGTGAATGGGATAGATAGTACTATGTTCACGTATCTGCTAACAACTGGATCTCCAAATTCCAAATGGGACTTGGCATATGCTTCCCATTTAAACATCAATGTACAATTTTTAAAAACTGATTTAATTAAATATAAAGAACGTATTATTGGTATGCTTAATTTATTGGCATATTTGATATTTTTAACAAATATTAGATATGTTTTCCTTTCCAGCACCAAATATTACTCCTTGCAAAAACTAAAAATGTAGGCAATAAAATGACCAAGCAGTCTTCATAGCAGGAAAAAAATGCATGTTTTTGAGCTTTCCAAATATCTTGTCTTTCTGCACTAATATGATGGGTCTTCCAGAGCAATAGACCCTTCACAAATGATTTTGAAGAACGGCCTAGAAGTTGCACAAGCATAATTTAAAGTTGATATGACTTTTAAATAGCTAGACTTCTTTTTCCGGCTGGTATAGAATCCTGAAGAAAAAGAAACATCTTAATGAATAGCAGGGAGGTGTGAAGTGTTCTTTCAATCATTTTTGAAGTATACAGTTTTAATGTCTTAAGTAAAGGTACTTACAGAAATACATAAACTTTCACTATTAAATACATTTATAAAGATGATATGCTATTTTCTTTGTCGGTGTAGTGGGGCAAGAAGTTTTTCAAACAAAGCTAAGAAATTAATTTGTCTGTGGAAAGAATTCTAGCACTCTTGATGGTCCTTAATAATGGAATTAAAGGTGTTCTGGTGTAAACTTGTCTTTACTCTCTTTTCTCTTTGTCTTCGATTGCAGAACCAAACTCTCACCACTTCCTTTTCCAGATTGAGTCCCTCTGCCATTCTCATGATCTCTTGAGATGAAGGCTTGCTTTGTTCTGCAAAATGGCTTTCCAAAGCTTCTTTTGCGGCAATACTGAAAATAAAAATACCATATTGCAATCATATTCCAAACAGAGCTTTTCTTCGTGCTTTGTGAAAACAGCGTGCACCTTATATGTAATTAGTATCTCAGTGTTGCAGAGTGTGAAATCATATGTACATTTTATATGTCTGGGTACACAATAGATATACTATAGAACAAGGGTTCTGGGGAAGGACCACTTCCATGTTCACCCCAATCAGTGCCTAAAGTAGCATAAAAAGAGATTAGGAAAACAATTGGTGGAACTCTTAATATCCTATGTCCCAAAGGTGCTTTTTCAAGAGGGAACTGGTTTTTCTTTGAAGATGTTTCGCTTCTCATCCAAGAAGATACTTCAGCTCTGAAATCCTATGTTGCCATTCATCCCCTAATATTCATTAGAGTGGCATTAGATTTAAATTTTTAATTCAGTAGACTTGCAGATAGTTTTTTCCAGAAAGAAGCTCAAAAGAATAAAAATTCTAAATAGATTGATAGAGATATATAGATGATTTGGCTAATGTAATTGTATTGCTATTGCCAAAATTTAAAGATTCGTAGGGCTAATGGCAATTATAAGCATTATTGGGCATAGCTGAGAGCTATAGGGGCCTGCTGATGCTCTGCTCTTGGCTGCTGCTTGACCTTATTGGCAGTGCTTATTTAGCAGGACTCAACAACAACAGTGAAAAGAAACGTCTTCATTGGCCTTATGTTCCCCATTCAATAAAAGAAAAAGTAACAAATTACAGGAAGAAAGGATCCAAGGCTCATGGTTCTCTCAGTACTTCCAAACGATGTATATTTAAATAATTGTTCTTTGCTGCTGTTCTTTCCCTTTACTATTGCTTTGATATTATTGACATATTTTATGACTAACCTTCCTGGAAATAATGAATATGAACAGTCCATTTATCTAGGGAAAACTAAGGACAAATGAGAATGAACACAATGTCTCTTGTCTTTCTCTTAATCCTGTGAGCAAATTCTTTTGCTTCCTTTTGTGTCAATTTGGCGCACAAAGATTCTTTTCTGCTTTAATTACAGTTGCTTTGATTTGGCTTATAAGTGCTATAAAAGATTCTATACAGTAATAACATTTTTATTCTTAGTTTTAACAATTCATTTCAAGATGCAATATAACTGTAGCCAACAATTCTAGTCACAAGAGGGCAGCACAGTACTTCAGTTTTGATATAAAAGCAGTATTCTGTTAAATATTAGTGATGGTGATTTTGAAGTTTGAGGTGATCATATAAACTACCCATTTTGAACAGTTTACAATCTGATAAAATTATAAATAACACAACAATGCAAAAATTAACATGAATACAATAGAAACACACTTCTTGTTTTGATTGTTGAAAAGATTCAGTTCTTTAGATTAAAATACATGTTTCAATGGATTCTTCATTGAACATAACTTGATATAATCTCAGTAAGGTACAAAACAAGATGCTTTTCTAAGAATATAAACAAATATTTATAGTTTAGAAATTCAAAATAAGAAAAATATGGTAGGTAGAGAAGTTAGGATGCCCTCCAATCAGTATTTTGTATTTTTATTTTTGTAATTATGGCTAAGTTAATATTTTTCAAATATTTTCTGTAATCATCTAAGCGTGTTTACATTCTTTGGAATTTTTCCCACCTTAACTTGCAAAGGTTTTCTAGATCAGAAATATTCTTGGGTATCTTTACTTGTATTGCATATTTGAGATCTCCCAATAGACTTTTAATAATATTCAGATTTAGGAAATAGTTCCACATTCTGTTCTTCCCTGCCTGCTGTGTGCCTACTGACCACTTCATAGTTGAATTTGAAATACATTTTGTATTGTGAAATACATTTTGTATTGTATTGCTGTAAAATCCAACTTCTTTTCAACTTCAATTGTTCATATTTTTCAGAAACATGTAATACAGTATTTATTTTCATAGTTCACAGAAGTTCTGTCACCCTCTGTTCATTTAGAAATTCATTGAAACCTACAGTTTAATCAGGCATGTCCAAACAATTGCATACAAGTTGTAAATCATTATGAGAAAATATAGTAGAGAAGCCTAATCATCAAGACAGAATCCCTATCACGCATGAGGACTATACATGTGAAAAAGGTGCATTTCTTATTACCTAATGGTGGTTCTGCGTTTTCTTTTCCGTTCATTCATGCCAACTTTTTCATTGTATAGAGCTATACGGTGAAAAAAATAATAATTTCAGGTAGTTAATGACAATGTTGCAAAACATCTTGTGTTACCTGTCTGTGTTTAATATTTGTTTCTGTTTGTATTTGGTATTTTATAAAAGATATGTTTATATGTGATAGTGAGAGACTAAACTTCAAACTAAACTCTTATGACAAACATTATGCATTATGGTTGCTATGGTCTTGTATAATAAATGCTAAATTGTTTAGAATTATTTTGTGCAATATGGCTGTTAGTAGAACGTATTTGAATACATCAGGAGCATATGACATCCAGTTTGTATATATTGGGATAATGATAAGTTTTTTGGCATTTGGTCTCTACACTACCACACTGAATTTGATATGAAACAGTCAAGATGTGAGTGAAATGACGACTTTCATCTTTAATTCAAGGGGTTTGACAAAAGTGTGGGCACCCATTAACCACTGAGGACTTGCAGCCATTTTAATATACCCACCTCTATTTTTGGTGGCTCATAAATGATGGAAGAAACTAACATAATTACAAATATAAGGATTATTTTTAGTACTTGGATCAAAATCCTTTGCTGTCAGTGAAGTCTGGAACCTATGGATATGACCAAATGCTGAGTTTCCTCCTTTGAGATGCTTTGTCACGCCTGTGCTGCAGCCTTCAGTTGTGCTTGTTTGTGTATCTTTTTGCCTTCAGTAAATAAAACAATATGCTCTTTCGGGTTGAGATCAGTGACTGACTTGGCCAGTGAAGAATATTCCATTTCTTTGTCTTGTTTGCCTTTTATTATCAGTCAAGTCATCAATGGAACCCAGTTCCATTGACAGCCATACATACTATACAATGCTATAACATTGCCATGTTTGACAGATGATGTATGCTTTGATCATGAGCTATTAGTTTTCCATACTTTTTCCATCGTTCTGGTACAAGTTAATTTTTATTTCATCAGTTCCATAATTGGTGAGGCTCTTTTAGGTGTTCTCTGACAAAATCTAATCTGATCTTTCTGTTCAGGAGTGTTACCAGTGCTTTGCATATTGTTGTGAAGCCTCTGTATTTACATTCATGAAACTATCTTTTGACTGTAGACTTTGATAATGACATCACTACCTCCTCAAGAGTGTTTTTTGACTTGGCCAATGTTGCGAATGGGTTTTTCTTCACCAATGACAGAATTCTCTGGTCATCAATTTAATCATCTTCCATGGTCTTCCAGGTGCTGTGGTGCTGCTAAGCATGTTAGTTAATTCTTTCTTTTATATTCCAAACTGTTTTGGCTATTTTGAATGTTTTTCCTGTCTTCTGATTGATTGATTGATTTTATTTTTGTTTTTTCAGTCTAATGATGGCTTCTTTCACTTGCATAATACCTGTTTGGACATCATGTTGAATGTTCCAGTGAGCAGCTACCAAATGCAAATGTAACACTCAGAACCAAAGCCAGATCTTTATCTGCTTGATTTGTCATGGACTAATCAAGGAACAAGGCACACCTGGAACTGCTTGTCAACCACTTGTCCCATTATTTATGATTCGCCAAAAATTGAGGTGCATGTATTAAAATGGCTGTAATTCCTCAATGTGTAATGCCACACTTTTGTTAAACCTCTTTAGTTAAAACTGAAATACCACTTTGTTCATGTTGAGTGTTTCATTTCAAATTCAATGTGGTTGTGTACAGAGACCAAGTGCCCAAAAAACCTATCATTGTCCCAATATATATGAATCTGACTATATTTGGCCAAAAACATTTGTTCTGCTGACATTATTTCTGCAACCTTTGCATTTGTGTAAATCTACATATTCATAGTCTTCTGAGGAAATGCTTCATAATTGGCCTTCACATATGTTATCAGGCAAATAAGTGTTACATCAAATCTTGATGCATTCTCAAATTAAAAATGTGTAAACAGTATTACTTCTTAAAGTAGCTTTATAATTGCCTGAAGTGATAGAGTTTAGAAACATATTTAGCATTACTGGTTTAAGCTGTAGATTGTACTTTACTATTTCTGTCAGTGAGGCTGTAGAAATATTTGATTTTGTTTATATGCAATTTTCCCGTACATTCAGTGAACATGTATAGTGCAAAAGGAATCACACTGTTTCCATAACAATGTATCTGGTCTCTATTTACAATACATACTATACATCAGTGTGAAGAGATTCTACATATGCAGATACATATGTTCATAGAAACAAACACAACATTTGTTATAATGCAAATATACAATAGCTTAGCTTTCCACAGGTACATGGCACTAGACTTGGACATAGATTGTGAGAATAATTCAGTTCTTCCTTTAACAAATAAGGGAATTATTGTCTGAAAACAAACATGCTGCCTGTATATTTTCACTGTTCCATGTACTGTCTTAAACATGCAATGTAATATTTACGTTTTGAAAGGAAAGAAGTTTTTTGGAGCACAACGAATACCACATTTTTGCCCTGTTAACAAATCCTTAAAATTGCTACATTTCTTCCTTAAATTCAATGGCTGCACTCCACAACCACAACACTATCCTAACCCTAATGTTCATTTGGTTTAGTAAGTTGCTGATGAGTGCTAGGTGTGTATCCATGTCTGTTCAAAACTTTTCAGGTTCAAATGCGGCAGTCTTAACTTGCACATAAGACAAATAGTTTTTAAAAAATCTGTGGTACCTCCTACTTGTTCTGCTTCCTCCAACCACTTCGTTAATATGGATTTTAGTTTGCATGCATTCTTGAAACTCAGTTGCAAGTTTTCAAACCGGCAAATAGTAGTCTGGCTGAATTCAGAGCCGTGCACTGCAGCTAGAGCTTCTCCAACATTTGTTTGTGTATAACCTGCCGAAAGAATCAAACTAAAAATCCAAGGTCAAAAAAGAGTGGTAGGTGTAGTTATTTTCAATCACTGAATATGATACTTAGAATAAAAGTATACAATATTTCAGTTGTCTAGTTGCATGAATTACATACCTAGCTTAATTCTTCTCAACTTGAACTCATTGGCAAATTTCTCCAACTCTCTGATTTCTGGAGAATCCATATCTATTGGTTCATCAAGTGACTTGGCCTTCTTTCGAAATTCCTGCTTAAAATCAGTGGTAGGATCTGCTCCAAGTAGAGATGGATGCATGGAACTAAAGCTGTGGCCTAGAGCACATGAACTGGCACTCAGAGCATGCTCAGGGAATTTATACAGGCAAGGAGTGAGACCACCTATTCAGAAGCAAAACACATATAGCTTTCTGATTAAAAACCTATTTTAAGGAGATAAAATATTGTATTAGTTTTTTTAAGTGTATATCAATCATTGGTAAAGAATGGGTAATGATAGCTTATGTTGTTAGTGTTTTGAATTCAGTCACAATTGTTTTTAGAGAATATGTGCCTGAATATTAACAACAGTATTATAATGATATCTGTAAAGACACTGAAGATGAAACAGAAAAAAAGAAAAGTCATTTAAAAGATCTCTGAACTCAGAAGGCTGTTGTAACCTCAGATTGGGAAACCTACCTTGGACAAACAGTAACTGATTTTTAAAAAGTCCATCTTTAAGAGGGAAAGAGTGAAGTAAAATACTATACAGTAGAAATGTTGACATCAAAGAAATCTTAGTAGATTCCATAAGTACAAAGACCTTTAGTAGCAGAACAAATAGATCAGCACTATAGGTGGTAGTTGGAAGATTTCAGGAGTTAATGGATTACTCACAAAAATATGGTAAGCAACAGAAGAATAACAATTCCAACCAAGGTATTACAGCAAATTTGTAGAAAGGCATGCTAGCCAACAGAAAGGAAATTTTAAAATAGTACAAATTATACAATACCTTAATTTTACAAACTTGCAAAATAAAGCTTAGTATCATGTATGATTCAGATTATAAACTTTTATAAAAGGGAAATTAACAGGTGATCAGGCTGGTTTTAGAAGAAACATCATTGCTGATTCATATTGGTTAAATGTGAAATCCAGAAAATATCAAGTCAATATGAGCTTCACTGATTGTAGACGTCTTTGATTGGGTCAACCAAGTCAAGTTATGGAATGTGTTTACGAGAATGGTAATCCCAAAACATTTCATTCTACACATATACAGTGTATACTGTTTTAGATAAATCAATGAAGGATAAATAATCCACCAGCCACATAGATTCATAGTAGATTGAACAACCATGCCCGGTGTATGGTCCTTAATGAATCTATGACTACATGGAAGGAGGTATGCATGAGAGTATCTGAAAGTACTGTCCTTGGCACAGTGTTCTTCACTATTTTTATAAATGACTTAAGGATCTAGAAATACATTGAGAAAATTTGAAAATAATACAAAAGTGAAAGATAACACATCAGAATGCAGGCTCGCATTTCAAAAAAACTTGATAGGCTGTAGGTATCTAGCAAAATTCTGTTCAATGGTGATAAATGTAATATCTCATTTTGTAGGAAAACCAGATGCACAAATACAAGGTAGATAGAATCTGCTTCTGTAGAGCACAGATTAAGCATGAGCCAACAGAGGCTGCAGCTGAAAAAGACAATGAGACCCTATCAAGAGCACCCTATCAATAAGAGATGGTTAAGAGGAACTTTACTAGAGGGGGGAGACTTGCCTTGTAAAGTGCCAACTCCATTCACAACATTGGGATGAGACATGCTGCAGGTCTGCAAAATACGGCTTTGAGAGAGGCTTGCTGCCAGCACATCTGGAGCAGTAGGCTTGATACCTATTAGAGATGGACGGGAGGGAGAGGAGACTGCAAGAATATCAATTGAGAGATAAGGAATTCCACTTTAGCTTTAGCCCATAATAGCATTAATAAATAAGAATTATTTCTGCAAATTTTTCTTTAAAAAAAAAATGCATTGTATCATATTCATTTAGTGCAGCCTTTGTCAGTTTGCAGCCCCCTAGATATTGAACATTTAAGAAATATTTCAATTTAAAATACTGTTGTTTATTCTCAGTAATCTAGGTCATGGTTGTCCCAAAAGTGCTTTTTCAAAAGGCAACTGGACTTTCTTTGTTTTACCTTGAAGGCATTTCATCTCTTATCTACAAAGTTTCTTCACTTCTGACTGAATAGTGGAAAATGAAGGATTCATACTGCTTGCAGTCATCTGTTGTTATCACTCTCATGACCAAGTGCAAGGAATATAAATCCTTCCATTCCCTACTATTCGGTCAAAATGGAAGAAGTTTCTTGGATGAGAAGCAAAATTTCTTCAAAGAAAAACAATGAAAGTCCAGTTGCCTTTTGAAAAAGCACTTTTGGGACAACCATGATCTGGATGACTGAGAATCTGCATAGACATTCCAGTCACCTATAAATAATACTATGTGTTTTTTCTTGTTTTATTTAGAACCTTTTGCAGTTTTCTACGGAATATTTATCTGGAAGCTTTTATTTCTTTTTAATGGATGCCAAGATTCTTTTTAGGAAGTTTAATTATTTCACATGGAGAATTGCCATGAGAGATAATGTAGGTGAATCATGAGAAGTACGACGAACTG
The DNA here is from genome assembly GCF_029215685.1 of Pituophis catenifer annectens. Taxonomy (NCBI): domain Eukaryota; kingdom Metazoa; phylum Chordata; class Lepidosauria; order Squamata; family Colubridae; genus Pituophis; species Pituophis catenifer. Next base: position 90,022,758 of record NW_027256884.1, read on the forward strand.
TTCTACAAAGATTTACATCAGTATTTCAACTCTGTCAAATTTAAGGCATGTGGAATTTAGGGGCCGGGACTTAAAGTTGTCAAGGTTGAAAAACACTGGTCTACATAGAGTTCTAATTGCAATATAAACAGTCTAATGAAATTGGAGTGAAACTGCTTCTCACTCTTTTCCATAGTTCCCTTTCTTTTGGTTGCTCCTTTTTCTTAAAGATAAAAGAATGAATTAGAACAAAACAAAGCATTTTTATTTTTACTGCAGTGTGTAAAACTCCTTCCATTGGCACAAGTCAAAGGAAGTAGCAGTAACTATGCTGGGATATTAAACCAAGCCAAGCCTAGTTAATATCTGGATGACAGTCTTAAAAAATAATAATAAAAAAAATAAAAAACACAGATCTATAAACTAGAATGCAAATTTGAAGAAAAAAGAAACCCACTCCTGAAGTGAAGCCATTTCAGGCACATTGTCAAGAAAAGTACATAAATAAATTATGAAGTTATTTGGAATTCAGATTCAACTTAAAGGGGAATTTATTTTTATAATAATGACACAAGACCAAAGAAAGGCCTTTATCAAGATACTTCTCATGGATCAGACCTCCTTATGTAAGCATTTACAAATCCTTAATGGAGAGAAAATCCAAATGATTGGTCTTACATTTATTATACTTAATATCCATGCTTTCTATACATGCTAACCCTTTGTGATAACACAATGACAATATTACCTAATGGACCAAAAATGATCCCAAGTAGCCATGATTATGAGATTTTCAGGCTTTTAGACTAGCACTCACTTTGGCAGAAGATTTTGGTAATTGCCACAGGTAAGCTATAGTTTCAATGAACAATCGGTGCCTTCTGCCGTGCCCTTAAAACCTTCTTTTTCCAGCAAGCCGGGCTGGCCCTACACTTTTAAAAATGTTTTTAATTGTTTGTTATTGTTTTTAATCATGGGGCCAAATTTATATGTATATATCTTTTTAATCGTATTTTAATGTTTGTAGTTTATGTTTTTACTTGGCTGTTCACTGCCCTGAGTCCTCAGGGAGAAGGGCGGTATACAAATTTTAAAAATAAAAAATAAAATAAAAAAATAATAAAAAAAATTACTTGGAATTGTCTTTATTATTCCCACAGACTCAAAATGCTATAGATTTTATTTCAGAAAGTATTTCTTACCTGCCATCATCCCATATGCAGTTTGTTGGTTTCCATAATGACAAGAAGGAACAGAATAATGCAGACCTGGAGGCATATTTCCCATAATAGCCATGGAAAAGCATACATGGGCATATTTAAGGGTTGGGGTCAAAGACAAATAGATGAGACCAGTAAGAACATGTACATGAATTCATAAAATATTATCTCTATCAAAAGATATGAAAATTATCTTTTGGATTTATCATGAGCTGAACTCACTGAATATCTTAAGAATATGATATTGTTTGATTTCTACATACAGCAATTCAGCCATCCAATTTAATGACTACAGACCCAGTTTTCATCCCATTTTCTCTGCCTAGTAAGTTATAGGCTGAAACATGGAATAAACTGGGCAGATAAACTCAGCACATGTTGAATTATGTATATTTCAATTCATGCCATATATTTAGGTATAAATTTAGTAAACTGATTTCTTCATGATTTTTATAAAAAAGGTTATCTAAATAATAACAGTACTATGATTATTACAGAGTAGTTGAATAAGACAGCATATAATTTTAATGAAATATAATTATTACTATTGTTATTCAGGATACTGTAAATATTTTTTTAAAAAACAACTCCTTAGTTTTCAAATATAGCATAAAATAAGTATTTTACTGCATTACAAAGATCAATATTATGACAGCTGTATTGAGTTTTCTTTTATTCACTTTTGAAGTCTGCTTCAAATTCTGTAATCTTGCTCCTCTAAAGTTACATTTAAATTGTTCCATTATTTTATCTGTAAAACACTTTGAAAGAATGATACTCTGAAATATAGTACAATATGAAATAAAATCTTTGAAAGTATGTATATGTCATATAGAAAGAAGAAAGAGATCAACTGAATAATTGCCCACACCCTCTTTGACTTGAAGATCTTTTTTACGAAGAGGATAAGTATACTTGCATGGAACGCTGAGCAATTTTTACCATACAAAATGAAGGGCTGGATTACATGTTTCAGTGTAAATATATTGTTTTCTTTATAAATGGCACCTTGAATGGATAAAGATTAGGAATGGTCGTGATGAGTATAACTCTATTCTTTCATTAACATGTCAATGGTATAATGAATGACATGTTGTCTGATTATTTCAGAGTCATGGCCTGTGCCTGCTAGTTTTACCTTCATTTCTTATATTAGTACATATTTCGAGGTCAAGCAACAAAAATTCCAGTAATCATTTAAGATTATGCATTGAAGTGTAATAATATTGCATATTTAAGACAGGTCTGTGATCTGTAACTTTAATATCATGCAAAACAAAATTCATAAAATATTAGCTATTGTGTTAAGAATTAACTGGGCGAATGTCTTCTTGATTATGTTAATTATCCTTTATTATGCAAAAATTATGATGATACTTTATTTTATTTTTTTATTTATTGTAATTTGTCAAACAAAAATAAAAAGACAATGACAGGGACGATAGGCATGTTAGTGCACTTATGCATGACTCCTCTACAGACCTCAAGTATGAAGTGAGGTCCACGGAAGTCAATTTGTAACTGAAACTCTGGAAATTTGTAGCTGAGACAACTGTATCAGTCAAGGCATTCCAGACTTTGACAACTCTATTACAGAAATTGTATTTTTTACAGTCAAGTTTAGAATGATCTACATTGAATTTAAAACGGTTGTTCGTGCACGTATTATTGTGATTAAAACAGAAAAAGTCATTTACAGGTAAAACATTACTACGTACAATTTTGTACACAATATATCTAAGTCTGACCGCAAGCAATGCAATTTCAAGTTATCCAAATCAAGCATTTTGAACCTAGTAGCATAGGGAATTCTATTATGTACAGAAAAGTGCAAAACTTTTCTTGTAAAGGCTCTCATAAAGAACCTGCTCGATCGTACTAATGTCAGATATATGGTAGGGATTCCAAACAGTTGAACAGTACTCTAAGATTGGTCTAGCATAAATTTTATAAGCTCTAGCTAGCAATACAATGTTTCCAGAAAAGAAGTTTCATAGAATTAAGTTTACAATTCTTAGTGCTTTTTTAGTAACGCTGTTACAGTGAACTTTGGAGCATAGATCATCAGAGATAAATACGCCTAGGTCCTTAACAAAGTGAGGGTCATTTGCTAGATCAATGTCACCTAGATTATACTTGACATTCTGATTACGTTTACCAATATGTAAGACAGAGCATTTATTAATCGAAATTTGAAGTTGCCAAGTAGATGACCATTCAGACACATAGTCAAGATCACTTTTCAAAATAACAGATTTATCTGTAGTATTGAATGATTTTATGTGATCGGCAAAAAGCATACAGTTGCTTTTAAGTTGATCATATAAATTGTTGATATAGAGCAAGAAAAGTATGGGTCCTAAAATGCTGCCTTGCAGAACACCACTGTTAACTGATGCAGGATTAGACAGCAAGTTCCCTATTTTGACTTTCTGCAGTCAAAGAGAGCAGCAATCCACTTGTGTAAAAGTCCAAAAATGCCATAAGAATTTAATTTCAACAGCAGTTTATCATGTACTACTGTATCAAAAGCCTTACAAAAGTCTATGTAAATTGCATCTACAGCTTTACCTTGATCAAGACATGTAGTCCAGATATTTTTACAGTGCAAAAGTTGTAAATTACAGGACAAGTTTTTCCTAAAGCCAAACTGTTTGTTGGATAGCAGGTTATTTGTCTTTAAGTGATGATACTATTACATTTTTATTTTAAACAAAGATTCTTAGTTAAAAACATCCATGCAAATTTGCAAACAAACATGACCATTTTAAGGCTGATCTTTTTCTGGGAACTTCAAAAAATAAATTTAAGGAATTTGTATATATTGCACTATTTAAAAGAAGGCTGCATAATGATAAGTTGCAAATTACCAATTGAAAATAAACCATTCTGTGGTAGACTACTCTTGACCTTAATTGTTACATATATGAAGCAGACTTTAAATAATTAAAACAAATAAATTATACTCCTGAAACAGCTGAATAAATCAAAATCTCCACAGAATGTTTTATTTGCTTTTTCATTTCTTTTGAATTTAAAATGAGGTTTCTGGTGCATATTCTTATTTGTTCTACAGGATACAACTGTGTAACAAAGCACTGTTATTAACATCTGCAGCTTGCAATTACTGCAAGTTCAAATCTCACCAGGCTCAAGGTTGACTCAGCCTTCCATCCTTTCAAAGGTAGGTAAAATGAGGATTGTGGGCAATAAGCTGACTTTGTAGAAAATATTCAAAAGTATGAAGGCTATTGATTAATGCATTGTAAGCCACCCTGAGTCTCTGGAGAAGGGCGGCATATAAATTAAAGAAAAAAAAAGATTATATGTCAAACTATGTAAATGTGTTAAAATGTTAATTCAGCAAAATGCTGAAGAATGAAACAAATCAAATATTGAGTTTCGTTTCAATAGGAATATGGCTATTGATTTGCTTCCCAGATCAATGCAGAATTGTTATTTAAGATCTGAAATCAGATCTTAAAGTTCTTAAAGTTATATCAAAGTTCTGGTCGAAATGACCCCCCCCCCCTCCCGCCCCAAACTTCAGTTTCTGCCTATTTACTAACATTGCATTATTTAGTTGTTCCAAAAAGCTATCACAGCAAACTTTGGTGTTTTAAGATAAAGATAAAATTTAGAAATCATTCTAGTTTACTTATCTGCTTGTTATTGTTTTTTTAAATAGCCTATCGCTTATTTATATTAATGGAATGATTAATTAGGGCAGTTTCCATTCCTTTATTTCTTCGCTCTTATCATGAACTTATTTGCATGGAAGCAATTTCAGTAGGGTATTAGATATTCATTGTTTTAAGTTCTGTATGTATAAGAATGAAAATAAATCTTAAAAAATCCCTTTTTCTCGTGAATATATGTTGACAAACACCATTCAAAATGCCTAAATATCAAGCTATCAATTGATGTACAAATCAAGAAAATTGTATATAGATTAATTTTTTCAATGGCATGATTAAAACAGTACTAAAGAAAACAAAGCTATGGTCTATATATATATGCTTACTTGGAATTCTGACTCTTTGAATACACTGGAATTTATTAAGTAAACAAGCAAGCACTCAGAAGTAAAGCTATTATTAAAAAAAATAAAATACAAGTTCAGTTAAAATCTTCCAGCAAGAAAATATTTATATTCCTTTTCCAAGAATTATATATACATCAGTTTATGAATCAATATGAATCAATATTTCACTAATGAATATTACACTATAGTTTAGTACCATATGAAATATTGTATAACAATTTTTCAAAGTTCTCAAATGAAATTAAGAATTTCAAAATTTTGTAGTTCCATTCAGCTAGAAGCAGAAGATTTCTTTCAGGTACAACCATCAACTGCCAGATTAAATTGATGTGAAATATTCTATTAAATATATTAAAATAACATATCATCAAGTCTTTCTCATTCCTTTTAAAGAATCAGTAGAAGATAGTAACCGAAATCATTTCTCTAAATACAAGTATAGAATACAAAGCTGCAAAACTTTGTACATACTTTCATTGTTTAATAATTTAAAGGTTATTCTAGAGGTAAATTACAAGCAGTTATTTCTTTGAAGTATTCATCAAATTTTATTTTTTATCATATTTGTAATTATGTGGACAATGATAGAGAGTCAGCAATGGAAAAACTATTTTTTAAAAACAAATCATAAGACAGGATGGAAAGAGATAAAAATGATTTTTTTTCATTGCATTGCAATTAAATTAGTCTTTCATAAAGAAATTCAATATTTTTACATAAACAGCATGATAGTTTGCTTTCTTTACCAATGAATTTTTACAATATTAATAGTATTCTATATTTCACAGATTGAATTAATTCCAACCATTTGAGAAAAAAGCATAATGAAAATCAGATGGAAGTGCAAAGTCATTTTCATATCACCTGAAATAAATTAATTTTGCATAATTAGCATCAAAATAGATTACTTCAGGATTGGAGCACTGACAGATACCTACCATTCATTTAAGTCATTACCTGTCATTTCATAAAGTATAATTTTTCCATTTTTTTCCATTCTGTGCCAGAATGGAATTTCCTTTTAAAAGGAAAGAAAACAAAAAGTTTGCATTCTTTTCAATTTAATGAATTCAAATCATTAAATATTGAGTAGAATGATATTGATTTGATGGTCGAATATTGATTATAAGGTTGGCCTCAAAGAGCAATGTGAAATCAAAGTGGTAATTAAAAGACATCATAAGCTAATTAAATACCGATTTTGCTTGAAGAATTTCTTAAATTATTTGTATAGCATAGCAAAGATGTTAAACCGAAGCCGATAAAAAGGCACACTGATAAAAGTAGCAATTTTATAATAAGAGAAACGGTACCTGTAGACACCACATTAGTGGCATGATTGGAGACGGGCAAGCACTCTGCAGCACTATGATGCATTATCAGAGGCAGAGTGGGAGACGAGTCAGAAGTCAAGGGGATGAAGGTGTCAGCTGAAGAAAAGACTTGACAACTCATTCCCACCAAAAATAAGCAAAAAATAAGTAAATAGAATGAGGGCGAAAGAGGAATGAAGGTATGCCTTGCCTTGCTTTTCTCCCAAGACTATCCTATACAGTTCACAACAACTCAAATTCAGTTGGCCAACTTCATTACTTGCATATATACATAATGTGAGTTATGGTGCACTGCGAGTTGTGTGCAGGCATTTATACCACCAGGAAATCCTTTTATCCATGTTAATGGGCTTTGCTAGGCTGTGTTGCTTAATCACTCTGGAAACTCCTTCTTTCCCACCCAAAGGCAATAGATACCCAATTAATGAGGGGAAACAAGAGAGCTAGTTTTTCAAATTCTTTCAAGCTGGCTTTTGTGAAGGAAACAATATTGGATAAAGCTATATGAGGGAGTCATTTTACCCCAGTTGCTGCTCATGAGAAGGAGGAAAGCTTCTCTGCATTATCTTATGAACACCTGCCTAGCCTTTCCCTATCCCCAGTAAATATTGAGAAATTAAAATGTTATACATGATATTACATTCCAAAATGCAGCAATCTGATTTATTTCTTTATATCTGGAGAATATAAATATGAATAATTAATTTTAAGAATCTTAAATATATTTTAGAGCCTGGGAAAACTGGGTTGGATATATTGTTTTATGAATCAGTGTTTATTACTTTAGGACACGGGAAAACATCAGTTTTCTCAGTCCTGTCAACTTATACAGTTCACTGTCTTAGAAATCCCAAAATCCCAACCTCAGAAAATCTCAAAAGAAGCATGCTGAGGACAAGCCAGAGCAAAATGATGAGAAAGGAGAATAATTTAGATTCAAATTCATCCAATCCTAAAATAACAGTCTAATCCATGGTCTAAGGTTAGACTATCTAGTTTGCTGGAATACATTTTTTTATTCAACTTGCCCATGGGATACCCAGATAGTAGAGTGTTTAGACGACAACACCAAAGTTGGAGCAGATTTGAAAACAGATTTGCTTCAGCCATGAAAGCTCAGTGGATGACTTTGGACTAATCTGTCTATCATCACAACTACCTGGTTGTTGAAGGTATTTGCAGTTATGCTTGTATATCTATCCAATGCATGAGATTTTAATTCTGCTGCCTTTGCTCCTTATTTCACATCCTTATATTATCATCATTGCCACCATCATCATCACATGATTATGGCAGGAACAGAATTGGAAGAATAGTATTGTGAATGATGCTAGGTAGAAATGGGGGATATGAATCTAACAACCAAGCAGTCAGAAGGATTTTGTTTTCTTTTAAATAAACATCGCTCCTTGCTCCATCTCTCTTTGGCTTTCAAATCACTTTACTTTTGGAATATTCCAACTGAAAAGCAAAATTGCTGCATTAATATCAGCTGTTCTCTTGATTTATTTTTTATGTGCATTTAATTTCATTTAATAACATTGTGCCTTGGGCAGGGTATTATCACAGATCAAAAGTTCTGGCACTAAAAGAACTATGGTTGCAAACAAAGGGATGAAATATCCTATGGTGATGCAAATAATATTGTTGATGGTTCCCACTTCTTGTCAGCTTCATCTCCATTAATGGAGGAAGAGACATAGAACTGGAGAAGATAACAAAATACAAATAGAAATAGAATGACTATGGCAAAGGCAAGCAAGGGTAGTACCAATAGTAATAGGTGTCTTGGGTGCAGACCCAAAACAACTAGAGCACCACTTGAACACCATAGGCATTGACAAATTTGCCACTAGTCAACTGCAGAAGGCAGATTTACTTGGAACTGCTTCCATCCTGTGACAATATCTGTAATACTGTCAAACATCCAGATTTGCCTATTCCAGATCCTTGGTAAGGACTCGATAGGTATGTTCTGACCTAGACTCCCTTAGTTTAGTTAGTTTAGTTTAGTTTATTTGATTTGTATACCGCCCTACTCCCGAAGGACTCAGGGCGGTGAACAGCCAAACAATAAAACAATAAAATACATAGATACAAAAAATTTAAAAACCAGATAAAATCAAATTAAATCATTTTGGCCCAGACAGATTAAAACACCCCAATAATTTAAAAACAGATTAAAATTTACATATTAAAAAGAGGGAAGAGATTAGGCCAAGCCCGCCTGGTGGAATAAAAAGATCTTCACAGCGCGGCGGAAGGTGCGCAGATCCGGGATCCTCCGTATCTCCGGGGGGAGCTCATTCCAGACGGTAGGTGCCCCCACAGAGAAGGCTCTCCCCCTAGGGGCCGCCAGTCAACACTGTTTGGCTGATGGCACCCAGAGGAGTCCCTCTCTATGAGAGCGTACTGGCCGGTGGGAGGCTATTGGTGGTAGTAGGCGGTCCCGTAGATAACCAGGTCCTTAAAAAGCAGGAAGCAGGAATAGGTCCCAGCAAAACCTCTTTTATTTACACGACTGTGAATTACTTTCATTCACAGTCAGCAAGTTTTGTTCAAACAGTTTTTCAAAGGAATATTTATCAACACACCTTATCTCGTTTGGCAAGGTGCCACGTAACTTGTTTCCAAATGCAGAGTAAGGCAAAACTTGGCACAGAGTCTCTTAGAGTCATGAACAGAACTTTCCACTCTTGAAACTACCGAATAAATGAATTGCTTTCTGCAAAAGCCCCGTCCCCTTTCGCTCCTCTTTTGTTTCTTATGGGACAGGCCAATCATCTCCAAGGTGTGGCTTTACTCCCAAGTCGACCCTGTTTCTGAGTTGTTCTTGTCTTCTGACAGCTCTGTGCATGCACACACTGGAAATGGGCTCCAGCTGGTCCTCTGCCTCATTGCTGTCTATTTCCCTCTCTGCCTCTGATGCAGAGCCCTCATCCGAGCTTTCCCCAGCCCCCAGGACTGGCCCATGTTTCTCCCCAACCTCCTCCCTGTCTGACTCTGCTGCCAGCTCAGCTGGCCACTGGTGGGCCACAACAAGGTGGATCAAAATGCCAAACCCAGTCTGAACATCTGGCTGACTGTGCAATGAATTGTATTATTATTATTATTGCTAAATTAGTCCACTGGTCTTTATGTAAAAAATATGACATACCTGTATCTGAAAAGTCATGGGAGCACAAAGTGGAAAAAGTTATCGAAAATAAGACAGTGAAGATTTTGTGCGACTTTTGAATACAGATATATCGTCATTTGGAACATAACACACCAGATATCATGGTTGTTGAGGGCCAAAGCATACAGTTTATTGATATCGCTGTACCAGGAGATGCCAAAGTTGAAGAAGAAGAACTGGAAAAAAATTATGAAATATTGTGACCTGGCCATTGAAACTACATGGCTATGGATGAAACATGCAACAGTGATACCCATTGTCATTGGAGCACTTGGTACCATGTCCAAGAATTTTACAAAACACATCAAGAAATTGCAGCTTCCTGCAATAACACCAGAGGAACTGCAAATAACTGCGCTACTCGGAACATCATATATTTTAAGAAGATACTTGGTTGATATCTAGGACCCTGGCAGCAACCCATATCAACCATTAGCACCAGTCAATCATATTTGTGACACATTTTTAAATGTTCAGTTGATTGAGTTTCATGTTTAATGAATAAAAGAGATAATAATAATAATAATAATAATAATAATAATAATAATAATAATAATATAGAAAAATTGTGAAATGGGAACACAGACTGCTGAACAACAGACTGCTGAAGTGGCAGCAGAAAATACTCCAATAACATCTGGAGCAACTGAACAGCCTGCAAGAAAATGCAGATATTTTGCAAGAACAGGATCAGCAAGGGCCTGAAGTCATCATTGAAACACCAGAAGTACTTAATGCCAGGCAGCAAGAACTGAAAGCTAAAATCTTGGCACATGTTGCAATAAATGCAGAAAGAAGAAGGCTTCCAACATTGAAGACTGTGCCTAGAAAACATTTGGCGCCATTGATGATAGATGCAAACTATGCACTTGCAGCAGTCCAGATAATGTGAATTGAACAAACAAATCAGTACAGCAGCCATAGTAATGGAAGAACTGGGGATTCAACAGCTGCAGGTCCCTAGAAAATTGATTGGAAAACCGCAATGAAAAATCAGGTTGGAATTGAAAATCAATAGCCTAGAGCAGATGCAAGCAACCTGAAGAATTTGCAAGAGAAAAAGCTGAAAAACAGCAAGATCAAGAAACACCTGATAAAAAAATACGGGCTCAGCACAAGAAGAAATGACAAAATTTGAAATTGTGAAGCAGCAGATAACAGCAAGAGCAAGAAAAATTGAAAGATACAAAGCCAGAGTCATCCAGTACAAACAAAATCAATTATTCCAATCAGACCAAAGATGGTTCTATCAGAGTCTGAATCAGACGGGGGATACGAAAATTGAAAAATCTGAGAAAATGGCAACTACTCAGTTTTGGAAAGACCTGTGGGAGACTGAGAAATGTAATAACAAAAATGCTGGGTGGATCAGAGACTTTGAGACGAAATTCTCCAAGAACAAAATGGACCAACTGGAAATAACTACTGAAATGATAAGCAACAGAGTGAAAAAAGTCAAGAACTGGATATCGCCTGGCAATGATCAACTGCATGGCTTTTGGCTCAAATATCTGACCAGCCTGCATGGAAAAATGGCGGAACAATTCAATGAGATGCTGCAGACAGGAAACATCAGTGAATGGTTAATAGCTAGGAAAACTTACTTGATACAGAAGGATCTAGCAAAAGGGGCAACACTTGCAAATTACAGGCCTATAACGTATCTGACAACCATGTTCAAGCTGCTGACTGGCATTATAGCTGACAGGATCCATGACTACCTAGAAGCAAATAACATCTTGCCAGTAGAGCAGAAAGGAAACAAGCGAGGCAGCAGAGGCATGAAAGATCAGCTCCTGATCGACAAAATGATACTAGAGAACTGCAAAAGCCAAAAAACAAATCTGCATACAACTTGGATTGACTACAAGAAAGCATTCGATTCACTACCTCACAGCTGGATCATCAAGTGCCTGGATGTCATCGGAATATGCAAGTGCATTGGTACTTTCATTGCAAATGTGATGAAGCACTGGAAAACAGAACTGTTTATTGGAAGTGAAAGCTACGGATTGGTCAACATTAAAATTGGGATTTTTTTTTTCATTTTTTTTTTGACATTTTTTTTGACAGCACTGACATCAGCATGGAGTTCAGCCTGGATAAATGCACCACAGTGGCACTGAAGAAAGGGAAGATCGTAGAAAGTGATGGAATTGAAATGCCATCAAGTGCTACCAACCTGAAGCCTATAAATACCTGGGCATACTGCAGCTGGACAATATCAAGCATGGGGCAAGTGAAAAATGTGGTCAGCAAAGAATACACACAAAGGATCAGGAAACTTCTAAAAAGCAAACTGAATGGTGGTAACACTATCAAGACTATAAATACCTGGGCCATACCCGTCATCCGATATACTGGTGGGATCATAAACTGGACACAGGCAGAGCTAGACAGCCTGGATAGGAAAACAAGAAAACTGATGACCATACACTATGCGCTGCACCCGCATAGTGACGTCGACAGGCTATATTTGTCCAGAAAAGCAGGTGGAAAATGACTTCTGCAAGGGAAGCAGACAGTCGAAGAAGAGAAGCATGCTCTGGCAATGCTTGAACCAGCTTTGATGGAGGTCAACAAGAGGAAGCTACTCAAAATGCAGCAAACCAAGACTCAATATAAGAAAACAGTGATGCAAACTCAGGCTGACAGCTGGTGTAACAAAGCACTGCATGACAGTTCCTTGAGAAGATCCAAGGAAAAGTAGATAAGGAAAAGACCTGATTATGGCTGACCAACGGAACACTGAAGAAAGAAGCAGAAGGCTTGATTCTTGCAGCCCAGGAACAAGCCATCAGAACGAATGTAATCAAAACCAGAATAGAAAAATCTGCTGATGATCCCAAATGCAGATTCTGCAAAGAAGTGATGAAACCATTGATCATATACTGAGCAGTTGCAAGACAATAGCTCAGACTGACTACAAACAATATCATAACACAGTCGCTCAGATGGTCCACTGGAACTTGTGTCACAACTACCATCTGCCTGTAGCAAAGAACTGGTGGGATCATAAGCCTGAAAAAGTGGTAGAAAATGACCATGCAAAACTATTATGGGACTTCCGAATACAGACTGACAAAGTTTTGGAACACAATACCCCGGATATCACGATTGTGGAGAAGAAAAAAGTGTGGATCGTCGACATTGCCATACCTCGTGACAGCAGAATCGACAAGAAACAACTTGAAAAAGTCACCAGATATCAGGACTTGAGAATCGAATTGCAGAGACTCTGGCATAAACCAGTGCAGGTGGTTCCAGTGGTACTCGGCACACTGGGTGCTGTGCTGAAAGACCTAGGCAAGCACTTAAAAACAATTGGTGTTGACAAGATCACCATTGGTCAGCTGTAGAAAGCCACCTTACTGGGATCTGCTCGCATAATCCGCCGATACATCACACAGTCCTAAATGCTTGGGAAGTGTTTGACTAGTGATTTGGGATATGAAATCCAGCATGGTTATCTCGTTTACTGTGTATATTGTCATTTTTGTGTATAATAATAATAATAAATATGGTTATTATATAATAATTATATAATAGCCAGTCAATATTTGTGATACATTTTTAAATGTTCAGTTGACCAAGTTTCATGTTTAATGAATAAAAGTTAAACTAATAATAATAACAATAAGAATCACACTTATTAAATTAGCCCAAAATAAAAGATTGATAGTTTATTTTACACATTCAAAACACTGTAACTAACAGTTTACCTTATTGGGACAAAAATAATGATTTTCTCAACAAGTCATATCAAAGACAGGTACTTTCAGGAAACTGATAAAGAGATAGGATTAAGAGATTTGATGGGAAAACACTTTCCCATGTATGAAAAGCAGTGTAGATAGCTTTTAAAAACATATAGAAGGTATATTAACTCCTCTTGCCAAGCCTTGGTTCATTTGGTTTGGACTATAACCAGGATAATTGTATTATAGTTGACAATAGTTTTAAAGCCTGATTGAGATAAGCTGTGGCCTACTTGCTGAAGGATCAAAATGTAAGATAATTTGTTTTCCTAAGACACCTGTTTCACACAAGATTGATGAAAAACAATCTTTGAATGTATGTTGCAGCTTCAATATTAGTCAAGAAAAGGGTGTTCCCACGCTTCTCACACCACAAATGAATCAGGAACAAATATATAATTTTGGCAATGGAATATACCTTTTTTTTTCAGATATGCTGCTATTTAGATAACCAAGCAGCCCAACTAATTTTTTAATTCAAATTTTTAGGAACTATTGAGCTTGTTTTTCAAATACTAGCTCTGCAGAACCCGTAAAAAGTTAATAATGTATCTTTATAATGTATCTCCCACTCTATTGCTTACTTCAGGAAGAAAAATTGAATTACACATAATTAATGTGAAAGTTATTGTATTTTGAATACAAGTATAAAAATCTACAGTGGATACAAGCTAATATACTTAATTTTATGGAAATTCATGGTAAAACTTGTCAGTGTCGTTTGTCGCATTTCTTATCTTTAATTAATTAAATCAATTAATAAGCTTTCTTTTTCCATTACTTGTTTATTCAGAACAAATAATATAGCATATATAATTTGTTCTTAATAAGTATTGCAAAATCTGCCCAGATCCCCTACAAAATAGAGACTCTAAGCTAAGTTGAATAAAGAAAGAATAATCATTTGAATATGTTAACTAACAACATTCAAAAAATGCAAAATACATAACTATTGAACAAACATTTCTTTTCTTGAAGAAATGTACATACAAATACAAACACATAGATTCATGTAGGAAATGTATCAGGCTTTATCAAATGATGTTTATCTGCTAACTAAATTGATTTGTCCAGATGAACTGATTCCTTTTGTCCTCTGAAGTCCACAAAAAATTGGACTACGTGCAAGTGCAGAAAAATAAGAAGAAATAGATCTAACAGCAAATGTCTTTTGCAAAAGATGGATCCCTTATTATACAAACACCTTATTAGCGCTATTTGTTAATTTGTTAGTTTATATATTCATGTGTATCATTTATGGAAAAAGCATCTTTTCTATTAGCTAGTCTACCTCATGTTCTCTATCTTCCTGTTGATTCATCAAGGAAGTTGTATGCTTGAATCCACACCTTTTGTTTCAATTTATCGTCAAATAAATCTGGCAGAATATTTTTGCCACAAGGAATGAAAGAAAGACAGAACAAAATCATAACAAAACTCCATGCTTGTCGGCAATGAATTTAGTATATGCAATATACAAACTATAAGGTAGATTATTTATGATTATAAATATAAAAAAATAATTATAAATTGACAGTAATCAAAAGAGAAAGAAAATGTTTCAGTATATTTCATGGTGAGATACTGTTTTCTCTTTTCAAAAATATGCATAAAGAAAAGGTCATGCTATTTTAGAAACACACCTACAAATAGAAAGTTAAAGACCTAATGGAGATTATCATATGAGCACCCTGCAAATCCTATTGTTCATTTATATTCATACTTGAACTTTTGTTACTGCGTGTATTAATGAATATTCGGTTATAATGGAGAAAACATCATCTGTTCAGCATGGCTGGTCGTTTAGAGTTTCATTAGAAAACAAAACATCTTCCAACATAAGTGATTTCATCAGCATATTCAAGCTCCAAACCAGCTTAGTTTGAAGGTCACTGAAATGACTTTAAAAAATAAAGTTTTTTTTAATTATCTTGTAGGAAAAAATAACTCCTTTTTTAAAAAAGGACAAAATCCTGTTAGTAAACTTTTGAAGTGTTGGTAATAAAATGAAATGTTGGAATCGCACTTTCTAAGGGTGAACAGGGTTTCTCAAAATTTATATTGCAAGCTTGCTCCTTTTGCATACAGGAGAAACTAAAAGTATTCAAATTTTTCAGGGCCAAGATTCATATTTAATGCTCCTATGAAATTATTATATACCTTCAATATCTACTTTTCTAAATAATATGATCAGAAATAAATGATATGCTACATTTTCTAAAGCTAAACAGATTATGTTAAACATATTTGCTTTGATAGTAAGAATAAGAAAAAAAAGAACCATAGATTTCCATAGTTCATGTCTACCATATTTCACTCACTATTATTGTGGTCATCCATGAAGAGTTAACCATTTTTTTCTGAAGTTTATGGCTTTGGAATAAGTTATAGCTATAGAATGCCGCACAAACAAAGCTAGTGATTTTCATGTAAAATATCTATGTTCAGAATTTGGGATTCCTATATACAATTAAAAAAATATATCTTCCTGGAATCCTGGAAAGCTTTAGTCAGCCAGTATCAAAAATACTGAGTTAAAGGCACTAATGTCTGATTTGATATCAAGTAACATTCTATATTTCTTATTTTAATTTTCTACAAATTAGAATCGATCAGTTACATATTATAATTTTTTTTGAAGAATTTCATTTAAAAATGTTTTTAAGAGTTGAATACCGCAAAAGGAGATATTCAAATAGTTTAATAGCCTTTACTGTCATTGTACATCATGTATACAATGAAATTGGTTTAGCCTCTAAAATCCATAATGAAAAAAAAAAAAATACAAGACAACATGAATAGTATAGAGAATAATCCTTATACAAGTAATTGGGGTGTGGGTGAGAACTAGTCATACGATTCCATATGTATGTAGAGTGATTGTGATTGTTTTTAGAAGACTGACAGCCCACAGGTAGAAGATGTTTTTAAACCTGTTTGTCTGGCTTGCCATACTTTGGTGTCTTCTGCCCAAGGGTATAAGTGAAAAGAGACACTGGCCAGGATGTAAATCATCCCTAAGTGTCTTCCTTACTCTGCTGAAACAGCGAGACCTGGCAATGTTCTAACAGTGGTGTTAGAAGGCAACCAATGGTTTCTTGTGCCAAATTAATCACTCTCTGTAGTGCCTTCCTGTCCACAGCTGTTAAACCAGCATGCCATACTGTTATGCAGTAGGTGAGGACACTTTCCATTGTGAACCGATAGAAAGAAGTCATCAGCCATTGTTCCGCCTGATTTTTCTGCAGAACTCTAAGAAAATGAAGGCTGTTGAGCCTTACTAACCACCAGTGACATCTTATTTTTCCAGGCAAGGTCTTGACTAATAAGCACTCCCAAGAATTTAAAAATGAAGCAGAACCCCAAATACTTGCTAACCCAAGGCATTTCAGAAGACAATGTCAGAATTCACATGAAAGCATCAGGAATTGTAGAACTAGGTTCATCAAGCATCCAAAAACAGAAATTTCGGAGGATTCAGAGCCAAAAAAGGAATGCTCACAAAATGGAACAAGAATTAGTGATTCAGCTACTTTTGTCATACTTCATACAAATAATAAACAGTAATTTGATTTATTATTTGTGTGTGTGTGTGTGTGTGTGTGTGTGTGTTTGCTTGTGTCTGTGTAAAATATAAATTTAAATTGGAATTTAACAGTGAAAACTGTGTGGTCATAAATGGGATGAATTAAACAATATCCAAACTGACTCTTGCAGTGATGCAACTCCGTAAGGAAAAATAAATGTATGAGAATATTTTCTAAGCAATAGGAAAATACACTGCTACATTGTTACATACAATAGTTTTGTGTTCCCTTTAGTTGTTTGAGCAGTGTATAAACTACTGTATGTAACGAACAAAGTATTTAATAAGGCTATTTCATTCATTCAGATCTCAGATGTCTTCTGCTTGTGTTCCCTTTATTTTTTTGAGCAGTATATTTTCTAAACAATAGAAAAAAACTCACGAAAAGTCCTTCATAATAAAAGACAGTGATCACAAGTAGTTAGCTGGCATCTGAATCAAACATGATCAGAAATAGATCCCAATTAGGAACACTTTAAATAAATGCCCAGAGAAAAAAAATTTCTCCAATACCCACACACACATACAAATATAAAAATAATTGCAGGGCCAATTGGTAAAAGAACACTCAAGACCAAATGTGTTGGAAACAGGTGGAAGACACCTTCATCCTGCAATGGATAGACAATGGAGAATGATAATGATATATATACACAGAAAGGGACACACAAACACTGAGCTACTGAGAAAAATATATTTACTTACAATAGCTTAGTGTCTCTGGTTCTGTACAACACATTTTATTTTATGCTATTAAGTATTTAGAGCAGGATTTCCAAAAGTAAGATACTTCAAATTTTTTTAAAAAACTCTCTAAGGATTCAAAGGTATTTAAAAAAAAAAAAGCTAAAACAAATGATAATTGCAAAAACATCTGATCTTAGCATCTGTATTTAAAAATCTTTATGGAAAGGAAGGATTGTATTCCACCAAGATATCTCTATGATTCTATACGAGAAAACCCCTTAGCTTGTACCTTTTGCTATTGGCAATTTTGGAAGGATAATTGTCATACAGTTATTCCCATCTATCTTAAATGATTGACATAGCTGGTCAATTATCCCTGGTCTCCATGCTTTCCGCCGTGCCCTCAAAACCCTGATGTTCCAACAGACGGGGCTAAACATATGAACATGTGAATGTTTTTAAAATGTTATCTAATTTTAGGTTCTATTTAATTGGGCCAAACTATGTTATAATAATAATTTTAATTAGCAATTTTATGATGTTTGTGTATCTATATTTTTCTTGACTGTATACTGCCTTGAGTCCTACGGGAGAAAAGCAGCATAGAAATAAATAAATAAATAAATAAATAAATAAATAAATAAATAAATAAATAAATAAATAAATAATCTCTTGTACTGCCCCTGTCTGGTGAAACCATGAAGATTCTGATGGTTTTATTTCAAAGCAAAGATTCACGAGACTCTTGTAATAGTTTGCCATCATATCAGAATTATGAAGTTGCTAAAACTCAAGCAAACCTTTTGGCTTTTGAGGCTGTTTTCATTAATGTATTTTTGAGGAAATATATCCTCATGTTATTTAATATGACCACAATTGCAAAGATTGTTTTTATTTGCATAGATATAAAACTTGAACAGAAAAATAGTGTGTGTGTTAAATAGTAACAACATATTAGAAACTACATATGTAATAAATTTCCCTATAGTTGATTTACTATTTCATTGGTTGTATGAACAGCCTCACATGCCTCATGCCACATGCCTCACATGCCTATAAATACAAGCACTTAGCATGCTATTCAATTCTCAGAAAGCCTATGAAATAAAAACAAAATAATTCTGCTTTGTGAATTAGTTCCTCACACTGTTATTCTAATGAGGTAGCAGTGAATGTTAGACAACTAAATTCAGGAGACATGATCTGCTTGCTATGACCAGCATCTCAATAAGAAGAAAAGGATAGGAAATGCTCTAGCTGTTGGAAGTGCCTATTGCATCTCTTGCTCATGCATGGAAAAATATATATATACCTGGACAGAGGTGGTCCCAAAATCCATCATTTGGTCTTGTTCTTCATCCAACATTTGAGAAATTCCTCTGTGTATTTTCTAAACATCACCATTTTAAAATTTCTTCCCAACCCAGTTAAAACTTTTTGCACGGAGAACCTGCAAGATATCAGAGCTGTCATTAGGTGTCCAGCTCTATGCATGTTATGGCTTTTGAGCAGTTAACAAACTCTAAATAAAAAATAAATAAATTTATTAAATGAATATTTTCATATTTGAATGAAAGTCTACTTGGTATTACTTAGGGACACCACCTGCCAGAGAATTTTTATGTAGTGTTTAGTATTAAATAATGAACCTTAGACCATAACTTAAGAGATATAAGCTATCTCATTAACAGTGTTGATGATGTTTATTAAAAAATTCTTGCTTCTGTTACCATGTTTCCCTGAAAATAAGACTCTTTTTTTTTAACCTTGAAATAAGTGCTTGGCCTTGTTGCTATGTGCTCAAAAACCCGATTGGCCTTATTATCAGGGGCTGTCTTATTTGGGGGGAAACAGGGTAGCTGAAAAAGTGCTTTTAGGGTAAAGTGACCAGACGTCCCACTTTTGGCGGGACAGTCCCGCTTTTGAGCAATTTGTCCCACGTCCCGCGGTGTTTTAAAAAAGTCCCGATTTTTCATTCTGCCTCCTGAGTCCCGGCTGCCTCCTGAGTCCCCGCTGATGGCTAGAGGGAAAAAACCTGATTAAACTTTTGCTGCGGGGCTTCAAAGGGCCGCCCTACATTGATTAGCTCGGCTTCCCCCTCTCAGCTGATTTGCGCAGGGCTCTGCTCTTGCTAAATTGCTCAGCAGTTTTTTTTTTCTCTTTGTGCAAACCAAGCTCAAAACGAAACTGAAAGTAAAACAGGCTGTTGGCTTTGCTGTTTGCTTGCAACTTTTGACCAGTCCTCGAACTTACAACTGTCCTCACATTTTACGTTTTTGCCCTATCTTGTCACCAT
Source organism: Pituophis catenifer annectens (assembly GCF_029215685.1). Lineage (NCBI taxonomy): Eukaryota > Metazoa > Chordata > Lepidosauria > Squamata > Colubridae > Pituophis > Pituophis catenifer. The sequence continues at coordinate 90,042,841 of NW_027256884.1, forward strand.
GGTGAAGAGAAGCAGTTGTGAAATGAGTGACATGGTTGTTAAGAATGCTGCACGGGCATAAATGTGAGGATGGTCATAAGTGTAAGGACCAGTCAAAAGTGTGAGGACCTGTAAGAAATGACTTTTCAGCCCTCTGAGTAGTCTCTATACACATAGCCATGGCCACCCGGTCACATGACCAGCTAGCCACGCCCACCCAGTCACATGGCCTCCAAGCCACGCCCACACAATAAGCCACGCCCACAATGTCCCTCTTTACCAATGTTAAAATCTGGTCACCTTATTTTAGGGAGAAGAATAATTTGTTGAAAAAAAATCTATAAAGAGCCTTATAGTGTCAATCAACTGCAAAGATTTTAAAATTCTGGTCCAGAGCTATTACTATTTAATTTTTTAAAAAAGTCTTTTAAGTGCTCTTTATTTAATAAAAAATATCCAGTTTAATATGCTCGAATACCAGATCACTCCAGATTAATTTTTGTTTGTGTCGCAATCAATCATCCAGTCTGGTGGTATATTTACCCAGACTTACAACTCTGGGGAATTCAATCTGCCATCTTTGAGAGCAGACTCAGAGATGGTGTGGAAATTCAGGGCAATCATGACAGTCATGGACCTGACCCAGTTTATAACACATCCAATCCATGATGATGAGGGGTGGGGGAGGCATACTTTGGACCTGTGTTTTGTTTAGGGACAATGTTATGAGATTGGTGTTGCCAGATGTTGCCACCTGCCCCTTTTAAGGAACAGATCACTAATTGGTGGCTTTAACGTTTATTATAGCAGACTCCCCCTCTCTTGTGTAAATTTGATTGGCCTAATGAATCCTATTGGCTTTCAGAGTCATTTAAAGAAATTTCCTTCATAATTTTCATATTTAATATCCATTTTTTAAAAATATAAATACTTGTACATATATGTACGTACAATGCTCAGAAATACACATACAGTATATCTTGTAACACTGAAAGCTTTCTGTTCAAATATTAGATAAAGCCATCTTGTGGTTGATATATGAACTGCCATATAAATACAAGTTGTCCTAATACAGAGAAGGATGGATTAGCAAACTTCAACACTACATGCCTATTATTTCAGAACTGTAAAATTTACAAAATAAAAATGTAACTGTACTGCAATCAACACTCTGGGAGGCTGAGGATCATATTGATCCATATCAGAAGATAATGTTCCTCAGTGAACGAAGCAAGCAAGTTTACAAAACATTTTAAATATGAAGCAAAACTTGTCGGTTTCAATTATTGAAATTATTCAATTATTTAAGTATGGCAATTAGACTTGGAAATTGTGAGTAGTCTACTTTAAAAAAATGTTTTATGCCATAACTAGTATAGCAGTAATAACCAGTTGTGTCCCTGCTGTTAATGATCTAGATAGAATAATGTGGAAGAGGAACGTTGGCCAGAGTATTAAGTACATGCTCGGCAACCTATCTGGGAACATCGATACTTTGTGGGGGGGGGGGGTATTTTGTTTTGCTTTTACAAAAATACACTTTGTTATGGGGAAGAATAGAATTCATAAGATGATGGCTTAGGTTACATGAGCATTCTGTGCTTTATTTTGCAAGCAGATAATACAAGGTATATTTGTAGGGTATGTTGCGTAACAGGTAAATTGATGTTCCTGTTGCATTTGCAAATGTAAATGTGCTAGTACAATATTGGTATGTTATATTTTGAAATGAATGTACGTTCCACATAAATGTATGTCTTGTTCTAATGTTAATGCTATTCAATTTTTTTTTTTCTGAGCTAGGACCCATGTGTGAGTTCTAGCAAACAAACATTTGAGAACACTGGCCAAGAAAAAGGAAGAAACAACTGATTAATTTTTTCTCTCTCTTGGTACTTAGAACACAGAATAGGGAAGCCATCTCTGATTTTTCTTTAGATGGAACACAGTCAACCTTAGTCATATGCAAATATTTCCAGGGGGGTTATTTTCTTTCAAAATTTAAACACATTTTAATTTAAACATTTTACATTTTAAAATGAGAAGGAATAGGGGAGACATGATAGCAGTTTTCTAATATATGACAGCTTTCACAAAGAAGAGGGAGTCAAACTCTTCTCCAAAGCACCTGAGGACAAGAAGCAATGGGTGGAAACTTATCCAGGAGAGATCCACTCTAGAATTTCTCTAAGGAGAAATTTACTGACAATGAAAATAATATTAATGAAATGGCTTGCGTCCAATGTTGTGGGTGCTCCATCACTGGAGGTTTTAAAGAAATGATTTGACAGTCATTTGTGCAGAATAGCATAGGGTCTCCTACCTGAGAAGGAGCTTAGACTAGAAGACCTCGTGGTCCCTTTCAACTCGTTATTCTGTATTCTCCATATCCAGAGAAAAGAGAAATTCTCAAACTATTTTTCAAAGTGGACTTTCCTTTTCACAGTTATTAAAGAACTATAACTGAAGAAGCTTTTTTGGAGACATTCCCAAATATTATCTTCCTTTGACACTACAACTGAAATTTGAAAAGCTACTCAAGCTGCAAATTGCTGGTGAAATGATTGTACAATGAACAGTAGTACATTCACAAAATCCTTTGAACACTATATATCTAGTTTAAGTTTAAGGATCATAGTTTCCATGACAATTTCATCGTGTTTTTTTTTTCCGATTGAGGCAAATGTCTTTGTTGCGATATTTTCAGGATCAGACTCAATAAATAATTTGAGAATTAAGAGTTCAAATATATCTCTCTTTATTTACATAAGGCATTCTATATTCACTGAATATTCACAGATAGAAGCGAAGAAGGGATGTATGCAGCTCCTTATATATACAATGGGTGGAGCTAGAAAAGGGAGTGGTGAAGTATGAATACATTAAGAAGTGAAGAATAAGTTAACCCCTGATACCCTGTTCATATACTATTTACATAATGGAGAATAAGGCATTTACTTGTGACAAATCCCCCTCTAAATGCCGATTCGATATATTACACCAATTACATTCAGATTCAGAACAATATAAAACATGTAACTTAGAAGTCAAATATTTCTGTTGCTTGGACGGCAAAGGCTTTGTTAATATGTCAGCTATTTGCTCTGATGTTTCACAATGAACTGCTTTGATAAATCCATCCTGAGACAACTGTCTCACATGTTTAAATTTTATATCTATATGTCTGGACCTTTGTCCAATAACATCAGATCTAGATATTTCGATAGCAGCTTTGTTATCTTCATGCATGATAAATGGTAAGGTGGGTTTTTTCCAAATGTCTGAAAGTAAGTCATTAAACCATACAAGGTTATTTGCTGCTTTAGATAGACAAACATATTCTGCTTCTGTTGTTGAAGTACCTACTAAATCTTGTTTGCCAGTGTACCAGTAAACTGGACAACCGTTAAGGAGAAATATATAACCAGATGTGTTTTTTCTACATGAAGTATCGCCAGCCCAATCTGCATCGGCGTAACATGTGAGGATGGGCTCCTTGATATTATCAGGTTCCAATAACAAACAAAAGTCTAAACTATTCTTCAAATATCTTAATATCCTTTTGACAGCTTCCCAATGGTATAATGTTGGTTTGCTGACATGTCTGGACAATAAGTTGAGAGGCAAGGCAATATCAGGTCTAGTCCAATTGGAAATGTAAAGAAGGGAACCTATGATTGATCTATAAAATGTATTATCTTTGAATTCAGGGGATGATTCGTCTGCATTCCTTAGAAAATCAGTTTGCATGGGAGTGTCACAGGGCTTAGCATTACTTAAATTACATTTATTCAAGAGCTCTATGATTTTATCTCTTTGAGAAAGTTTGAATCCCCTTCTGGTTTTACTGATTTGAACACCAAGATACTTATTTACTTTACCCAAAGATTTCAGTGAAAAATGTTCATTTAGTTTTGTTACAAATGTTTCTCTCCTCTCTTTATGTTTACCTATATACAAAATATCATCCACATAGATTAATACAAATTCTATGGAATCACCATCCTTTTTTACAAAGAAACAATTGTCAGCAGTAGTGGCACTGAAATCCATAGTTTTAAGTACTTTTACTAAACAATCATACCATCGTTTACCAGATTGTTTCAACCCGTATAAACTTTTGTTTAATAACCAAGTCTCATTTTTGTTTGTGTATTGACTGTGAGGTGCTCTTACATATATTTCTTTATCTAATTTTGCGTGTAAATACGCAGTCTGTATGTCATATTGGAACACGTTGAGATTGAGTGCTGATGCTATAACTAGAGCTGTTTTGACACTCTCTGTTCTTACTGTGGGAGAGTATGTGTCTGTATAATCCTCGGGATATTTCTGTGCATAACCTTGTGCAACTAATCTAGCTTTGTATAGTGTATTGCCTCCCTCTAAATTTTTAATTTTATATATCCACCTAGTGCCAATGATGGTTTTGTCCTTTGGTGCAATTGCAGGTGTAAATACATTTAGCCCTCGTAAACTATCCATCTCTTTGGTCATTGCTGATTCCCATTTTTCTTTTTCTTCAGGAGGAAGTTTTAACACTTCCTCATATGTATTAGGTGTTGTTGATTCTCCATCCATATACATTACATAATCTTTGTATTTGTTTGGCACTTGATTTCTACTACTTCTGATTGTTCTTTCAGGCTTACTATCATTGTCATGTAAATACCTTGCTTCTTTTTTTGTTAAAGAGTCTGTCTTTATTTTGTGTTGACTGTTTGTCCATGTTTTGGTTTTGTTTTTATGCGTGTTGTGACTGTGTTCTTCTCTAGTCCCTTTTCTTTGGAGTTTAGTGTCTGGGTTGGTGTTTGGGAATATTTCATTAAGATGTATTTTAGACCAGTTGGCCTGTTCATGGAACACAGCCGTTCTGGAAACTATAAATTTATTATTATTATCGATGAATCTGTATCCTTTTGTGCCTGTCTCGTATCCCATAAATCTAAGTCTTCTGGATACGTTCTCTCCTTTGCGCCTTAATTGTTTAGGTATGTGTACGTCTGCAGTGACTCCAAATATGTGCATGTGTGCTAATTTTGGTTTCCTATTATACATTACTTCATATGGTGTCTTATTTACAATGCTGGACCAAGTTCTATTTTGTGTGTAATTAGAATATTGTAGGGCTTCTGACCAGAATTGTTTGCCTAAGCCAGCATCTTCTAATGTGCATCTAATCATGGTTTGTAATGTTGAGTTCTTTCTCTCTACCACTCCGTTCTGGAATGCGGAAAATGGGCTAGATGTGTAATGTAACATTCCTTTGTCCTTTAGCCATTGGGAGAATTCCTTAGACATGAATTCACATCCCCTATCTGTCATGATTTGTTTTATTTTAATATTGTGCTGTGTTTCTATACGTTTGTAGAACTCTTTGAATTTCTGAAAGGTTTCATCTTTATGTTTTAATGTGTAAACAAATCCATAACGACTATAATCATCTACAATGGTTAAGAAGTAACGTTTTTTGTAAGTAATTGATGGTGTTAGTGGACCAACTAGGTCCATGTGTACCAAATCAAAAATTTTGTTGGTTGACCTTGTTGATCTTCTAGGTCTGGGACTAGTTTTCAGCTTTGTAGACTTACATACTGAGCATTCCAAATAGTTTTCACAATTTTTTATTTTAACATCTTCTGCGTGTTCAGTCATCTTTTGTACTACAGGAAAACTGGCATGTCCTAACTTCCTATGTAAAACATGAGCACACTCATCGTGAATTGGCTTACCTATTTTAGGTTTTTTTTCATTGTGTGTATCTTTGTGATTATGAGTTACTTCACATTCATCATTGTCACTGTTACTATTGTTTCCATTATCTATCTCAATGCTATCTTCCATATTTGAATCAATGTTGTGTAACCATTTCTCCCTTGTCATTAAATAAGGTAGGCCTCCTTTGATTATTACTGTACCTATATCTATTCCATTTTTCTCTAATGTTGCTTTTCCCTTTGAGAACACAATGTTAGTGTCAGAATCTCTGCTTAGTTTTATGGCACTAAGTATGTTATGAGGTATTTCAGGTATTAGTAATACCCCCTCTATTTTTCCTAGACCAGGTAAGGTTACATTCCCTCTACCTATTACTTGGACTTTTTCTTGATTAGCTACTTTGATTACAAATTTATCCTCTACAAATGAAGACAATATATTTCTATTATTTGTAGTGTGATTAGTTGCTCCAGAATCAATAAGCCAATTATTGTTTTCTGTTTGTTGTATGTTAGTGTTGTCTTGTTTGTTTAGTCCATTCAGTGAACCAGATTTCCTACCCTTTGAATTATCTCTGCCCCCTCTATGTTCTTTATAATTAGGTGGACTTCTATACCTATGTCTATCAATGGAAGACTGTCTGTTGTTGTACTTACTTCTGTATTCTGATCTATGTCTTTCTCTTGTAATTTTAGGGCAATCCCTCCTACTATGTTCTTTGGACCCACAATTGTGACATCTAAATGTTTCATGATATCTTTCTTGAAATGCTACCTTTCTATATTGTTTGTGTTCTATATGGTTGTCAGAGCGACTCCTCCTTGAATTGTCTTCAGCTATTAACTTATTGGATAGACTTTCTATGGATAAGTATCCTAGATTGATTGTGTCTAAATGTGACATATAATTATCCCATGATGGGTCAAGTGAGTTGATGATAACACTTTTCATCGTTTGATCTGAAATCACCTCCCCCCTTAAATGCAGTTCTGCTCTAATTTTGTTTAAAGATATTAAATGTTCACTTATGGTAACCCCTGGCTTTATCCTAGAAGAGAAGAAATCTTTAGACATTCTTGTGGTAGTAGCTACACTATCACTGTGAAATAAATTGAACATGCATTGAATAATTTCTGAGACAGTCAGATTCTGCTTAATGCTATGATACATGGCAGGAGACACACTGGAAATTAATAAGAAAAATGCTCTATGGTGTAGGCAATCTAACTTTAGAGTCCAAGGTCTTTTTGGGGGATTAGTGATAAAAAACAATAAGTTTTCTTTCATAAAGACAACCTGGAGCTGCTGATACCATTCTTGCAAATTAATGCCATCTATCCTCAGCTTTGGGAAGTCACTGGGTAAATTCCCAACATTGTTGGGTCCATTACTTACAACCGGGGGTAGTCCGTGGTCTCGTAAATGCTGGAAATTGCAAAACGGCGTGGGAATGCTCGCAACGAGTCTACATGATTCTCTCCGCATCTCATGTCTTCCTGGGTTGTCCTCATAGTCTTGTGCATGCGCGTTGCTCATTTCGTTCCTGGAGTCGTCGTGAGAGGTTCTCGCTGCTGCAGCTCGTTCGCTTTGTTCTTCTTCCGATGAATCAGTCTCCGGCTCGATCTTGGGAGTCCTGGTGATAGCGGGTGCTCGTTTCCTTCTGCTGAAGGCGCTGGTCCTTGGATCAGTCTGCGGCGTGGGGTGGTATCTGCAGGGCTCTCTGGGTTCAGGTGTCGGTGCTCTCGTTGTCTGGATAGGAGCGGGTAGATTTTGAGGCTCTGGCTTGCTTGCTTGTTTTTTGGTTGATTTTTTAGTAATCTTCAGTTTCGATCCAAATGCAGCAAAAAGCATTTTCATTGCTGACTTTATTTGTATGTCTGTTGAATCTTCTTCGTTCTCTGATTCTGATTCTTCTGAGGTATATATTTTTTCTTTTTTATTTTCTTTATCGAATAAGGCCTTTCGCGCCAGAAATTTTGAATCTTGCTTTCTGATTGGCTCTGCTTCGCTCACCTTGGGTGTCTGTTGAAACCAAGATGGCTGCCATTCGAAATTTAGCGCGGGATCATTGTTTTTCTTCTTCACTGCGTTTTTGTCTGTAAGCATTTCACTCACTATTTTTGAGTCTTTTGGCTTTTCAGTAGCGATGTGCTTTTCTCTCGCTGCTCCGTTGTTTTTTAGTATATCTTGGAGGTTCGCAATGAGACTTTCATCGCTCTTTTGGCTTTTTAAAAGTTTTAGTATCTCTGACCTGAGTTCGTTGTTTTCTATTTCATTTTCCTCCTGGTCATCATTTTCATTTATTATTTCTTCGTCTTCTGTGGTGTATTCTTCAGATTCTCTTGAAATTGCATTCGTGGACTCATCGATTATTTCTTGGTCCGTTTCCATTTCTTTGCTGTATGCCCTGGTGTTGGGCCTATCTCTTTTAGACATATTTAAATTTTTATTGAGTCAATTTAACCATCCTCTGCTACCAGATTGTTGCGATATTTTCAGGATCAGACTCAATAAATAATTTGAGAATTAAGAGTTCAAATATATCTCTCTTTATTTACATAAGGCATTCTATATTCACTGAATATTCACAGATAGAAGCGAAGAAGGGATGTATGCAGCTCCTTATATATACAATGGGTGGAGCTAGAAAAGGGAGTGGTGAAGTATGAATACATCAAGAAGTGAAGAATAAGTTAACCCCTGATACCCTGTTCATATACTATTTACATAATGGAGAATAAGGCATTTACTTGTGACAGTCTTGTTTTGTTTGTTTGTTTTTACAAATTATAAGACACCTGTTAAAAACAAATGCAGAATTTATCTCTCTGGCATTAATTTATTTCCCTGCTGTTTATTTAACATCTACGGGCATTACAAAGACATCTGTAGTCATCCTAAGACAAAAGACAATGCATTGGTGGTGAACAGATTGACTCTCCAAGATATTGGCTTAAATATTAAAGACCGAGAAAGAGTTACTGTGTAAGGTTGATAATAGGTTTAAATTGCGTTTCTGGATATCTTTAACCAGTATTCATCAGAGAATATTTAGATTTTTTTAAAAAAAAATATTTTACCTTCTCTTTTATAACTTGAAAAAGTCTAAAACAGAGCAAAGCAAAAAATAAAGGACAAAATAAGAAAATGGTGTTCTACCTTGAATTTTGTTCTAGCCCAAAATGGGTGCAGAGTCTTTAACATTGGCACATTCTATGTTTAACATTAGAATTATACTGCCAGTGATTAAAAATTTAACTAGGCTTTCTTTTAAAATGACAAAGTGTTTTTAAAATTTCAAGCTGCAGCAATAATATTACATTTAAAAGTAGTAATAATTTTTGTAAATGCACAAAAAAGAATTATTTCAATAGAAATAGGAAATATTATCATATACAAAGAAGTCATTCAGTTCAGCATAAGAATATTGGCATTTACTAAATGTAAATTTGCCATTTACAGTTGGTAAACTCTATTAAGTTGTGGCAATTTATCTTTTTACCTACAGATGGCACTATAATATGGTCTTTAGAAATAAATACATACTAGTGAGGACAGAATCAAACCAAATGCTGAGCTATTCTAGCCAAATGCTAGAATATAATTAATATTTATATATATAAATGATTTTCTGTATGTCTTTAAAAAACCAAGATTACATTTGTGTAAATGATGTTGTAAATATTTACATATATAAAATTATTCCAAATTAATATTCTATGTAACCTCATTCATACCTATGAATCTTTTATTCTATATTTAACAGACTGGTGGAGAAATGTGCATTTTTGTACATAGAAGGGTAACTGTGGCATGGATGTAAAAATAAATGTATACTTCTATCAAAATTGTAATCTAGAAACTCAAAATAATTAAATATAATAATAGCGTTCTTCTAGGGCAAAAAGACTAATAGTGTCCTTACATATACTAATCTTAGAACTGACAGAAAAGATATAAATTGTGAAGGTATTTTAGATTTAGTTGTTGTTCTGGCTGAACAGATCCCAAACACTTTGATCCTATTATAAAAATAATAATTGTGGGAAATAAATAAATAAATAAAATAAGCCATGTTACCTCTTTGCTTTCATCTTTGAGCTTTGCCTCAAGACATAATTAGTTTTCTTTCAGTGTTGCATTCTATATTTGGGAGATGTGATCAAAATGAATGAATTATATATAGACATTCTAATTTTGAAGTCTGAATTAAAATTTCCTCATGATAAGATTTTTCAGTCTGCTGAGCTCTGAACTCAGAGATAAGACATTTACAGAAGTGCTATCTGATATCAATACAACCCCAATACAAATTCTCTCTCAAGTGAGAACAACTTCAGAACACCGAGTGAAGAAATAAACAGGATTATAAACTGTTGCCTGTTTGTGTTATGTAGACATGACTGCAGTATGTAGATACTGCAACATCATTATAGTGCCTGGAAAAGTATTTGGTTATAAAACGGTTATATGGTTGCACAGATTTGGAAACACATCCTTCCCAAATATGTAGGATAGGCAGATATTTTTGTTTAGTAATATTAAAATAATTTGGATGTAAGCTGTTACATTGCCTTTTGCAATTGCCTGATGATGATTTTGTCAATGCAAATGGTGTTCAAGTGGATGTTTTGAAATTGCACACAAGGTGCCTATTAATATCAGTACTATCTTTGCTTCTGCTTTTGCAGAAAGACTTCCGTTTGCAGGTCTTTATATTTTGCCATTTTTTCCAGTTCTTTCTCTTCTCTTCTTGTTCTCCAGGTACTGCCACTTCCACCATCCATACCTTTTTATCTGTCTTATCAACAATTGTTCAGCCTGAGATGTAAGGTGGTAAGGTTTGAATTTTAAAGTCCCAGAGCACTTTAGCTTCTTCATTTTCTATTACTTTTTCTATTTTTGTGGTTTCACCAGTTCTTACAGACAACTACCATTTCTTTCAGATATTCCAATTAATCATTGTTAATAATTTCTAATGCCAATATTTCTAATGATCAGTGCAATCTTCTTGCAGCATCTAGCTAAGTGATACACTGCTTCTATTTCAGTTTGAATTTAGTCCACTATTCCAACTATATATCTAATAATTGGGATTTCCTAGGTGTTAATTGCCTTGATGATATTTCTGCCACTGAATTTGGACATTAAGATCATCCTCACTCTTCTGATATATTCAATACTATTTTTCTCCTTAACTTCTATGAGCTTCGTGTTGTCATTTTGAAGGATGTCCAGGTATTTTTAGTTATCATGTTCACCCAGTCTCTTGATGTTATATCCATAGGGCATCTTGAATCCTTCTGTATTCACTATTTTTTCTCTTGATGATAAGAATGGCACATTTGTCCAATCCAAACTCAATATCTCAGCTGTATATTTGGGCAGTGTTGAGCAGTGATTCCATTTCAAATGATGTTTTTCTATAAAACTTCAAATCATCCATATAAATTAGGTCGGATAGCTTGGAAGATGCTTTTTTGATATTTGATAGCCATGATCTGACTTGCTCAGTATTGTTGACAAAGGAATTGATGCAATAACAATAGTGGACAGTAATGGAAACAGTAGTGGAAACAGTAAGGCTCATCGAAAGATTCCTCTGTGACTATCAATCTCTCCCATTTGGTTATCATTGTTCAGAAACTATGTCTTCCATTATGCACATTGATCTTTGCACAAAATGTCTGATATTTTTACTGAATCTTGTTATTTCTAGGCACTTGATTATCCAATCATGTGGCAAGGAGTTGAATGCCTTCTTGTAATCCATCCAAACTACAGTTAAGTTGGCCTCCCTCCCTCCCTCCCTCCCTCCCTCCCTCCCTCCCTCCCTTCCTTCTTTCCTGTTCACCAAAATAATCTTGTCAATTAAGATTTGTACTTTTGTTCCTCTGCTATGTAGGCAGTTTCCTTTATGCTCAGATGGAAAGAATTTATTTTAACTATATTCTGTTTGACATCATGGTATCTTCTCCATGCATTCTAACTAAAACCATTGACAGATTTATACTTGATCTTGGTAGAGTTGATGAATTGATTTTGGAAGCACCAAAAAATGAAAAATGACTAATTACTGGAAAGGCATTCCTAATTCAGAATCATAAGGAGAAACTTCTGAAACTACAGAATCATAATCTCTTTGCCAACAACATACAAGCAACTTATGATTACAATTGCAAATAAAATCTACAGCTACTTTGAGAAGAAATGATTCACTCTATGTAGAGCAAAAATAGTGCATCAAAAATTCAAGAGGAATGAAGGACCAGTTATTTAATGCCAAATTGGCTTTAAAGAAAAAAGAAAAAATAATATAACAATTTATAAATATTTCAAGGAAGTTTTCACAAATGAAACTAATTGCTAATAGGGAAGAGTAAGGTGAAGTCAAAATCAAACATGGAATTTTGCAAGATTCAAAATTTGATTCATTATTTTTTACAATATCAATGGCCCTACTGACCACAATTTTGAACAAAACTAACTGTGGGTATTAATTATCCAAAAAAAGGAGTTTACAAAAATGTTTTATGCTATACAGAAGTTTAAAATTATTTGGGACAACAAAGATTAAACTAGATTCTTTATTTAAAAGTACAAAAGAATTCAGTAAAAAATTGTAGTGTGATTTGACATCAATGCAACGAAAGCCACAAAAGCAAAATTGTTGAATATAGAATGTAATTTAACAAGAAATATTTGATAAAAGCAGTAGTCACAGAAGAAAGCTACAAATATTTGAGCATTTTGGAATTTATTTCCAATTTATTACAGAATCACATCAAAGATAATACTTCAAATTCAAATACCATTGGGACACTTATGAACTGGTCAAGAGGGTAGGGTCTGGAAATTTGGCAAAAGGCAGATTTTGAGTGGAAATATTCAGATCCAGCTTTGCTTATTTTATAACCACTTGACATTAGTAAAAGTATACCTTTCACTGTGAATGTTGAATATTGAATGGCAGATTCAAACGAGCCAATCAACGAAAGAGACCTGGGAGCGGGAAACTTAAGCAAGCATCAGTGGCTGAAGCTGCGGACAGCTCCGGGCTATAAAAGGAGCTGCCATGGCTGGGATTCCCCATTGCAGTTACGGAGCTTAAATAAAGTATTTGTTGCTAACAGAGTGTCCAGTCTTTCTTTACGGCCCATACTTAACATTGGCGATGAAGGTGGGATCCTGAAGGACGAAGAACGCAACGATACATCTCCACAAGCAATCATCGGCCACCTAGATCAACAACTACAGACACCAGTCAAATCATTGGCTAACGATAATGTCTTCAATCAGCCCACCTGCACCATTCAACCTGGCTGGAGAAGATTGGGAGTCGTACATGGAAAGGTTCTACATGTACATGGAGGCAAAAGACCTATTGAGTTTGTCGGAACAAAGAAAGAGAGCCCTTTTTCTCACGCATTGTGGTCCAGCCGTATTCAAAATGGCAAAAGCGCTTGCCGCCCCTGCCGAGTTGAGAACCATGACTTGGACATCCCTACAAGGAATCCTGAAGGTGCACTATGCTCCCTAAGCATCGTCCCTGGTAAGAAGGCATGAATTCTACTGAAGGGACCAGAGAGAGGGCAAGACAATCAGTGAGTTCATGGCAATTTTAAGAGAGATAGCCGCCGCGTGCGACTTTTTGACCCTAGAGGAAGCCATGAGGGATCGGCTAGTGCTGGGATAAGGGACCTCACATTACAAAGCAGTTTACTGGCCAGGCCCCAAATAATGTTCAAGGAGGCCCTGGAAGAAGCCTCAGCAATGGAGGCGTCCCAGAAATCTGCAGCGGCCATGAAGAAGGTTAACAAGGGGGTGCAAGGGAAAGAAGAATCCTTGGTCCATTACAAGGAAGCAGAATCTGAGTCAGAAGGAGAGGAGGATGAGGACGAAGTACACCACCTCGGCCCGGACCAAAAAGGGAAGCCAAAAGGAAAAGGAAAGAAAGACTTTTGGTGTGCGGGGTATGAAGGCAACTACCCAAGGGCAGAATGCAAGTTCCACGATGTGTTATGTCAGAGATGTGACCGAAAGGGACACATAGCGAGAGCATGCAGAGCGACCCAACCAGCATCCCGGAGGAGCCGGCCGAACCAACCATCCAGCTCATGACAAAAGAGCCGACCGTTCCAGACAGGTGGAAGGCAATAACCATTCGGAAGAGGTCGGAAAAGCGAGGATTCTGGATCGGAGAGGGGAGAGACCACCAGTCAGGGATTGTAGGCCATGCGAGCGTGGGAAATTCAAACAAGATGGCAGCGACCGTCCTCATTGAAGCAAGATGGAGGTCGACTTGGGGTCACGCCTATCAATGGTATCCTGGAAGATCATCAAGCGGCTGGTCCCTAACATCTCAACCCGCGCTCTCAAGCATCAATAACTCACACTAGTGCATTATCAAGGGAACCGGAGTCCAGTTCTGGGCACAAAGGACTTCGACATCCAATTCAAGGCATTCAGAGGGAAGCTTCCTCTCACCATCGTGGACTGGGACAGATCCAGCCTTTTGGGCCTGGAATGGTTCGAACCTTTGGGACTAGCTGAAGTCGGAATCAATCACATCGGAGGCGACCAATGGGAGGCAGAACTGATGGAAGAATTCCCGGATGTTTTCAATGGCAAATTAGGCAAGTACATGGTCCCCAATATCATTCAACCTAGACCCCCAAGTAGCCCCCATCCGAATCAAGCCCCGGAGGGTTCCCTTTGCTCTACGGCCCAGGATAGATGAGCAACTAGATAAGCTAGTCGCCCAGGGAGTCCTAGAGCCAATCGACCATGCGAGATGGGAAACCCCCATCGTGACCCCTATCAAGCCAGATGGATCAGTGCGTCTCTGCGGAGACTATAAAAGTACATTAAATAAGGTGTTACAGCAAAGCACATACCCCGTGCCAGTGGCCCAACACTTATTACACTCGTTGGGCCAAGGAAGAGTTTTTGCCAAGTTTGACCTGGCACAAGCCTACCAACAACTTCCCGTAGACGATGCCACAGCAGAAGCACAGACCATAGTAACACACAGGGGAGCATTCAAGTGTAAGCACCTGCAGTTCGGAGTGAGTGTAGCCCTGGGGTTGTTCCAGAGCCTGATGGAGCACCTATTACAGGGAATCAAAGGGGTAGTCCCATAGTTTGACAATGTCTTAATCTCGGCGAAAGACCTAGGGCAATTACGGCAATGGGTGAGAGCAGTGCTAGCCAGGTTCCAGGAGGTGGGACTAAAAGTGAAAAAGGACAAGTGCCATTTAGATAAAACACAAGTAGAGTTCCTGGGTTTCTTGATAGATGGCACAGGAATATGTCCCGCCTCGAGCAAACTGAAGGCCATCCGGGAAGCACCCACTCCCACTAACAAAACGGAACTGCAAGCGTTCCTGGGCTTATTGAATTTTTATAATATCTTCCTACCACAGAAAGCTACAATTGCTGAACCACTGCATCAGCTTCTGGACAGAAAAACAGAATGGAAATGGGGAAGACCAGAGACGATCACTTTTGAAAAAATAAAGAACACATTGACGTCAGACAGGGTGCTGGTACAGTACAATGGGACATTACCGATTAGAGTAACGTGCGATGCATCCCCATTTGGCGTCGGGGTGGTATTAAGTCACTGCATGCCAGATGGAAGAGAAGCCCCCATTGCCTTCTATTCTCGAACTTTGTCCAAGCCGGAAAGAAACTACAGCCAGTTAGACAAGGAAGCATTGGCTGCAGAAGCTGGCATAAAGTGCTTCCACGAATATTTGTACGGGAGGAGATTCAAACTCATCACCGACCACAAACCGCTGTTGGGGATTATCGCGAGAGACAAACCTACACCCCCCATTCTGTCACCACGAATGCTCCGGTGGATAGAGTTCCTGGTGACTTATGACTACCAGCTGTTTCACAGACCAGGGAAGACCATTTCCCATGCTGAGGCACTCAGCCGTTGCCCCTTGCTGGAAAACCTGAAAGACCCCGCTGCCTGCACACTACTAGTTGAAACTATGGAGAACGCGCAAGTCTCGGCAGGAGAAATCGCGAGAGCCATGGTGAAAGATAGAACGCTGGCGCACATTTTAAATTGGATCTGGAAGGGATGGCCGGACACAAGCCTAGGCATGGAATTCCAACCCTTCAAAATGAGACAGACAGGACTAAGTGGGTGTGTGTTTTGGGGAGACAGGGTAATCATCCCAGAAACATTAGGACAGGACATTTTGCATACATTACATGAGGGCTGCCCAGGGATCATAAAAATGAAAGCACTGGCCAGGAGCTACATGTGGTGGCCAGGGATGGACAAAGAGATAGAAACCTGGGTGGCGACTTGCAAGCCATGCCAAGAAACCCAGCCAACCCCCCACGCAGCTCCCACACATGACTGGGAGAACCCGGGAGCACCCTGGTCCCAGATACACATAGACTTTGCGGGTTCATGCCAAGGGAACACGTTCCTCATCATTGTGGAGGCATATTCCAAATGGCTGGAAGTCAGCCTGATTCCATCAAGGACAGCAGAGGCGGTCATCCAAGTTCTCAGGAGGCTATTTGCAACTCACGGGTTGCCCGATCTAATAGTCTCGGATAACGGGCCCCAGTTCAAATGCTTTTGAAATGTTTCTTGTCAATCAAGAGATCCAGCATGCCCTGTCAGCGCCAGGAAAGCCTTCGACAAACAGTTTGGCTGAACGAATGGTGAGAACAACTAAAGAAACATTGACCAGACTGGGGCCGGGGGACATAGAGGCCAAAATCGACAAACTCTTAAGCATCCAACACATCACATCGAGCGCCACGACACACCAAAGCCCAGCTGAACTATTAATAGGAAGGAAGTTGAGGTCCATGTTGGACAGACTTCACCCACAGTTCAGTGCAGAAAAGCCAGCTGACTCAACGAGTAGAACCAGACAGTTCCAGGTGAGAGGCAAGGTTTACGTGAAGAACTTCAGCGGTAACCCCCATGGATACCAGCAAAGATCACACAAATCACTGGTCCACTATTGTACAGACTCCAGACAGCAGACGGCAGGCAGTGGAAAAGACATGTAGACCAATTAAGGGGATGACTAACCAGGACAGAGGCCGATCAGGAGGAAAGGAACCTCGAACACAGAGACAAAAGAGCCCCGGATGAAAACACCAATACACCATTACAGGAACATAAAAAACAAGCCTCAAGAAGCCCGGGAAATAACAGCAGACACTTACCTGAGAGTCAGGAGGAGGATCCGAGTAACCGGAGCAGCAGTCCATTCCAGCCTGGGGAGGAAGGAGTTAACATCCAAACAGAGAAGACCACGCCGGCCACCGAGTTCAAGAGAGTTCCAGAGGCAAAACCGGGAGAGCTGCGGAACTCGACCTTGCACTCGGAGAACGCTGAACGGACTGATCTGATCTGATCTGACTGCAGGTCCAGTCGCGCCCCAAGATGGCCCGCCTACCTACGAGACTACATACCCTAGCAGCTACAGGATTGGTTAACGCCAATCTAGAGGGGAGGGTGTTGAGTATTGAATGGGAGATTCAAACGAGCCAATCAACGAAAGGGGAGCAGGAAACTTAAGCAAGCTTCAGTGGCTGAAGCTGTGGACAGCTCCGGGCTATAAAAGGAGCTGCCGCAGCTGGGATTCCCCATTGCAGTTACGGAGCTTAAATAAAGTATTTGTTGCTAACAGAGTGTCCAATCTTTCTTTACGGCCCATACTTAACAGTGAATGGAGTCTAGGATCTTTCTTTCCCAAATGCTCAAGCCAGGCCAAGCCTGATGCGGAGATTTGTATTGAATCATTTGGAACAACAGGGTTGTTATTTGTGGATTATAGCTCTGCCTTTAACACCATTCTACCCAACAGGTTGTTTCTTAAAATGACCAATTTGGGTATAAATCAGAGGATTTGTTTATGGTTAAAGGATTTTCTGACAGATAGGCCACAGTCAATAAGGATGGGATCTCACCATTCTCATACTCAGATACTAAACACAGGAGCCCCCCAGGGTTGTGTGCTAAGCCCCTTTCTTTATTCCTTGTATGCACATGACTGCACCCCATTGTATAACACCAACGCAATTATTAAATTTGCGGATGGCATGACAGTGGTGGGACTCATTAATAAGAACAATAAGTCTGGTTATAGAAAGAAAGTACAAGGGCTGACATTGTGGTGTAAAGAAAATAATCTTATACTTTACACCAAAAAAAAAACTAAAGAACTTATAATTGACATCAGGAGGAAGAGAGATGTACATTTACCATTGTACATAAATGGTGAGGAGGTAGAGAGGGTTGGTGGTTTTAAATTTCTGGGCATTTATATCTTGGAGGACCTCTCATGGACAATGAAAGTTAACATGCTTGTGAAGCTTTGGAACCCAGAGAGGTGGCATGTCACGAAGAGGGGGTTGAGGGGTTTTTTAGATAAAGTTTTAGCAAATGTCTTAAGGGGTTCCGGGGGGGGGAGGGTTGGATCAGAAGTAAGGGCGTGGGTATGGGGGATAACCCACTAAGGGGAGGGCCAGGTAAGGCTGTGGAGCACGGCATGGGGGGTGGGGGGCCCGGGGTCAAGAGGGGAGATAAAGTTCATCCAGATAAGGTTTTTACGATCAGTACTGTGGGTGGGAGGGGTAGATATGGTGGGAGCAGGGGGCCATATCGTGTTAGGGGAGCGCGCGCCCGCTGTCTTCGAGCGGTGGCGCGCTCCGGCCCCCAAAGCTCCACTCGTTTTCCAGGTGGCGCAGATCCTCAGGGCCCTGGCCTCCGTCTGATGTTATGCAATGCCAGGTCTGTAGTAAATAAAGCCCCCCTCATTTGTGATCTTGTTCAGGAGGGGGGAGCGGACCTGGCAGGTATTATGGAAACCTGGTTGGGCCAAGAGGGGGGGTCCCTCTTGTTGAAATGTGCCCACCAGGTTTCCGCGCATTCCATCAGCCGAGGTTGCAGGGTAGGAGCGGGGGGGTAGCGGTTATTATTAACGAAGGTCTGAGACCGAGGGAGGACACTGTTCCTCAGACGGCCGGCTGTGAATCCCTCCTTGTGAAATGGGGCCACGGGGTTCAGATGGGTTTGCTGATCACATACCTGGCTCCCTGCCATGTGGCAGCAGCCCTGCCCGAGCTACTCAGTGTCATCGCCACGGTGGCGGTTGAGACCCCTAGGCTTATGGTCATGGGGGATTTCAACTTGCCGTCCATTGGTGAGGCATCTGAGGTGGCTCGGGAGTTCATGGCTTCCATGACAGCCATGGACCTGACCCAGTTAATTCATGGCCCTACCCACACGGGGGGAAACACGCTGGATCTGGTTTTTGTCTCTGGACAGTGGTTGAGTGATCTTGAGATAGGGGATATAGTCACCGAGCCCTTGTCATGGTCTGATCACTCTCTCCTTCGTCTCGACCTTCGAACCGCTACACCCTGCCGCAGGGAGGCGGAGCCGGTAAGATGGTTCCACCCCAGGCGCCTGATGGAACCGGATAGGTTCCAGATGGAGCTTGGGCCATTCCCTGAGGCTCTGGCACACGCCTCGACTGGAGACCTAGTGGCCGCCTGGGATAGGGCGGCCGCTGGAGCTCTGGATTGGGTCGTGCCTTTGCGGCCTCTGACCCGGCGCCGATCTCATTTAGCTCCTTGGTTCACTGAGGAGCTGAGGGAGTTGAAGTGCCAGAAAAGACGCCTAGAGAGTAGTTGGAGGGCCAGTCTTTCTGAATCTGACCGGACACTGGTAAGAGCTCATATTAGGAATTACCTAGTGGCGATAAAAGCAGCGAAATGTAGCTATTTTGCTGCTCTTATTGCGTCATCAGATAATCGCCCGGCCGCCCTGTTTAGGGTGACCCACTCCCTGCTCCACCAGGAAGCGCGGGAGGACCCCTTGGAGGGTAGAGCCGAGGATTTTGTCCAATATCTGTATGACAAAATCGCTCAGATTCGGGAAGATCTGGACTCCGACTGGATAGTCTCAGGGGGAGGGACTGGGGCAGGTCTTGAGAATGTTATCTGGGATGAGTTTGATCCTGTGACCCCTGAGGACATGGACAGGATTCTGGGTAGACTGAACGCAACCACTTGTTTATTGGACCCGTGTCCCTCCTGGTTAGTGCTGGCTTCTCGGGAGGTGACACGAGGCTGGTTCCAGGGGATTATAAATGCTTCACTGGGTGAGGGTGTCTTTCCTGCCGCCTTGAAAGAGGCGGTGGTGAGGCCTCTCCTCAAGAAGCCTTCCCTGGACCCGGCAATGTTGGTAAATTATCGTCCGGTCTCCAACCTTCGTTTTGTGGCGAAGGTTGTTGAGAGTGTGGTTGCGCAACAGCTTCCCCAGCACCTGGATGAAATGACGTATCTGGATCCGTTCCAGTCGGGCTTCAGGCCCGGGTACAGCACGGAAACGGCACTGGTCGCGTTGGTTGATGATCTCTGGAGGGCTCGGGACAGGGGGTGCTCCTCTGTCCTGGTCCTGTTAGATCTCTCAGCGGCTTTTGATACCATCGACCATGGTATCATGCTGCACCGGTTGGAAGAGTTAGGGGTGGGAGGCACTGTGTTGCGGTGGTTCTCCTCCTTTCTCTCTGACCGGTCGCAGTCTGTGTTGACAGGGGGACAGAGGTCGACCCCGAGGCCCCTCATATGTGGGGTGCCGCAAGGGTCGGTCCTCTCACCTCTCCTGTTCAACATTTATGTGAAGCCGCTGGGCGAGATCATCCGTGGTTTCGGGGTGGAGTACCATCAGTACGCTGATGACACCCAGCTGTACATCTCTACCCCAGATCACCCCAACGATGCCCTTGAAGTGATGTCCCGGTGCCTGGTGGCCGGAGAGGAACAGGCTCAGGCTCAACCCATCCAAGACCGAGTGGCTGTGGTTTCCGACGTCCCGATATAGCCAGTTGATGCCATCACTGACTATTGGGGGCGAATCATTGGCCCCCACGGAGAGGGCTCACAACTTGGGCGTCCTCCTGGATTCACGGCTGTCTTTAGAAGAGCACTTGACGGCCGTGACCGGGAGGATTTTTTATCAGGTCCGCCTGATTCGCCAGTTGCGTCCCTTTCTGGATCGGGACTCGTTACGCACGGTCACTCATGCCCTCGTCACCTCCCGCCTGGACTATTGTAATGCTCTCTACATGGGGCTCCCCTTGAGGAGCACCCGGAGGCTCCAACTGGCGCAGAGTGCGGCCGCGCAGGTGGTAATGGGAGCGACATGGCGCTCCCATGTAACACCTCTCCTGCGCGAGCTGCACTGGCTCCCGGTGGTCTTCCAGGTGCGCTTCAAGGTTTTGGTTACCACCTTTAAAGCGCTCCATGGCTTAGGGCCTGGTTATTTACGGGACCGCCTACTACCACCAATAGCCTCCCACCGGCCAGTACGCTCTCATAGAGAGGGACTCCTCCGGGTGCCGTCAGCCAAACAGTGTCGACTGGCGGCCCCTAGGGGAAGAGCCTTCTCTGTGGGGGCACCTACCATCTGGAATGAGCTCCCCCCGGAGATACGGAGGATCCCGGATCTGCGCTCCTTCCGCCGTGCTGTGAAGACCTTTTTATTCCATCAAGCGGGCTTGGCCTGATCTCTTCCCTTTTTAAATATGTAAATTTTAATCTGTTTTTAAATTATTGGGGTATTTTAATTTGTCTGGGCCAAAAAGTTTAATTTGATTTTATTGGGTTTTTAAATTTTGTGTATTTATGTATTTTATTGTTGGCTTTTCACCGCCCTGAGTCCTTCGGGAGTAGGGCGGTATACAAATCAAATAAATAAAATAAAATAAAATAAAAGAAGGCACAGAAGAGGCTGTACTTCCTGAGAATGTTCAGGAACATAAATCTATCTCAGCATCTACTTCTGTCCTACTATCGCAGCACCATTGAGAGTGTCCTGACATATGGCATTCTTGCATGGTATGGGAGCAGCTCTGCAGCGGACATAAAAGCTCTACAGAGAATTATTAAAACTGCCCAGAATATCATCGGGCTCCACCTACCAGCCCTGGATGACATCTTCACATCTCGCTGCTTGAGGAAGTTGCACAACATTCTCAAAGACTCTTCCCATCCCGCTTACAATCTTTTTGGACTGTTGCCTTCTGGCAGAAGATACAGAACTATTAAAACTTGGATCACATGTCTTCTGAATAGTTCTTATCCCAGAGTTATAATTGCACTCAACAATGAACTAACCATCAGTGAGTTGTTGGACAGCATTACTTGGTCTGCCGTGTGGATGCTTGGGTGGTTTAGGGATGGGGAATTTTTGGTGGGTGCGGGTGTGTCTGGGAATTGTCATGTGTGTTGGGCTTGGTCTCTGGGTGTTATGTGAATTTCATTGTATGGGTATACTGTGTATACTGTATACATACAATGACAATAAACTTTATATATATATGAATATACTAAATACTGTTGGGACAATCAAGTTGAGAAGTCTTTGGAAATGAACAGGTTATGATCTCATGGGACTTTAAAATCTAAACAGACAGGCATCTTGACTGTAACAAGCGTGATTAAACAGTTATTGAAAAAAAGAAGAAAGTGTTCATCTTTGATGTTGTTATACTGGGTTATATTAGGATTAAGAACATAGGTATGAAATACAGACACTTGCAGATTGAAATTGAATGCCTATAGAAAAAGAAATTCACTGTCATACCAATTGCAATTGAAGCCTTCAAAGCATTACATATGAGAATCCCTTCATATCTTGAAATATTGAATTTAACACACCTGAGCATTCTAATTTACAAAAATAAATAAATAAATACCCTGCTTGGAACTGCCTATATTCTTAGTATTATTATTCTCAGTAATATTTAGGTCCTTGGTTAGGACTTAGTTAGTAACTTTCCATTAGTCTCGGACTATGAATCTAGCTGCAGACTATCCATATGTAATAATAATGATGAAAATAGATTACTTGTTGCCATCATATTTAAAACAGCAGAAAATACTTCGAAGCTACAAATAATGTATATCTTTTAGAAAAAAATCAATATAATTGAGACCTTCCCTCCTGACAATCACATAAAATCTATTTTATAATTTTACAGATTACCTAGTTTAAATTGGATTTCTATGAAAAGAAAAATCAATGGCAGCAAAGATGGATGACCCATAACTGATTTTTTTTAATTAGGCTGCATGCTTATCTTGATACATAGGATAGCACCAGGGGTGAAATGCTCCCGGTTTGGACTGGATCACCCGATCCGGTAGCGATGGTGGCGGGTGGTTCGGAGAAGCGGTAGCAAACATCCCTGCCTCCCCCATGCCCAGCTGAGCCACGCAATCATCAGAGGCTTTTTAAATTATTTTTTAAAGCATTTTTTCTACAACCTCCTCGGCCAAAAAAAAATCTTTTAAAAGTAAAAAAAAAGCCTCTGATGATCGCGCGGCTCAGCTGATATCGTCAGAGGCTTTTAAAAGCATTTTTTCTACAACCTCTTTGGCCGAAGAGGTTGTAGAAAAAATGCTTTTAAAAGTTAAAAAAAAAAAAAGTTGGCCACGCCTACCCAGTCACATTACCCCCCACCAAGCCACAGCCACAGAACCAGTAGTAACAAATTTTACTGGATAGCACAGTAATAAATTTGCCACAAAGATAAAACAGGTTTTTCAATAATAAATTAATTTTAAATAACTGGGTTTTATTTGAGTTCTCTGCACAAAATTCAAATTTGGACTCAACATAAATAAAATAATTGTATGTATTTACCTGTTATTCTATAAGTATAAATGTCACTGCGTTATATTGATTGTTTAATTATTCACAATCAGAAAATGTGATGTTCATCTCTGAAAGACACATTGGGATGCTGTGGGGGGGGGGTTGGTAGTCACTGTTACTGGCAGAGGAGGGAAACACCCTTCAGAATGAGCCTGTCAGATTCTAACAGATGATAGCAATAGCCAACTATCCGTGTTGACAGGTAGGCTACATATATTTAGAAAGATTGTCTCACCTCTGCCAAATACCATAAGGAAGTTATCCAGAATGATAGCTACAGCTGTTTTATAGCTGGCGTGTAATCAGAATGAAGCAAGTCATAGCCCAGATGCTACTGGGAACCCCTTCTCAGTCTTTACGTTTTCAGTAATTTACACCTGCTTAGTTAATGTTTTCCAGGAATAAGTTCTTGATCCAGAAAACAATTTATATGTAAGAAAAAATGTATCAGTGTCTTTTATAGGGGATTATGCAAGGGCATGGTAACATAAACATATCTAATGGGCTTCACCCATTATTTACCTGTGCTAAATCTAAATTCCACTGAAGTTCCTAAGAGCCTTACTCACATGTGTATTTGTGTATAATCTCCCTCAGCTTCTGCTGTGATGATTCATAGTAGCAGGACGTATGCGTATTTACTAATCCCTTCCATGAACATACACATGTCCTGCTACCTTGAGTACATACCAAAATAGTATAATCCCGAAGGATCACCCAAAGTACAAAGGTTTTCCAAGTGCACAGCTGAAACAAACAGGTACTTAATTATATTGGGCAACAAAGATATAAGAAAGTGCTGGAGGTAGTGGACCACTTTAGTGCAAACAGAAAAGATATAATTTCATATTGTACACTAGAAGGAAATTGAAAACCAAAGAAAACCTAATGGATAGAAAATATGAAATGATTGATTATATAATACTGGATGATGGTTCCCTGCAATGAGATGGCATCATGGTAGTGAAGAGGTGTTGAGAAGCTTTTGCAGTACTAATAGTGTTTATGTGTGACTAGATTAAATATAGGATGTGTTTATGCCTACAGCGGTCAAAACTGTGCAATCAATATTCCCTATAAAACCCATGGAAGCAAAAGCTAGGCTTTGAAGAAGCAGAAGGGAGGGAGGGAGGGAGAATAGCTTTTGAATGTTTAACAAGACTCCTAAAACTACCATAGATAGTCAAGAAAACAGATTATTGACCAAATCAATCCAGAGTTCTCATTCAAGGCATAAATGATCAGGCTCAAATTATCATACTTTGGACATATTATACAAAGACCTGGCTGTATGGAGAAGTCTATAATGCTGGGACAGGTGAAAGGAAAATGATGACCAGCAAAAAGATGGCTGGACTCAAAGCAAAGATGGTTATGCCATCTGAAGATCTGAAGGACAAAGTTGGCCACAGATTCACCTGGAAAAAATATATCTGGCTAACAAGTTGACACTAACTTGATGAGACATAAGGATCATCAATCAAAATTACCTATGTAGATGTCTTATGCTTACTTTGTTACTCAGTATTCCTAAATGATATTTCTAAAATGAAAGTCCACTTATTTCCGAGTCCAACTATGTAGCTTTGAGTGCATGTACCAAAAGCCTTAAGAAAAGAAAATGTCTTTTTTTTTAGTTCACAGTGATAACCCAGGTTCATTGAAAAACTTAGAGTTTAGTTTTGATGTCATTTGATCATAATTCTATTAATATACCGATTTGATATGAATGGATCAGAAATGCACCTATGCAACTCAATTCTTTGAAAGGCAACATGCAAAGTAATACTGAAGTTAAAGTTTTTGTCAATATATGACTTCTATAAATTTATCTGAAGCTTTCCTACCATTTGAATTGGCTTAATATTCACCAAATTAATTCTCGTCTCTTTATTTCCTTTATTCAAAATATCCATGCTCACCCCAGTTCAACTTATTCATATAAAATACGAATAATAAAAAGTTCAACTTATTTTCAAAATTAGTTTATTATAAACTTATTTGTGTTCTTGATGAAACAACAATAGAAGTAATCTTATCATCATGCAAGGTGAAGCTCATTGGCACACGGAACAGATTTTTGCATTGTGTTAAAGAATAGAAGATTGCCCATTAATTAGTTTTACTTAGAGATTATTATTTCAACTATCCTGAAAATGAATTGTGGTGTTTGTAATCAAGCATTCCCATTAAAGTAATGCACATTGAGGACTATTTCAAACATTTGATAAAATGGTTTAAAATAGTAAATCTCTTTAAGAAATAAACACACCCCTGTGGCAACAGTATGAAAATGATTTATTATTTCCTTCTTCTGAGATGCTTCTGTGATGCCCTGTCTACATTACAGCCTGAATGGTTTCCCAACAATGTACTAATAACATCTAAATCAATTTATTTTTCAGATATCAGCTAAGGTGAGACAGAAATACCATAAAGTCTCTTTGATCACTAAGTATGTGGAACATAATATTTTGTATTTTTAGATCATGATTAAAATAAAACAAAATAAAATAGAAAGTCTATCACATTTATAAACCAATGAAAAATGGTGTGGAGGACTGAGCCAGTTTGAAATATCCATTTGTTTACTAAAATTATATTCAGCCTAATTTCTTAGAATTATATATTGATTTAAACACATTTAGATTTAATATAGATTAAATATACAAGTATAGATTAGATTATCTCTATTTTTGAGTTGTATCATTATTCCCACATATTCATAAAAGTACACAATTTTTTAAAATTGTTATTGTTACTTTATTTATTTATTTATTTATTTATTTATTTATTTATTTATTTATTTATTTATTGGTTCGATTTATATGCTGCCCTTCTCCGGAGACTCAGGACAGCTTACAATGTGTTAATCAATAGCCTTCATACTTTTGTATATACCTGCTTAGTAGGGCTTTCGGGCCCCCCTAAGCAGTGTGCTTAGTCAGCTTATTGCTTATTGCCCCCACAATTCGGGTCTTCATTTTACCTACCTCGGAAGGATGGAAGGCTGAGTCAACCTTGAGCCTGGTGAGATTTGAACTTGCAGTAATTGCAGGCAGCTGGCAGCTAAGTGCTACTTAACAGCACTTTAGTCCACTGCACCACCAAAACTCCTCTGTGTTATTATCGTTCATGTTATTTTTATGAATTTGTGAATTAAATAGATTTTACATTATAATTATCATTTTAGCATCTGCATATGTATATTTAACTTTTTGCTTTATGTTCTAACATTATGAAAAACTGTTCCAGAGTTTTGAAAATATCAACAAAAATGATTACCATGAGCAATTTACAAACAATTGTTAGGAAAATTCATTCACTCATTGACTACTTTAATAAAGTAACTATGCACAGCACTAGGACAAGTGGGCATATAATTCATACTAATTTTAATTTATTTTCTCTTTCAACATTCAAAGAGTCAGGGACTTTTATCCTTCCAACAGCATTCTATATTCTATAACAACATAATTTCTTCCTTCAGGGTACTGTCGTGATCATTTAAAATCTTCACTTTTTCAGAAATATGTTTCTTTGTTGTATATGCAGGTAGAAAGCCTAAACCAATTGCTGGAGTTAACTCAAAAAATTCTGTGAAACAGGAAAAATTTGATATAAACCCTTGCTTTCTTTTCAAGGTTCAAAATGTCTTATTAAAATAGGGTCTATTTTTAGAAATATGTTTAAATAGCTCTAATTGTTCATCTCTTATGATAAAAATAAATACAAAAGTCTCATGTCAGAAGGTGTAACAATGTTCATCCAGGCTCCAAAAGCATATATTCATTTAGCACATTTTGTAATCAAAGTACACAGAAGACTATATTTGTTACCTGACAGGGAATACAGAATTGGCTGGCAAATAAAGTGATACACATGATTGGGTGCATGTATGTTACCATTAAAGTACACACCGTGTAATCATTTATGAAAGATATTAGAAAGACTTGCTTCCTCTTATATTTTTAGTTAGCAATCTCATCTGTGGGAATCTATGTTCAGAAATGGAACATAAATGGATCTGAAACCTAGTCAAGGAAAGATCCAGAAGTCTCCAACATTTTCTCCTAGAACTTTCTGAAAATTAGCAAAACAGGTCACCTTTTTGTCCACAGGTTCATAATATAACATAGTTTATAACATAATCATGATCTGCCTGAGAAAGTTGTTTGAAGAAAATTATTTCTCCAGTTTCGTACTGTAAATACTGTATCTGAGACGTGTGCACAAGAAAACCTGAAGTCTGAAATGCCTTCTGGGGACAGGACTATTGTACTGTTTGGCTATAGTCTGAAAAGATACCTTTGCAATAAAACAAAGGGTAAAGATTTGAACAAAGGAATATTGGTGCCTTGGTGGCGCAGCAGACTAAAGCACTGTTAAGATAACACCAGCTGCCTGCAATTATTGCAAATTCAAATCTCACCAGGTTTAGCCTTCCATCCTTTTGAAGGTAGGTAAAATGAGGACCCAGTTTGTGGGGGCAATAAGCTGACTTTGTATAAAAAAGAACACCGCTTGAGGGGGCCCGAAAGCCCTACTAAGTAGGTATATACAAAAGTATGAAGACTATTGCTTAATGCATTGTAAGCCGTCCTGAGTCTCCGGAAAAGGGCGGCATATAAATCGAACCAAAAAATAAATAAATAAATAAATTGTGCCGTTCATTGAGCATGGCAGTGGCTCTATTATATTTTGTGGCAGCAGGTGGCACAGGAAATACTATGAAAATGGAAAGAAGAATGTTAACATATCCTAGGTAGCAATGAAGTACAATCGAGAAGGATTGTAGCAAAATGATAATAGTTTCACCAAAACAAAAGTTTGAAACATACCTCAAAATTTAGTATGAAGTACTCAGCAACAATTAAAAGACACTTAAGAAATGCTGGAAGCTTTTATTTCTGCCAAAGAACGTGTTACAAAGTACAGACAGGAAAATGTCAAAATGTCTGCACTTGCCATATTCAATGTTTTCCTTATTTTGAATCTGTAAAGAGCAGATTTAAATTTGCAAATAGATGTCATCTATCTTTGTTCCATACAGCAGTTGTGTTAAATTTTATTCCTTTAGGGATTCATTGAAGCACAGAATTTGATCACTGGCATCTAAAGTTTGCCATGCAATGTGATTCCATCTAAGATCCTGACAAAACTAACCCCAAATGTTCTCACGGAAGCTTATCAAAAAGGAAAACATTGGGAAGTCCAGTGGGATTTAGCCGGTTCTCTCCGGATCGTACGAACCGGTAGCGGCAACTGCGGGAGACTCCATCCACCTGCCCCAGATGTAATGTGCAAC
Organism: Pituophis catenifer annectens; assembly: GCF_029215685.1. Lineage (NCBI taxonomy): Eukaryota > Metazoa > Chordata > Lepidosauria > Squamata > Colubridae > Pituophis > Pituophis catenifer. Next base: position 90,071,562 of record NW_027256884.1, read on the forward strand.
TACTGCAAATGCGCAGAGGTGGCGCATGTGAGCAAAGCGGGCACGCACGTGTGTATACTCACATTTGCAATCAGTAGGGGATGTAAGTGAATCCCACCTCTGAGGAAGTCCTTCAGAAATAGCTTGTGTTAGTATCTTTTGCTATAATGATTCCCTTTCCAACAACTAAAAGAACATGAAAAATATCAACTTTTTCCATTACATCTAATTTATGTACTGTATAACCAGAACACAATATCTTCTGTAGTCCTGCATGATAGATAAAAGTGTTAAGCACCCAGTAATTGCTTTGTGATACACACTACATTACTGTCACCCTGCCAAATAGTAGCAGATTTTCAAGACCTGGAAAGTCAGTTTTACAGCTGAAGAAAAACCTGTGATGCTGAATCTCTGCATAATTTACGTGTCATTTTAACATTTTAATTACTCATGAGCATCAGTCAGAGATGGCAGTCAGAGCAGTCAGCAGTCAGAGTTTTCTTCATTCTGTATTAGCAAATATTTGCTTGTGTGATTAAAACAATTCAACCTGTATACAGATAATGGTCCATTTCCAACCATTTGTTTACTGACCATTCCAAATTACAAAAAAGAGACTGAAAAAAGAGACTTTTGATTGTGTTTCACATAGCCATGGTAGCATTACATGATCACATAATCAAAATTCAGACACTTGGCAACTGGAAAGTATTTATGATGGTTGCAGTGTCCTGTGATCACCTTTTAACCAATCTTCTGATAAGCAAAGTCAGTAGGCAAGCCATATTCACTAACTTCCATGTTACTAACTTAATGACTGCAGTGATTCACTTAACAGCTATGGCATGAATGTCATAAAATGTGATAAAACTCACTTAACAACTGTCTTGCTTAGCAATGGAAATTTTGGACTCAATTGTGATTGTAAGTCAAGGACTACCTGTACTACAGACACTTAGCAAATCTGTCTCCTGCATTCAGTTTAGCAGAAAATTTTAATATAGGACATATCTTCTGATTATCCTCAAACTAGATTCAGTAACAGACACAAAAATGGTTCTAAAAGACCAAATGTGATTTGAGTAGTGAAAAGGGTGTTAGATAAAAAGATGAAAGAAAACAAAGACATGCTATAAATACTGTAAGTAGAGTGGTTTACAGGAGAGATGTTAAGCTGATGCTTAGGAACATTTCAAACATGTAAATGCCTCTGAGATGCATTTAGGGATTTTCTCTAAGCAATCTTTTCCCACCCTAAAATATGAAAAGGAATAATGTGTTATCTTTGTTACCATTGAGAGAAGCATTGAAAACATTGAAAAAATAGTGTGCTCCCAATTTAAAAAAAAAAAAAAAGAAGAAGAAATCCATTTTCTTTATAGGAGAGCTACTGGACCAGCACTCAGTTATTATTATTAACACAGCAAATAATAATAAATAAAAGACACTATTCCATTCTACTGTTGGTGCTAAAATGATCTCTTCCAAAAACTTCCCAGGCACCTACTTTCTTGGAGAAGACATTCATTTTAATATTTGCTGAAAAGAAAAATGCTTCCCTTATTTTACTAACTTAATTGTTATAGTGAATTGTTTAAAGATGTTATTTCATCCATTAAAATGCAATTTTGTATTGTTTCTAATTGCACGGTCTTAGTTTAACTTTAGTTAAATACATTCTTTTAACCAAAGTTGTTCTGGGAAATTGAAACATTTAAAAGAAGGATAAAAATAATTGAAATAAAGTCACTAAATATAAAATTCTATTTTGGGATTGCTTTATTGAAGAATATTGGGGCTATGAATGGTAATAATTCAAATAGTAAAAAATGGCAACCAAAGTCTAAAAAATATTAACCACAAAACTATCACTTTTACATTCACTTCTGGTATTTCATACCATCCTATTTTTGCATATATAGATTATAAAAGCAAAGTGAAATCATTTTGTAACATACATTAATGCAAAATAGAGTATATGACAGATCAAAAGTATAATAAAGTGCTCTGAATCTGTTTTAAAAAGAAATAAGAAACAGTATAGAAATATTTTAAACAAATGAAAGATAGTCTCAGAATGAAGCTTTTTAAATCAATAGACACTAACATTTTACACATTTTTTAAATTAACATAATAAAATGGTTTAAAATTATAGTTAAACTTTTTTCATATAGTATACTTTTCCCTTGGGCTCCTCTAAGATTGTTGTTGTTGTTCCACATTTTACAACCAACCAACATTTAACACTGCCAGAAACGAGTGTCAAGAGTGTGATATCATTATTATGGGAATTATGTTACTATAGCTAGTTTTAACAGGAAATGTAATTAATAATTGAATTTTACAAAATAACCATTTACAAATGGCCTAAATAGTTCCATATGATTACCATAAAATTATCATAGTCAAATGGACTTTAAAATGTCACAATCTATGTATAATTATATAATTAAGCTGTCAAAAAGAATTATAGTTTCAGAGTGACTGAATTATATTTGTGTATAGGGAGAGCAAATACTGCCAAGATAACAAAGCATTGAGAGTTTTATATATAAAAGAGCAACAACAGTTTGAATAGCAATGGAAAGAATAAAGGATATTTTTCAAAGCACCAGTGTTTTACCTGCATGCCTTTGGACAAACCGAAAACTGGAAGGTAAGATCCCCAGTAATAAAGGCATGCTAATAATCTCTAGAAATCCTGAACTATTGTCACCAAAATTAGAGACAATTCAAAAAATTTAGAAAATGTGTGTTATCTTGGAAATTGATCTCCATTTTATATTCAATTTAAAGTAGAAAATAAACATAATTTAAAGCACCCAAATAACATTAGTCATGTAACTTATATGATCCTTATCCTATCCTTTTTATTGGATACTCTTATTATTTGGGCTCAGATTACCAGAAATATCAGCATTCATGCCCATATGTTGACTAACATCACCAAATTAAGGTCTTTCAGAATGCTGTGGTCTATCTGAGATGTCCACAGGGGCCAACACATCCTTAAAATTAATCATAGCCTTACTCCTTTTTTATATGCATGAAATACCCAATCACACTCTTGACCTCAACCATCACCCTGGACAACATAATCCTTGAATTCTGTTCACTCCAGCTCATAGTAACAAACGTAATAATTCTGAGTGCTGTTCTTGTAAAATATTTGTGCTACTAAATGTTTTCAAATGATTACCACAATTTATTTATTTTAGTTAGTTTTGATTGAAGATATGCATATAAGGCCTTGTTATTGAAAATTCCAGAATTCCACCAATTCTGGAATTCCATTACACACTAATATGAAGACAAATAAAAGCACATATGTTGCATCAGAAAATACAAGTATGGACAACATGTGTTATAAGATTTGCCAGACAGAGAGCTGAATATTCTCCCCCCCCCCCATGGATCATAGGCACACCAAAGTTTGTAATGTTGACTCATCAGCTTCTGCAACATGAGGTCTTTCAGTGCCACCATGCTGGGCACCTTTTGCAATGGAGTAGGTGAAATTGACACTGACCAAAAAAGATTTCTGGCCTTCTCAATATGAAACAAGTTTTCTATTCAGCCACATATTTCATCTGAATTGTGATTTTTTTTTTAACTTGCAAATCTCCCAAGTTGCAGCCTTGTATGACACACACAATTTGCACACTGGATAATGTCTTTTGTGGCCCTAAATATATAGTGTGAAGTACTTTTTTCCTCTCATTTTTTTAAAAAAATAATAATATAAAAACTGAACCTAAAGAAGGCCTGAAATATATTTTTACAATATGCATCTCTGAAGTTCTTTAATTGAAGAGAATCTGGAAATAGAAATGTTGATGAGTCATTCAGAAAATTATATCTCTTCTCTCCTTTTATGCTCACTTAATTATAGAGGTTGTCTTTTATGAAAAATGTGGCAAGAAAGGTGTCCATTTTTATAGGCACATTGTTGTTATCTCTGTGATTGTTCAGAACATTAAGTTTTGAGAAAATTTCAGTAGAATTTGGTTTACTTTGGATAAGGCCTATTTAAGTCTAGATGTTTTCTGAATTTGTTTGAATTAAATCAACTGGGTTTGGGATTACCATTTAACCAAATTCAAAATACACACTCTAATTTCATTTTGTAAGCTCAATTTAGAAAACTACAAATTTAGATACAAACAAAAGAAGTGCTGGTAAATAATTTTATATTTATTTATCTTTTAGGAATGGTGATGATTATATTTCCATCAAGCATATGAAAATGGTTGTCTAAAAGCACAACACTGAATTACAATTTAAAATGTAAAAGATAGTAATTCTCCCAGAGACCTGAACAAGTGCTATCCATATTGTGGCTCAAATTGCAGAAAATTCTAGGATGCCATTAGCTTCAGATTAAGAAATAGGGGGCTATATAAATATGATTGTGCAAAACAAGCAAAATTTTTCACAGGATAATATTCTCTTGAATAATATGCCTAGTATATGGAATCTGACAACTGTTCATGGGTTCTTTATCGCCATACTGTGGCTAACACCATGATATTGCAACCCTGGAAAAATAAATGTATAAACCCATTAACTCAGTGGATTGAAGGCCTTATTACACTTCTCACCTACATCCATCTATTGCCTATGGACATAAACTTTACATGGACAAATATAATAAAATACGGAACTCGTTTATATAAAATACAATAAGTTAAAAAGAATGATAGCTATACATGTATTAGAAATTAATATATATATGTACTTGAATAAGTACATATATTTACATTGGATAAATATATAAGTACAATATTTACATTGGATAATTAAATCTAGCACTGTAACTGTTAATTGTTATAACAATATATTATATTTTGTTTTTTTCTTTTTCTTTTCTATTTTTTATTTATACTTGTTATCACAGCAAGCAGAATAGCCAGATGACACAAGAGAGAATCTCAAGACCCCATTACATTAATATAAAATGTTGCAATATCTGTATATCAATAGACTATCTATTGGCATCCTGAAAGTGACTTGCATATTGTATATGGAACTGATGCATTTTAACATGTATGTCTCAAAAGTGCTTTTTCAAAAGGCAACTGGACTGTTTTTTTCTTTGAGGAAGAAGAACAAAACATTTTGTTTCTCATCCAAGAAACTTCATTAGTTGTGATTGGTGGGGTGGGATGGAGGATAGGCAGTGGTGGGATTCAAGTAATTTAACAACCAGTTCTCTGCTCTAATGATTTCTTCAACCACAAATTTGCCATACTGCTCAGAAAGTTAACAACCAATTTGCCAAATTGCTCAGAAAGTTAACAACCAGTTGTCCCAAAGTGGTGCGAATTGGCTGAATTCCATCACTGAGGATAGGTACTGAGAGTTGAGACTAGGTGGTGGGATTGGATGAGAAATTAGATGTTTTGTTCTTCTTCTACAAGGAAAAAACAGTCCAGTTGCCTTTTGAAAAAGCACTTTTGAGACAACTATGACCTGGAGAACTGAGAATCTTCGCAGACATAATAACATGTAGATTGATCATAGTGGTGAGAAATGACTTTTTGGGAGTGGAAGGGATAGATATGTAATGTTTATTGCTAAAAACATTGCTTTTAACCAGTCTTAATCTGTAACAGCTAGAACAAAGTCTTTATACAGAAAAGTTAAATAGGCTTCATAGATATACGAACAGTGCAAAAATTATACTTATGCTTTTAAAATCCACAGCTCAATATCATGTAAATAATATATTTTTATCATGTTTCTATTTACTTACTGTTTACATCTGGTTTAAAAATGAATCCATTACATATTTTGCTCCAGGTTAAGTTTGTTCTTGTCAACTAGGTAATTAAACAGGTTTTGATTTAGAAAATATTTTGTTTTCTAAAAATTGCATATTTTTTTTCATAAACTGCTAGATTGGCCAAAAAAACAACAACCAACCCTTCTGAACTGTTAAAGTATCTCTTCCAGAATTTTAATTCCTACTGATCATAAAAGTCTGGTACTGGAACAAAGAATTAACAAATTGCATAATCTAGACAAAAGTTAGCATACTTATATTCAGATAGTTTCAGTGTATTATGCTAATGTTTAAACCCTCTTTCATTTGAAGAAAGAGGAAGAATACTTACCTGTCATGGATAATAAAACTGTTTTGTCACAGGCAAGCTATCAGCTTATTTAACACAAAAGTTTTATTCATATAAGCAATAAGAATCATGGTTCCCATATGGCTGATTTATGTATCTCTGCTGCACTGCATGTAGCTAATCGTAGCACAAATTAATGTTACACATTAAAAGAAAACAAACATAACATAATATCATCCATTACATTATATATGTTAATAAAAGTGCTTAACTTGATCCAGATTATCCTATGGCTATTGACATAAAACACTGCCAGTAGAATATTAAATAGAAATTGTCTTTCTGAACTCCATTAAAACACTTTATTTTTGGGTATCGTCATTATTAAAGTTGTACCTATAAAAGCAGCCTATAAATCTCATAAACAAAGATATAAATGCATTTCCAAATAATGTTACCTATTGTGTCACTGTTTAATATTTGCCTATTCATAGAATAATATACGGATTTGTCAATGACATTCAATTGTCTACATATAAAGCTAATAAGAGGGACTATCCACTACCCCTGATCATTCACTAAAAAAAGAAAAGAAAACATCAAAAACTGACAGTTAAAGATCTAATGAATTCAAATAATATCCAGGAAAAACAGATTCCAAACAGAATTCTGGACGAATAAAGAGAAAAAGTTTAGTGTAAAAATAAACATCTAACACAAAAGATAATTGTTATTCTTTCAAAACAATCTGCTGTAATGCTTTTCTCTAATGCTCTTTTAATTACTTACTTGATTAATTTGCATTGTTTCTGTTTGAAAGAAAATGTTAGATTTCAAATACCAGTTGAAAACGGTACAAATCATAGAGTAGAAAGTTGAAAATGAAATTAAAACCACAAAAAAATCTCTTCTCTCCCTTCTCTTCCATCACCAACACTTTTTTCAGCTCCCAGCCTGTTATTTCTTTGCCAATACCAAATATGCTCCTCTTCCATACATTTTTTAGAAGAGTGATCCTGGTGAACACAGCAGACAGAGGTTAACCAAAAGAGAACCCAAACTTGGTTTGGAAGGAATAAAAATGTAACCATAAAATTCATGCTGAACTGTAGGATTTTAATTCCTAGGGAACATGTTTTTGAATATGTAAACCCTGATAAGAAGAGATCAGTATGTGTTAATTAAGGTTAGGAGATAATGCTTCCATCTGAGGAGTGCTCATTTAAACTTACCAAAAAGCATATGGAAGATCAGAGTAGTTCTCACAAAGCAGACCTTTCCATAATTCTATGTTGCTCTGTTTGTTTTGTTAAAATATGGTGTTCAGTTATTCCTAAATTTAGCTCATGAATCAAGTATTTCAGACTTCATACTAGTTTGAACTAAAGTAAAGAAACAAGTATTCCACTGATACCTGCCTCCTTTCCTTCCTCCATATTAATTACGAAGAAACTTCCTTATGGTACCTTGATTTATGAAGAGAGGACTGCAACTTCCTTTCTCCTGCATTATAGATGCATCCTAAATACAGGTATGTTCAAGTTTACAATTGTCCATTCAGTGGCCATTCAAAATTACAATGGTGTTGATTAGAGGCACTTATGATTAGGTCACGAAGTTGCAGCCATGCAGTGTCCCCATGATCACATGATCATATTTTGGGTACTTGGCAACCAGCTCACTTTTTTAATGGTTGCACATTCCACTGTCACATTTGCAACCTTCCCTGATGACGTCCCATAAGCAGTGTCAATAGAGAAACTTGTAGGGAAGGTTGTAAATTGCTCCAGTACCCACTGTTTTTTCTCCTGGTGAGTCCTGCTACAAAGATCTGGGTCTCTGATGCTCTGTAGTGCATGCCTACCGACAGCACCCCACCACCTGCACTATGAAGCACAGGTACACACTTGACCATGCCCACCATTCAATAGCATCCCCATGCCCTGCAGCATTCACACCAGCCTATAGCACCTACCACATCCAGCAGCACTAACACAAAGCTGCAGCACCCATTTCCCACCTGGCCACATTCTGTAGCACTCATCTGTCCACCAGCCTGCTTGGAAGGCACCTAAGGAAAGGCTTATAATGACTCCATTACAAGTCCTAAAGACTGCTAAACAAAGGCTCACAGACCTGGCTACCAGGTAAAGAGATACATTAGAGAAGCAGAGGCCAGAAAAATAAGTGCTCTGTTCTCCAAAGAACCAACAAAATGTATTGCCAACTGCAATCTGTTGGTACTGGCCTCCCGGGAGGTGACACGAGGCTGGCTCCAGGAGATTATAAATGCTTCTTTGAGTGAGGGTGTCTTTCCCACCGTCTTGAAAGAGGCGGTGGTGAGGCCCCTCCTCAAGAAGCCCTCCCTGGATCCAGCTGTATTAGCAAATTATCGTCCTGTCTCCAACCTTCGCTTTGTTGCAAAGGTTGTTGAGAGTGTGGTTGCACGACAACTGCCTCAGTACCTGGATGAATCGAATTATCTAGATCCGTTCCAGTCGGGATTCAGGCCCAGGTACAGCACAGAGACAGCATTGGTCGCATTGGTTGATGATCTCTGGAGGGCTCGAGACAGAGGTTGCTCCTCAGTCCTTGTCCTATTAGACCTCTCAGCGGCTTTTGATACCATCGATCATGATATCATGCTGCACCGGTTGGAAGGGTTGGGGGTGGGGGGCACTGTTCTACAGTGGTTCTCCTCCTTTCTCTCTGACCGGTCGCAGTCTGTGTTGACAGGGGGGCAGAGGTCGACCCCGAGGCCCCTTATATGTGGGGTGCCACAAGGATCGGTCCTCTCGCCCCTTCTATTCAACATTTATGTGAAGCCGCTGGGTGAGATCATCCGTGGTTTTGGGGTGAAGTACCATCAGTACGCTGATGACACCCAGCTGTACATCTCCACCCCAGACCACCCGAATGATACCCTCGAGGTGATGTCCCGGTGCCTGGAGGCTGTACGGATCTGGATGGGGAGGAACAAACTCAGACTCAACCCATCCAAGACCGAGTGGCTGTGGTTTCCGTCGTCCCGATATAGTCAGTTGGCGCCATCTCTGACTATTGGGGGAGAGTCGTTGGCCCCCACAGATGGGGTTCGCAACTTGGGCATCCTCCTGGACTCACGGCTGTCTTTTGAAGAGCATATGACGGCCGTAGCCAGGAGGACTTTTTATCAGGTTCGCCTGATTCGCCAGTTGCATCCCTTTCTGGATCGGGACTCGTTACGCACGGTCACTCACGCCCTTGTCACCTCACGCCTGGATTATTGTAATGCTCTCTACATGGGGCTCCCCTTGAGAAGCACCCGAAGGCTCCAACTGGTCCAGAATGCGGCCGCGCGGGTGGTAATGGGAGCAATGTGGCGCTCTCATGTAACCCCCCTCCTGCGCGAGCTGCACTGGCTCCCAGTGGTCTTCCGGGTGCGCTTCAAGGTTTTGGTTACTATCTTTAGAGCGCTCCATGGCTCAGGACCAGGGTACTTACGAGACCGCCTCCTGCCACCAATAGCCTCTCACCGACCAGTTCGCTCCCATAGAGAGGGACTCCTCAGGGTGCCGTCGGCCAAACAATGTCGACTGACGGCCCCCAGGGGGAGAGCCTTTTCTGTGGGGGCACCTACCATCTGGAACGGGCTTCCCCCGGAGTTACGAAACATCCAAGACTTACGCATTTTCCGCCGAGCCCTGAAAACATTTCTATTCCAACAAGCTGGTCTGGCCTAACTCTCCCTTTTTAATTGGCTTTTAAACTGTCTTTTAAATTGGGTTTTAAACCTCTTTAGATAAATTTGGATGTTTTTTAATCTTTGAGCCTAAATTACTTAATCTGTTTCTTAATAGTTTTTAACTTCTATATGTATTTGTATTTATTATGGCTGTTCACCGCCCTGAGTCCTTCGGGAGTAGGGCGGTATACAAATATGAAAAATAAATAAATAAATAAATAAATAAATAAATAAATAAATAAATGCAACAACACATTAATATTGACCTGGGAAGGTGACAAACTATTCTAAACTGACAGATAAATATTTCTAATTTGTTTTAACAGATACTATTGTATGTAATTGGTATATATTGATGAAAATATGTACCACCTTTGGTATATATAATTGGTAAAAATAATATTTGCATACTTTCAGAAAATACTCCACTGGATGGATGGATTACTTATTTATTTATTGAGTTTATTTGCTGCCCATTTTGTAGCAAATGACTCTGGATGGCTTTCATCATTATATAAATCAGATTTATATATTAAATCTGGTTCAAGAGTAAGCAACTAGCAGAAGAGACAGCAAGAACCTTGGTGTTGCCCATAGGCGACATTGTTTCTATAATGACTGTCAGGTATAAAACACCAGGACCACATGTGAAGTTCCAATTAAACTAATTTATTGCTCCATGAGAAATGCACAGGAATCTAGTCAACTGAGAGTTAACACTATTTTGGCGCTCTATAAGGGTTAAAAGAATTCAAGGCTTGTGTCCATTTGTGGCTATGTAGAGATTCTTAATTAATTCCTCTTTTGAGTCTGCCCCAAGTTCTGCTACTCCTTCTCCTACAGTGACATTTGCTGTGATCTTTTATACACTGTGCTTTTTAAAAAAAAATACTTTGCACCAAATATTTTTTCTTTCTGTACAAGTATCTGCCCTTGAATATAATTTCTCAACATGTTTTTAAACAAATTTGGATTTTTTATCATTCACAAAGAAAAATAGGTAAAATTTAGCTAGAGCTAGACCTTGGATGAAAAATATTGAAGTGATCAAAATATGTCATCCACAGAAGAATTACCTATGTATTGATGTACAGATTGAAGAACTGTTCATTAAGAATACATAGGGCAAACAATTTACTTTTCTTTGTGCCATCATGAATCACTTCAATGGCTAATCCCAATCCTTGTCTCTCCATTCACATTTTGCAGATACAGCATATGGACATGTTTCAGTCTGAAAGATATTTTTGTACTCCTCAAATAGACAACTTCCCATTCATTACTCATATTCTGTTGTACTGTATGTGATCAATCAGTGCCTGTGAGAGTTAACGTTGACTTAGAAAATGGCTTTTCTTTATCTTTGTCCTATAACTATGGCTCCCCTTTACAAACCGTGAAAAATAAGAAAATGTTTCCTCTAATCTTCTTCATTTCTGAGACTCATAGACTCAATTGACATATTATGAAATATGTAGCATGCTGTTCTATATGCTCTTTTAATTACCTTAAAACTAAACAGCCGTCCCTTAAATGGATTGCTGATAGTATATGTGGAATTTAATCATTTTCTTCCTGCTACTCTCCCTAAAAATCTCCCCACATCTATCAAAGGATTTGTTTGCAATTTGTTTCAATGGTGAATGCAAGAATCTGACATCTGTGCATCTTTTATTCTTAAGCACAAAGTGCTATGAACTTTCTGAACTTTATTTCTGAACAAAGAAGCACTCAATGAACTATGTGATAGTACTTTGAGTTTTTAAAGTGCTTAATGATCAGGAGAGCTTTACAATGTTGCCATTTATTTAAACATAAGAGCCCATAAATTCTGGGGCAAAAGACTTTTTTTTTTTTTTGCAGATATCTGCTTGCTTACAGACAATGGGAATTCAAAAACAGCCAGAATGAAGACACTGTACGCAATCAAACTTTAAATCTGTACCCTCCAATCACCACTCAAAGTAGAGTCATATAGCAGGACAAAATCAAACATTATAGTGCTTAATGCTTCAATCACCAGAGGCATTGCTGTGTTTTCTCTATAAGGGTCTTAACATAGACTCCAAATTTTATAACTTAAATATATGATATAGTAGTTTACACACGGTTCTTTTCATTTTTATTCCTTTCCCATTTCTCTCTAAGTCCTTCCTTTTTGTGTCTGCTGCAATTTTTTCCCTGACCCCTTGTTAGACAGGAAGAATGACATGTCAACTTTTCTAACATAATGGAACTCATAGCTCCAAGACAAAATAGACTCCCAGCCATAGAGAAAAGACTCCGTAACTATAAGCGTATCATGAAATATAAAAGATCATCAAACAGACCTGCCACTTCTAGTTGTCATCCCATGGTTGACATTCATCACAGAGCTTCCAGCTTTTTCCATTAAGTAAGCAGCATCTTGTGATACAGCAGATGAGTGAGAGGAATCTTTTTCATATGTGTTAGGATTTATAAAGTACTATCATTGGTGTTGAACAGTTTGAAGGAAGACTAGGAAACTCTCTTAAATCTAAAGTAGTAAATATAAAGTAGTAACCCCAATCATAGCATTTTTAAGGATAATGAGATCTTAGGAAATTAGAGAATATTGTCAGATCTCTTGTAGTATTTTTCAATATTAGTTATGAGTGTTTTCTTTTTATGAAAGATCCTAACCTATTTCTCTGAAATTTGGCAAGGATATTGTCTATAATAGAAATTATCACTGCAAATTTATCATAATTTTACTTATTAGAATGAAATTGTATTTGTACATGGTGGGTTTAGAATATAGTATGAAAATATAACCTAGGCAGCATCGTGAATAGCTTTAGCACAATTCAAATGTATTTGGGGCTAGGCCAGTGGTAAAATGCAGCCGGTTCTATCCGGCTCAGGTGAACTGGTAGCGCCGGGATCAGGAGCCTCCGTCCACCCTCCCAGACATCATCACGTCCATTTTTTATGCTCTGCACATGTGCAGAAGGTTCTGTGAATGCGCAGAGCTGTCGCATGTGAGTGAAGCGAGCGCGCATGCGTGCTCCCATTTGTGAACCGGTAGCAAAGGTAAGTGGATTTCATCCCTGGGCTAGGCTTCACTATTATTTGCTAATCTTCACTATAATTTGCATCATGGGTATACAGGTTTCACAGAAGAGTAACCACAGTTTCTTCCTGCTTTCTTCCTGAAAAAATATAAAATATATATCATATGCCTGAAGACCAAACATTCTATTGATTGTCCTTCTCAAGGAATCCCATCTCACTATGCAAAAGAGGCAAAAATAGTTGGAGATAGATAAATTTCTCTGTGTCCACAGTGTTGCCTATTTTTGATGAAATCTCTACATAATTTTAATTTTTTTTCAGCATGATCTTTAAAAGCACCCCAAAAATGACATCTCCCTGGACATGTTTGAGTGACTTTGAAGTTGTAAAAAAAAACAGCATTTTTTATTTGGACAAGGCCATTGTGACCATTTATATTTGCAAAAGTGTCACACAAATACAACCATTGTATTTACCACCAAAAAACCCACAAAATCATAGTTGTATGTTATATAAAAGTAGTCTCATTCAAATTTAGCTTGACTACAGATTTTTAAATGATACTGTAAGCAGTACTCCTTTTAAAGAAATAGTTTTATTTGTCCATGTAGTAATTCTTTAGTTCCCTAAAAATATGTCATACTTGCAGTGTCATACTTTATTTACTATAAATTCTGATAATTAGATTAACACAATTCTTGTCTTTTTGAAATGATTAATGTACACTAGATGGCAGTATTTGCTATTTATATTATATGGTTTACAGATATTTGGCACTGAACATTGGAATTCTATTCCTGTTTACATCACTGCTGCATCTCTATGTACTGTTAGATTGTTGTTCTAATCAATCTCTGCTTTTCTTTTCTTTTTTTTTGAACAATTATTTAAGATAAAAATATTTGTCTTTTTCCACAAGTTTCCTTAAAGCCTACTAATCAGAAATTACTTGTCAGCATTCCAAGTAACCAATGGTGGGATTCAGCCAGTTCGCACCTCTTCGGGAGAACCTGTTGTTAATTTTCTGAGAAGTTTGGCAAACTGGTTGTTGAAAGAAATCATTAGGGAAGAGAACCGGTTGTTAAATTACTTGAATCCCATCACTGCAAGTAACGCATCCACCAAAAGCAGAACTCCAAGACAGGCAGATTCCTCAAATAACATGTTTATTGGATCCATCATATTGGCATAGCTAGTGAAAAACAACTCTAAAAATTCCCATGGTTTGTCCCTAATTAAAAGAGCAAATATTTGCCTCCCCAGATGTCATCGGTCACATTGTCCAATGAAAGTAGCTGGCAGCCTGCTTGGTCACTCCTCTCCTCCTTCAACTGCCACCTGTTGGGATGACCTTGGTTCCCACAAGAAGACTTTTTTGTTTTGACTTTTAGCCATTCTATCTACTTCTCTCTTTCCTTCCTCCTCTCAGAGTTCCTGGCAACTATGAGGCAGCAAAAGATGGCTTCAGCTAGGTTCGCTTCAGAGTTGACATTACTATTTACCCAATGTATCATTAGGTAGCATATAAAAATGTCCACTTCAGTTTGTGAGAGTACTAATATATTAGTGTATAATAGATTGCTCAGACAAGATTTTATTGCTGTGGTTCAGAATCACCAGCAATTATGCAGGATCTGGAATAGTAACATTTCATCTTTGATGAAATCTCATCATTTATTCTTTAGAATATAGTTTACAAAAATTCCTGTTAGAAGTACTATTGAATTTGTGTACTATCTAATTTATCAAAAGCATTTGGACAGGTATAGGGAGCTGTTAAGGTAAGTTGTCATATGAGTGTCACTGGCCTTCAACCTGCACGGCATGACTGATGGATGTCTAGGACTGCAAAGAAACTTGCCATACAAAAACATAACAGAGTAAGTCAGTAAATCTCACCCTGTAGCTAATAAAAAGCATTGAACTTTTGAATATGAAAACAATAGAGAATTTGAATTTGTAGTATAGGAAAACATACTGTTAATTTCCAAGTCATTTTTAAATAGGATCATCAATGTTTTAAATGTTTCTACAAATGTTTAGACATTATATAGACAAAGTTAGGCTTCTAATTTTGTTCCACACTAAACTAATTACATAATCTTGTGAGAAATTCCTGTAAAAAATTGTTCCCTCCACAATTCACATGTGGTTGGTTCTAATGTAAGTTCAATGTACAATTGTCTCTATCATGTACATAGAGGCTACTCATAGGAGAGTACCACCCCCACCCACTCACAAAAAGCTAAAAGTATTTTAATCCCTGCAGGACATGTAGGCTAAATGTCAAAATAAAAAAATTATCTTTTGAACAACATTTTGATTCAGCAGCCCTGACTGCAATAGATAGAAAATTAGTGAACAAATATATGTGATAAAAAATATCTCAAATACCTTGTACTTATTGCTTACTGAAGTAATAGCTGAAATGTATTTGAATTTCTGCTTTGTTTATATCTCTTGCTTTCCCCCCCCCTCAAAAAAAAGTTGTTCATTGGCTCAGGAAAAAATAGCTATATGATTTGGATTTAAATTTTTTGGGAAGCTGAATCCTATTTATATAAAGTATCTCTCAAGCATTCCATTGGACTCAACTACTGGCTATTCATATATCAAAAACATATTGATTTATCCATTCAGTGGATATTTCAATTTGTTATAACTTTTTGAATTCCCAAAGAAAATATAATTTCTGATCATAATAATGAGAAAATAATTATAAAATGCAAATTGTTAAATTTTAAATTTAAATCCTGAATACCCTAAAACTGATTTCTCTGTTTTGTATGTATGCAGATATATAAATAGAGATACGATAGATAGATGATAGATGGATGGATGGATGGATGGATGGATGGATGGATGGAGGGATAGATAGATAGATAGATAGATAGATAGATAGATAGATAGATACAGTGTGTGTGTGTGTGTGTGTGTGTGTGTGTGTACATGTGACTTCATGCATGAAACAAATTCTACTTTAAAACGACAGTTTAAATAGACTACTAAGCAGTTGCTAAAAAGAGAAACCAGAAAAAACAAAATATTGAGTGGGAAGGACAGACATTTTACCATATTGCCCATTCATAGAAAACAAGATGAATAGATGAAATTTAAATTGCAAATATGTGGTATTTCCATTTTAAGACTGTCTTTTCAGAAATACAATTGTAAACTTCATGCTTCAGGCTCCAATAATGAAAGAAATATGAAGCTTGGTTTTAGTGGATTAGACCAGGAAGGCAATTTGGTCAAAAGCCTTTTTTGTTCTTTATCGTTTTACTGCCTACATTTTCATAGATACCCAGAGATAAATGATACATTTCTGATATTACTCAGGAAATTATAGTTATGAACTGGCTTTCCTCAAGACTCAGTGTACCATCTGATTAGAGAATAACTGAAAACAAAAGAACAAGGATTGGGGCTATTGCATTATATCCACAACCCACTCTTTTAGTCATTATATTCAGTATTACTATTAATTCATTTCAGAGTGTAGTAGGTGGGGATTTAAATTATTTGGTGACATCTTTATGAAACCTCTGCTGAGTCATAATTCAGCTTGCGGTAAAATTGTATGAATAGTCCACCTACATCCTCCACCCTCTTAAAAACAAAAAACAAAAAAAAAAAAACAGATAAAGATACTGGAATGGAAAAGACTTCCTTTCATAATGTTTAAGAAAGTTACAACACTGAATTTAATTGAACACTAAGCTTAACTAATTCTGCCTGAACAATACATGCAATTCCAAGCACTCACATATGTATGTGTATGCATGCACACACACACACACACACACTTTTCCTCTGATAATTTCATTTCAAATCCAGACCTGGAGTTGATAAACTCTGCTTAAACCCTTCAGCTGCTGGGTGATGCTTGCTTTAAGTTTCAGTACAATATCTTGTTCTTATCCATGTGGATGATCAAATGGTCATTGGGTCACATGGCTGGATCATATTAAAACAAAGACATCGGGAAAGGCTTCAAAGTCACCCCAATTCTAGACAAATGAGAGAAGCGAGGCTGCGGTGGTATGGGCATGTGGTCAGAGCTTATGTTGAAACTGTTGCGAGGCTGGCACTTGCACTCAGCCCAGATGGCCAGTGGTTGCAAAGATGATCCAAAAGCAATGGATAGACTGCCTGCAAGAAAACAGGAGAGCCCCACCAAAGCTGCAAACTGGATGAAATGGTGTGCAAAATGCAAAACTGCAGATCCCACAACATGATGGGAATAACACAAAGAACAAGAAGATCTTGTTCTTATCCACAAATTGTGTTCTTCATATTGTCCCCAACTAGAGTATTTTCAAAGATCCTAGGTCTCAGGGCTACTTCTACCAGCTTGGGTTTCTTGCTACCATCAATCATCTATCTATCTTTCACTAATTCCTTCAGGTTCGATTCATAAAATGTTCATCAAAGATAAACAGACCAAAGTCTGGAGCAGCTGAAAATGTGTGTTTCCTAGGTGTCTCTTTAAATCTTCTTCATAGAACTTGTTTATCCTCCCTCCTCCTCCTCCTCCTCCTCCTCTTCTTCTTCTTCCTCTTCTTCTTCCTCTTCCTCTTCCTCTTCCTCTTCCTCTTCCTTTTCCTCTTCTTCTTCCATATCCGTCATCAGACGTTGGCAATCATGTTGGTAATCCTCCCCTCTTAGTCATTCAAAACATATTATTTGTGATTGACCATGATTTCTAGTCACTAACTGTTGATTGGCTGATTTCCTTGGGCCAATTGTTGCCAGTTATTGAATGGCTGGTTTCCTTGTGCCATGGAAAGCCAGAAGATATTCCATCCTGATAAGATTGTTGTGTTTATCTTTTCTATCTTGATTCCTGCTAATAAAAGGATTTAGGGTTGTTTATGTCATCTTTCTTCCCAAATTACCATATTTATCAAGAAGTGATTGTTCTTTTCTTTTGAGTAAACAGGTTTACAATCAAGGCCTGTAAAATTTTTATGCACCTACTGAAGCAGGACTCAAAGTTTACATCTATTTTAGAATCTTTATCCTAACTATAAGCAATGCTAAAACTATAATTATTTAGTGATGAATAGCATCTCTAAACAATGTGCTAAGAGTATGCTCAATTAGATGATATTGAAAAGAAGAAAAGAACATTATATGTAATTTATTTGGACTCAGATGTACATGCAACAAGAGACAATTCAGCTCCAATTTCTTTGCCAATATCAGTGCAAAGTTCTCACATTTCCAGGGTCAACTGCAGTTATAGAAATAAACTCTATTAGCATTTTTATTCTGAGTGCTCACATTTCTGAAAGAACATAAAAATGATCCTCTGCCCTCTTTCACTTGCCCCTCCCCACTTACTCTTTCATCACTTTAGTTGCAATTCAATAACTGACAACTAAACGAGAAATACTGTAGCATCTTAGAATTCGTATTTTTATGTTTTCCGTATTTCTGTTTTTTACTCAAACAAACATACACTGCTTCTGGGTACATGTGTATCAGGAATTAATTGCGTGTAGTCCCCCCACCCACCATGATATAGTTTTATTCACTAAAATTAATATTAAGGTAGTTTGAGCCATCTGTATTTATAGTATTAAACTTGTTAGTTCTCAGACAACACATTTTGCATCTCTGCTCAGCCACTGGTTAATTGCAATCTGACTATTCAAAGAATATATTCAGTCAGAGTAGATTTGTAGCATATCATAACATTACTTCTACCATAGAACGGCATTGTAAATGTATAAACTTTATTTGCCATTTGACATCTTCTAGAGAAGTTTATAGCTAAATGGATTACTACACATCCTTGTCTCTAAAAATGTCTTCATTGTTGTTTTGTGATAAAAAGCAGGGGTGAAATGCTACCGGTTCACACCAGTTCAGGCAAACCGGTAGTGATAAAAACTACTGGTTCAGGCGAACCAGTAGTTAAAAAAAGCTACCAGTTTGTTGGAACCAGTATTTCCGATGATCAGCTGTGCCATATGGTTTATATTCGCTAGAAAGCAGGAATCCTGCTTTCTAGCGAAGCTAAATCATGTGGCACAGCTGTTCCCCCCCCTTGCTGTTCTACTTACTTTGTTAAGCCTTATTTTTCTGTGCGAAGTGTGCTTTTGGCACGCACTGTGCATGCACGGGCAGCAAACCGGTGGCAATCCATAGAGGATTTCACCACTGGATGAAAAGTAATATAAGGAATAATGGTTGAAATGAGGCTGAATTGCACCTAAAAATACAGGAGATATAACACAGCTGTATAAAAATTGAGCAATGCTATTTGGCTCCTTACTCATTGTTTGCTTTCTTGATAACATCCAAACACACCATCTCCAGTACCATTCAACTGATTGCCAGCACTGCCAATAGACTCTCTTCTGTTTATTGCTCCTCAGTAGCAGCTGCTTAGTACTCGACCCACTTCATGATCTGTCAGTGAATCACTGGTAGAAGATTAGGGGAGATACTGTATATCCCTGAGACAATAGAAAGGTCTGCAGCTTATGAAAGCTTTAACTGTGGCTACTAATATTTTAACACCTCTGTTTTTTTTTATTCTTGAAGGATGTTTCATTGTTAACACTAACAATAAAATTATTGCTCCGTTAGAATTATGGAAAACGTTTAGACTTTTTCAGTTGCGCATGAGGAAAATTATCTGGAACACAATTAGGCTACAGACAGACTGTAACATTCATAGGAAAGTGGATAAGACATGGCATTTTGCCTTGAATCTAAAAAGGAGTGCTGTTTCACTTTGCTTCCTGAATTCTTGACTATATTTTCATTTTCTTTTTATAGAGAAAATAGTATCTAAAACAGAATTGGATATTTTTGGCATTTTTAGGCCCATACAAATTATGAAATGTATTACATAGACACATGATTTTAAAGCTACATAATAAAAAATGAAATAAAATATTTAAAGGTTCTACATTTTTCTTATGCTAACTTGCTTGAACATAATAAGATTTTTGGGAGCACTGGGCAGATACATTCAGTTCCAACTGCTTCTACACCTGTCCTCACAGCAGCCACTACCTGATCTTGTACTCACCTTCTTTGGCGAGTACATTGGATAAACAGCTTCTGATTCCATTTAAAGGCAATAATTACATAATTACCAGCTTAAACGTTGGTGGCATCAGAATATTCATATTTTATTCTTCCATAGAGGGAAAAGGAAAAGAAAAATCTATAAAAACTCTAAGCTACTCTTAACATTTTTTCTAATGTTAGAGCAATATTTACCATGCACACACTCAAGGGCCACTGAATTCATGGCAATATATGAACAATGAATATAAAAAATATAAACATCCCTGTTAAACTACCAGGTTTGTGAGATGTAAAAAAAAAATCAGACGAAGATATAGTAAGTTACACTACTTCAGAATTTTTTCAGATATAAACTGTATAATTCAATTGAAAAACAAACTGATATTTTAGGGGGGGAAATAACAATAAAAATGTACAATAACATGTTTGCATAAGTGCGCACACCCTTAAACTAATACTTTGTTGAAAAAAACCTTTAGATTTTAAGACAACATTCAATCTTTTGGAATAGAAGCTTATCAGCCCGGTATATCTTGCCTTAGCAATGGTTGGCCACTCTTCCTTGCAAAACGCTCCAAATCTGTCAGATTGCAAGGCCATCTCCTGTGCACAGACCTCTTCAAGTTACCCTACAGATTTTCAATTGGATTCAGGTCCAGGGTCTGGCTGGGCCATTCCAAAGCTTAGGCTCTGCTTCTGATGAAGCCATTCTTTTATTGTTTTGGAGGTATACTTTGGGTCATTGTCATGTTAAAAGGTGAAAATCTTCTTCATCTTCATTTTAGTAGAGGCACCTAAGGTTTTGTGCAAAAATTGACAGATATTTGGAAGGGTTTATAATTCCCTCCATCTTAACTGGACGCCCCCTCCCCCAGTTCCAGCTGAAAAGCATCACCCAAAGCACAATGCTGCCACAACCATGCTTCACTATGGTTATGGGTCATCTTATAGTGATACACAGTGTTGTTTTTGCATCAAATATACTTTTTGGTATTATGGCCAAAAAAGTGCATCATATCACATTTTCCCATATACTTTTATCAGACTTGATGTAGGTTTTTGCAAAATGTAGCTGGGCTTGGATAGTGACACAGTGGTTAGAATTCAGTATTGCAGGCCAGTTTTGTTGGCCTGCAATACTGCAGTTTGAATCTCATCGGCTCAAGGTTGACTCAGACTTCCATCCTTCCAAGGTCAGTAAATGGAGGACCCAAATTGTTGGGGGCAATATGCTGACTCTGTAAACCATGTATATAAGTCTAAGTGATATTGCTATTCCATCTTGCCACTCTACCCATACATATGAAGAATATGGAAGATTCCTGTCACATGTAGTGCACAACCAGTGCCAAAAATTCCTGTAACTCATTTATTATTGATGTAGACCTCATGACAGCCTCCCAGAATAGTTTTCTCCCCCTTCCCCAACTTTGGAGGGATATCAATTTCTTGGAAATATCACTTGTTTCCTCCATATTTTCTCCATTATTAATGACTGTCTTCACTATGTTCCATGGTATTTCCAATGCCTTGGAAAGTTTTTTGTGCCCTTTACCTGACTAATACCTTTCAACAATGAGATCCCCTTGATGCTTTGTAAACTCTTTGCAGTCATAGTGTAAGAGGCAAATGAGTAATGTAAGGAATAAAAACCTTACTAGGGCAGCTGAACTTTTATAGGCTTGATTAGAGTCACCTTAATTAATGGCAGGTATATACTGGCTACTATTTAACATCAGTTTGAATGTGATTGGTTAATTGTGAACCACATCCCTAATTCTAGAGCATGAGCACACTTATGAAACCACATTATTGTAAGTTTTTTATTGTTATTTTTCTACCTAAACAATATCAGTTTGTTTTTCAGTTGAATTGTATAGCTTATCATCATCATCATTTTTTAAGCCATTGTCTAATGCAGGATGAAGGCCTCTTCCACATATTTCCAACCAATACAGTCCTTAGCTTTCTTTTGCCAATTAAGTCCGTAATACTTGCTGATGTTGTCAATCCATCTTGTTTTAGGTCTTTTTCCTGGATGCTTTTTATCAAGTGGGATCCATTCTATGACTGCCTTTGGTCCAACTGACATCAATTCTTCTTGCTATGTGATCAGCCTATTTCCATTTCAGTTATTTTACTCTCTTGATGATATTGCATATTTTCATTTGTTCTCTAATACATGTGCACGTCTTTCTATCTTGTCTTGTAATGCTGAACATGTACCTTTCCATGGCTCTTGCACCATTCATAGTTTTTTCTGAAGTGATTTATTTTGGTTTGATTTTTTTACTTCTCAAAAACCAGGCATATTAACAGGAATGTATAGAGTGTAATTGCCTATGATGTTTTTCTTCTATGTTTTTCTTCTATAGTGATAATATACAAACAACGATGATATACAACTCATGGATACAGTAAAAACTCTTTTAAACAAATCTCAATTTGAAGACCACTATTAATCACAAAATTTTAAAACTTCTTTTTGCCTCCTCTTGGATATTTTTAAATTCAGAAATGGAATTGTATACAATGATGAATTTAGTTTTGTCATATTTGTTTTGTTACAAAATATTCTAAAAAAATGTCAGTGAGATATATCAGTGTTTTTCAAACTTGTCAATTTTCACACGAGTGAACCACATTTACCAGGATTCTGAGAGTTGAAATCTACACATCTTAAAGTTGCTAAGCCTGAAACACTCTCTGTTAGTCAAAAGGTTGCACTACTGTTGGTTAAGAAACAAGTGCTGTTGCATCTTTTTTATGAAAGAATTCTTAATCTCCTAGACATTATCAAGAGCTTCCCAAAAAGCAAGAAGAGATGGTAACAGTTGGCAAATCCAATTAAAGCCAATTTAGTCTTGTAAAATTTATTTAGGTAATTTTCTTCACTGCCATGCTTTTTTTTCTGGGATCCTTGAACTCCCCTCCTGTTGCATATCAAGTAGTAACTGCTGCAAATTGCAACCTTTGGTTATTTATTCCATTCTATTAAAATAAATGGAGAGTATCTAGGCATGAAGCCAGAACTAGAATATCTCAAAGGTTTTTGCCCAGCATGAAACTTGTCTTTCTACCTACGCTTCCCTCAAAGGTGAGTGATAGTTTCCTTTATCATTGAATATATTTGCCATATGGCTATGCCAGGATTTGCATGAAAACTTAGGAGCTCTGATGTAATCTAATTTGCCTGTCAAAGTCAAGGTTAATTTGAAACCTAATTGTTAAAGCAAATAAAATTTTGTATGACAAAATTGAATCTAACTTGATTTGTAAACCAGTCCCATTTTCCAGGATCTTGCTGTTGTTGCTGCTGCCTTCAGTTTTCTCATCTCACTGTGTTGAATATTTTGAGGTGCACCTGAACTTAAGTCTGGCTGTGATTTGTGGGATAGAGGGATAGAGGGATAGAGTCAACAGTAGTTATTCATTCCCTGCTCATCTTAAAACCAACCTGCTGTTCAAACAATCTCACTTGTTAAAAGAAGATGTACCATTGAACGGTCTGCCAATTATTTCAGAATACATTAAAAAGGTTAATATATTCACTTCTTTTGTAGCAACACATGTTTGACAATATAATAGAGTGTCTTACACTGATCATAAATCACCTTCTGGTTACATTGATGGTACAGGACTATAAAGCCACTTAAAGGTGGAACTGGTTAATGGAAATAAAAACTAGACGAAAGGACTCTTCCCCTCTGAAACTCCATCTAATACACACATTAATGCAAGATGCATTCTATTAATGTGTTGTCATAGCAAAATTTGACCCTGGGCCAGTCGCACTCTCATAACTCACCTCACAGGGTTGTTGTTGAGGGAAAAACAGGAAACAGGAAGACATTATTTCTGACATTGTAAACCACTCAGAAAGTGGTACTGTATGGCATATGGATGGGCATATAAATCTAAATGCTATTGCTATTGCTATTATTTGTAAAAATTATAAAGACAATTAAATAGTATCTGAACCTAATTTGATTTAATGGCAAGCACATGGGATGCAATAAAAAGGAGGGAACTAAAATACTAAGTGAAGTGAGGTAAAATTTCAGTTATAATTTTAAAACAGTGTGAAAGAAGTTATAGGTTATCATATTCAGTTATACATATGAAGTATACTTGCATAATCTATTTTACCATAAAGCATGATGTTAAGTATCTAAGATGAATTTATGATGCATTCACATTCCTATTTTTCTCTGAGATCTCAAGGCAACATACCTGAAGCTTTTCTTTATTTTATATTAAACTCCACTATTTCACTTTTGTTACTAAGCAAAACTTTAGGGGAAAAAATCAACAAGAAATATCATACTTTAATGAGGCATATGATTATAGCAATGACAATAAATTTTTTTCAACCCAAAGATGTTTGAAGAAAAATATAATTCCAGAGCCCTGGTGGTGCAGCAGACTAAAGCACTGTTATTAACATCAGCTGCCTGCAATTACTGCAAGTTCAAATCTCACAGGCTCAAGGTTGACTCAGCCTTCCATCCTTTCTAAGATAGGTAAAATGAGGCCCCGTATTGTGGGGGCAATAGGCTGACTTTGTATAAATATACATAAGTATGAAGGCTATTGCTTAACACATTGTAAGCCGCCCTTAGTCTCCAGAGAAGGGCGTCATATAAATCAAATTAAAAAAAAATCTGATTAGTAACTTGAAGAATGAAACAATAGCAATCTAATAGCATACACATTTAATAGAAGATTAATCAAAGTTAAGCAAGAATGGCTCCCATATATAACACACATCATCCAGCATGGCAAATAGTATTATTTACTGTCTGCGTCTACGGGTGGCTAAATGTCAACAAATATTGTAAATTAGCAGTTGTACAAAATGGGGGAGTTAGAAATCCAGTCTTTTTCTTTTGCTTTGCTTTTATTTATGGTCTGTTTCTCTGTCTGTCTAGCATTTCATACAGAAAACATTACAATATTGTAAATATTGTTTAAAAATACAATATTTTCAACATTATCAGAAAAAAGTTTTTTTTTTTTTTACCCAAAGCAAAAGTCATTTCATGCTTCAGACAACTCTACTACACTGTGTTCAGTTTTATGCGATGATTTGAAATGGGGGGAAGGGAAGTATCAAAACATGCTCTATCTTAATTGTTTTCTGAAGCGCAAGATGCAATTATAAATTTGCTAGCACCAATGTTTATATTGAGTAAATTATCAAAAGACCGTTGATTTATCTAATAAAAACACTTATAGCAGTCCATTTGTTGTCACAGATAAGCTATGTCATGTGGAACTAGGACCATAATTACAGAGCCATTGCATACAGCTGGACTCTGTTTGCTCTCAAATTATTCTTTTGTTTTCTCCTTCATTTGTTCTGTATACTAGAACAAACTGTAAGTTCTGTGTCTGAGCAGTAACAGGCAGAAGGTCTTAATGATACACAAACACACACGCACACACACAAACAGTTTTGCAACAGGTTCTGGCTGTATTGTTGTCTTGTGGCAAAGGAGAAACAGCAATGTCCCTGAGAATAAACCTTATCCCCAGGGAATGAGAATTTTCACTCCGACTGCCTGCTGAACTTAATGACTTTGCTGATAAGGAAGGATGCTGAAGGATGAATTGATGGAGGATGTAAACCAATAGCAGAAAGAAGGCTAAAGGCAAAGAAAATTGTTGTTGAACTTCTCTATTTTTGAGCTATAAAAGCCAACTGGTGACCTTGGGCCAGTTACTCTCTCTCAGCTCAACCCACCTCACATGAGGAGGAAGGTGTGAGGAGGAAGGTGTGAGGAGGAAGATGTGTTGGACAAGTTCACTGCCTTGAGTTATTTATAAAAATATTAAAAGTGGGATAAAAACAAATAAGCAAATGCTTTTCCATTGTCCACTAGCTTTGAACCAACTTGCTGCGTAGGCAGAGAACTAAGCCTTTCCTCAAGGTAGAATTCCAGGAAGGCAGAAAGGAGGCTAGATACTGCAAAGGAAACTCCAAAACACCTTCAGATGAAGCGACCAACCTAACATATCTAACGGAGAAAAAGTACGGTAAGTGTCATAAAGTAGGCTGCTAAAACCATAATAAACTTACTCTATCATTATAATTTCAGTTTCTAGTTTGACTTAATGAAGCTTAAAAAGAGTCTGAAATGCCTCTAGTAGAGAAGGGAATCCATTTCATCAAATACACTTCTCCTTCAGTGTGTCCAGCATCTGTTTTTCTGTTTTCAACAATTGCTAGTCAGTTCTCCACCTAAAGGACCCTAACACACTGCTCCAAATTGCTGCTTCACCATCCCCAATGGAAGGAAGCTATGGTATCTATTTCTTGTTACTCAATTGAAGCTTTTCAGCTAGGAGGAGTAAGCAGTCAGGAAAAACAATTAATCAGTTGAATGACTTCCATCCAGAAGTTGTGGGTGCTCTAACAAAGGAGGTTTTTAAGAAGAGATGAACAATGAAATGATATAGAGTTTCCTGCTTTTGCAGGGGGTTGCACAAGCAGACGTCCAAGGTCCCTTCCAACTCTGTTATTGTGTTATTCTTTAAGGTACTAGGCAGTCAAGACATAAAAAGACGGATCTAGTTTACCTTATATAACCTAAAAGTATGGGATTATCAATGTGTCCCATCAACAATAAATTATTCCTATATTCTAGCTGGTGATACTGATTGCCTTAAAAGCATTATGTTAACAGAATGCAGATAGATTTACATATATACAATTAACAAATTGCAACTTAACTGAATTGATTTTTTTCTGTGTTGGCAGGCATTACGTACTTTAAGTTCAGTATAAGTTTTGCATGCAAAATTCAGGTTTTGTTCCTAATGTCTCCTGTTGAGGTTAGAACAGAATTTTTGCAGAAAGATATAAAGTTAATTTAGTAGACTAATAATATGACTCTGTAAAAGCAGCTTTTAAAATATTTCAGAGTTTCTGAATGCTTATTTTATGTTACTAAAGTTTTTTATCATTTGCAAAGATGGACTAGATGGACTATTGTTAATGCTCTTGGTTCCATTACTGTAGTTCAACAATACAGCTGTTGAATTTGTCATTTGGACCTTAGACGCTTGTGGCTGATCTAATTAGAAAGTGTCCATCTGCTGTCTAGACTCATGTGTATGCTTCCAGTTTATGTATATCTCAGACATTTAAACTCAGACTTCCTTACATTTACAGATAGGATTTATGAACTAAAAGATAGTATTTTTAAAAAATCATGTTAGCATATCTATTAATTTCAGGGATATTCCTAAACAGAGGGTTTTTTTTTTTTTGTTTTTTTTTTTACAGAATCTCCAGTAAGATTATATTGAGTTCTGGATACATTTGGTTTGTGGAGAAATAAATTCCATAAAGAAGTTTCTGCAAAAGATTTTACAAGGAAATGTTAGAACCCTTTTCCCTTGAAAGTCTTCCAAAATTTTGTTATTGACATTCCAGCTATTTATTTAATATACTTTATAAGCATGTCAAATTTGGCACATTCTCATTTTAATATATCTATCCATCTGTCAATTAACACAATGATGTGAAAAAAATATTAAAATATTGTCTTCTATGCTTCTGTCCAGAATATTTTTAATCTTTCATAAAAAATATTCATGTCCATAACTACTGTCTTACTACAACAAAATCTTTTACTGGTACATTTAAACTACATAGTAAAAATAAGCAGTTGAACACACTATAAAGAATATGTAAGGTTTGCATATTCTACAGTTTTCTACTACTTCAACGTTGAACTACTATATTATTTTTTTCCAGAGAAAATTTCATAGTAATAGTACTGGAACAACATAAAGTTATAGAAGAGAAAATGTCATTCATGTCAGCATTTTTTTAATTTTAGAACAAATCATGCAAACAATTTAAATACAACACCTATATAATATTCCTATGTCATAAATAAAATGTACTGTATTACTAATAAATTCACAAATCATACAAATTATTCAAATCAAATACTTAAGAACAAAATTTTGATTAACTAGCTATTTATTTGAATTTATTTAAAGGTCATCAATGCACAGCAATACACGTGAGACATAATACACATGTTGTGTGGTTGCATTGAAAACAATTGCTGAGATAAGTTCCAATGCTATAAAGAGGCAACCCTTAAAATAAACCAACTTTATATTCTTTCCTCCTACTTCTAATGATCTTAATCTTTAGTTCATTCAAATATTGTTGTACAATTTGATTTCTTTTCATTTCTTGTTTGTCCCCTTATATAGAATTCTTCAGGGAGTTAACATGCCTCTTTTGTAAATCCAATAAGGAAAAAAAATATGCAGATCTTTCTCTTGGTTGAAACAAGTTCAATTCTGACTTAATACATTCTGATGTATAAGTGCCAATTTATATTAAAATATGTCTTGGTTGTCACAGGGTTTCCTTTTCCATGCTTGCCTCTTGTTTGTATAGAACGGGTGGCCCCAATCATAATTCTTCTGGCCCTTGCCTATACTGGAGCTCTTCTGCCCTTCCACAACAACATGGAACAGAATTTAGCCTACATATCTGACAATGTTCTCAGATACAGATTTCATGTATGGTTTGATGATTTATAATCCTTTCTTCAGATAAGATTTTTTTTAAAAAAGCAAAAAAGTCCACAGAACAATGTCCCTATCTGGTACATGATGGAGCTTTCTTGGAACCTGCAAGACCATTACCAGCTTGTGCCCTATAGTGAATCACATAATCATGACAGTTCCCATGCTTCTTCATCACAACCATCCTTCACTTTTCTGACACCTAAAATGAAGCTTGGCAACCATTTTCCTATGATAAAAATAACACTTTTCTTTTGACTTCTACAGTAATTGTATCATTATAATGTTTGCTTCATTCGAATGTACTGTGGGTGGTCATAGGTCACTATGATAAAATCATTGTCTTGCCCCTGGACAGACAACAGTGCAGTAATGACACATAAAATTGAAAAATAAAGGTGGCAGAGCTTCTGAAAGTATCTGAAAGGAGAATGTTGGAAGAATATCACAAAAGAAAATTAAAATAGTTTGGATTACATATATCATTTTTGCTCTAGAATCAGGGTAAAACTAGTTTAGTTATAGACTGTTTTTATGAGTAAAGAAATGCTGTCCGACATTGTCTGAGATTCATTCTGATAATTCTTTTGGTTGAAATAAATACTTTAAACCCATATTATATATTGGAAGTAACAAGTATCTTTTGAAAGAATCCAGATCTTTCCAACTGAAAGTAATAAGCACTTTTTCATGATAACAGATGGAAGCAAAATCTTTCTGCATCGGTTTGTTAATTGTATAAACCAGTCAATGACTTCATCTGGATTAATCTTTCTAGTTTTTCCAGCTCTCTATAGCCTCTGTTGCAAGACCACTCCTTCTGTCGTTGTCTAAATTATTTCATAAATGTTTTCATTCTTTTCAGGGTATTGAAGAACTCATCATAAACAAATGCCTTGGAAAATAGTATAGAACAAATGCTATATTATATTGAGCATTTTATAATGGTCTTATTTGTTCACTTTAGGAATACTTCATGTTCCTTGAAAAATGGAAATCAGTTTCCATAAAGAAAATGTTCATCTGGACACTGCAGAATTTGTGTTCTTTGTTTGTTTTTAAAGTTTGTTTTAAAAAGAAATCCTAATTTCCATATATCAATTAATGAGCACCTCATGCTGAAAATAAAGTAAAACCAAGTAAAAATAATGATCAGTTATTCACAGTGCCATTAAAAAATGGAAGTGGGGAAAAAGAGGAAAAGAACAGTGACAAATAATAAATACTTGTGCTCATTACAACAAAGTACCATGTGTACATTTACACTCACCTAGCAAGTATTCTTTGTAACAATGATGCAGTAAAAAAGAAAACTAATCCTTTTTTAATTGGTGCCTTATTCAGGTATTGAGGGAACTTGATAATAAAGAGCTCTTTTCCAGAATTACACTAAAATTAAGTGCAGCAGAGGTAAGCCATCTGACCTCTCATTTATAATAAAATAGAAGCTCTTGCAGCCCTGCTCATTGACCATATCATTCCTCGTACTTCTGCCTTACTTACTACACAAAGAGAGACAAGTCAGCCATTCAGGAAAGGAAATAACGTCTTCAGAAAGCCGTAATATCAATCATAACCTTTCAAGTGTTAGTCCTTCTAGTCTGAAAATTACTTTTCACTATCCAAGAGACACCACTGCTGTGAGAGCTCCTCTGAGAAGCAGATGCAAATCAAAAGGGCTTGCTATCACTTTTAAATCCCAGCAGGGTTGAGGACCGGTTGTTCTTGGGATTGTCTTTTCCTGTGGACCCTGTCTGTTCAATAACATCTGGAAGAATATGACAATGAGGAGGGTCATCAGCAGCAGTAATGGGGATAGACATTCTCTGCTGCTGACCTCCAATATATGTTCTGAGCATCATCCCTGTTATGTATAATACAGCCATTAAGACTAGCTGTTCCAAAAAAACCTTGGAAAGTTATGTAAATGGAACTGTCACAGAATAAGGTTTTTCAGTATATAATTGTTGCTCCTTGACACGGTGTGAAATGAGACCACAGTTGTTATGTTCTATTTCCTTGTTGTTTAAACCTTTTTTTAGTGAATTGGGAATGTAATCTCGATTCATATTTGAAGTGACCTAAAAACCTGAATAGATAAACTGAATACATTAAGAAATAAAGTGAAAGGCAGCTTAAAATAAAAACCAAATTGCTGATTTCAGCTTTTCCAGTTTCAAAAGAGTCCCCATTCCCAAGGGCTTCCAAATTTTTGAAACATAATAATATTGAAGAAAGCATTTATCCCATATATTTGCTGTATCTCCTATATGATTCAGTGCTATGCTTTTATCAGAATATTAGCTGTACTCATTAAAAACAAAATGATCCATCATGGGTGCAGTTATGAGTTCTTATGAATGATCATTTACAAATTAATTGGAAGGTGAGATATATCTGAAGTATAAAAGTAGGCCTTATTCATTATTCATCTTTACTTTGTGGAATTTGGCAACATAGCTTTGGATATACTTTTGGACATAGCTTCTAACCTAACTTTTCATTTATTTTTGGCAAGTAATAATTTGATTCATTTGCTAAAGCCACAACATAATTTGTCTCCTTAAACTATTTCCCTCTCTCTATTACCTGCTGTTGCAAACTGATCAAAAATGTTTTATGAATCAGCAGATGCATAACAGCCCTGATGGGTTCACATTTATTGTAGTTTGAGGATATTGCCATTTTTTATAAAGAATCTAATCTTTTGTTACCTTCATATTTATTCTGATCACAGAGCTGAGAACCAAATGTCTTGTGCTGGTCTGACTTGAATGTTGTAATATTTCGTAATAACTGGGCAGTCATTTCTTTCAGCTGTGATGATGCTTCATAGTTATATGAGAGTAACGAAATTACAATGGTAGAAATAAATTAGAAATCGATTAATGCCAAATTACAACCCTGTAATTTGTTTCTATTTTTTATAAAATTTTGTGTTATCCTGATATCGGAACACTGAATATTTTAATTGGTTTATTCATGGTATGTATGGTTTATATAAACCATCCAACATTTTTACAATTACTATATGTTCTGTATGAGCATGTGCCCAGATTGCTTATTGCTTCCTTTCAAATCAAAATGCAAAATTCAATGTATGCCTATTTTTTTTCTACTTGATTGCAATATATGTTTATTTTTTTAAGCAGGATAACAACAGAGACCAACTTCTGCCACCAATAGCCTCCCACCGGCCAGTCCGCTCACACAGAGAGGGACTCCTCAGGGTGCCGTTGGCCAAGCAATGTCGGCTGGCGACACCCAGAGGAAGAGCCTTCTCTGTGGGAGCTCCTGCCCTTTGGAACAAACTGCCCCCAGAAATACGCAAGATCTCCGACCTTTGTGTGTTTCGCTGTGCCCTTAAGACCCTACTGTTTCGCCAGGCAGGGCTAATTATGTAATTATTTTAAATTGGGAGTTTTAAATTGAGGGTTTTAATCTGGGCTGAAATTATGTAATATTTTTAATAATTTTAAATTTTGATATTTATATATTTTTTGTTTTAATAGGCTGTACACCGCCCCGAGTCCTTCAGGAAAGGGGCGGTATAGAAATAAAATTATTATTATTATTATTATTATTATTATTATTATTATTATTATTATTATTATTATTATTATTATCAGACTATATGAATGGAATATTTTTTTTATTTATTTGTCTGAAATGGTACAAGGCAAAACAAGTACATACCTTAGTTGGCAAACCTATCTGAGCATTTGATGTTAGTGCAACCTGACATTTCCAGAATGTGGCTCTGTAAAATGATGAATCTGATATGAGTGAAAAAAATGAACAGGTTGTAATTAGCAGAAAATTAGCTTCTAGAGAATAAACTAATCTGAGAGTTATTGGTAAAGAAACCATTTCATATTTTTCTTGGAGATCACACATAATTTACGTTTATGGCTCTATGAACACAGTATTCAATAATTTTAAGTCACTTTTTCATTTAAGATGACACTATACAATCTTTCCACAGGGTTCATAAATTCAGAAAACTGAACTATTTTGTGAAAACTGTAAACTATTTTTCAATCAAATATCTTTGATAGCTTAACAGATCAGTATCTATATATCACACTTTTCCCTGTTGTGTCCTTCTCCCTTCTTCTTTATCTTTCTTTGTATTGTCATCTGTACTTCCATCTGTTAAGTATCATATACAGTACAGTATTTTAATGGTGAACATGGGGTGCCATAGGAAATGTAATTTTTAACAAAGTTTATTTCACTTGGTATTGGAACACTAAAGCCAAAAATGAACGAAAAAACACAAAAAAAACCCAAACCTGGTCCAATGAGAAATTTTTCTGTACCAGAATTTGATGTTTGGAATAGCTAATGAATGCACCTTTCTTCTGCTTGTTAATTGCTATCAGATTTATCCATCTCTTGGTCAAGATCTATGAAAAAAGTATTTGCTATATTAAATCTATTTAATGCCTCCATTTGGAGAACTTTTCTAAAAGTTAATTGCTCTAAATCTCTTAAGAAAAAACAATGGTTGTCAATATAAAGAAGAATTAAGACTATTGCTGTCATTAGCAGTAATACAGCTGCTAATGTAATGAGCTGTAACCTTCACTCTACTACTCCCTGCTCCATTTTCTAAGAGAAATTCCATATATGTAAAAGTGAACACATTTCCATTTCCACTGTCAAAACACCAGCTAAGTTCATTTTTGCCATATAACTAGTTCAAAGCTGTTAGAAAATGGTTTAGAATTTGTAATCCATATTTCACCATACTCTTGCTATAATGCATTGTACAGACATGGCTGGCTTTCTGCTTAGCTTTGTAATATATAAAAAGAATGTATTGAATTCCTATCTCTCATCTTTTCTCGCCAATGAATACAAAGTTCATTAACTACCCTTACAATCTGTACTATTTTCGTTGAGAGGCTAAATGCTCATCACATCAGTTTCTAGGTAAATGCCACCCCTTATATGCATGTTTCAAAGAACTTCGTTGCAAATTTCAAAGAAAGATAAAAAGCAAAGGGGAATTACTTACTTTCCCAGAATAATGAGTGATGGGCATTCACTTGGTTTATCAAAATGCTACAGGAATTGAAATAGGAGAAAAGATGCCTTGAATACTCGTGTTGAACAAGCAAAGAGTGAATATGATAAATCATAAATACAAAACACATACCTGAATAGGGTTAAGACTTAAGGGTTAATAAGGGTTAAGACTCACATCTCCTGATCTGTGATACCCCCTCAAATTGGTACTAACTGTGGAAGCCGTGGACAGTGTTTCCTTTCCAAGCTTTAACTGATACACCAGTTGTGGTCCTTTTTTGGAATAGGAGCTAATGGCAATACTCCTTATCACTTGCAGAATTGGTCATTGTAATATGCTCAAGCTGAGTTTTCCTAAAAATACATTACCCACAACCTGCAATTGTCAAAGTTAATTTTAGAAAGTTAACTCATTTCATACTAAATGTAAACCAAATTATTTTTTTCCATCTGTATTGCTAGTACTTGTTTCAGTGTAGACTGTACCTTTCTGTCCTGATGTACTTCCCTGAAGCTTGGATGCTACAGTAAATAGAATACTAGATTGTTTGAAGGATGCCTGATCCAGCAAGGAGTTCCTACCAATTATATTCTTGCCTTATCAGTACTTCTTAGGAGACAATGAATACCTGCAGATACATCAAGAACAATGTTATTGTGAATACATCTTTATCATATCTTTGCCATCATTATATTAAGTGATAAAATTATTCCAGCTGTCTTCCATCAAGAACTGATTTGATCCAAATTTGCTTAGCATTAACATCATGTATCATCAGACCAAAGGCTCACATATATTGAAGGCTGATTTGCATGGACTTTGAGATGCAAGCACATTACTGCCTATTTTTATGTGCGTTTTCATATACTTCATACTTGCAACATGGTAAGGAATATGGTAACGTTCTTCTACAGGTTAAGATACCTTATTAATATAACTTTTTGCCCAATGTTATTTAAGAATCATCATCTTTTGCTCTATGACCACCTTAGTCTTTAAATGTCCTGCCATATAAGACAAATAAATAATTCTCCATGCTACTGCTTAGTACTGTAACATTCATCTTCAAATTATGAAGTATAATAGTATAAAAGAGGAAAACATTTAAAAGTTCAATAAAATTCACAAGTAGCAATTTTATGATGAAATATTATGAATAAAAGTCACTCTTCAAATATCTACCCCATGACTTTGATCTAGCCATCTGCTACTAAAAACTGATCAATACCAATGCTAATCTAATATCCTTTTGATTGATTATGTTCCATCAAGTCACTTTCAACTTCTAGTGATCAAGCAGACAGATTTTATTCCTACTCCAATAAACTATTCTATTCTATTCTATTCTATTCTATTCTATTCTATTCTATTCTATTCTATTCTATTCTATTCTATTCTATTCTATTCTATTCTATTCTAGATGGTTGCCAGAATACAGGTTATTTTTGACAGTCTACGAATTAAGCAGAATCAAAGAGTACTGTCAAAGCACATTTATTTTTCAAAGTTATTTTAACAGTTGTATGAATAAACATAACTAGAAAAATTATACAATAGATGATAAATGCAAAATTTCTAATGCCTAGATAAAGTTCCAGAAAGAATATAGCAGGGGCTCAGTGAATGTTCAAGAAACATTTTTAACCCATGTGCTGATAAATGAAATCTTCATATTTCCTATTAACTACAAAAGTGATGCTTTCATACTTATAAATTCAAGCTTCTAGCCTTGGGCAAACTGAAACTATGGAAACAGAAATACATATCACAATTGTGTAGGAACAAAGGATCCTAGTTAAAGACATAAATTGAGAATCAACTGTTAGTAACAGGAAAATAAAAATGAGCATGCAAGAAACATTCAAATGATCATTAATACATCTGTTACAACTTCAGGGCTAGTGTTTTTCTTTCCTCCTACTTAATATCTATCAGACAACCCATGATCCTTTGGGTTATCATTTCAAAGATATTTCCTTACCTTAACAGAGAAACCGAATGCCCATGGCTGGGCAAAAAAACAATCAGTGTGGGAATGACTTCTGATTTTCTTTTGGCTTCCCCATTAACTTTCCTTGTAGGAAATTGGCAGAGAGCACTGTAAATAATGATCACATGTCAGCAACTAATCATGGAAATGCAATAGTGCAGTGGCATGGCAGCACTGAAGCATCTACAGCCTTGCCAAGTGTCAATACCATGGAAGTGACATTTAGTCATGACCATGACATGACCATGGAGATGTCTTCGGACAGCGCCGGCTCTTCGGCTTTGAAACAGAGATGAGCACTGCCCCCTAGAGTCAGGAACGACTAGCACATATGTGCAAGGAGAATCTTTACCTTTACCTTTACATATAGGAACTTCTGGGAGAGGTCATATGGCAGAATATTCAGTATCAACAACATGCTGATAACATCCAGTTATACAACAATACCCAATGCCAGGCAAGTGGTGTTGTTGCTTGCTCAATACACAAGGAATGGGGGCAACTAGTTGTTACTCAACTCTAGCAAGATGGAATGATTGTGGGTCAGGAGAGTTGAAATTTATGGATGGCATAATATTTTCCCAGTCAGATCTAGTGTATAATCTGTGAGTCCAAATAGTCACACAATATTAAAAAATATGTTGAGACTCTAGAAAGAGTGCAAAGAAGAGCAACAAGATGATTAAGGGACTGGAGCCTAAAACATATGAAGAACAGTTGCAGGAATTGGGTATGTTTAATGAAAAGAAGGAATGGAGTGACATGATAGCAATATTCCAATATTTGAGGAGCTGCCACAAAGAAGAGGGAGTCAAGCTATTCTCCAAGCACCTGAGGCAGTACAAGAAGCAAAGGATGGAAACTGATCAAAAAAAGAAGCAATCTAGAACTAAGAAGAAATTTCCTGACAGAACAATTAATCAGTGGAACAACTTGCCTCCAGAAGTTGTAAATGCTCCAACACTGGATGTTTTTAAGAAGAGATTGAATAACCATTTGTCTGAAATGGTATAGGGTTTCCTGCCTAAGCAGGGGTTAGACTAGAAGACCTCCAAGATCCCTTCCAATTCTGTTATTCTATTCTATTCTATTCTATTCTATTCTATTCTATTCTATTCTATTCTATTCTATTCTATTCTATTCTATTCTATTTTTGCAGGTCTTTATATTTTGTGATTTTATTCAGTTCTTTTCTGTTGTTATGATGATGATGATGATGATGATGATGATGATGAATGAAGGCGAATATACATATCCCAGGATAATGTTGCGGGATCCAATCTGGGTTTGTCAGTGTTTTTCCTTATATTCTGCCTTTGTTTCTGTTGTTTTTATAATGTTCTCCATTTTTCACAGCTTTCAGCAATTTTTTTATACTCTGATTCACATAGTCATTCAAACTTCATTTTTCTTCTTCTACAGTTTGATGGATTTGCAATAGCCCTCTGTCCTATTAGTTATTTATTAATATATTATTATTATTATTATTATTATTATTATTATTATTATTATTATTATTATTATTATTATTTCCTGTGTTTGATCTAAAAATGTAATATATTAAAATTGAGTAAATTAAAATAACATAAAACTCATATTTTAGTCATTTAAACTACTAAATATTGTTGAAAACTATTATAATTTCTAACTGAACTGAAGGAGCAACAATAAAAAGTGAGTTCATTGGCCTCTGTGTGAAGCTTGTAAACTTTTCAAAGGTGTCTAGTTGTACAGTATATTACACAGAATCCTGACCCAATAATCTCTACAAAAACTAGATCACACAAACAACATTGTAAATGGTATCTATCTGCTGATGAAATGGCACCTGTTCTCAGAGTAGATTTATTCTATTTTATGCAACTGACCATAATTCTGCATCATAACTTTAGAAGGTGACTCTGCTTAAAACATTTAGAAGCAGAACAGAAGACATTTCACTGTTTCACTGTTATTCCAATCTGGTTATGTAACAGTACAGACAATAATTTCAGGGCTAAAAATATCACAGGGTATTCTTATTTAGACAGTTAAAAACAAAGCCATAAATCTTTTACTATAATTTGTCAACTGATATAACCAAAGAGTTGAAAAAAATGTCACATATCAGTATGATCAATTACACCTCAAATTAGACAAAACTTTATTATTTTTGCCCATAAAACGCCGGATATAAAAATAGCCTGTCACAGCACAGTTCATCTGTATGATCACAATTTATACATAACACTGAATTTAAAAAATTTAAAATTTTAAAAATTTAAAAAATTATTCTGATTTTCTGATTGCCTTGTTATAGAAAATCATTAGATTCCTAATGCCAATCACATAGGAAATTACAAAAATTATTGTAATTATCATGAATCGTGAGCCAGAATTTTTCAAGAATCTAAACACTAGTTTCAGGGAACTCTATAGCCATTTTTCAAACTACAACTAATTAAATAAAGGCAGTAAAACATTAAGGTAATTAGGAAATATGAATGCATTCATTCTAGCTGTATGCAAATATATATTAAATATAGGAAAAATATTAACAGAAAATAAATTATTTAGAAAATATTGTCTTGGTTTTCGGTGTCATTTTAAATAAACATTTTTGTTTTCTGCTTATCCGCTTAAATCATTTGATTTTGTCATCAAAAATTCAATCCCTTTAGGGGATTCTGTAAGATTAAAACCAAACTGTCAGAAAAAGCTGTCAATGTAAAGAACTCATTTTTAATATTAAGGCCTTTTATCTTCTTATCTAATGTCTCTATTCAAAACTTCAAAAACCAAAATAAGCAACAAATCACAACTTTGTCTTGTCCCCTTCTGGATATCACATAGTTTAATCCAGTCACTTTGACTATTATTTGGGATTTTGAGATGTAAATGTATAGGTTGTTTTTATTATATTGTTATAAATATTCCATTACATCTACTAAAGTATTCATATTATCTTTTAATTGTCTTTCAGGCAGACATCCAAATTGATGTTCATGAATAAAGTCTGGTGAAAACTCCTTTAATCGGTGTGCCAGAATTGATGAGAACATTTCATTGTTTAATAAAGGAAATTGTTCATAATTTTTAGTAGAAGTTAGATCTTCCTTGGGTAACAATGCAGTATTGGTCTCTTTCCAAGATACTGGCATTACATTTTCTTGTAAATAGAATCCATCATTTTCTTAAGTGGTTGTCTTCAAAACATTAATAATAAAAACCAGGTAGTCCATCTGGTCATGCTGCCTTCCTGCTTTAATTATTTTTATAACTTCCACTATCTCCATAATAGATACAAAACTGTTCCTACTTTGTCTCTGGTATTGTGAACGTTTTGGTAAATTTTATTTTTTAAAGTATTTCTCATTTTTTTTCCTGAGGAAATATCTTATGTTTTACAAAAATTAAAACAATAATAAAAGAAATTTTTCTGCATACTCACATTATCTACGAATGCCTTATTTCTTTCTTGAATTTTTAATATCATTTTCTCTTTCCTTTTTCAGTTTTTATATGCCAACCATTTCCCAGATTTATTTGCAAGCTCAAAATTCTTCTGCTTCACATACTTCAGTTTTGTCTCTATTTCCTTTACAGCTAGCATAGATTGTTTAATGTGATACATAATAGTTGTATATGTTGGCATCTTTTCCTAATCTTTCTTTTTAATTTCCATTTTTGTTGTTTTAGAGATATTTATTTGTTAGGACTTTAATGTTTTAATGCTCTAAGCTGCCGAGACTTATTCTGAGCCTGAAATTCAGTTGTAAGTCTTTATGGTCATAAGTCAAGGCACTTACTGCAGGAAGAAATAGAAGGCCTCCCTGCTGTACATACAAGCTTAGACATTGTCTCTGAGAAAGACAGAGGCATCTAAACCGTCATGTTCCTCACTAAAAATTTCCTATATATATTTATAAGTCATTCTGAAACAGCAAAGAGAATGAATAGATAATGGGTTACTATCTCCACAATAAAAGCTTCCTTTAGACTAGACATTACAAAGACAGATACAACTCATCACCTTTTCTCTTGAGATGTAAAATGGGATTGATGGCATTAAGGAAAAATAGTTTTCCTAAGTGTATTTCAACTTCTCCATGCAAAGATGTCCATTTGAACTGAAACTTTCATGATATTTAGGATATTTCCATAGAAGTATCATGGCTATTTAGTGATTCTAGGCTGATTCCTTTTTTCACTCTTCTTCCTGACTCTGCCAGTCCTTTTCCTACAATACTTTAATAAAATATTTTTAACTACTCCCTATTTTCTATTCATTCCCTCATTAAAGCTAACCATAATTATCCATAGTTGCATTGAATTTATGCCTTGTTCTTAGTTTCCAAAGTTCCAACTCTGCTTTTCTCTTGGTTCAGATTTTGATTTCAATTTCTGTTGGAAGACAATATTCTACTTCTCTCTTGGTATGCTGTTATTCATATTTATGGGCAACTATGAATATTTGTATGTACAGACACATAGTACAACATTTGCACAATAATGATCTTGTGGTGGAATATAAAGTTGAATATTAATGACTCTAGTCAACTTTACCAAAGGAATAAATTACTGTATGGCAATGATGAGGATGAAGATTGTCATCCTAATTCTCAGCAATTCAGTGGAGATGTAGTCCAATTTATCTGGTAGTATCAACATATAAGTAGACTCTGATATATTCTGTATGGGCCATGAATATTTCCACATGGACTTCAGACTAGATTGCTTATAGGAACACCTGGAAATAACTGTAATATTTACACTCAAGCAACTGTCTTTGTATCAGAGATCTTTTATGATATTAGAAATCTCAACTTAAACAGAAGCAAAATTCAGCATGCTTTCTGGGCCAAGTCTACTGAGCTCTTCACTATAATCACACTGAAGCAAATATTACTTCAAATTTATTCTTTTAGATGATTTCAAGCGTATCTGTGAAATCTTGTCTCTGAATCATGTCACCCTCTGAATAGCTTTTTGGCACTAAGAAGTATTTGAAATGCCACAGTCTGGCATTCTAAGTGAATATGGCTGTAGCAAGAGGATTTTTTAAAAAATAATAAACTATCAAGAACAAGAGAAGAATTTTAAACAATTTTTGTTCACATATTCTGACATTTCCCAGAGATAGTGATATTAGATTCAGACTATTCTAGCTATCATTTTAAACAATGAAAACAGACCCCTATCTCTTTCTGGAGAAAAAATACATTGTCATAGGCATGTATTTATTCACTTATGCCAATAGTGTAAAGCTTATTTCTGTAATCCTATATTGGATCCACTGACTGCAAAATATTTTTAATTAATGTGACAGAGTTTCAATATCCCTAACTTTCTGGAAAATAAAAAATCCAAAAACTCTGTTCTACTTTTCTTGTAGAAAAATAAATCATTGGTCTGTGCAGAAAAGCCATTTATCATAACAAACAATCTTGAGAAAGTCCTTAGGCAATAGCCTTATTATTATAGTGCTAGAAATATGGATCTCTCATAAAAGGTTCTCAGAAAATATGTATATTTTGAAATGAACTATTTAGAGCTCCATTTATCTATGAGCTCAAAGTTATCTATCGTTTTAATATATTTTATCTATATATTTTCAACAGTTTAGTTTGAGTTGATTTACTTCTTTTCACAGAAATTCCATTTATCACTCTATTTCAATTTCCCAGAAGACTCTAATTTTATA
The DNA here is from genome assembly GCF_029215685.1 of Pituophis catenifer annectens. NCBI lineage: Eukaryota > Metazoa > Chordata > Lepidosauria > Squamata > Colubridae > Pituophis > Pituophis catenifer. The sequence continues at coordinate 90,112,696 of NW_027256884.1, forward strand.
AGTTAAGTCTATTGTTTTTTTCATAAATCCTTTAAAACTATGGCTTTGTTAAATATATATTTGGTAAATATATTCCCAATATCAAAATTTTTATTTCATTCTATTTAAATTTCAACCTTTACATATCTGCCATAATTGTCATTCATTATTAATTTATATTGTAGCTGAGGCTTATATAAAAAATATCTCATATTTTTCGTGGCTGTCCCTGCTGATATAAATTCTTGTCCCAAGTTTTTATAAATCAAGTATTATTTAAGCTTTCTCTTTTATATGTGTTTGCTGTAGGCAAATAACATCTGGTTTTAATTTTTTCAAATAATGAAAAGTATTTTTTTCCTTTTTGAGGGACATCTGCCCTACTTAAAGGAAGAGAGAGATCTTGGAGTCCTAGTGGACAATCACTTAAATATGAGCCAGCAGTGTGCTGCAGCTGCCAAAAAAGCCAACACAGTACTATGCTGAATTAACAGAGGGATAGAATCAATATCACCTGAAGTGTTAATACCATTTACCAATGCCTTGATAAGACCACATTTGGAATACTGCATCCAGTTTTGGTCACCACAATATAAAAAAGATGTTGAGACTCTAGAAAGAGTGCAGAGAAGGGCAACAAAAATGATTAGGGGACTGGAAGCTAAAACATGTAAACTAAAACAGTTGCTAGTGTTGGATATGTCTAGTTTACTTAAAAGAAGGACTAGGGGTGACCTGATAGCAGTGTTCCAGTATCTCAGGGATTGCCACAAAGAAGAGGAAGTCAAGCTATACTGAGCACCTGAGGGCAGGACAAGAAGTAATGGATGGAAACTAACCAAGGAGAGAAGCAACCTAGAACTAAGAAGAAATTTCCTGATGGTTAGAACAATTAATCAGTGGGACAACTTGCCTCCAGAAGATGTGAATGCTCCAACACTGGACGTTTTTAAGAAGAGATTGGACAATGATTTGTCTGAAATGGTGTAGGGTTTCCTGCCTGAGCAAGGGGTTGGACTAGAAGACATCCAAGATCCCTTCCAACTCTGTTATTCTATATATTTTTTTCTATTTTTTCCATATTCCACATTAGACATTTAAAATCCACACTGATATTAGAGACTTATGTGGTGCTTAATATTATAGTCCTTTCCACATCTTTTGCTGTATTCTTGCATGGTTCTTTCCTTTGGTTCTATCTGCACTTTCTCCAGCATCTTTCAACCTTTCATAAAAGTCTACTGCCTTTGAACTGAATTAAATTGATAACTCTGTTGGTTAAAAGTTAAAATTATCCTTTCCAATCTATACCAACAGAATGCTTTTCTCTTCTGTTTAATTCTCTTCTGTTTAATTATCTGTCAAAAAATGCATATTCTTTCCTTTTGAACAACAGCTGCAATCCCAGCTCTCTCAGATGCAGTTTTTAGAAGAAGTATCTCCTTCTATATAGGTTAAGGGGGAAGGGAAGCCACAAAACACCAGGTGCAATAAAGATTTAAGAGAGCATAAAGGTATATTGGCATGTTTAAACATGAATCTTCAGCCAGATACCAACATATATGTATATATCCACAGGAACACTGAGTAATTTGAAATACACAGTGAAAAGTAATTCATTTATCCATTTCTTGAGAATAAACAAGGGGTAGGAATATTCATCTTACACAAATAATGGCTATTGGTCACATTGAGCAATGGCTAATGAATAGTTGAAGTACTTTTCAGAAGATAGCTTTCACTGTAAATCTGTTTCTTAGGGGACATAATATCTTGGTATGGTTTAAACAGAAACAACCATAATAAGAGATAATGGGAAGTTTGCCATTAACATTCGGACAACAAACTGATAAAGCACACAGTTCATGTTACAGTTTATTCTATTATAGCGAGATGTACTTTTCATTTAAATCATGCCTACAGATAAATATACGCATATAGTATTACATATATAAAAAGGTAAACGGTAAAGATTTTCCCTGTCCATTTGTATCCAACTCTAAGGGACCGTGCTCATATCCCTGTCCTAGCTGAGGGAGCCAACATTGTCTGAAGATGTTTTCATAGTCATGTAGCCAGCATGACTATATGCTGAGGCTCATAGAATACTGTTACCTTCTCACTGAAATGGTACCTATATATCTACTTGCATTTACATGTTTTTCAACTTGTAAGTCTGGAGCAGCTGGGGCCAGAATGGGAGTTCACCTCATCATGCGGTGTTTGGATCTCAAACTGCCAACCTTCAAGCCTAGCATCTTAACTACTAGGCCACCATGCGATACATACCAGATGATATTGAATTCGATCAGTTTCTGATAACTGTGTATACAATTGCTGCCCATCTGATTCCTTCTATTGAACTAATACATATTTTTCATCTTCTTCCTCTTTCCTCAGTTTTGCCAAGCAGAATTGTTTTGATTAGTTCATTATCCCATTGCATTACCTGGCCCAAACATGTGAGTTTTTTTTTTCTGTTAGTTAAAAAGTAGACTGTCTCCATCTAGTCCAGAATTGATTGATTGGTGGGGTCTTTTTCCCTTCAGTCTATGGTATTGTTAGTAATAATCCCTAGAATCAGTTTGAAGACATCCATTGTCTTTCTGTCTCTTTCTCAATGGGAAGCTTTCAAAACCATAATCTATCATGCGATTTGTATATATTAATGCTGCTTTCAACCTGATAATGCAAAAGTGGCTATTCTGATTAATTCATTTAAACAGAACAGTATAATACGACTTCACCATATTTACTTATCACTCAGCAAGGGCACTAAGATTGAAACTTCCCTGCTGCTTTCACAATAATGTGTTTTTGAAGCTGGATCATCTCACATGATTTCCATTTTAGGGAAACTTAATTAAATAGATTTTCCTTCAAGTTAGATTTTTAGTCATCTATGTAATGAAAAATGGAGGCAGGGATGATATAACATTTGTGCTTAATGTTATAATGCATTTCCTTTTGCCTATTCTCAGGATGCTACTATTTAGATAAAACCATCATTATGACCTGATAGAATTACTGCTGTTTAAGAACTGCTGTTTAGTACCTAATTACATAGCAAAGGAAAAAGGACACTTTCTCCTTCATGCTATGTTATGGTAGTCTGTCTAAAAGACTGAAATTGGTCAACTACCAAGTTGCTACATGACTTGAAAGTAATACATGTTGGTAAATTAATTCAGATTTGTTTTTGCTTGCAGTCTGCTTGCTTTAGAAGATTCATCATCCTGGACAAATATGGTGTGCAATTGATCATATCCTGTGCAAAATGATTCAGAAAACTTATATTAAAATTGTCTTAATGATAATTTAATCTTCACCCTTGTTCTAATAATTGCACTGAATTGTTGAAAAACATTAAGAGTGATATGCATAATATAATTAATTTAAGAAATACTCTTCTCTTAACTTCAAAGTTGTCATATTTCACAAATATTAGTGTTTTATTTTTGTCCACAAAATGCATCCAGTAATTATTTTCACTTCCTCGACCATTTACAAGTAATCTGCAAGTTTACTTTGAAGTTACAATAATTTCAGGAGACTTGCCATCAATTAACATTAACATCAGTCAGTATTTATCTCTCATTCTATTTTAAAGTGGAACAGGCCAAGTAAATTCTATTAAACAATAGTAGAAATTGTTTTACAATGCTAATGACAAATAAATTCCATTCAGTTTCATCTGATTTTCCAATTGAAAATTTTGGTTTTGTTTGTTCTTTATAAAATGGACTGGGAATTTATTTATAATAACTAAAATATCCAAACAGCTTAATCTCTTTTTCATTCTTGTCTGGTTAGAAAGGTTCACTCTCCAAATAACTACTTATTTTTGTTTTTTCTGGATTGTTCCTTGTCATATAAAATACTGATTTATCCCTGTTCAAATAACTACTTATTTTTGTTTTTTCTGGATTGTTCCTTGTCATATAAAATACTGATTTATCCCTGTTCATTGATACAAAGTTGTTATATCACTACAGTTTCTAGCAACATATTGACTACCAAATTTAATGATTAATTTTATTCTCCTATCAACCACACATTATCAAATCAAAATTGGTATGATTTTGGCATTGACAAGCAACATATATTCAATTTTGATTAGATGAAATAACTTTTAAATTAGGAGCTAAGTTTAAAGCAAGCACACTATACTGTCTGTGAAAGATTTGTATTAATTGAAAGGGAAATAAAAATGTACAAATGGTCTTTTAGCATTCTACTCCTGCACATTTCTAAGTAGCAATTTTATGGGATGCAGGATTAATCTATTTTTGTAAGCAAGGAAGAAATTCTACAACCATTTCTGGGGAAGCAAGTCATCATTAGTTGGGTAATAGAAATGTCCTTTTTCTTTCTCCTAAAATGTTATTGATAAACTAAAAGCTAGATTAAGTAAATTTAAAACAGATAAAAACCAATCTTTCAATATGGTCTTTAATAATGTGACCATCTGTTTATATTAGATGAACTTTCTTCCATGGAGTGGAAAGCAAACAATTTGGACATTATTTTTCTTTTAGCTTTGTATTTTGGCATTTTGTTTTGATTACTATAGCTGCCTTGAAACCCTCACCCAAATTGATATTCTGGTTCTGGGAACAGGTGATTTTAGTCCTTAATTGGCTTGCAGTCTTAATCTGGAGTCACTTCTTTATTTGCATTTAACTTTGTCAAGAAATGAATAACAACAAATATAGCATCATTGATAAAAAAAAATGTGAGTTGACTGACCATACAAAACAAATGCAGGTAGTCCTCGACTTATGGCCACAATTGACCCCACAATTTCTGTTGTTAAGTGAGACATTTGTTAAGTGAATTTTGCCCCATTTTATGACCATTCTTGCCACAGTTGTTAAGTGAATCATTGTAGTTGTTAAGTTACTAACCGATTGTTAAGTGAACCTGGCTTCCACTTTGGTTGTCAAAAGGTTGCAAAAAGTGATCACATAAACTTGAGACACGGCAATGATCATAAATATGAACCAGTTGCCAAGCATCTGAATTTTGCTTGGGGATGCTACAAAGGTTATAACTTGAAACATACTCATGTCACTTTTTTCAGTGCCATTGTAACTTTTAATGGTCACTAAATGAACCATGGTAAGTCGAGGACTATCTATAATTAAATATTTTGAATTTGAAATAAATAACAGAGGGTTAATCATATTGGAGTTAGTTAGAGTTGCTGACTTCTCAGTCTAGTTAAGATATTTGTCCTTGTTAAAGTAAAGGTTTCTTTAAGAACAAAGTTCTTAAATTTTAGACAGTGATGTGAAAAAAAATGAAAACCTCCAGAGACACTTGAATAAAACATATACCATATGATTTTTGTTTGGAACTAAAATACTGGTAAAAGTTTAAAATGTACTATTCAGGAAATAGCTGCAGAAAAAAGTTAACTGAGCAATTGGTTTAAGTTGAAGAAAATGAGTTGCATGATTCTCTCTCGGAGCTTGTTTTATTCAACCTTTTATTATCAATGACCTCATTTATGGCTTTGATGGGCAGATCAGATTAATGGATAGGTGATAGAAAATTGGAAGTTCTGACCAATATCTAGGTTGACAGAATGAGATTGTAGTCTATGTACAGGTTGGAAAACACATTTGAAATGCTGTGCACAATTATGGACACCAGTTACAAAAGGACTTTGACATAATAGTAAGGATTCAGTGAGGGATAATTATAATGGTGCTGGAACATGAGGCAAACATCAACACTCTCATCACTTGGTCCCAGTTTATATTCCAAAATATTGACATGCAGTGTATCATGGCTTCCGATACATTGTCGCTCGCTAACTGCTTCTTGTTTGCCCAAATTAACAACAGCTTTTCAACTTCCTTGAGTCTTTGGGAATGCTGCTTTTTACTGCTTTAACTCCTTTCTCCTTTATCACTTCTTTATTTTTAATGATGGTGGAAACCATTGTTCTAGGCATACCTTATTCCCTAACAAGGTTAGCAATGGGAATATCACTCTTACATTTGCCTATTGTTTCTTTTTTTGCTTGATGGTGGTGCAACGTAATCTTTTCTGCTTGAGCACTATCACTATTCCTTTTCTTAGGACTATGATGAGGAAAAAATCACAAAAATAGACAAAATGCCATAGAAGTTAATAAGACTGCAAGAGGTTGTGCACAGGGCAAGTTCTACCACATGACTATCCCATGACCCTTTGTTTCTGCTGGAAAGTATAGTGGGTCACAAGGCAACCGAAACCAGCAAGTTCTAATTTGCATATTGAGTATCAAACAAACAAGTATGAAGACAAAATTTTCATATCAAAATACATCGAGTACCAAATTCAATGAGTTTCAAAACAATCAAGTACCGAGGTACCACTATATTACCTTATTGAAGATTTGTTGTTGATTTTACTAAAGAGTTACAGTATGTCTGATAGTAGACTGGATATGCTGTTCTGCTTAAATTTTATTTGTCTGAGAGAATTTGTAATCTCCTAAAGTGAAGCTAATCTGAGAAAATTTATTAAGGATCTGGAGCAGGGGTGAAATGTAAAATTTGTTACTATCTGTTCTGTGGTTGTGCCTTGGTGGGGGGTGGTTAATGTGACTGGGTGGGCGTGGCCAACTTTGTTTTTTTTTTAACTTTTCAAAGCATTTTTTCTAATGCTTTGAAAAGCCTCTCTGCCAATCAGGAACTCAGTTGGGATCGTCAGAGACTTTTCAAAGCATTTTTTTTACCACCTCTTCAGCCAAGAGGTTGCAGAAAAAAATGCTTTGAAAAGCCTCTGATGATCCCAGCTGAGCCGCATGATCATCAGAGGCTTTTTTTTTTACTTTTAAAAGCATTTTTTCATTGGAAGAGGTTGTAGAAAAAATGCTTTTAAAAGTAAAAAAAAAAAAGCCTCTGATGATCGTGTGGCTCAGCTGGGCATGGTGGAGGGGCAGAGATTTTTGCTACTAGTTCTCTGAACCATGTGCCGCCATCGCTACCAGATCGGGTGATCCGGTCCGAACTGGGAGCATTTCACCCCTGATCTGGAGAGAAGCAGCCATGACAAAATCTTTTCTATCTTTCACAATGGATTCTCACAAACTGAAGAGATACAAAGGAAACCAAGTTGTATATGCCATAGGCTGAGATAGTGCCTATCAGAGAGACAGAATGCTGGCCAGTATATTTAACTCCTTTTCTCTAAATAGAAAGTAGGCATGGTATCTTAAGCCATTATTATAGAATGAATAAATAAAAAGGAAGAGAACACACAAACTGCCTAATATTCAACAAAGTTCACATTGTAATACATTTTAAAACTTAAGCTGCAGCCAGCCAGGCAGACAATGTAATATGCTTATCTAACTGTAAAAAAATTCTTGCCAAGAAAAGCTGCAAAAGCTTTTCTTCTTCATTAAAAGAAGAAAAAAAAAAGAGCTGCTCTGCATTGTCTCTTGCATTAAATCCTACAATAGTGGCCAAAATTGTGGAAACCTTTTGGGAAAAGGTATTTTTGAGGTTTGATGGCTAATAACACCACTTTTTATTAGAGTTTCAAGATAATCATATTCCACTGCTGGAATAGCCTGGGAATAGCCCAGACCTTAACCCAATTGAAAATCTATGGAGCCGACTAAAGAAACTTGTTAGTCAGAAGCGACCCAGCAATAAAACCCAGTTAATAGAAGCAATCATTCAATCTTGGTTTCACATTATAACAGCTGCAAAACTGAAAGACTTGGTTCACTCCATGGGAAGACGTTGTAAGGCCGTAATTCATGCTAAAGGTTACCCAACTAAGTATTAACTGACATGGTGATAATTTTTGTACTGTATATCTTGTTTTTTCTATGGTGATAATTTTTGTATACCTCGTTTCACTTTTCTTCTTTATAACTGCTGTTCTAATAGCAAATCCTTCATAAAAGTTATTGCATTACATTCTTGATTAAATTATCTTTCCATTGATATATAATTTTGTGATACTACTCCAAAAAAAAAAGTGGTGTTATTAGCTAGTTTTAGAAAATACACTTTTCCCAAAAGGTTTCCACAATTTTGGCCACTGTATGTGCCCTAAGGAATCCTTATGGCCATTTCCATTTATAAATAGAGTTCGCGTCCATCTATTTGGAATGCAGTAATAGCAAATTATCTACAATGAGACTAGATTAGACTAGGTTATCTCCAATGACTTTTATAACATTTTCTCTACATTGTGGCTTTATAGGTAGACACTCTTAGTGAGTGTCTACCTACAGTCAGGTCCAGAAATATTGGGACATTGACACAATTCTAACATCTTTGGCTCTATACACCACCACAATGGAGTTGGAATGAAACAAACAAACACAATGTGCTTTAACTGCACACTGTCAGCTTTAATTTAAGGGTATGTACATCCAACTCAGGTGAACGGTGTAGGATTTACAGCAGTTTGCATATGTGCCTCCCACTTGTTAAGGGACCAAAAGTAATGGGACAGAATAATAATCATAAATCAAACTTTCCTTTCTTAATACTTGGTTGCAAATCCTTTGCAGTCAATCACAGCCTGAAGTCTGGAATGCATAGACATCACCAGATGCTGGGTTTCATCCCTGGTGATGCTCTGCCAGGCCTCTACTGCAACAGTCTTCAGTTCCTGCTTGTTCTTGGGGCATTTTCCCTTCAGTTTTGTCTTCAGCAAGTGAAATGCATGCTCAATGGAATTCAGGTCAGGTGATAGACTTGGCCATTGCATAACATTCCACTTCTGTCCCTTCAAAAACTCTTTGGTTGCTTTTGCAGTATGCTTTGGGTCATTGTCCATCTGCACTGTGAAGCGCTGTCCAATGAGTTCTGCAGCATTTGGCTGAATGTGAGCAAATAATATTGCCCGAAACACTTCAGAATTCATCCTGCTGCTTTTGTCAGCAGTCACATCATCAATAAATACAAGAGAACCAGTTCCATTGGCAGCCATAAATGCCCACGCCATGACACTACCACCACCATGCTTCACTGATGAGGTGGTATGCTTAGGATCATGAGCAGTTCCTTTCCTTCTCCATACTCTTCTCTTCCCATCACTCTGGTACAAGTTGATCTTGGTCTCATCTGTCCATAGGATCTTGTTCCAGAACTGGGAAGGCTTTGTTAGATGTTGTTTGGCAAACTCTAATCTGGCCTTCCTGTTTTTGAGGCTCACCAATGGTTTACATCTTGTGGTGAACCCTCTGTATTCACTCTGGTAAAGTCTTCTCTTGATTGTTGACTTTGACACACATACACCTACCTCCTGGAGAGTGTTCTTGATCTGGCCAACTGTTGTGAAGGGTGTTTTCTTCACCAGGGAAAGAATTCTTCGGTCATCCACCACACTTGTTTTCCGTGGTCTTCCGGGTCTTTTGGTGTTGCTGAGCTCACCGGTGCATTCCTTCTTTTTGAGAATGTTTCAAATAGTTGTTTTGGCCACGCCTAATGTTTTTGCTATCTCTCTGATGGGTTTGTTTTGTTTCTTCAGCCTAATGATGGCTTGCTTCACTGATAGTGACAGCTCTTTGGATCTCATCTTGAGAGTTGACAGCAACAGATTCCAAATGCAAATAGCACACTTGAAATGAACTCTGGGCCTTTTATCTGCACATTGTAATTGGGGTAATGAGGGAATATCACACACCTGGCCATGGAACAGCTGAGAAGCCAATTGTCCCATTACTTTTGGTCCCTTAACAAGTGGGAGGCACATATACAAACTGCTGTAAGTCCTACACCGTTCACCTGAGTTGGATGTACATACCCTCAAATTAAAGCTGACAGTCTGCAGTTAATGCACATTGTGTTTGTTTCATTCCAATTCCATTGTGGTGGTGTATAGAGCCAAAGATGTTAGAATTGTGTCGATGTCCCAATATTTCTGGACCTGACTGTATAACCTAGGTCATAACCTTTATGATCTAGTAAGTCATAAAGCACAACATCACATGACCATGCCAATTGACGACAACAGTCCCAGTTGCTGTTGTTAGGTAAATCCTGCATAGTAGCTGCATCCTGAAATCTGCCAGCTTTCCCAGCTTTGCTTGTCGGCAATGAAGGTCACAAATTGCAATCAGGAAAAAAAATATTTCTGCTTTGCATTACAGCCCCTCCTCCACCTCGTATCTCTTGCTGCTACTTCTGCCAGTTACTGAGAATCTGTGTACTGTGGACATAGACACTTCTTTGAATTCATGGTCAATTTCTGTAGAATTGGCATTCTTCCATTTATTTTTTTTCATAATATGAAAAAAATGATTTTTTTAAAAAAAATTAAAGTTTTCCAAAGTATGTTGAAATCATACATATTAAGGATATATTTTCATTGTTATGTTTTCCAGAATAAGATTAAATTAACAAAATTGTTTATAAAATGGAGTTTTATACAGTAATATGTGCACTACTATTAAAATATATACAACTCCTGTAAAAATATATTGTTCAAATTTATAAATGAATGAAAAGGCATCTAACAGTAATGGATCCCTGTGTCCTACTGAATAAAGTGTTTATTTTGGGACATAAATATAATTTATTTTCTAACTGTAATTGGTTCCTGAATGCAACTAAACTTTATGAGCATCTCTAATCAAAACCCTTGAAAACAATTTGGACCTAATAATATTATTCATCCTAACTAGTGAAAAGTTTTAATTAGTTATCCTATGACTATAAATCCCGTTGCTTATAAATCTAACTTTAAAAAAAATGAAACATATTATCTAAAAATGCTTGGTCTCCACCCAGAGTATTGCTGTGAGGGAAATCGGAGGTTCAAAAATGTGATAGATAATAAGTAAATAAATATACTGTCTATAAGAGTAAAAGAGAGAGAGAATGAGAGAGCGATGACTAAAGAACCATAGACTTTCCAATGCTCAAAATACCACAAATCTTACTACCATCTCATCTCTCCATTACAAATGCCTTTTGTTAAAAAAAATGAAATAATGTTTAGCACTTTAAATATTGAAAATATTTGGATACTTTCTATTGTAATCTTTATAACATTCATGAAAACTAAATTTTTTATTTCCCTATTGGAAATGATGATACTAAGACTAAGAAAATACGTTCATGACAGAAAAAGAGATGAGACTCAGAGACTTCATGACTGTACTGAATAAGAGACTTTTATGTTCCCAATGTTTTGTACTAGCTTCAGGAAAGCGTTTTTTTTCTTTTAATCAAGATGGTGCTCATTGTAACAGAATTTAAATTTAAATTCTCCATATCCTTCTTTTTCTCATCTGTTATTTGTCTATGCTTACTCTCCCTGCAGGCAGGTGCTTCTTTACATATTTATATCAGGGGTCCCCAACCCCCAGGCCTCAGCCCACCTCTGGATCCTGGCCTGTTCAGAACCAGGCCGCAAGTGGCTGGTTGGTGCACGTGCATGCACATGTACAGCTCAATGTGTGCAAACGGCGGGCTGGCACCCACCTGTGCAGCTTGACTTGTGCGAAGGGCAGGCCAGTTCCCCTCTCCCTCCTGCCAGGCTGCCAAGTTGTAAATGTTGGGGACCACTGATCTATCTGACTCCAGCCAGTCAAGGATCATATAGGACACCTACAGTGATAGTGTCATAGGACTGAAGCAAATGAGTGCCCTGTACTCTAGTGAACTTTGAATCTTGCTTAAGCATTAGCTCTTCCCTCTGACAGCTACTGTTATCCAGGATCTACTATCTATAATGATTACTCATATCAGATGAAGGACTACAATTGCTGAAGGAATACAAAGGAGAACAAGAAACATAAAAGCCGATTTAAATTTCTCTGCTTTCCTGTAAGCAAGGGAACACTGAGAGAAGAAATAGTATGATAGACCTCATGTTTTAGTATCAGAAACATAATCATTGTCTTTCATGGTCTCAATTAGGAATATAGTGGATTTAAAATAAGCCCTCAAAAATATCCTTTCTTTGGAACTTTGCTTTTAGTTGTAATTTTTATTTCAAATGATTACATTTCTCTGAGCAAGAATTGGAACTATATTCTGATTGCTGCAGTAATGAGTGAAGTATGCTAAATATATTCTAAAGGTCTATAGTCAGTCCAGTTTCTATACAATACTGCTTTTGTACACCAAGGACAGTGGTATCAGTGAAACCATTGAAAAAGAATAGAAGCTGAGAAGATTGCTTTGCTTTACTGGAAAGACTATAGTGTTCGGATCTATACCTTCTACATAGGAATTGACTTTAATGGTACTGGGAAAAATCTGATCAATATGATTTTGGATAGCTGAGATTTAAAATATAAAGGTAAAGATTCCCCTCGCACATATGTGTTAGTCGTTCCCGACTCTAGGAGGCATTGCTCATCTCTGTTTCAAAGCCGAAGAGCCAGCGCTGTCCAAAGACATCTCCGTGGTCATGTGGCATGACTAAATGCCAAAGGCACACGGAACGCTGTTACCTTCCCACCAAAGGTGGTCCCTATTTTTCTACTTGCATTTTTATGTGCTTTCCAACTGCTATGTTGGCAGAAGCTGGTACAAGTAACAGGAGCTTACCCTGTTATGCAGCACTAGGGATTCAAACTGCTGAACTGCTGACCTTTCGATCAAGAAGCTCAGCGTCTTAGCCACTGAGCCACCATATCCTTATATTTAAAATATGGTCCCCTCACAATTAATGAATAGACTAAAGATACGCAAGAATTAGTCAGTGAAAGCCGGGAGATACCAAGGGGGACATATACATTTATCAAATAATTAAATAAATTATTAAACACATTTATATGTAACATTTTACTGTTAATTTTGAGATAGATAGATAGATAGATAGATAGATAGATAGATAGATAGATAGATAGATAGATAGATAATTGTAGTTTCCATTTATAATAAAGGTTTGCTGAACAAAATCTTGACCAGCTTTGTGAAATCATTTTCACAATAAATAGGAACAGGGAGAAAAGTGAAGCAAATAAAAGAGGGATATAAAGGGCAAATCCTATCATACCAAAGCAAACAAAAATACTGAGCTTTGTATTATTTCTATTAGCAATTAGGAAGAGTTCTGGGCACAGAAAGACTTCAATTTAATTTGGAAGTTCTTTCAAGACTTCTACTCTGACACATTCTCTGGTAAATCATTATTAGTGTTTCAGGCACTGAAAACTTACGATCATAATAGTGTATGCCTTTCTTGCCTTTTCCAAGTCCTAGCTTCTTGGGCTCTTTGAGAAAGTCACATGCATCCAAAAAGAGAAATTAACTATTTAAGGAGGAGGTATATTTTTTAAATGTGCTGATTTTCTGTTTCAAATATTGGTCAGAACTTTGCTAAACATTTAACCTCAAATGGTAAATGGGAAAGTTGTGTGTTCAGTATATTAGTCTTGCCAGTACATGACTCACTAGGGAAGACTGAAGTTTGCTTTTATTTTTGCAACTTCTGCTCTGTGACATTATAAGCTGCAATTGCTTGCGTCTTCTCTGCTGAATAATTATTGAATCAACGAAGTACTTTCCATTTTTATATCTATATAGTCATAGCCAAACATTCAGATGGCTATGACTATATAGCCATCTTAACATAAGACAATGCCCTTTCAAAGTCTATAATCAAAATATATAAATTATCACAAATTTTCTGAGCCTAATTTTAGGTCTCTGTGTGACTTTTGTTAACTTTGAGAATCTTTTTATTTAATACCAGGATTCTGGAAAGGTAACTAATGCATATAAAAGGTTATCCATTAAACCAACATATTCTTATATTATAAATTAAAATGTCTGGAAGAAAGAAAAGAATGGGAAAACCTATTAATAAGAATTATCATAGCACCACATACAGATTCAAGATAGAAACAATCATTCCATCAAAGAAGAATATAATAAGGCCCGTATTTGCTATGACCAGTCCTGAGTTAGCAATACTCTACATACAAAAATCACTTGTCAAAACTATCACAGAGTGAAGAAACAGCTTCAGCACAAAAAAAAAATAAAAAAAAATAGTCAAACAGAACAGCAGCACATTTCAAGAATGCCAGTAGTGTCTTGCTGACATAAAGAAATTACTTAGCATTAGTTGAGCATCTTCCACTTAAAGAAACATGTTCTTAAAATCATAAAATTATATGAAAGAAGGAAATATAGAGAGGGAAATACATAGAATGATAACAAACATATCAAAAAGCCTAACTGATTATTAATACTTCAGGTAATGCTGGTATATTTAACCTGCTTGCTTAAACCTTAAAATAGCATCTTTTAGATGATCCATTTATCTATTTAAATCATAAAGATTGATAAAATAAACAAAGTACACATATTTTTTAAAAGTACTTCTCATTCATAATCCCATAAATAATACACTTACATAAAAAATTGAAGTCCTGATGGCGCAATGGCTAGAATGCAGTATTGTATGCTAATTGCCCACAGTCTAGAGTCTGATCCCAATAGGCTCAAGGTTGACTCAACCTTCCATTCTTCTGAGGTCAGTAAAATGAGGACCCAGATTGTTGGGCGCAATATACTGGTATTGCAAACTGCTTAGAGAGTGCTGTAAAGAACTATGTAGTGGTATATAAGTCTAAATACTATTGCTATAGCTATAAAAAATACACAACAAAGGGATAATTAAAAAAAACCTAAAATGTATGCCTTTTTATTGAAGCATTCGATGGTCTTTTTTCTATGTAAACTCAAAATCTTCACAAGGGAATAGGAATAAGCTTTTACTGAAGGATATGTATTTTTACGAAAGGTGAGAGCAGTTTCTTTTAAATGCAATTTTATTAATTGCTAAAAAATATTAGCTCATGTTTTAAAGTGTTTTGCTATCATGATTGAGTAGCCATCATGATATAATTAAGACTTTTGACAGATAGCTAATTAAGAGAACCTTCTGTAAATTGTTGTCCTTCAAATCTATTAGAGCTCAACTTCTGTAATTGGCCATTTACAAGAGAAACATTGAAGATATGTATGTGTAACATATGTATAGAACAGAAGGTGGACAAAGGCTGAGTTGCAACATTTTAATTAATGAATTAGTTATATCTGTGCCAATTAGTTTATGTTCAGCTGTTCATGGAAAAAAAATTCCAAAATTGATAATATAAAAGCTACAGAGAGAAGCTTGTTCAATTTCAAGAAGAACTTCCTGTCTGTAAGACACAACATATACTATTTGAGAAGATTTAATTAGTTGAAATTTGAGGAAGGTTTTAGGTTATCATCTTTAATAATCATAGAAGATAAAGTAAATGCTAAATATGAAAAATCAGTTTTTCTCTCAAAAACTCTGATTATCTTGAAAGTTTATATACAAAAATACAATGGAAGGAAGGAACTTAGGTAATCATTATTACATTACAAATGCCAAATATAAATATAACAAAGAATTGGTCAATGTGTAAGGAGCAAGAAGAAAAACCAAGGAACTGTTCAGCCCATTCATGGGAAAAGATAGCAAGAAGGTGAAGGCAGCAGAGAAAAGGTAGAAGTGCTTAATTCCTTCTTTGCATCTGTCTTGATGCAAAAGGAATGGGACACAGAACAGGAATGCAGGTCAAGATAAACAAAGATTTGGTAAGCAAATACCTATCTGCTTTGGATGAATTCAAAAATCCTGGATCAGATAGTTTACATTCCAGGGTACCAAAGGAGCTGCCTGATGTAATCTCTAATCCACTAGGTAAAATCTTTCAGAGCTCCTGGAGCACTGAGGAACTGCCAAAGGACTGGAAAAGAGCTGATGTAGTTTTATTCTTCAAAAAGTGAGAGCGGGGGAGAAGATCCAGGAAACTACATACCAATCAACTTAACATCAATTCCTGGGAAAATCCTGGAAAAGATAATCAAACAGCAGATTTGTCACCAGCTAAAAATGAACAAGGTGATTACCAGAAGCCAGTGTGGGTTTGTTAAGAATAGGCCATGCCAAACATTGACTTATTTGATAAAGTGACTAAATTAGTGGACCAAGGGAATTCTGTGGTTATAGAATACTTAGACTTCAATAAGGCATTTGATAAAGTAGGCCAAAACCTTTAGGTAAAATAAAACAATGTGGGATAGACAGTACCACACCACATGGATTTGGAGTTGACTGACCAAGTACAGTCAGTGTGTATTCTTCAATGAAATGTATGGAGGGAAGCATGCAATAAGGTACCTCAAGCTTCTGTCTTGGGCCCAGTACTCTTCAACATCTTCATAAATAACCTAGATGAGGGGATTGAAGAGGAGTTCATCAAATTTGTGGATGACACAAAGCTGGGTTGGGGGATTGCTATCTTTTGCTCAGGAAAAATATTCTTGTAGTATTTTGTTTTATCACCCAACAAAGCATCCTGCATGAGCCTCTAATTGTATCATCAAATTTCAGTTTGCTACTATTTTGATGAATGAAACATATGAAAAATGTAGATTAGGATTAAACATAGTTTAAAATATGAATAAGACTCCATCCCACACAGAATCCCAGTTTACTAAAAGCATGAGACAACATAGTTTACTTTGCATTTTAACTGTATCCTAATCCAGTCTTCAGTAACTTTCTATTCAGATACTGAAAGACACTGAAAGATGGCCCACCACCAAGGCAAGGCACGAATTAGAACAATATGATACGGATACAATATGCATTGAAGAATTCTTCCATTGTTGCTTGCAATTTTAGCCCTCTGCTTATTTTCAACTCATTCATTTCCCCAAAAGAAAAATCACTTTGCTGACCTATATTTTTCTATGAAGTTTTTTTTTCCTTTAAGAAAATATCATAGGATTATTTGCTCCCAATACAGTAGTGGCCAAAATTGTGGAACCCTTTTGGAAAAAGTGTATTTTTGAGATTTGATGGCTAATAACACCACTTTTTTTGGAGTTTCAAGATAATCATATTCTACTGCTGGATGGCCTGGGAATAGCCCAGACCTTAACCCAATTGAAAATCTATGGAGCTGATTAAAGAAACTTGTTAGTCAAAAGTGACCCAGCAATAAAACCCAGTTAATAGAAGTGTTGGAAGAAATGTCTATCTGGGTTCAGTTCCAAGTGGGAAAAAAGACACTGGAAACATGGAGACTGCTTGGAAAGATGGTTTAATGATGGGCAGGAATCACATGGCTTGAGTTCCTGAACAGGAGCACATGGCTTGAGTTCCTGAGTAGAAAACAAAAGAAAAACCCCAGAAGCTGGGAGTGCCTTGGTTTTATGCCCTCTGTGGGGTCCAACCTCTGAGTTTCTTGTTCCTGTATAAAAAATGTATCCTGATTGGTTGTCAAACTCTCAGTGGTCTAGGGGTCTTAGCTAACTTTGTAGGTTGTCTCTCAAGCTTGCTTGAGTCTTGCCATGTGGTGAGTTTTTGTTGCTAGATGAGTCCTATTGTGTTGCAGATGATGGCCCATTGACAGAAATGAGTGAGCTTGGCTGGGCCTTAATGGTCCATTAACAAAGGTGTTGGAGGGATGCAGAAAGCTGCTTTGTCTTTAAAACACATTTCTCCATTTCTCATCCAAGGAAATATAATATTCTGCCTTTTTTAATATTTCCTAAAATATTTCATTCTTCTAGGAGAGGGGTGAGTGCTAACTTCCTACAGAAGCAATCATTCAATCTTGGTTTCACATTATAACAGCTGCAGAACTAAAAGACTTGGTTCACTCCATGGGAAGACATTGTAAGGCCATAATTCATGCTACAGGTTATCCAATTAAATATTAACTGATGTGATAATTTTTGTATATCTTGTTTTTTCTATGGTGATAATTTTTGTATATCTCATTTTTACTACATGTTTCACTTTTCTTCTTTATACTGTATCTGCTATTCTAATAGCAAATCCTTCATAAAAATTGCATTACATTCTTGATTAAATTATCTTTCCATTGATATATAATTTTATGGTACTACTTTAAAAAAAGTGATGTTATTAGCTAGCTTTAGATAATTCATTTTTTCCAAAAGGTTTCCAAAATTTTGGCCACTACTGTAGTTCATTGTTCCTTGTCTAGAAATGTCCTTTAACGATGCTAGGTGAGAGATACAAAACATATTCCCTACAGATGCTGCTGGGTAAGTAAAAGTCTTGTCATTATTATTTTTGGAAAGTTGGTCTGACAGGAATCCAGTCATGACCTCTGCCTTTGTTTCAATTGTTTACTAGTTGTAACTCATTGTCCCTTTCTCTACCTCTTGGGGAATATGTTCTTAGAAGAAGACGTGGAATCCAAATTAGAGGCTATCCCATGCTTCATATTCAAATATTGAAAAAAAACCTTTTAAGATATTTCAGAGTTTAGGAAGCTGATTTTCCAGGAAATCTGACAGTTGGTTATTGCTAATGGCTGCCTAGCATTTTCTCATATACTGTATGTATCCAGCCTAATATATTCTTTTAAGTTTCAACTTGATGAGGGGTAACAGCTTGCAAACCAAGATAGATCTAAGCAAAGTTGGCTGTGGTAGATTTGTTGCTTCCTGGCCCAAAACGTTTGAAGTGATTGGGAGTGGGAGGAGTCCAAAGACTTACTGAAGGAAGAAGATAACATCATTAGACATAGCGCCCTTTGCAGATGATTTTCTTGGAAACGTGAGAAAAAGAGAGGCGCACATCTTATTAATCTCAAGAAGTAGAAAAAATATAGGAGTAACAAAACTCATATTTCACCAATACACTATACTACATATATAACAAAGCAATTTTACTAGAGAGGAAGATTTACTTCACTGATAGAGACAGAACTCACCTTGAAATGCCTGTCAGTCCCTTCTAAATCAAGCTGTTGTTGATTGCTTTATTGCTGCTGTTACCTTCACCAAGAGGCAAGAGAATAGGGAAGAAAGAATGCTGCCTAGAATAGAAACTGAAGACATGTGTTGCTTTGTTGGCAGAATCAAAAGGGGGTGGGAATCCCCAAGTGGTGTCTGTTGTATATGTTTTTGATCAAAATCCCGAGAACCTTCACAAGCTCACAGCAGACGTTCCAGGTTGCTTTCCTAGCTCCAACTACAATTGATGGACCCAAATCTTTGCCAATGGCAAGGACTGTGCATTCAGGTTCAATTTAATTGTTACTACAGTAAGGTTATCATGGCTAAATTTCATCCTGTTTTCAGATTATGTCTCAAAATATTTTCACTTTAAAAGGAAATTCTTACAATCAAAAGCATTTCTTCTCATTATGAGCTTTTTGGTGTAAATAATGTCAAAAGACTAGAAAAAATGATTTTTTAAAATTGCTTCAAAATAATTTACATTGTTGAAAAGAGACAAGGTCCTGAACAGTTGGAAATTGATGCACTAATTTCATTGGAAACCAGCAGATTTTATTCACACTTCCAAAATTATGAAAGAATTGAAAAGAAAAATGTTTTGTTTTATAAAAGACTAGTAATAAAAAGATACATATGGGATGGGAGCATTTCAGGCAATTGCATCCAAATGGCCAACCATTGATTGCTACCACTGAATCCAAAGCAATATTTTTAGTTGAAAGCATCAGTTTCTATTTGTGCATATTATACACTGGGATGACTATGATTTAAGATCTGAAAGATCCTGTTAATCCCATACAGGAGATAAATTGGCAGCAGTTATAGAATCCAGGTAGATTCACTTCAGCTTCAATAGAAGAAATTATACATTGTTGGTATTTGACCTCTGTAGGCTGGCACACATATATCAAATTTATTCTTCTAAATGGTGGACAGGTTATCCAAAAAAGTGTCTTTGTTTCATTTGTGGTAAAGTTATACCCTTGGGGTGGTGGAGGAATTTGGATAGGAACCATAACTAAATGAAGAAGTTCTCTTAAATTACAGTATCAAATTATAAGCTTAACAATAAAGATTCTATTTAAATGTAGCAGTTAAAACAATAATTGTACCACTGGAAGAGTTTAGATATTATAACAACCTAGTTGTGGATTAATAAAGCCTCTTCAATTGTCATATTAGAAAAAAATCACATATGCAGGAACCACAAATTTATCAAAGTTTGTTGGATTTCATGAGTTGTCTTAATACAATAAATGGTGTACAATGCACACCATAGTAATAGATGGTGTACCTTATAAGTGATAAATTTTCATATATATAATACCTTAATTTTTATTTACATGATACAGATTGTAGATTTTTTTTTGTATTTTTTATGTTTCTTGTTTATGTAATTTAGAATTAGGTTAATGAAGTTATCTGCTTTGTAAAAGAAACAATAAATAAAAACTACTTTTCCTTATTAAAAATAGCTGAAATTGGTGTTTGAGGTTTTGCCTAAAATATATAATTTATCCTTAACCAACATGCCCCTCTGTCTCTGAAATGAGAAAATTAACCTAATTTTACAAAGGATTTTGAGTTTTAAAGATACCATGAACATCTTTAAAACCGTGAACATGGGACTTCCGGTCTGGAGCTGCGGCGCCACAGTCAGGGAATTAGCGGGCTCTAATGAGCCCATGGAAACCCCAACTGACAAACCGCTGCCTGACCGGTCTTCGGACTGACCCCCATCTTGTAGGGATGGGGGGTGAAGAGGAGTGCCTCGGAGGGCCAAGAAGAACAGGCAAGTTCCTCGAAGGCAAGAGGGAATCCTCAAAGTTGGCGGTGGGGGTAGGCAGCCATGGCGGCTGCCACAAAGCCGCAGCAGACCGGGACACAAGATCGTGCAGGAGGAAGAAGAAAGAACGAGCGTTTCAAAGCCGGGTGAGTGACACCAACCCAGGCAAATAAAGGGATTACTTGGAATATTTTTTTAAAAAATAAGACCCCAACCATAAACAGCGGCTACTGATCCATGGGGCTTGAAGACTTAAAAGAAAGGGAGAAAAATGGAGATCCAAGACAAACTTTGCATTAATTAATTTGGCTTAGAAGAATTTGTTTCTAATAATTTGGAAAATTGGACTTTTTTTTTCTGTTCTCTTTGGAGTGGATTGAAGAAGCATTTTTTGGGGAATTTAAACCTGTGAAAGTTAATGAAGTTAATGAAGATTGACAGCCAGATGGCTACAAAATTGCTATGAAGTCTACAGTGATTAAGCAGGAAAGTGGATTGAAGAGATTTTACTTTCTGCTTGGAAAAGAAATATCCTAAATGGCTTTCTACTTTGGATTATTTTGATTACTTTGGAATTAACATTAGACTAATAAACTTTGGAAATTTCTATTCTGTTCTGGGTGATTTTAAGAAGAAAGATCTTGGACCTTTTCTATAATGGAAACTTACAGACTTAGCAAAAAGAAGGTGTGGCGCACGAACAAAGTCAGGAAATGGAGACATCATGCTTGGAGCAGACATTTATAAGAGCATTGAAGTGATACATAGAACTTTTAATTTGAATAGATGAACTTTGAAGTGGAACATGTGGACAGACAGGAAAAAGAACAAAATAGATTTAAACTAAATGTAACTAAATTGTAATGTAATGCTTAAAAGCCTAAAGGAATAAAAGGGTTTTTTTTTCCTTTTGAATTAAACAGGACGGTTTTTGGAATAATAAAGAAAAAATAATAATAAATGCCAATTAAAATAGGGATTTATATACTAAGTGGTTAAAAATTACTATGAGAAGTGTATACTAATGTGAGATAATTTTAAGAAAACTTATTATTTGTTTTTTTTATTGCAAAAGTTTTACAATTACATTTTCATCCCACTTTTCCCCCCCCAACCCACCCCACCACCCCCACCCTAACCCCCCCAAACCCCCCCTAACCCTCCCCCCCTGATTTCCACAGAATATAATCCCATCAAAATCCCCCCCTTTTTTTTTTATAAAAACTTGAGTCCCTCAAACCCCCTATAATTTTTCCCCCTCTTCATAATTCATACATACATTTCTATTTCTATATAACTTTCAATGAAAAACAATTTGATACTTCCTAACTTGGTATTTTTTTTGCACATAGTCTATCCATTTTTTCCATTCCCATTCATAAGACTCTTGTGAGCGATCTTTTAGGTATACTGAAATCTTCGCCATCTCCGCAAAACTGGCCATCTTGAGAGTCCATTCTTCAATAGTGGGTAAAGTTGCATTTTTCCAATATTTACCTATCAATAATCTCGCTGCTGTTATCATGTACAATATCAACTTAGTTTCATCCAGTGTAAAACCCTTAACTATACCCAATAAAAACAGTTGTGGAGAAAATTGAATTTTTTTCTTCAAAACATTCTGCATAACCCACCATATTTTTATCCAAAAAGCCTTAACTTTCTTACAATTCCACCAAACATGATAATATGTAGCATCTAAACTGTCATATCTCCAACATTTTGGCTGAACATTAGGATACATATAGGATAATTTCTTGGGATCTAAATGCCATCTGTAAAACATTTTATAAAAGTTTTCCCTCAAGTTCTGCGATTGTGTAAATTTAACATTCTGAACCCATATTTTCTCCCATGTTTCCAACATTACTGGTTCTGCAAAATTCTGTGCCCATTTAATCATACAATCTTTAACCAATTCAGTTTCTGAATCCCTTTCTAACAAAACATTATATAACCTTTTAATATGCATTGGACCTTTCTCTTTTATATGTCTAACCAATTCTTCCTCATGCAACATAATACCAGTTTTTTGGTCCTCTTTCCATCTCTGTTGAAGTTGATTATATTGTAACCAGGTTAAGTTAATCCCTTCGTCCAACAGTGTCTCTAATGTCTTTAATTGCCATCTGCCTGCATCTGTAAAAAGAACTTCTTTATATAAAAACCCCCCGAGTGACATTATATTTATAATAAGAAAACTTATTATTTGTTGTAACATGTTTTAACTATATTTTGCAAACAAAGTTAGACTGTTGACTATGATTGATTAACATATTACTGAATGAAACTATGAAATACACAGATGATAGAGATAAATTGTGATCTAATTTAACAAATATAGAAAATGATGATTATTATGAAACATAATGAGAATTAATTTTGATGAATATGCTGAGATATAGAGATTAAATAGATAATTATAACGTAAGAGAAAACTAAAACAATGAGGTGAAGGATACTAACTAGATAAGAGTTAGAGACTCAGAGGAAGTAAGTGGGAAAATAAATAAAATGCTGAAAATTAGCCAAACAATGGCAGGAGAGCTGGAGGAGACTATGCTGGAAATCAGCCAAACAGAAAATGCTGGAAATCAGCCAATAAAATGCTGGAAGTCAGCCAAGCAATAGGAGGAGAGTTGGAGAAAAATATGCTGGAAATCAGCCTAACAATGGAAGGAGTTCTGGAGGAGATTATGCTAGAAATTAGGCAAACAAAATATGCTGGAAATCAGCCAAACAATGGAGGGAGTCTGGGAGAAGCTTATGCTAGAAACTAGTCAAATACAATATGCTGGAAATCAGCCAATAATGTTGGAAGATTGGAAGGACATAATATTGGGAATACTCTCAAAAGAGTTGATAACTTGGAGAAGAATAAACAATGTGTTCTTGTGATAAAACTGTGTAATATGTGGGATATTAAATTGGAAAGTTCAAGATATTTTGATTTGATAAAAAGGGTCAAATAATTAAGATGTTGATAAAATTGTGTTTTAGAAATTTTAACAAAATGGAGTTGTATTGAAATTGAACTTGATAATTTTGGTGATAAAATTGTAAGGTATATAATTAAAATAAGAGACTAGAATATTGTTAATAACTATTTGGATATTGATGAGATATAGATACAGAGATAATGAGCTAAAATTTAATTCGAAGTTAAAACTGTATTGATATATTAGATTTGTTTAGATGAAAGTGTTAGAATTTTATGTTTAATTTTTTTTTTCCGCTGTTATAAATTTTTAAAAGATATAATGGAAAAGTGGAATAGAGTGTGTTAAAAGAATGTAAGCATGTTAACCATCTATGACCGGATTGAAACTCTGTTCTTGAAAGTTATATTTTATGTTTATGTTTGGGAAAAAATAAAAAAATATTTACAAAAAAAAAAAAGATACCATGAACATGAATTTCTCCTCTTTAAAAATCTTTATCCCATTCAGCTCCATCCATTATGGGGATATCTGGAGAACTCTAAAGGTTAAAAAGGAGAGACTAGAAGGTTTAACTGTGGTGGTGCAGTGTTAGAATGCAGTATTGCAGGCTAACTCTGCTCTCATTGCTAGGCATTTGATTCCTTCAATCCTGACTGATTCAAAGTTGACTCAGCCTTCAATCCTTCCGAGGTCAGTAAAATGAAGATACAGATTGTTGGGGGCAATATGCTGACATTGCAAACCATCCAGAGAGTGCTATAAATCACTATTGGGCAGTATATAAACCTGAGTGCTAGTATTAAGTGTTATTAATTCAGTCCACAATTCAGTCCTCAACCCGATGAAATATAACTTTTCAATAAAATGATTTTTAATAAAATGCTGTAATAACACCTATGAGCATGTTGAATTTTCAGTAAATCCTTGAAAATCTTTGAAGAGGTATTATTATGTAGAGATAGTTAATTTAGATTCCAAAAGGGAACCATTTCTGAAAATCAGGAGACAGAAGGCAGAAGGTCAGTGGAAATTTCTGAGATGGCATATGTTCTGAAGAAGCAGATTCTGGCAGTTCCAGCTTCCCTCCCCCATTTTCTTTTTTTGGGAGGGTGGGCAGGAGAGGTTAGCAACATTTCTTACCTCCTCGACTCATCAGAAGTACCTTAGGCCTGAGAATTGATATTTCTAGATGCTATAAAAGAGGAGGTCTGCAATCAATTCCAGAAATGCTTGCTTTCAAACCAAAAGCAGTGATATCCCTGTAGAATTTTATTGAAGATAAATTCTACTGTTTCAGCAAGGAGAAACTTCACTATGATCAGATCACTTTCCTGAGAAATTTTCTGATAGACGGTCTAAACTAATCCAACCAATAAATAATTAAGTTTGTCCTCTTAACTTTAGCATATATTGATTTGTTCCTGTTTATATGGATTTTCAACATATATCCCCATGACGGCGAACCTATGGCATGCATTCCACAGATGGCATGCAGCTCTCTCTGTGGGCATGCGACCGTCACCCCAGTTCAGCTCCTCAGTGCATGCGCGTGCGTCCCCCACCAGTCAGCTGGTCATCGGGTCTCTGCCACGCATGAGCGGGCATGTGTGGTGTGTGTGTGCGCATGCACAGGGTAAGGCATGTGTGGGGGCACATGCACAGGGTGCATGCGGGAGTGCATGCACAGGGGTGGGCCATATCTGCTGGGCTTCATGTGCATTGCATTTGGGGTTTTGGGGACACACATTCACGCACACACGGATGCACTTTGGGCACTTGGTCTGGAAAAGGTTAGCCATCACTGATATATCCTATGGTTACTAACATTCCTCTCCTATATGCCTAGAGTTCTTTATACTCAGGTTTCTGCATTGAAATCAATATGTATAGAGCAAGAATAGCTGCTTGTGATCCTGTTCCTATGGCAATGCTTGTCAATGCAGAATAAATGCCTATGCTTTGAATATGAGTGTGTTTCTATCCCTTTCCCCTACCTTTTGTGGCTATATTAGCATATGAATTAAATTGGATGTATGAATTATAACTCTTGGTATTCC
Source organism: Pituophis catenifer annectens (assembly GCF_029215685.1). Lineage (NCBI taxonomy): Eukaryota > Metazoa > Chordata > Lepidosauria > Squamata > Colubridae > Pituophis > Pituophis catenifer. The sequence continues at coordinate 90,138,203 of NW_027256884.1, forward strand.
CAAATCTCTCTCCCAGGATTAGGGGGTTCACTGAGTTTCCTTTGGGAAACCTCAAATTTGGATCACTTCTGTAGATGTCATGTGGTTTTTAAAATTAGTTCTGTCAGTGTCTTATATATGTATTTCATTGACTAAAATAATCCTGTACTGTTTAGTTGAGTCCAAGGTTTTGTTTTGTTTTTTTGTATATAAAAGATCGACTGAACATATAGTGTAGCATTTGTTTTCCCTAGAGATATTTACAATTGTGTACAAAAAAGCATGTCAAGCATAGTTATTCAGCTGACACAATTCACATGCTTGCATTTGCTTGTGGAACTTTAATTGCTTGCAAGCTGTGAACTATAGTAACTTAGAACCTGAGGGAGAAGAAGAAATCGCATTTTAAGCACTAAGAGCTCGTTCTTTGTTTTTTGCTCTACTTTCATTTTTTACTTGCTTTTTCTCTTACCAATTTTTCCCTATCACCTCTTCCTTCAGCTTCCTAATTCTCTATCAATAATTCATCCAATAAATTATTGTTCATTCAGTTACTGTTCTTTTTTCTTTCTATTCCTTGAAATTTCTGTGTCCCAGGCATGCATGCATTCTAGCTGATAACTCCTTAGGGAAAATATGTTCCATAATTGCTTTGTTTTCCATAAATTGGCTTAAAAGAAAACTCATTAAATGTTACTTGTTCAGTGTTCCATTTGAGGTCATTAGATGCTCAGAATTAGATTAAGTGCACAATTTGGGATTTCTCCTAAATTCTCAAACTCCTGCTTAAAGAGCAGTTGGTATTCATGGTTAAAGAGTCTTTGCAGAACTTTGTGTTGTGCGCTAGTTCCATCCTTTTCTGGATCATGTGTCTCTAAGCTCAGTCACTCAGGCTACGGTCATCTCATTTTTCAACTATTGCAATGTACTCTATATAGGGCTATCCTTGAATAGTATTCAAAAACTACAACAGACACAGAATGCAATCCTGTGAACAATTCTTGGGGTCCCATGTTACAGCACTGTTGCACGAGCTATACTGGTTGCCAATTTGCTTCTGTGTCCAGTTCAAAGTGTTTGTTATTATCTTTAAACTTCTTTATTATTTATTTATTTATTTATTTATTTTTTCATATTTGTATACCGCCCTTCTCCCGAAGGACTCAGGGCGGTGAACAGCCATAATAAATACAAAGACATATAGAAGTTAAAAACTATTAAAAACAGATTAAGTAATTTAGGCTCAAAGATTAAAACATCCAAATTTATCTAAAAGAGATCTAAAACCTGATTTAAAAGCCAATTTAAAAGCCAATTTAAAAGGGAGAGTTAGGCCAGACCAGCCTGTTGGAATAGAAACGTTTTCAGGGCACGGCGGAAGATGCGTAAGTCTTGGATCTTTCGTAACTCCGGGGGAAGCCCGTTCCAGATGGTAGGTGCCCCCACAGAGAAGGCTATCCCCCTGGGGGCCGTCAGTCGACATTGTTTGGCCGACGGCACCCTGAGGAGTCCCTCTCTATGGGAGCGAACTGGTCGGTGAGAGGCTATTGGTGGCAGGAGGCGGTCTCGTAGGTACCCTATTCCTGAGCCATGGAGCGCTCTAAAGATAGTAACCAAAACCTTGAAGCGCACCCGGAAGACTACCGGGAGCCAGTGTAGCTCACACAGGAGGGGGGTCACATGAGAGCGCCACATTGCTCCCATCACCACCCGCGCGGCCGCATTCTGGACCAGTTGGAGCCTCCAGGTGCTTCTCAAGGGGAGCCCCATGTAGAGAGCATTACAATAATCCAGGCGTGAGGTGACAAGGGCGTGAGTGACCGTGCGTAATGAGTCCCGATCCAGAAAGGGACACAACTGGCGAATCAGGCGAACCTGATAAAAAGTCCTCCTGGCCACGGCCGTCATATGCTCTTCTAAAGACAGCCGTGAGTCTAGGAAGATGCCCAAGTTGCGAACCCCATCTGTGGGGGCCAACGACTCGCCCCCAATAGTCAGAGATGGCGCCAACTGACTATATCGGGACGACGGAAACCACAGCCAGTCGGTCTTGGATGGGTTGAATCTGAGTTTGTTCCTCCCCATCCAGATCCGTAGGGCCTCCAGGCACCGGGACATCACCTCGAGGGCATCATTGGGGTGGCCTGGGGTGGAGATGTACAGCTGGGTGTCATCAGCGTACTGATGGTACTTCACCCCAAAACCACGGATGATCTCACCCAGCGGCTTCACATAAATGTTGAATAGAAGGGGCGAGAGGACTGATCCTTGTGGCACCCCACATATAAGGGGCCTCGGGGTCGACCTCTGCCCCCCTGTCAACACAGACTGCGACCGGTCAGAGAGAAAGGAGGAGAACCACTGTAGAACAGTGCCCCCCACCCCCAACCCTTCCAACCGGTGCAGCATGATATCATGATCGATATCATATTTATGGCTGGTGTCCAGGTTATCTGAGTAACAATATCTTCCTGATGGGATTAGTCCATCTGACCTGGCAAAAGGGATATGTTGTGGATGTTATCAGTGAAGGAATTCTGATTGGCGAGGTTCAGGAGAAGAGCCTTTTCTGCCATGACTCCTGCCCACTGGAACATCATGCCCCATGAGGTGAGACCCGCCCCCAACTTTTTGGCCTTCTGAAGAATCTGAAAACCTGGCTCTGCCAATTGACTTGGAGTGCCAATGGAGAATGTTATAAAGGAGGTGGTTATTGGATAAGACCCCACCTCTTCCCCATGTGCATCTTGCTGCCTTCCTTACCTTCTTTGTTAATTTTTAAGTCAATTTTAAAGGTTAATGTTTATTATTTAATATTTTACCAGTTGCTTTTATTTGATTGTAAGCTGCCTGGAGTCACTTCTAAGTGTGATGTGCGGCATATTAAATGTAGGAAGTTAGCACCCACCCCTTTCCTAGAAGAATGAAATATTTTGGGAAATATTAAAAAGGCAGAATATTATGTCTCCCTGGATGAGAAATAGAGAAGCATGTTTTAAAGACAAAGCAGCTCCCACCTTCCTGCCCCCATCCTTTTGTTAATGGGCCAGAGGCAGAAACTCAATCTTTGTCAATGGATCTCATCTGCAAGACAATGGGACCCATCTATAGGACAGAAACTCACCACATGGCACCTGGGAAGATTACATCAGCCAGCAAGGCTAGCTAAGACCCCCACCCCCTGGAAGTCTGAAAATCAATCAGGATACTCTTTCGGGGCCCCAGGAAGTTCAAAGCCAGAGAGAGCATAAAACCTGAAAACTCGCTGTATCTGCCCTTTTTCTGTTCAAGAACTCAAGCCATGTGATCCTTTCCACCATTAAACCATATTTCCAAGCAGTCTCCATGTTTCCAGTGTCTTTTTCCCCACTTGAAGCAGAATCCAGAAGGATATTTCTTCCTACAAAATTGATCTGTCCCCGTACCCACACACACACAAACACAGCCAGCCAAGGGTTAAGGAAACACTTTGGAACGCACCTAGGTCTTATCTCCCACTTGGCAGCGATAGACACACCGTCTGCCAAATGCCTTTATTTTCACAAACAGAAAGATAAGGTACTTAACGTGCAAAAAGTCCAAGCAGAAATAATATTTCTCTCCGCAGTTCCGGACGAGGCTTTAGTGACTATCCAAGGTTTACTTTTGTTCGTCACAAGGATCACTGACCACTACCCTCTATTATATAGTCTCTGGGGTGTGGTCCAGTGACTCAGTTCTAATCCCTAGCACACCTCCTAAACTGCTGCAAACGTTTATCATGCCTTCGGAGGCGTGCGTCCAGGAATGATGTTTCTTCGTCACTCTGATCCGAGCCAGCTGTCTCCCTACTGATCTCCTCTCCCTCGGCTGGCACCTGAGACAATGCCAGAGGGGAGGGGCCTGGAGAGGGAGGCCTGGCTGACTCCTCTTCCTCATGCTCGGAGATTTCTTCCTCTGATGGGACAGGCTCAGAGGGCGGGGCCACAACAAAAATAAACAAACAAACAAGTAAAACAGAGATTCTAACATTCTCTTTTCACTGGAAAAGTTGGGATACAATTAGAGATGTACCTTCCTTAAAAATAACCCCCCAAAAAAGCTAATCAATGATCAGCACAGAAAATATTTTATGTATTATATCGTAGAATGTTTTGTGTATATGCATACCTCTTATTTGTGATTTAATAAAGCGAATATTATTAGTGAAAGAGAGAAAGAGAGATTTGCTATTATATGCCTGAAGTTAAAAGTATTGGGTTATGTTGGAAGAAATATCCTTCTAGGTTCTGCTCCAAGTGGGGAAAAAGACACTGGAGACATGGAGACTGCTTGGAAAGATAGTTTAATGGTGGACAGGATCACATGGCTTGAGTTCCTGAACAGAAAAGGGGCAGATACAGTAAATCCTCGGGTTTTTATGCTCTCTCTGGCTCTGCATTTCTTGGGGCCCCGAAAGAGTATCCTGACTGGTTGTCAGACTCCCAGAGGGTGGGGGTCTTAGCTAGCCTTGCTGGCTGATGGTCACATGTGCTTCCCAGGTCACATGTGGTGAGTTTCTGCTGCTATTGTGTAGAGGGCTAATCCTATCTTTGTTGGATCTTTGGCAATTCCTACTATGGCTCTGCCTGAAGGAGGCAGATCTTTGTTATGTAGAATAGACTGGCCCAGGCCTTAATGGCCCATTGACAAAGGGTGGGGGCAGGAAGATGGGAGCTGCTTCAAAACATGCTTATCCCAGGGAAATATAATATTCTGCCTTTTTCATATTTCCTAAAATATTTCACTCTTCCAGGAAAGGGGTGGGTGCTAACTTCCTACAGTTATTTAGTCCCAAAGACATTGGCTCATGTTCCATCTGACAGACCCTTTAAATAGTCAGTTTGCATGAAAACAAGATAACATTTTTATTATATCCTTAATAGTATATTTACAATTTGAACTGTTTTATATTGGCAAAAATTCAGTGAGAATCCATCCAGCAATTGTTTCTTTATCCACTATAATATAATTTAGGCAATTAGATGTTTATGTCTTTATTAAGAATCCTCAATCCTAAATTTCTTAATGAAGTTTTCAACCTATAATTTTCCCCAGGTGACATTTCTCATATAAATGAATGTTAATCCTCTGAAACCCATGAGAGATATTTAAGCACCTGCAAATAAACACTCATTAGAGCCCATTAGATTAAGGAAGCTTTTTTAAAATGCTATAATGTGTCAAGAAGATGGAAATGGAGTAAAGTGGAATTATCAAGACATAATAGTAAAAGAGATAAAAGACAGAAAATAAAAAAAGAAAGGCAAAGAAGCGAGACTGTGTATGAGACCACATTAGTTTTCTGTTCATGTTCATGAACCAAAGAATAATACAGAATTCTTAAAAATGCTTTCTTTTTCCAAAGGAAAGAAGAAATGGAATTACCATCACTTTTGTCCAGAGCATGTTTCATAACATATTTTTTTGAAAAATATGGTCTTGAGCATCTTTATGAGCTAATAAACATTATTATCTTAAAAATGTAACATTAACATTAATTAACCATTTTTAAAAACTTTTTTCTAATAATAGTAAATTCAATAAAATGTCCTGATTTTAGTGATAATATCAGCACAGGCCTAATGTAAGAAATTATTTGAATAAAATGTTGAGCTAACTCTACTATATACAGTATGTTTGCTAAAATACTGAATGGACAAAAGTTATTTATAGTATTCCTATAGCTTTTGACTACTAGACTTTCTTTTGTTTTACTGTTTATTCTTTTTAAGATTTAAATTAAATCTTTAAATTTAAATTAAATTGTTGCTGAGCATTTTTCTTAGCATCAGCTCCAGATCAAAATATTTGGTTTGAGACTGAAAATTATACTATGATTTCTTTACAATATTGTAGAAAGTCAGTCCTCCCAGAAGAATGAAATATTTTGAGAAATATTAAAAAGGCAGAATATTATATTTTCCTAAATGAGAGATGGAGAAATATGTTTTTTTTTAGAAGTGAAAAGCAACTCCAGTCTCCCTGCCCCAAAGCAGAAACTGAGGAGACAGCTTTTAGAAATGCAGATTTGGTAATCCATTCAAGAAAGGATATTTTGAAACACCCTGAAGCAAAGTCTGAACAAAGGAAGACTGATAGGATTAGCCCCTCCCTCAAGATCCAAAACAAGACAAAGCCATTAAATCACAATAGGAATTGCCCAACACCCTTTCAGAACACAAGCCCCTTCATTGATCACCCCCAGAGCAGTCCAAACTTCAACCAAAATAGCTCAGACAAGCACCTAGGATTTCATTTCCTTTTTTGCCTATAAAGCCATAACCCTTACATGACCCCATAGGAATCTGACAATAGCCAATATAATACATGTTCTTGCACAGTAACAGGAAGCTCAAATACAAAGCCCAAAGAAGGTAAAAACCCCTCCCATTCTCAATTCCTTTTTGTCAGCTGCCCAGAACCACAAGCCCGTGTGGTTCTGCTGCATCAATAAACCATCTTTCTAATCAGCCTCCATGTTTTCAGTGTCCAGTGTATTCCTCCGGAATTGGAACTGAACCAGATGGATTTTTCTTCCCATAATATGATTAACAAATATTTTGTTTATATATAATGCGAAGTCATTGCGACTATTTCAAAATAAAAAGAATGAGCTGCAGGAAAGGTTGTAATGCTCCCAAGTTAAGATGATTGCAGAGAATTAGAGTATTCAGATATTGCTGTCCTTTTTCAGAGAAATGTCTGTTAATGTACCACAGGAAAAAAGTATGCTGTATATATAGGATGATAATAATGATTGTAGCTCATTAGATATTCTAATTATTAATTTCTGAAAACATCTTCAGTGGCAGATCTCTAAAACAATAAGAAAATGGCCACTCTATGACTGTCTAATTCAAGCCTGTTCAGAGCTTTATTACCTACAAAGAACAATGCAGTTTATTTGGTTTTCTAGATGCTCCTTAAATTCATTTATTTTTTGAAATGTTGAAATATATAAAAACATAAAGATTATAAGAAAATATATGAATTCCATACCTTATTCTTCCCTACTTTTTTGCCAACTTGATTACCTCAAACATATTTGGCTGTAACTCCCATCATGAGAAAACAGTTTTGCAGAGTTGAGATATCTGCAATTGTTGTCCAACTATCAGAAAAGGGCCAGATTAAGAAACTCTGTGATAGAATATAACTTAATTAGGGTTTTTTTTTTGTTAATAAGAATAAATTATTATTTCATTTTGTCACCTTAAATTATGCATATAAGGCATAATTAAAAATGCCCATCATACAAATCCTTAATCATTTTTCCTAATATTTGATTTATATTTTTTTTAAAAAAATAATACTTAATAACATAGAATAGTGATCATCACCTCCTCTAGCTCCTTCAGTATGTTCTTTATCATTTCCACTCACTTTTTATTTACGTAGGAGGGCACATATCTAAAAAGCACTGAATTCTGTCTAGTCTTTGTTTGTGTTCTCTCAAGATTTCTGAGGACTATACAAACAACAAAAGAATACTATAAATAAAAATGATAGAGAGTGAAGCTTTGTTTTATATTATGCCAGCTTCCCTTTTAATTTGGTTCTTATTTTTTTTTTAAAAAAAATATATATATATAGTCTGGGGAATAGCAGACCTCAGAAGTAATACCTATAGGCACAATGGTGTGCCTAGACTTCATGCATCCTAATTTGTCCTTAATATTGTGAGGTAGAGTGAGGAAATTTGCCTCTTTTCTCTCTGATTATGTAAAGGAAAAAAGGTATTATTATCTTCCAAAGATCGTATGAAGGTTCCTGGATTCTTAACACTAATCTCAAATTCTTCAGCCTAATTATTAAAAATATGGTTTAACCTGTTGATAAATCAGTTGTTGCCTCATAAGTAGGGCCGGATTTTCCTATAGGCTAACTAGGCTTCAGCCTAGGGCCTCAAGATCAAGAGGGGCCTACACAGTGGTGGGATTCTGGGTGTTCTAGGGGGTTCGGCCGAACCCTTTATTAAATTGCTGGCTCGCCTGCCCCTCGCCTCCCACCCGCACGGCGCCAGCCTACCGTAGCCAGGGGTAGGCAATTGTGGCTCTTTTACAACCTGTGGACTTCAACTTCCAGAATTCCTGAGACAGCTTGGCTGTCTCAGGAATTCTGGGAGTTGAAGGCCACAGGTTGTAAAAGAGCCACAATTGCCCACCCCTTCCCTAGCCTGAGTTCCGCTGCCTGGGATCCACGTGGGCTGCCACGTGGTTCCCCACCGGCTCCAGACGCAAGAGAGCAGGATGGAGAAAGCAGCTTCCATGCCTTCACTCACTCTCACTCTCTGCTCTGTTGGATCGCCGGCCGTTCGCTTACCCCGCCCACTCCCCATCTATTGCTGCCTCCGATGGCTAGCGAGAAAAAAAACTTCAAATTCTTGCCGCGGGGCTTCAAAGGGCCGCCCTAGAGCCAGTGGTGCAGCTGAACCCTTTGTTAAATTGCTGGCTTGTCCCACCCCTCCGCACCACTATTTATTGCCAATCAATAGTGGTGGGTGAGGGGCGGGCGAGCCAGCAATTTAACAAAGGGTTTGGTGTTTTTTTTGTAATTTTATTGGCCCACGGAGCTTCAGCAGAGGCTAATTGACCTCCCGGCTCTCAGCTGATTTGTCTCAGCTGTTTTGCTCAGGGATCTTCTGCTTCCTTGCAAAGAAACAAAACTGAAACTGCTTTGCTGTTGCTGCAAGGTTGGAAAATTAGGCAGGCAGAATTCTTTTCTTTTTCTTCACCAAAAAAGGTAGGTCCAAACAATGGAAAATTTAGGGAAAAAGAGGAGAGTTCAGTATTTTAAAACACAAAAGAAAAAAAGCTCTATTTAACTAGGGAATTGTAATAATTGAGATACTATTAATTGTATATTTCTGAAAGCAGAAATGGTTAAGTTCTGGTTTGGAGGAATATATGGGGGAAATTATTTGGTTTATTATTATTGGTAAATATAATTAATTGATTTGTAAGAAATTGGATTGCATGGAAATAATTGGAATATTCATGTTCATATTGATTAATATACAAAAAAGGTAGTTATATAACTAATTGATTTATATTAAAATGTTGAATTTATATTAAACAACTAATATTACATAATTAATCAATGTGAGGATGGATATAAAAATAGATGACAATGGGAAGGGGTATAATATAGAATAGAAGGGAAAAATTGAATTTGATTAAGATTAGAGATGAGGATGAAGGGTAATATTAGTTTTTTACAAAAATAGATGAGGAATAAATATGGCAAAAAGGAAATATAGAAATTGTAAATTTAATTGAAATGACTAAACACTGTTTAAATTTGTGAACCAGCCAAATACTCTGTTCAAAGAAAATACATTGTATGTTTGTATGTGTGTTTCTAATTATTGTTATTTATTCATATTTGTTCTCTTTTATTCTTTAAAGTTTAACAATTCATTCTTTATCTTAATATCTTTATATTTGTTTGGGGTTGGCTTTCTTCCCTTTCATCTTTTTTATTGTACAGCAATCTTTCTCCTCAAATCTACCACCCCTCTCTTTTCTTTCCTTCTTACTTTCTCTTCCCCCCTCTTCTTCTCCTCCCTACTTCCTCTTCCTTTCTCCTTCTCCTGCTCTTTTCCTACCTCTCTTACCCTCACTCCTACTCTAATTTCCCTTCCCTTCCTTCATCCCTCTCTATTGCTGTATCCTTTTATGCATATGGACTATTCAGAGGGCTGAAAAAGTTATTTCTGACTGGTCCTCGCACTTTTGGCCAGTCCTCGAACTTACGACTGTCCTCACATTTTACGTTTTTGCACTATCTTGTCACCATGGTGAAGAGAAGCAGTTGTGAAATGAGTGACATGGTTGTTAAGAATGCTACAATGAGCATAAATGATGACCAGTCATTAGTGCGAAGACCGGTCAAAAGTGCGAGGACCTGTCAGAAATCACTTTTTTCAGCCCTCTGGGTAGTCCTTTTGTGCATATGGACTACTCAGAGGGCTGAAAAAGTTATTTTTGACTGGTCCTCGCACTTTTGACCAGTCCTCGAACTTACGACTGTCCTCACATTTTACGTTTTTGCCCTATCTTGTCACCATGGTGAAGAGAAGCAGTTGTGAAATGAGTGACATGGTTGTTAAGAAAGCTGCACGGGCATAAATGTGAGGATGGTCATAAGTGTGAGGACCGGTCAAAAGTGCGAGGCCCAGTCAGAAATGACTTTTTTCAGCCCTCTGAGTAGGCCCTATGCACATAGCCACGCCCACCCGATCACATGACGAGCTACCCATGCCTACACAGTGACGTGACCAGCTAGCCACGCCCAGCCAGTCACATGATTGCCAAGCCACACCCCCAACTAAGCCACGCCCACAGAACCTGTTGTTAAAAAAATTGAATCCCACCACTGGTGAAAGGGCCTCATAAGTGGAATAGCCTAGGGCCTCTTTTCATCTAAATCCGGCCCTGCTCATAAGACTTGATAGAGAATAAAATTCTGGTTATTTTAGACAACCCATCTGTCTAATAAAAGGAAACAGCTTTGCTTTGTTCCCAGTACTGTGGTAAATAATTACTGCCATTAGTATCGAAATCCTCAAGAACAGCAAATAACAGACCTGTGAGGATTTCACAGTAATTGTTTTGTGACCTGCTGAAGTGACTTCCAAACCACCTGGGGCCATTGAAACGTGAAAATAGTGATATAGTCTTATAACAAGATTTGACTCCCAGGGACAGAGTTCAGCCCAAAGTGATTCTCAGATGCAAAACAATTGTAGATATATGAACTGCATTTATTTTGCTTTTGACACAGAAGATCTATCAACTAATGTTCTAAAGTGCTACAGAATTAATACATAAACAAACATAGTTATAAAGTGTAACAATATTTACATTAAAGAATAATCCATTAATATGGTAAAATTCAAATTTGTCATGTAGAAACATCTTAAGAAGTGAAACTCTATCCTAATCATTCAATAGCATTTTTTTCTGAGGGATTCAGATTGTGCCATAGCTTTACCTGGAAAAGTTTTACTGGTGTTTTATTTATTTATAATTTATGAAGTAAATACATAAATGTTGAACAATTAGAAAATATACTGTAAAATTTTGATGCATCTGGAAGTTTCAGAAAAGTTACAGCTTCTAATTTATTTCAATTGAGGCTTGAAATAAATTTACTATATTGCTGCTTTGAAGAGAGATGGTATTGGCATGCTTTGTTTTCATCTTCTGAGTCATGACTTAATTTTGGGGGGGGTTTAGTCCAGGGGTGGATTCTACATACCTTTATTACCGATTTACAGCTCTTGTGTGCACTCTTCTATGCAAGTACAGAAACGTCTGTGCATTTTCAGAAGCGTTTTGATGACATCGGGGTCGGTGGGCAGAGCCTCTCACCGGTTTTATTACTGGTTCTATAGAACCAGTGTGAACCGGGGGCAACCCACCACTGTTTTAGTCTCATTTCCTACTTTTCTTCTGTACTTTATAAAGTTGATTATCTCAGAAGGTAACAGCATATTGGTATGTACCCCAAAATAAGGCATCCCCTGATAATAAGCCCAATTGGGCTTTTGAGTACATGGCAATAAGGCCAAGTGTTTATTTCAGGGTTCAAAAAAATATAAAATAGGGTCTTATTTTTGGGCAAATGCGGTATATACCTAACCATGCTTGTGTTGCCTCTACATTCCATTATTTGCTAATTGATTCATAAGAATATGACTGTGTCCTCTTAACTGATAAAATATTGATTTTAACTCTTACTGCAAAAGTACTACCTTATTTTAACAGAAATCCACAATGCCTTATTTCTAGGTATAAGTAACACACTCACTTTAGCCTTGCAAGACAAAATGAGAAGTTAATGCTGTACCAGGTTTTATTAAATCTAATGTATTAACTTCTGTGAATTAATAAATGTTTTTGTTAGCTAAAATTACTGAAAAGCAACTTGACAATTTTAATCTTTTTATCAAATATTGAAACATGGAATATTCTTTGTTATATCAACTTGAATCAAATGGCTTCAAACATAAGAATGCAAGTCCCGTGAGTACAGTAGGAATTCTAGTTTAAAAGACTTTTTTATGGTCATTTTCAGTAAGGACTTCGATCCCCAAATATCTTCTAACTAGTAATTTCTAGTTACTAGTAATTTTCTTGAATAATTAATTCATTTAACTTTTCTTTATTTTTTATATTCTGCAAGAAAAGTGTTCCTTTCCTCCTCCTCCTCCTTGTCGTCCTCCTGGCAGGCTGGAACAATCATTATTCTTAGTCAAATTCTTTTTGTTCATTTTTCATATCAGTTTTACAATTAAATGAATTTAGGAGTGGGATGGTTAATTTTGAATCAATAAACTGCTCTTTGAATCATACTAATGCATGAAAGCTTTTAGCTCTGTACATAAAAGCATAGGGATCTAGTAACTTTCATTGTAATGATTGTGTACAGTCTAATACAAATTGAGTTGTTCCAAGTTCAAGACTTTTTATTTTCATAATGAAGTTGGATTTTGTAGAATTATAGAAGATTGTATGTACAATTCACACAGAGATCTAAATTAGCCTCAATGATAGGATTTTGTCTATTATCCAGCACTTTGCAAACTGTCACGTAGTCACCTAGAAGCTTCCTCCCTAATTGAAAGCAGGCACATCTGCTTTTTTGATGAAAATACATAAAGGGCAGTTATATTGGGCAATTGAGAAGGTTGATAGAGATTGTCAGAGATTGTTTGTTTTGCATTTGTGCTCTGTAGATTGGGCATGATATGTGAGTAGAGTTGGAAGATGAATCTGCAGCCGAGAACCCATCAAGAGGAAGCCATTCAGAAAAAGAGATCAGATGGAAAAGATTTCTGAATGGTAAGGCCAGCCTATGTGGTAAAGTCACATGGAGAGTATGGTCAAAGTGCTGTAATAACAAGAAGGTCAGGAAAGAATTATTTTCAGGTGTCCCCCCCCCAACTCTGTAGGACAAAAGCAAATGAGTACATGAAAGATTTCATGAGGACATCAGTGTCAATCTGAGATGAATGGTACAAGATAGTTAAGCTCTATGGTTACATGTATGACTAAGGTCACACTGAAATAAGCAAAACTTTTTTACTTGAAAAACACTGTATCAATATACATTACTCAAATATATATATAAAAAGAATACATGTGTGTGCTGGGGTGAGAATTTCTTGTCCCCTTTCCCTCTCTCTAACACCTGATAAAGTACCCAACCTGTTCTGATCTGGTTCCCAAACACGACGAGCATGCAATTTTTTAACTGAATGTTCCCTTTATTAGGAATGTCAGCGATCTCAGCAAAGAGTCTCTCTCTCTCTCTCTCTCAGCAGGCTAACGAAGTCTCTAAGCACCTATGGAAAACAAAACTCGCTCCCTTTCCCCCTGAAATGGCTCCAACACACTAGGAGTCTCTCTCCCTCACCACACTCATAACGGACATCCTGGAAGGTGCGCCCATTCTTTTTCCAGCAGTGGAGACACACACACACATGCTCTGAAGGTGCATCCGACTCTCAGTGCCGCAGATTCCAAGAAAGAATTCCTATACAGTTCCAGACAGGATTCAGAAGTTCAGACTATCAGTGGCTGACCGACAGGGAGGCGAATAATTGTCTGCCACATCTATTAATCTCCTCTCCCTGCCTTTTATCCCAGAGCTAGGGTGGGGCTTAGTTAGCAGCAGTGGCTCTTCCACCCCGAGGACCAGCCCATAGAGTTCCATTGCTCTCCTCTCCTCTACCTTCTGTGCAACCGCATGTCAGGCACGGGACACAGCTGTTCCTCCTCTTCCTCATCAGCCACTTCTGAACCTGGGGGCTCTTGACTCTCCATCTGGGGGCTAATGGACAGCCCAGACTATGTCTCTGTCTGTATCTCTGCCAGCTCCATTCCTTCTTCCCCCTTGGAGCTTTCAGATTGCCTTGATACTGGTTCCAACTCCCACTCGGCCTCCTCATCGGATTTGGCTGCTGGAGGGGCCACAACACATCCAGATTCATGTGTTGCAATTCAACTCCAAAGATCCCAAGCCAGTAATGTCAATATAAGTTGAACACATTGTGACCTGAGAATTATGAAATTTATAATCTAACATATCTGAAAGCTTTAGGTTGGAAAAGGCTGACAAAGAATCTTTTCCGTCTCCGTGTCTTCTGAACATTACCATCAAGACAAAGTAGTTTTGCATTGTACACTTTAGCCATTGTGTTACCTCCCTGACAAAATTAGCCCTAATTTTCCTTTCTCTTGGTTTTCTGCTTAATTGTCCAGAAAGCATGTAAACTAAGGTAAGATTTCTACCTTCACTCAAGGATGAATTTTTTTAAAAAAAAATTCTTTGCCCTCCCAGAAATGCTTTTTTATGTATCTTCTCCCATTTTTCTCATTTCTAGACAACAGTATAATATTAGTACTATGTTATGTGCATTACATTATTGCAAAACACTCTCAAGATGCCATTTAAAGGCAGTTTAACTGACTTTCTCTGTTAAAATTAAATAGCTTACAGAGTAACAGTCTCTATCAGAGTCAAGCAGGCCCAAATGTGTGTGGCAATATAAGATTTCCTTCTTAACTTGAAGGTTCAAGTATGCTTCCTTTTATAAGTAACATGTGTATAAGACTGACATTTAAATATATTACATTGTCTCACGCTTGCCAGTTTTTTTTAACCTTTGAAAACTAACATTTCTGCTCAATTGCTTCTGAAAAATATATTAAAACAGATGTTTTTATTTATTTTATTTTATTTTATTTTGAATTTGTATACCGCCCTTCTCCCTGAGGACTCAGGGCGGTGAACAGCCAAGTAAAAACATCAAGTACAAATATTAAAATACAGTTAAAATATACATATATAAATTTGGCCCCATTAATTAAAAACAATAAACAAAACACTTAAAAACACTTAAAAAATTAGGCCAGCCCGGCTTGCTGAAAAAGGAAGGTTTTAAGGGCACGGCGGAAGGCACCGAGGTCTTGGATTCTCCTTATCTCTGGAGGCAATTGATTCCAGAGGGTAGGTGCCCCCACAGAGAAGGCCCTCCCCCTGGGGGTCACCAGCCTGCACTGTTTGGCTGATGGCACCCCGAGGAGGCCCTCTCTGTGGGAGCGCACGGGTCGATGGGAGATTGTCGGTGGCAGCAGGCGGTCTCGAAGATAGCTAGGCCCTATGCCATGGAGCGCTTTAAAGGTGATAACCAACACCTTGAAGCGCACCCGGAAGACCACCGGGAGCCAGTGCAGCTCGCGCAGGAGCGGTGTTACATGGGAGCGCCAGGCTGCTCCCGTCACTACCCGCGCTGCTGCATTCTGGACCAGTTGGAGCCTCCGGGTGCTCCTCAAGGGGAGCCCCATGTAGAGAGCGTTGCAGTAGTCAAGGCGAGAGGTGACGAGGGCATGAGTGACTGTGCACAGGGAATCCCGATCAAGAAAGGGCCGCAACTGGCGGATCAGGCGAACCTGACAAAAGGTCCCCCTGGTTACAGCCGTCAGATGTTCCTCCAAGGACAGCTGCCTATCCAGGAGGACTCCCAGATTGCGAGCCCTCTCTGTGGGGGCCAACGACTCGCCCCCAATAGTCAGTGATGGAGTCAACTGACTATATCGGGATGCCGGGAGCCACAGCCACTCAGTCTTGGAAGGGTTGAGCCTGAGCCTGTTCCTCCCCATCCAGATCCGCACAGCCTCCAGGCACTGGGACATCACTTCAAGGGCATCGTTGGGGTGGCCTGGGGTGGAGATGTACAGCTGGGTGTCATCAGCGTACTGGTGGTATCTCACCCCAAAGCCACGGATGATCTCGCCCAGCGGCTTCACATAAATGTTGAACAGGAGGGGCGAGAGGACCGACCCCTGAGGCACTCCACATATAAGAGGCCTTGAGGTCGACCTCTGCCCACCTGCCAACACGAACTGCGACCGGTCGGAGAGAAAGGAGGAGAACCACCGTAATACGGTGCCCCCCATCCCCAACTCTTCCAGCCGGTGCAGCATGATACCATGGTCGATGGTATCAAAAGCCGCTGAGAGGTCTAACAGGACCAGAACAGAGGAACAACCCCTGTCCCGAGCCCTCCAGAGATCATCAACCAACGCGACCAATGCCGTTTCCGTGCTGTGTCCAGGCCTGAAACCCGACTGGAACGGATCTAGATAGGATGTTTCCTCCAAGAATTGTGGAA
The DNA here is from genome assembly GCF_029215685.1 of Pituophis catenifer annectens. Lineage (NCBI taxonomy): Eukaryota > Metazoa > Chordata > Lepidosauria > Squamata > Colubridae > Pituophis > Pituophis catenifer. The sequence continues at coordinate 90,154,386 of NW_027256884.1, forward strand.
ACTGTCGCGCGACCACACTCTCAACAACCTTCGCCAGGAAGCGAAGGTTGGAGACAGGACGATAGTTGGCCAATATTGCCGGATCCAGGGACGGCTTCTTGAGGAGAGGCCTCACCACCGCTTCTTTCAAGGCGGCGGGGAAGTGACCCTCACTCAACGAAGCGTTGATAACACCCTGGAGCCAGCCTCGTGTAACCTCCCGGGAGGCCAGTACCAACCAGGAGGGACACGGGTCCAGTAAACATGTGGCCGCACTAAGTCTCCCCAAAATCCTGTCCACATCATCCGGAGTCACAGCATCAAACTCCTCCCAGGTAACATTCTCAAGACTATTCCTCGTCACCCTGCCCTGATCTACCCAGTCAGAGTCCAAATCCCCCCGGATCTGAGCGATTTTGTCATACAGGTATTGTCCGAAATCCTCCGCCCTGCCTTCCAAGGGATCCTCCCGCGCTCCCGGATGGAGCAGGGAGCGGGTTACCCTGAACAGGGCGGCCGGACGATTCCCTGATGACGCAATAGAGGCGGAAAAGTAGTTAAACTTTGCCGTCTTTATCGCCACTAGGTAGGTCTTAATATGCGACCTTACCAGTGTTCGGTCAGATTCAGCGAGACTGGCCCTCCAACCACTCTCTAGGCGTCTTTTCCGGCGTTTCATCTCCCTCAGCTCCTCGGTGAACCAAGGAGCCACGAGGGATCGACACCGGGTCAGAGGCCGCAAAGGCACGACTCGATCCAAGGCCCCACCAGCCGCCCGATCCCAGGCAGCTACCAGGTCCTCGGCCGAGTCGTGTGCCAGATCTTCAGGAATTGGCCCAAGCTCCGTCTGGAACCTATCAGGATCCATCAGGCGCCTGGGGCGGATCCATCTAATTGGGTCCGCCTCCCTGCGGCGGGGTGTAGCGGTTCGAAGGTCCAGACGAAGGAGTGAGTGATCTGACCATGACAAGGGTTTCATGTCTATATCCCCTATAATAAGACCACTCAACCACTGGCCAGAGACAAAAATCAGGTCCAGTGTGTGTCCCCCCCTGTGAGTGGGGCCATGAACTAACTGGGTCAGGTCCATGGCCGTCATGGAAGCCATGAACTCCCGAGCCATCTCTGACGTTTCACCAACGGACGGCAGATTGAAATCACCCATGACCATAAGCCTGGGTGTATCAACTGCCACCGTGGCTATCACGTCGAGTAGCTCGGGCAGGGCCGTTGCCACGCGGCAGGGAGCCAGGTACGTAAGCAACAAGCCCATCTGAACCCCATGACCCCATCTCACAAAGAGGGACTCACACCCGGCAATCTGTGGCACAGTGGTCTCCCTCGGACCCAGACCTTCGTTAATAATAACCGCCACCCCCCCCGCCCCTCCCCTGGGCCCTCGGCTGATGGAATGCTCTGAAGCCTGGTGGACACATCTCAACCAGAGGGACCCCTCCCTCCGGGCCCAACCAGGTCTCCGTAATACCCGCCAGGTCCGCTCCCTCCTCTTGAATAAGATCGTAAATGAGGGGGCCCTTATTTACCACGGACCTGGCGTTGCACAGCATCAGCCGGAGACCCAGGTCCTGAGTATCTGAGCCACCTAGTATCCGAGGGGAGCCTTGAGGACCGGGGCGTGCAATCGCTCTCAAGTATGTTCAGTTAAAATATTTAATTTAATTCTAGACTGATTGCTTGGAGATTCAACTGAATTGATCACCAATATAACCAATAGTTAGGAATTTGAAATTCTCTGTTCAAAGCAGGTAGTATCAGCAATATATCTGTATATGAAGAGAGTGGAGAAAAGTGTAGAGTTCAGCAAAATTAAGTTTGTTCTTATTCTCCAGCTATCCAAGGCTTTCTGCACAATTTTAAGTCCTGATGTTCCAATATTATAACGGCAGCCAGAAGTTGCGGGAGAAGAAGGCTTTCAATCTTTTTGTTATTTTTAATTGAAATGGAATTGGTAATAATAAATGCTTTTTTCTCATGATTATTTCTAGTGCGCATACTTCATTGTATGCATTGTATGCAATCATGTATGTAATACAGGGGTGGGTTCTAAATTTTTTTACTACCAGTCTGTGGGCATGGCTTATTTTGTGGGCGAGGCTTGATGGTCATGTGACAATTATTTAGGATTTAGCAGAGTTACTGGTCTACCAGGCTTTTAACTGCTTGCAGAGCTGTACCAATCTACCCATTTATTTTTGCAGGCACTGATCTACTCATGTATTTTGGCAGGCACTGGTCTACTTGTGTATTTTTGCAGGCACTGGTCTACCCATTTATTTTGGCAGGCACTGATCTACTCATGTATTTTTGCAGGCACTGGTCTACTCACATATTTTGGCAGGCACTGGTCTATTCGTGTATTTTTGCAGGCACTGGTCTACCCATTTATTTTGGCAGGCACTGATCTACTCATGTATTTTTGCAGGCACTGATCTACTCATGTATTTTTGAAGGCACTGGTCTACTCATTTGTTTTCTTTTAACACTGATCAGCTGTAGGGCGGCTCTTTGAAGCCCCGCGGCAAGAGTTTGAACAGTTTTTTTTTCCTCTAGCTATCACAGGGGGGCAGAACCGGTTTGGTGATGTCATATCGTCACTGCTACCGGCTCAGGGGAACTGGGCCGAACCGGGAGGAACCCACCACTGATGTAGCAGGATAGGTAGAAGATTGATATTGAATCAGTTGAAATCTGAAAGGAAATGTTTCTCTTTATACAAGGGAGGCAGGAAGGGAAGGTACCATAATGTGTTCATTAATCAATAACATGTAAAGCTACAGTCTTCCTTGAGTTAGTCTCATAGTTTTACAAGCAAATGCTATCCAGATCTTGACACTATAAAGTCACATCTACAAAGATAGGGTAGTGAAGGAAAATTAGAGGGAGGGAGAGGAAGAAGACCAATATTCCTAGGAATACAGAAGTGTCAAAAAAGGAGGAAACAAAATCACCACATATTTTCACACCAAACAAGGGGACTTTTGTAAAAAAACAAAAAAACACTAAGGTTCTAGAATTTTGTATCATTTTAGTCAATATTTACATAAATCATAAAGGGGCATAAATCATTATTATATAAACAACTAATAAATGATCAGGTTCTAGAAATTTTAATAAGTTTCAGGATAGAAAAAATGTGAATTCTGGGCATTTTATGCTAATGGTTCCTTTGATTTTGTGATCGCAATAAAAGAAATGAAGTATTCTCTTGTCTTATTTTTATTACTTCTGTAACTCTTTTTGCTTCTAATATATTCATCCATCTTCTTTCTTTCCAAATGTACTTACAAAAATTGAATATTTGTATAATGCTAATTAACCATAGTATTAGTGCTAGGAGAATGATATCTGGGGGTACTCTATGTCTTGTGGTCCCACAGAACCCTTCAATATTTCCATTATTTTTGGGAGTTACTCATTCAAGTTCCTGTGAAATGTTCCATATTATCAAGTGCTTTTAGTAAAGATGAATGCATTGTTGTTGAACAAAGTTGCCAAGAAGCCTCAAAGAATTCTACTATGCTCTGGTGCTGTAACTATAACTCCCTTTTGGAGTCACTAAATATAAGTCAACATATGTCCTAATTGCTCGAGAAAACAGGGATGGAAGAAATGCACATTAATTTAAAAAGTCTATTGTATCCATTTAAAAAAAAACATTTTCATTCCTGTTGACCCCGAAATATTGAGAATTGTCATGAACCAATCAGCACCCCACCATCCAGGGTACTTCTGATAGACAAAAGTTGCAGAAAGAAAGAAAAAATATGTACCTTGCTGTTCTTTCCTGTGGCATTTCAGTTTTAATACCTACTATTTACATTTCCCTGTCCGCCTATAAATAAAAATCTGCATAATTGATATGAGGTGAAAAGCTCTGGACGTCATTCTTGTGCATGTAAATTCCTATTAAAGTTATGATAGTGTCATAATAGTATCGGTTTTTTTTTTTCAATAGATGGAACTGCAGAAAAAGAGTCTGATGCACATGGGGATATTAAAACAGGCAGGGTGTTTTGTTTTTGTTTTAGTACTGATTGTGAAACTGACAAGAAGAGTGGATCTGTTGCTAATGTTGGCTCTGAAATCTACTAGAAAGTACTAGAAATCTTCTGATGAAGTTGGTAGTGCAGTCAAACAGGCATTAGAGCTCTCTGCAGTTTCATTTTATTGATAATTCTTTAATTACTGCTCTCTAAACCAGAAATGTATTATCTTCTGTCCTCTTAACTGAGAGTATATCTATTGATTGCTTGGATAGCATCCAAGAGAGTTTCATGTCCATCCCTCCCACATCCCTGTATCCATAAGTCACTACTATAAAGAAAGACTATGTCTGTTGTAGTTCAGACAAAGGAAGATATAAACATTTTAAAACTATCAATAAATAGTAGGTTTTCCTGACTGAAAATGGAAAATATTCCCTAGAAAATTATGAAAAGTCTCTTAAAATAAGTATAGTTGGTGTAATAATCAGTCTAATAAAACCTTTCAAGACAAAGGTATATATTTAATCTAGCTGGTTACCCGTGCTTCACTAGTTATGACCATTTTTCACACTTATGACCATTGCAGCATCCCCATGGTCTTGACAGACTCTCATTGTCATCATCACCAACAAAGTATAACTGGAGAAATGAAGGCTGCTGCTGAGGCCCTGCCATGATACTCCCTATCCTGTGGTAGACCTGCCCCTGCATTTTGAATGTTGGCATAAAATTTCCGTCCTTCACCTCTCTGGCTCCAAAAGACTTCATTTTGAAGCATCCGTTGTACTTCCGGACAGCAGAAAGACAGTCTTTTCCCTTTAACTGGTGTTACAGTAGAAGGAACAGATTCATCTGAACTGAGGAAGTCAGTGTAAGAAGTGAATTGGGGCTGGGACACTATGTAGGAGAAATTTGGTTCACAATCCGTTGGCTCAGTGGTGGTCGGTGATTGAAACACATAAGGGAATATCTCTCCCGCTGCCTTGAGTCCAGAAGCAGTTCCATAGGTGGAAGGTGTAGACATTTTGTGAGGTACCGACATTTAGTACTGTAAGGAAGCCCAGACCGTCCCTGACTGAAGGAGTGGAATGTCTGCCAGTTTGAACTGAGGTAACAGAATGTGAGGAAAGTGGCAGTTGGAACTTTTCAGGTGGGGAGGGGGAGTAGAACATCTAACTCTTTAGCATCAGAACGTGTTAATATGCTATATATGAACATATACTGTATATGAAATATGAATATGAATACACTGTATATGACATACTAATGATCTGATAGTCATTTCAAAAAATCCTTTCTTAGCGAGCACCTAGAAGCCAAGAGGAACATACATGCCAAATTTCATGTTTGTAGGCTTTACAGTTCTGGAGATAAGCTGTTTTAATAGAAGCAAAATATGTGCTTTGCCAAAATTTATCATGTATTCATGGACAGGTCTGATGAATTCCAGCCTTTCCTTTCTTACAACTTAGAATGTTAGGTTGTGATGAATGAAACCTTTAAAAAAGTCTGATCTGTTCACATCATTGAATGAAAAAAGTATTGTGGATTTTTAATATTATATATATATTGTAGGTAATCCCTAACATGTATTTGTAGGTAATCCCTAACATATGTATTTAATATATATTGTAGGTAATCCCTAACATATTACCACAATTGAGCCCAAAATTTATGTTGCTAAGCAAAACATTTTTTAAGTGAATTTTGCCTCATTTTATGACTTTCATGCCACAGTTGTTAGGTGAATCATTGCAGTTGTTAGTAATGTTGTTAAGTGAATCTGGCTTCCCCATTGACTTCACTTGTCAGAAGGTCACAAAAAGAGATCACATGGCCCCTGGACACAGCAGCTGTCATAAATATGAGCCAGCTGCCAAGCAACTGGATTGTGACCAAGGGGATGCTGTAATGGTCGTAAGTGTGAAAAATGGTCATAATTCACTTTTTTCAGTGCTGTTGTAGCTTTGAATGGTCACTAAGTGAACTGTTATAACTTGAGGGCTGCCTGTATTGTGTTCTTCCCATTTTATATTAAAGAGGTAGAATGAAAATTTGGTTCATGAGAGGAATGTTCAGCTTCAACTATTTTTGTTCTAGATTCTAAATAACATCTAGAATCTCCATACTCTCCAAAGGTTTTTTTTAAAGCAAAAACAAAACTTTACATTTCAGCAAAATTCAATTTCTTTCAACGTTTTGCTCTGGTTACATCAACTTCAGGATGCCAAGTTATATCTTTAGTTTCTAATGAAGCCTGTCTTTGTTTTGTATTAATCTGGATAGAAGCAAAATATGATAATTGCAATTAACTTCTTTTCTTACTTCTTCTCTGCCTCCCTCTGCCTCCTTTGTCCTTTCTCTTTTCACATTGATTAAAATTATATATTTTATAGGTAATTAGAAAAAACGTACTTTATAATTTTTTATGTCTACAGATTCACATCATAACAGAAGGGACCTTGCAGGTCTTTTCGTCTAACCCCCTGCTCTTGCAAGAGATCCTATATCATTCAGGACAAATGGTTGTCCAATCTCTTCTTAAAACCTCCAGTGATGGAGCACCCACAACTTCTGGTGGCAAGTTGTTCCACTGGTTAATTATTGTCACTGTCAGAAAAATCTTCGTAGTTCTAGATTGTTTCTATCATGTCACCCTATTCCTTCTTTTCATTAGACATACCCAATTCCTGCAACTGTTCTTTATATGTTTTAGCTTCCAGTTTCCTAATCATCTTGTTGCTCTTCTCTGCACTCTTTCTAGAGTTTCAATATATATATATTTATATTGTGTGACCAAGACAAGTGTGGTTTTACTAAAACATTATAAGGCAATATTAACACTTCATGTGATCTTGATTCTATGGTTTATGAAGATGTTGAAGAGCACTAGGCCTAAGACAGAACCTTCAGGTATCCCACTGCATACTTTGTTCCATGTAGATGTACTTCCATTAAAGACTACACACTGAGTGTGGTTTCTCATCCAGTTTCAAACCAACTGGTAGTTATACTGTCTGTCTCACACTTTTCTATGTTACTGTTAGATATAAATGCCTAAAACGCCCTGCCCCTGGTATAGCAGGGGTTAACATCCACCCACCGGACCCTTCCCTTGACCGCTCCTTACCTTAGCTCCGCCTCCCAGGTATAAAAGGTACAGTCCAGGGGTCCCAAGTTCACTCCAGACGATGACCTGTAACAGAAACATGATATAAATAAAGATACTTTGAATCAAGCATACCTCGTGTTGGAATCATTGGGTTAGATCCTTGGAAACCTGTAACAGTTACAAAGAAGTAGGTTGTGGTCTACTTGGCCAAAAGCCTTACTGAAGTCCAAGTATATTATATCCATAATATTTCGTTGGTCCACTAATTTAGTTATTTTGTCAAAGAATGCAATAAGATTTGTTTGGCATTATTAGTTTTTGACAAATCCATGTTGGCTTCTGTTTATAATTTTGCTTGTTTTTAGGTGTTCTCAGAACTGTTGCTTGATTATCTTTTCCAGGATCTTCCCAGGTATTAATGTCAGGTTGATTAGTGTGTAGTTTCCTGGATTCCTTTGTTCCCCACCCACCCCCACCCCCTTTCTTTTTTGAAGATGGGAACAACATTAGCTATCTTCCAGTTCACATCAGCTTTTAGTATTTATCAAGGCAGTATAAAGATCATAAAGCCCTGAGATAAAAGTCTATATCCAACTTACAGTGTACTGTATTAAGGTTCCTCCTCTTTTTTATCACTAAATCTGAATGAATGTGGCAAATCTAGACTGCTGATTCTTTGCACTCAGTGTTTATTTTAGAAAGACTGGCAAGTGCCTCTCACCTTATACTGTCAATCATCCTTTCAGAAAGATAGCAAGATGTTGACTTTTTACCCTCAGTGACTTTTACAATTATTATTTGTTTGTCACTTATTTTATTGTCAGCTATCCATTTCTGCTAAGGAGTAAGGGCATTGCTCCAAAAGTAATTGTAAGAGAACCACTCAACCTGTCCAACAAAACAAGAATGCCCTAAAAGTTCACACAACACAGAGTAAATTCTGAAGAAAAGATCATTCTGATAATGTGAAGGGTACACAGCACAGGTAGAAAAATACACCTTGACCCAGCAAGAAGCAATATTAAAATAAAATCACTCTGGAGTTAAATCACAGCAAGATCATTTACAATGCATTTGGGATAGCTTTTCCTGAAGAAATCATCAGATGTGTGAGCTATAGCTCACAAATGGCATAAATTACTTACTGCTCTATAAAAATAGGTGCAGTATAATTAGCAATTGAAAGCTAAATATTTTTCTTCTTTTTATTAAAACTAAACTTCTGAGAGGTCCTTGGTGCTCCACTAGCTTGCTTGTTTTCTTCTTCAAGAAAATAAGCAAGCTCAGAGAGCACCAAAGATCCCTCATGTAAACTCTGAGCTATAAATATTCTCCTTTATTTATAACTAAATTTCTATTTGATAAGAAAATCAACCAATTACACAGTATGTGGTTGGTTGATCTGTAATCATTTTAAGTTGCCGAAGCTTTATCAAGGGTTTGGTGCTTGAATCAGTTTGTATTGACCTGTCACAGGATTGCAGAACTGGTTCTTTGTACATTCCACATACATCCACTCTGCACTGGGATGAATTTGGAATGGTTTTTTGCAATCAGTTTTTCAAGTCACTATTAATCTCTTGCCAAGCACTATTATGAGAAAAACTGAATGTGGAACTGAATGGCAGTATATAATGCACTCGCTTAGCTGGTAGGAAGTTAGCACATGCTGTCTAAAAGCATTGCTCCCTAGGCACATACTGTAAACTTTAGTGAATAAAGTTCACTAAATAAACCTCAATAAATAAACATAAGCTTTTGGGTGGGTTTTCCCCCCCCCCCCCCTAACTAAACTGAGTGCATTCGTGATCTGGATATAGGGAGATACAGGCAATTTGCTGGATGTGAAACTAAAGTGGGAAATTACCCAAAGCTCTTGCCTCCAGCATCATGCTGTCGGAAACTAAGTTACCAGAATCTGTTATATAAGAGCAGTCAAAATTAGAGATTTATCTTCCAGCATTCTCACGAAAACAGTAGAAAAATTGATTGGAAGTAATTTTTTAAAATTTCTTCAGTGGAGAAGGGGGGGAATCAATTACTCCACTGAAAAGACCCAATGATAGAGGTTTTCTTCCCACAGTATTTAAACATGGAAGACTAACAAGTGTGTAGGCCTTTGCAAACAAGATCCAAAGAGATAAACAAATGACCAGAGTCAGAATTTAGGGAGAAGAATAAAAAGGTGAAATGCTATCCAGATGACAAAGTATTAACAATTAATGCAACCACAAGGCTCCATATAGCAGTTGATGCAAATGATTAAAGACATTTTCTTTTTGGATATAAAATTAATGAAAATAAAACTAAGACAATAATAATTGTCTTAGTCTGATGAAGACTACTTTGTCATAAAACGACTACTTATGAGATGACAACAACAACAAAATTAAGAGAAATATCTAGTACACCACTTGATAGGATGCATTATAGATGTATTTCAAAATAGTTACAATAAATTGAAGAAATAGAGAAAATACCTTCAAAGGTGGAATGGTTTAAAACTTTCCTGATTAAGATTTACTGGAATAACAAAAATGAATATGCTACCCAACATGAATTTTCCATTCTAAATGACATTAACATCAATTTAAGATACATGTCTGCAGAAGTGGCAAAAAACAAATCACAGATTTATATGGAGTACTTTTTTGTCAAGAGTAGGATTCAAAGTTGTACAAATTCAAAATAAAGAGAAGGATCATAGCACTCCTCAATCTGACACTGTATTATAGAGCAACTTGCCTATTGTGAATAACCAAATAGATAGATTCCTCAAATATCAGAAATAGAAGAAATTGGCCAAATTATTTTTATTTCAAGAGTAGCTTCAATGTAGGGATATTAATGACTTCATCCCATGAATTCTGTTTCAGGTGCTTCCACCACATTTATGTAGGATTAAGGTCAGGATTTTGACTTGGTCATTCTATCTAAAACATTTACTTTCTTCTGCTTTAACCATACATTGGTTAGATTTGTGTGTTTTGGGGCAGTTTTGCTGTAAGACCCACTTTCTCTTGTACTTCAATTCACAGATACTTTGACATTTTCCTGTAGAATTGCTGCTGCATTTCAGAATTCATGCTTCCAATAATAATGGTAAGTCATCTTGGTCCAGAAGCAGCAAAGCAGGTCCAAACCATGATACTACAACAACCATGTTTTACAGAATGCAATCTTTGCTATTTGCCAAACATAACATTATTCATTCAAGCCAAAAAATTATATTTTTGTCTATCTGTCCACAAATCTGTCCACACTTTTTCCAATAGCCTTCTGCTTATCCATGTGGCCTTTTGCAAAGGTCATATAAGTCTCCATATAAATCTGTTCTTTTTTGAAAGTAATGACTTTTCCCCTGCAACCCTGCCATGCACAACGACACTATTATTCAGTGTTATCCTGATGATGGGCTCATGAATGTGACATTTACCAATGCAGGAGAGACCTTTGGTCCTGTGACATTACCCTGGGCTTCTTTGAAACCTCCTGGTGTATTATACAACTTTCTCTTGCTATATTACTGATTGGTTGATTACTCCTGCAAAGAATAACAGTAGTATGGAATTACTTCCACAATCTTCCTGGCTGAGTCCACACTCTTTGGAAATAATTTTGTAACCATTTCCATCCTGATGAGCATCAAAATTATTTTTTGGAGGTCTTCAGAAATTTCCTTTGTTCAACCCATGATTTCTTCATACCGGTGCTATGAAGAACAGGCTTTGATAGTGAATACTCAGAATTAGCAAAGGCAGGACATCTCACACTAAATTGATTAAAACACCTAACTTTAATTTCCTGACCAAATAAACTGAAAATCTTAGAGTTTTACATATTTTTGTCATATACAAATACTATATTTATCTTTGGATCATTTTCCTCAATTAATAATGTTTTTGACTCAGTTGTATAGTTGAGATCTCTTTCTCGAATTTTAGAATTTAGAATATGGAGAACAGATCATGTTTTAAGTCATATTTATACATAAATATTGAAACTTCAAAAGGATTACAAACTTTTAAACATCATTGTATAATAAAAAAAATTACACATGCATACATAACAATTACAGAAAACATTACAAGCACAACAGGAGCTCCTCAATGAAGGAAGGAATCTATCATGGTTAATGCATCTGCAAATAAGCAGAAAAATAAAAAGTAATCTCAAAAAATCAAGAAGGGACACTGAGAAACATGACAAAATTTGAAATGTTTATACAGTGTCAAGATCTTCTATTAGGAGTAGTTATATATTGTAATTGAAATGTCATATGGAGATGGGACAAATTAAAAACTGCATGATAAAACAGATGTAAAATTTGAGAGAAATAATCACAGTGGATTAATGAGAAGAGTTATGGGAAAAGATAAAGGGAAACATGCTACTACAAAGTTTGTTTTTTTCTTTCTATGCATTTAAAAACTCTGTATTTAGTAACTATTCTTTTATTCCATCTTATTCTTCTTACTTTCTTGTGCATTCTATTATTTTACCAAACCCCAGCCTTCCCAAAAAAGAAGAGGTAATTTAAAGTAAAGGCAAGGCATTCAGACATTTCCTTGGTTGCTTAACAATTAGGTATGTATAAAAATACCTCTCTGCCCATTAGAATTTATTTTTAAAAAACTCTTTTCTTTCAATGTTTTTTTAAATTAATTCTCTTTCACTAACAATATGGGGACTGCCTTATCTTTTCAGGTACTTAGGCCTCTTCTGTAGGGAAGGTTCTGTACCTCTTCCATTACTTGGAGTAGAATGTTAATATCGGCGTTGGATTTTTAAAAAGTGATCCATCTTTGCAATCCTTTCTTCTTCTTCTTTTCTTGTGTTCTATAGAATATGCTGCAATCTTTGCAGGCCATTATGATATGCTATTGACAAGCATGGTCTAGAACAGTCTGGAAAACAGACAATAATGATTACTAATCATCTAGCCGTTGGTCAAAGACATAAGGCCTACCTTTATTAGAAATGTATTGTTACATTAGTTGTTAGAGGATTCACTAAATCATTGATGTGTAAATAGTCCATATGTAAGAAAGCATGAATGCATTTTATTAGCCTGCTAGACCTAATTAGCCTGCAAGGTCTTATTATCCTGTCAGTCCTAAATGCAAAATCAAAAACAATAAAGATCTGATGTCATAAAATAGACTAATTACTAAAATCATAGAACCATTACCAGGTTAATCATTTATAACATTTTCAAGCATCACCTAACCATCACTGTGATTCCATAAAATGTTGTCTTCATTACTTATATATTGCCACAGCAATGACTGTACAACTTGCTAAATTTATGGATGATCTCTGGTGAGAGAAGGATGTGGGTAGTGCATCCATCTTTTCTCTCCTTGACCTCTCAGTGGCTGTCAATACCACAAACCATGCTACCTTTTTGGGCCAGCTGCATGGTTTGGAGCTGAGTGATGCAGAATTGTACTCGTTCAGTTTCTTTCTCCAAGGCTGATCCCAATCAGTGTTGATAGGGAATGAGAGGTCTTGCCTACAGCCACTCCTTTGTGAGATACCACAGGGCTTGGTACTCCCTCCACTCCCTTTTAATGTTTGCATGAAATTTTTGTGCTGCAGCCCTGACCCAATGGAAAAGCTCTACCACTGGAAATCTGTAGAGATTCTCAGTCATCCAGGTCATGATTATCCCAAAGGTGCTTTTTCAGGAGGCAACTGGACTTTCTTTCTTTCTTTCTTTCTTTCTTTCTTTCTTTCTTTCTTTCTTTCTTTCTTTCTTTCTTTCTTTTTTGTAAATATTTTTTATTTTTTCCAAATGTAAACAGAAAACTTAACTTTCAAGAGCAAAAATCTCGATCCGGTCATAGATGGTTACCACGCTTACATTCCTTTCACAAGCTCAATTCACAATTTCCATTACATCTTTTATAAGTAAACAAAAAAGAAAAGAAGATAAAAAAGAAATTCAAAACTTTAAAAAAACCAATTTTAACTCAAATTTAACATTTTCATCTATATAAATCCATTATATCTATCCAAAATTAATTTCAAATTCATTTTTACTAATTTTTACATCTGCATAACAATTCTAAACATATCTTCTTTACCTTATATCTTATACAAGTCATATCAAAATAATTTTTACAATATTCTAACCTCTTGTTAAGTGTTTACCTTACAATTTTATCACCATTTATTCTTAATTTCAATTCAATACTACTCCATTTTTATTATATTTTATAAAACAACATTTTGTCTAATTTTAATCCTTTGACTCTTATCCTCCTATCAGTTTTTTTTCTCCCAGTTTACATATTACACAGATTTCTCACAGACATATTTTATTTACTCAAATTTCTAATATATTATCCACTATATCTCCCTCTAATATTTAACTATCTTCCAGCTTATTCTATTTGATTAATTCTCAGCTTGATCCCCTCCAAAACACCAACTATTTAATTAATTTCAGAATAGTTCCTCAATCTCTTCCAACTCTCTTCCTATTTGTTTGGCTGTTTCCAGCATTTTGTGGGCTGATTTCCAGCATAGTCTCCTCCTTAACTCCCTCCATTGTTTGGCTGATTTCCAGCATAGTCTCCTCAAACTCTCCTCCTATTTGTTTGGCTGTTTCCAGCATTTTATGGGCTGATTTCCAGCATAGTCTCCTCCAACTCTCCTCCTATTTGTTTGGCTGTTTCCAGCATTTTATGGGCTGATTTCCAGCATAATCTCCTCCTTAACTCCCTCCATTGTTTGACTGATTTCAGCATAAACTTCTCTAATCTCCTTCCATTGTTTGGCTGGTGTCCAGCATAATTCCCTCCAGCACTCCTCTTATTTGTTTAGCTGATTTCCAGCACTTCTAATTAATTTCCAACATATTTCCACCGAGTCTCAAACTCTTATCTAGTTGGTATCCATCCCACACATTTTAACTGTAATATAATTATCTGTTTTATATCATTTTTCCATCCTACTCTTTCAATTTAAATCCCAGTATATTTCATAATAGTCATCATTTCCAACATGTATTACCTTAATTCAAGACTAATCACTAGCATCTGTGTATCTTGTATTTTGTTCAATCAATCCTTATTCATCAGTTTAAGATTTGTTTGCAAATTAAAGTTAAAATATATTACATCAAACAGTACATTTTCTTAAAATTTTCCTGCCTCAAAATATATTCTTCTTTATTATTTTTATTCCCTTGATATCATCCACTATTTTAATAACCACCTCTTATTTTCTATTTTTATTATTTCACAACCCTTCCTGTTTTTATCCAAAAATCATGTATACCTAGGCTTTTAAACTTTATTATATATACATAGGCTTTTAAACTTTACATTTCAGTTAGACACATTTAAATTTATCCACTTTAATTCTTCCTTTTCTTCCTTTTCCTCTCTATCCAAAGTGCTCTATTTCAAGGTTCATCAGTTCAAAGTAAAGAATTTCTATATGTCCCTTTAAAACTTTTAAAATGTCTGTTCCAAGCGTAGTGCATCAGCTTCCTGTCTTTATTAACTACGCCACACCTAGCTTTTATTTACAGTTTTGTCAGTCTCCATTGTTAAAATCCAAAATGTTCTTTCTTTCTTCTTTCTTCTTTCTTAAAATCATCTGGGACAGAGTAGGAATCTCCAAAATCCTTATATCCAATATTAATTTCAAGTAATCCAAGGTAAAAAGCCAATTAACATGTTTCTTTTCCACCCAGAAAGGGAAATCTCTCCAATCCACTTCCCTGCTTAGTCACTGCAGACTCCATGGCTATTTTGTAGCCATCCATCTGTCTATCTTCATTAGCTTCATTAGCTTCATTTTCTTTTAGAGGCATTAATTCTCAGGAATATCCATTTCTCCTATCCACTCCAGTTAAAGGCACAGTCAAATTTCAGAAATTTATTAATGCCAAATCATCCAATTTAAGTTTACTGCAACAAAATTCAATTCGGGTCTTTTACCCATTTTATTTTTCTTTTCAATCTTTAAGCCCCACAGTCCAGCAGCCGCTTTTAAATTTGGGGTCTTATTTTCCAATAATTCCAAATAGGTACGTTATATTGCCTGGGTTGGTGTCACTCACCCGGCTTCTTGATCTTTGCTCTTTCTTCATCTTCTTCCTCCAGCACAATCCTTGTTCCTGGTTGCCGCAGTTTCAGGGCAGCCGCCATGGCTGCCGTTCCGCTGCCGCCGACGTAAGGAGAAGCCTCCGGCCTCGAGGAACCTGCCCGTTCCTCTCGGCCGCCCAAGGCGCTCCTTCTTGTCCCTCTGTTCCTACAAGACAGGGGTGGTCCACAGACCTATCGGCGGCAGCTTAACAGAGGGGATTTGGCAGGGCTCAGCAGAGCTCGCCATTTCCCCGCCTGTTTCCCCTCAGCGCCAGCCGGAAGTCCTGCAACTGGACTTTCTTGTTTTTTCTTCAGGATGCAGATTACCAGCTATCTGCAAGGAATATAAATCCTTCCATTCCCCACTATCCTGTCAGAGCTGAAGAAGCTTCTTGAATGGGAAGTGAAACATCTTCAAAAGAAAAAAAACAAGAAAGTCCAGTTGCCTCCTGAAAAAGCACCTTTGGGTTTACCAATGGAAGTAATAACTGTGCCCACCCTTTTGGCCTTCCTGGAGGGCATTAAAAGTTTGCCAGTTGGCTTGGGGGCCCAAGGGGGATACTCATCGCTGGAAGCGGTTGACAAGGAAAGAAGACCTTATTCCTGTACTGTCCATCTTAGTTCCTGTTGTGTTTTTTTGTTTTTGGCATAGTTTTAAAATTTTTAATTTTAATTTCAAACTTTTAACTCTTTCTATTTTCCTTTTATGTCTGTAAGCAACCCAGACCATAATTACCTTATTGGGGAGGTGGGTGGCATATACATTTATTAAATTAAATCATAAAAAAGGCCTTGTAAATAAGTAGTCTAGAAAAGGTATAGTATTATCCTTGCAAAAAGGAAGGGAGGGAGGGAAGGAAGGAAGGAAGGAAGGAAGGAAGGAAGGAAGGAAGGAAGGAAGGAAGGAAGGAAGGAAGGAAGGAAGGAGGGAGGGTGGATTCACATTTGGACTTGCTTAGTCTATACTTTATGGATTTAGCTAGATATTTTCATTAGTACTATTAAATATTTATACATTATTTCAATTTGAAATATTTTCACAATTTGACTTTATTCTTCTCCTGATTCAAAAATAGTTAATGAAATGGCCCAACCTAATTTGTTTAATCATTTCACTAAACAGCAGTTATTAGTGGATAGCTTTTTAGGACTTTTATTCAATAGTCATAATTAAGGAAATATGAAAGGTCAAACTAACAAAAAACACCTATTGTATACCCCTACTTCTAATTCCAACTTGCCACACTTCTGTTCTAGTAACAAGGAGCTTGAATAAAGCTAAAGATCATCATTATAATTTAAAAAAAACCCCAGTGCTACAGCATTTCTTTTGATTTTGCTCAAAACCCTCTGTCTATGAAGAATACAAATCTTACAATGTATTCCATTGTTGAACAATTTGTTCCATCAGGAACTTCTTCATAGCATTTACACTAATTCTACCTTCTTATCTGTAATTTGAAGTACTGTATATGTAATATAATTCAGTAATTCAGATTAACTCATGGGGCAGTTTTTACATAACGTTCTCTCTTTTATATCACAACATTCAAATATAACAATGAATTTGCAAATTATCTCCCCTGAGGAAAATGGAACTTTTATAGTGACTTTTCCTTCATTGTTTTTGTTTCTGTTTGTGTTTTTGTTTTTGTTTGTTTTCTGCTGTTATTGCAGTGGTTACTGTGTTACCCCTGTATGAAGATGTATTATATTTTAGCCTATTTTAAAAGCTATTTCAACATATAATAGAATGAGCCCTCAAAATAAAGACATAGGTCACACTTAATAAAAGAGAAATTACTGAAGCATGGTAAAGAAATATCAGTATACAGTATATATGAATAGTAGATCTAGATTGCAAAACAAACAAACAAACAAACAAACCAGCAATTAAATTGTAGCAAGTCGTCTGTATGTTCTTGCTGGGCCCAGGCAATGGTTAATTTCTCTTTCAGACAAGTGGTAGTCCTGCCACCTCAGAATGACTGCAGAATAGGACAACTCACCCCGGCCGACTCATCCTGGTTAACTCACCACAAGACAATTCAATGTGGAATAACTCAAGAAAGGGACAAATGAATTGCAGCGGGCCTTGCCTTCCTTTAAGTTTCAACCTTCTCAAGTTAAAAGTCTTTGATGTTGTGGTGAGCTGCAATTCTACTTGTCCCTCAATTGAGTTATCCTGCATTGAATTGTCCTGAGGTAAGTTGTCCCATGGCAAATTGGCTGAGGCGAATTGGCCGTGGTAAGTTAGCCACAGCAAGCTGTCCCATTCCACAGTCATTTGTGCTCTTGTGACCTCCAATTTGGATTACTACAATATGCTGTAGATGTAACTGTCCTTGAATAATATTTAGAAGCTATAGCCAGTTCAGAATGATGTGGCATTGGTTAATAGTACCAGTTATTTTGTGTATTATATTATCATAGACACCTAAGCTGGACACTTCAGCCTAAACTGCTTGTTTCATATTTTGCTCTGACCTGTTTCTTAAATCAGCTTCAGAAATTACAGTTCAGATTTTAGTGGGCTATGAATGATACCATACTTTTTTAGTACAAACTATTGTATAGTCACTAAAATATCAAATTATTGTTCATTTGTTGTTTTTTCCTTCCCATCCATACAGAAAAGGCAACCTTGCTGTCTGGATCCTGTATTACAGTGTCTGCTTTCTCCTTGTAAGGATTTTTTTTTCCTTTTCATCTCCATGCCTTTCCTTTGTTTTCCCAGATGTTTACACAGTTGAATACTTCCCTCACCACTACACTTTCCACAGTATCTATGGAGAGTAAGGAATATGACCTTCAATGAGATATGTAGGAACTGTTACCTGAGTAAAAAGGGATGAAACTTTTTTTTAAAGTACAGATCAGCAAAATAACATTTGGAAACAGTTCAGGCGGATGCCTCCTTAAATTATAAGAGGAAGAGGAGATGTACTGCACAGTCAGACCTACAAAATTCTATTATCCTAGCTAATCTCAAAGAATAGTATTAGCCTTTCTGGATTTATTAATCTGCCCTATCTAGTGGTGCTGACGTTTCTTTTCTCCCATCCCACCCAGGGGTGAAATGCTCCCGGTTCGGACCGGCTCGGGCGAGTAGGTAGTGATGGCAGTGGGCAGTTCAGAGAACCGGTAGCAGAAATCCCTGCCCCTGCCCCCCATGCCCAGCTGAGCCCCGCGATCATCAGAGCCTTTTTTCCTTTTAAATGGCTCTGACCAGCCAAGCTCCGACATCCCAGCTGAGTTGTCTGCTAATCAGGCAACTCAGCTTGGATTGCCAGAGCCATGTAAAAGAAAAAAAAGTTTCTTTTTTCTCTCCCCCACCCTCTCCCAGCCTCCAGCTTGCTTACCTTAGCTGCTGATCGCATGACGATCACAATCCATGCATCAGCAAGCAACTGAATCTCCCTGCCTGCAATCAAGTTCATCGGTGAGCAGCTCTTTCTGACTGACTGCCTTCCTGCCTAGACTTGTGGACTTCAACTCCCAGCAAAGCTGGCTGAGGAATTCTAGGAGTTGAAGTCCACAAGTCTTAAAGTTGCCAAGGTTGGAGACCCCTGTTCTATTGGGTAAGTTTTTTTCCCCTTTGGGAGCTTTAAAAAAAATAGTTAATTGGGTTTTTTTAAAGTTGTTCTTTTTTTAGACCTAGCCATTTAAAGTTTAGGAAGTTTTAAATTTAGCTGCTTTTATATAAAAACAAAAATAAAATAAAACAAAATAATATTTGTGCAGCTTTCTGAGATTTAGTGTGTTTCTGTAATATTTCACTCTAACTACACAAACACACAAAATCTCACAAAGCTCTATGTGGAATTTTGTATGTGTAAAGTGTGAAAGTTAGTTTTTTGGGCTTTTTGTGGCTGTGTGAGGTTCCTGCTTGTTGCAGGGGCCATTTTGTGTCTAGCACAGCTGCTTTTACATTGTGGGTGAGCCAGTTGTGTTTTGTTGTGTTTTGTAGGGTAAAAAAGGGCAAAGAAGTGACATTGACTTGGCCACACCCACCCAATCACCTTACTACCAAGCCCCGCCCACTAATTAAGCCATGCCCACAGAACCCGTAGCAAAAAATTTTAGATTTCACCCCTGATCCCACCTCAGAGTATCATCATTGATGCTGCAATAATCAAAGCAATGAAGAACAGGTTCTTCTTTTGTTCCCAGGTTTTATGGAAATTTTGATATGAGGAAGAATCAGTATTTCAGTTTCATAGAAATAAAGTGACAATCTCCCTATATTGCAACTTAAAATATATATTTTAAAAATGAGTTGAAAGAAAGGGAAGCTTTGTCATGCTGTGGGAAGTGGGTGGGGGTGGGAAACCAAAGGGAGCATGCTTCATCCAGAAGCATTATGGGAAAAACCACAAAAACTCTCCAGGGAGAAATGCAAGCAGTGGTGGGAAACTCCGCCCGGATGCTTCTGCGCACACCCATGAGTGAACCAGTAGCATCGGGTTTTGAAACCTGTCCCTGGATGCAAGGGTTGAATGGACCAGGAGTTTCTAAGATTGAAGACAGTTTTCTGATATAATAGGTTATTGTGAAATCAGCCCCAGATTATTTTAAAACATATTGCTCATCAGCAGGGAACATAGAACCTCAGGAGGCAAGCTAGATAGAAAAGAAGGTATTGCAGCCAGTCAAAGCTGGGATGCTACTAGAATATGACAAAGCTCTAAAGGACTTAAGACAGATCAAGTCAATGAGCAGCTTTGAATAACAGCTAAGAAACCTTGACACAGGACATATTTGCTGGGAATAGGCAGAGAATGAAATAATCTGTCCCTCACTTAGGAAGTGTGAGTGGTGAGTACTGCTATGGATCTGTCTTCTATCAGAAAGGAGATTTGGTTCACTTCAGTGGTGGGTTCCTCCCAGTTCCGCCCGGTTCCGCCGAGCCGGTAGCGGTGATGATATGATGTCACCGAACCGGTTCTCTTTGTTCGGGAGCTGCCCTCCACTGCATTATTCTTACCTTTTATTTGGCCCCACCCCCAATCTATTCGCTGCCTCCCGAGGCCCAGCTGATCAGCTAGAAGGAAAAAAACCTCTTTAAACTCTTGCAGCAGGGCTTCAAAGGGCTGCCCTACAGCTGATCAGTGTTAAAAGGCAGTATGATGGTAGACCGGTACCTCCAAAAACAAATGAGTAGACCGGTGCCTTCAAAAACAAATGAGTAGACCAGTGCCTGGTAGACCAGTGCCTCCAAAAACAAATGGGTACAGCTCTGCAAGCAGTTAAAAGCCTGGTAGACCAGTACCTCTGCTAAATCCTAAAGAATTGTCACATGACCATCAAACCACACCCACAAAATAAGCCACACCGACAGAACCAGTAGTAAAAAATTTTAGAATCCATCCCTGGTTCACTTGGCATTATTTGAGGTTAATATTTTAATTCTTGTGCATGGCATACAAACCAGACCATCCATTCTGCTAAGTCATCTCAAATAAATTCAGAAATTAGAAAATTTCCCATTTAGTCTCCCAGAAAGCAGATTTACTGCTTTAACCACCCAGGAAAATCACCTGCACATTTTTGTCTGTGCTTAGCGCCAGTATTTGCAATGGAAATGACTCCCAAGTGAATTGAAATGACAGCCTAAACAGTAGTCTCTGTGGCAATAGCAGACATAGCTAAACCCACTTAAATCAATCAGCTTACGGCAATCTGTGTCTGGGATCAGACATTCTGCTTTGGAACCATAACCAGCAAATGTTCTGATGCTGAACACTACTTTTTAGCAAAAGGACAAAAGAAAATGATGGGGGGGGGAGAATCTCCTTTCTCCTGTCTCTCCCTTGTTCTCTTCTCACTCCCACACATTTATTGAATAAGGGGTTGTTTTCTCCTCACTGGTCTGCCCAAGAGATTCATACAACTCTTAACATCCTCCTCCTCCTCCTCCTGAATCACATATTCCTTTCTTCTACGCATCATTCTGCATTCCTTTCCTTTCCTTTTTTTACTTTATGTAGCACTATGTTCTGCTGTAGGAAAATAGTAGAGAAAGTACTCCTACTCTCTTAACTTGTTTTTTTTTTAAGAAAAAAAAACCCCGCATTTCCCAAACATTCCATGTTATCTTCAGCTATCCTTTATTAGTAACCATGACTATCCCATTCCTAATGGTGTCCTATGATGTAACCCAGCCCGTGAAAACTTCTATCCTTCCACTGAAAGCACACAGTCCCACTTCTCACGTCCATATATTGTAACCCCTCCCTTGATGTTTTTTCTAGGACCGCTGGTTACACTCTCAAGTTTTCTTTAAAGAAAAGAAAATTCTAACACAAACATAAAAAAGAACTAAAAGAAGCTTCCAAGAAAATATTTCTCAATTTCCCATTTTTCAGTCTCCCAATTGAAACAGACTTAGACAGGCTCAACTACAGTTTCAAGTGGGAATCTGTAAGCATCCTAGACCAAGTTCCATCCAGAAATGCTAGGGAATTGCTGGAAGTCTGGCATTTAGACAAATCACCTATTAAAAGAACTGTAGAAATAAACCATATTTATACACCATTCAAATGAGACAATAAAAAGCTAAGGAAATAAAAAAGACCAGAACATGTCCTGTTTAACACCAATACTCAAACAACCAGGGATTTACACCAGGCAAACAATCAAGTGAAAAACAATATCCTAAACAAGGAACTACCAATGAGAAAACCACACCCACACCAAAACTGCAAGGGCAAGCTACTGTATATAATACACAGCAATCCCCACACTTACTCACATGATGATGTTACCGAGTTGGGTGACATTTATTACCGAGTTGGGTAATAAAACATCTGCAAGCAAAAAATCAATCTCAATGACTCCACAGTTCAACTTTGAGTTACATGTATCTCTTGCATTAGAACTTCTAATCAAAGCATAAGATGAAACAATGTGTCCTATTGTCTCAATGTTCTGGTTAATATCGAAGTGTAATGATCAGAGCATGGTCAAAAATCTGTCCCTCTGAAATTCTGTTTTGAGGCTAAACAGAAGGAACTACTTGATATCTAGAAGAAGGAAAAACTCAAGAAAATCTGTTCTGGATAGAACATAAATGTGATTCTGTAGACATATTTGAAGCAGAATTCAAAATGAATAGAAAATTAGTAACAGTGGTCGATCCCTCCCTGCAGATATATACTAATTCATATGAGAGTTTTTGCTTAAAACACAGGGCAAGTGAAATAGTTTCCATTCTTCCTCCACACTTATCAAGATTAGTATTTGCCTTAATGTTCATGGTATATACATTGAAAAACTTATTGTTCAGTAAATATGAAATTCAAGTCATTTATAATTGGGATCTTGGATGTTTCCAAAGTAAGTTTTCCCTTCCTTCTTTTCTTGGATCATCAATAGACAAAAGTGATGGGAAACACAATCATAGAATAGGAAAGGCAAAGAAAGATGGATGACACCAGTCAGGACCCATGGTAAGCATGATGCAGACCGGGTCCTCACAATGGCCAAAACCAAAGAGTTATGCTATTAAGCCTTTTGAAGCCAGCTTGATTTCTAGTTTATGCACATGTCTCAAACAGCATTAGGCAGCAGTATATAAATTTAGAACAACCTAGAATATCTGTAGAAGAGATATTAGAACAGCCTGCAAGTTTTAGACACTCTCAGGGTTTCTCTGTGATATTTAGAAATTAGACAAGCCACTTAAAATCCTCTAACATTGAAGAAGGAGAAAGGAGGGAAATGTACATCTCCCATTCACAATTTATACTTTTAACATGGAAGAAAATATTAACAAACAAAATAAACAAGAAATAACCATTAAAACACAAGAAAACAGGTACCAACCATACAAACTAGCCTCATTTTGCAAATATTGCAGCTGTCATATTACTTTACCTTTGCAATGCATAATAAAATTAATAAAAGCCCTATAAAATTTAAAGGGACAGATTGAGAGGGTTACCACACCTAGGCCTACATACAGGGCTGGTCCAACATATGTTGAAACCTGAAATGAATGCTATAACTCACATTCATTCTTTATCCTCTTTTACCTCATCTGATGGCAATGGCTCTGAAAGATATAGTGTGAATGTAGGACAAATATTTCACTCTGCTGCCCATCTGTACCATTTTGCTGCTGATATAACTGCAGCTTTTTGTAGTGTTGGTCTTAAGAACACTTGTGAAAATAGGCATGGGAGATGATTGTAAACAAGTCTAGCACAAAACCAGGAAAAACTTCAGAGAGGCAAGAGTGACTTATATTTGAACCAGAAATGAGAAGCAAGAAAAGGTGATGAATATAATAGATTGTGAGTAATGTCTTCTGAAAGTTCTATCACAGGTACCTATTACGGCTGTCTTTCAAAAAGACAGAAAAAAAATAGATAGAAATTGACAAAAAGATAGTTAGCCTCCTAACAGGTGCCTCAAAGAGATCAGAAAATCTAAATTCTGGATTGAGATCAAATCCACTAGAAATTTAAATATCTGAAGCATAACCTCAGTTTTTAACAAACAAAATAATAACAATTAAGTGAAGCAGTCTTGGTTAAATAAATACATGCTTCTAATAGCTGTGACTAAGTAGATACTTCAATCTCTTTCCCTCCCTCTTTCTTCCTCAAAATCTATTTGTAGACAGTGTAGAACTCAGTGTAAAAACTCTTAAAATACCAAGGAAAAACAGCTGCTTTCTTCAATTAGAGCAATAGGAATCATCCATCTAAAATCTTAGGTGTAAAGGAACATTTAATTTTGAACAGGAAGTTAATCTTTGGGTTGCATTTGTGAATTTGCTAAAAGAAGACTGAATACAAACTTTCTCAATGGATACCCAAGATTTTTTTTTTTTTGCTGCTACTGGTGGAATAAATAAAAACACCATTGATGTTCAGCTGTTAATATAAAATCAAAAGGCTCAGTAGCATACCTTCCCATCCCTGGTGATAAATATATACAAAATGGAATTTGACAGAGTAATAAACAGGGCATTAGAAAATAAAGAAATTTATTATTTTGTTTTGGACTGCCTGAAACATTTATAAGACAACGACGTTATGCATGCAAGTCTGCCAGTTTGGATGCAGACAAAAAGAATCCATTAGCAAACTGATGAAGATTAAATTGTAGAGAGAAAACAAGGTACTTTCAATAGCTTCATTTGCACAAACACAGGTGTCCGGGTACACACACCTATAACATACACACCTATATGAAAGTACTGTTTTGTGGAGATTATTTGGGAAATATGTGACTGGTGTTTTGTATATGCTGCTGTGGTTAGTATAGTATAGTATAATGATTAACTAAAGAAAATATAACTTCCCAGTCTCCTCTGTTTTAATAAGGATGGGCCACCTCTTGCCCATAGTCTTTGCAGTTTCTGAAGCTATAACGCTGAAACCAAAATGCCAGCTTCTTGCAGTGTAGCCTTTGCCTTAAAAGCTCAAAATCTCCACAGTTAAAATAAGGGTAAATAAAAACATCCCTACAATTTTGGTGATATCTCACTTCATCAGACGATCTCGTGGGAAAAATGTGTGAAATATGTTAATACTGTTCCAAGTAATCTATATATTACTTTCACAGAAGTTATATTTTTCAGAACGTTGGCTTTGGATTGTGTGTTAACAGATTATAATATAGATTTGATTACAGTGGGACATGACATTTTATTAAATCGGTGACACTAAATGGTTGTAGTTAGTAATGCACATTTATTATCTGCTATCTGGCATGGTTCATTTTGAGGAATCTTGAAAGGTAAGGGGAAAAGTTGCCTTTGCTGTCATAAAAGTGCTCTATGGAACAATGAATTACTTAGGTGTCTATCAAATTTAATCAAGCAATGGTTTAAATAGCCAGCAGATGGCAGTGCCAGTGCCTATTTTGGCTTTCCTATTAAACAATAAAAGCAGCACAAGTGCTGGCTGCATTGCTGTGCCAGAGTCATCTCAGCTGCTTTTGCTGTTACACTTCACTTCACTTCAGAGGCTGTTTACAGAGGTGCCCCTCCTTGCAGCTTGGACTATCACACACTTTTCTTTAGGGAATTCCAAGCCTGGTGCTTACTGGAGATGCCACTGTGAGGATCATTTCATTGGTCTGGAATGAGTCGACAGAGCTTGGAGGTGAGACATGCATGCTACTCAGTGGGACACTGTTGAGCCCACAACTGCATGATTTTGCTTTCCACTTACCCAAACAATACCTATCTTCTTGTAATGCTGTAGCAGAGGGAAGTTCCAGAATGTCTGTTAAGGAATTCATGAAGCTTCTATCAGTAATCAGAGAAATAGCTAGGCTACTGAAATACTGGATGACCAGTTGCAATATAGCATTTTCTATATTATATTACAATTTTCTATTTTTAATTGTGGTGCAGAATTGAGAACTGCTTTAAGTGATGCTCTGCTTGTGTTGTGGAATGATGACATAATAAAGGATACCAGCCAAAACTCTCTTTCCTATGAAATTACTAAGTGGTATGGAAGTCTTGCCTTATGTCCCTCCCCTTCAGGTGGGAATACCAAACTGAATCAGGAAAAGAGGCTCTACAATGACTGTGGGAGTCTAGCTGGACTCTGTGGGAAGCAGGTGGAAGGATGTAGACCATGAATGACCACTATTTTTTAATCCTTCATTCTTCAGATGTGGTTTTTAGTTTCCCCAGCTTTGAATTCTGCTTATTTTATAGCTCAGCCGTAAAGGATGAATTCAAGGAGATATATTGCCAAGCAGGTGTCTGTTTTGACCTGCAGTACCAGAGGGTCTTTTTGCTTTACTTTGAGAAACAGTGATGTGTTTTGCTATGTGGTAGTCCAGACATCAACAGTTGTTTTTCTATCAATGTTCCTGTCAGCAAAGCCCACTGGCATTCATTAATTCCAGGTATGTCAAGCTTTAAAAAGGGTCTGTGCAGCTTCCTTCCAAAAGAGCTACCACTTCTGTTTTTAATACCTGAACTCCTACTGATTCCTTCCCTTTCATTCTCTCTCTCTCTCATTCACTTACTCACTCACTCGTATTACATTGGAGAGAGAACGGTGGCAGTTTATTTGTCAGGGTTGAGCTGGAATTTACCAATCTTAGGTTTTTTGGATTGTGATAAAGAAAAACTTATTCCATCCTAGCTATTTCTTTCAGTTCTCAGTGTTTTGTAATCTTTTGCAACCTGTACTTTGTATTCACTTTGATGAGGAATTTCAGTATATCTCTTGTGCAGACATACTGTTTACAAAGCTGTGATAATAAGCACTCTTTTTATATGATCTCTGCCTGGTTTTTGAAAGAATGAGCATTTCATTCTATTTTTTTTTTGTTTGTTTGGGTTTTATTACAAGGTGATAATATTACATTAAAAGGGAAATTAATAATTTGTACAAAAGATCATCTTAACTACTTTCAACTTACTAACAGATGTTTTTAAAATGTAGTTTTGTTTTTAAAAAAGGCTATCAACCATTATATATTAAACTTATTTTTAGTGTATTTTTTGATGTCCAATAATTCTGAAATCCAATAATTTAAAAGGAGTTTAGGAATTTTTTTTGAAAACTGTTAAATCTCTCCTAAGATTTATATTAAATAGTTTTGAATATCTTGAGGCTGGATATTTTACATTCAGGATAGTATTTTAGTTCAAAGTATTATGGCAAAATTTTTTCACACGTTGTTCTGAAATAATGTGAAAATTATCATGTATATCATGATTACAAATGCAAAATATATCATTGTGTATGCACATCGGGGTATGATGTCTGTATTTATCTCTCTGTTTTGTAGTGATGGTGGTAAAGCTGTTAACTCAGTTCAAATACCATTAGCCATAGAAGTTTACTGGATAATGTTGAGGCAATCATCCTGTTGTCCCAGGAACTGTAGACCAATGAATAAAAAACATGAGGGTGGAGATAAGAACAATTTTTTTCTTTGCAAAATAGGCACTGGTGTTCCTCAAAGCAGGTGCAACTCTCTCTCCCTCCCCCCCCCCATCAAATCACAACAGTTATACCTAAAATCTCAAGCAAGGATCCTATGGTCTTAGAGGTTATCAAAACAAGCAGATGTCTCCCTAACAAGCATGTCTTATCAGTAAAACAAACATTTCTCAGATCTGATATATATCATGTAGGCAGCAAAATCCAAACTTAAATCAAAGCAAATTTAAATGAAAACAAAGTTAAATCTATCTGGTCTGTTATTTTTCAACCCTGCTTGTTATGATCGCCTGACCCAGCTTTAGCCCTCCCAGCCAGTCAAAGCAGAGTTACCTGCTTTACTCTGATGCCAGAGTAACATCGTAGCTTTATGACTTTTATTTATCATTTGAGCTGGATAAATGGTTGGTAGAGTAACTTCTTGTGCTTATTACTGTGCAAGCATGTCTAAAACAGTGTGGAGGGCCACCAAAAATTTTAAAATGGGTGAAAAGTACAAAATGGCTAAAATCTGGCTCATAATTCTCTCAGTTTAGTCTATCACACAGGGTTGTTATTGAAGGAATAAAATTAAGGAAAATGGTATTAAGAATGTAATTCTCTGTAACTGATTTGGAATTATATATAAATATGTATAGGAGAGCCAGTTTGGTCTAATGGTTAAAGCATCTGGCTAGAAACCAGGAGACTGTGTTTTCTAGTCTTGCCTTAGGAATGAAAAGCCAGCGCCATAATTTTGAGCCAGTCACTCGGACATCAAGCTCAGGCAACAAGCCGGTCAGTTCCTGTTGCAACAAACAGATCATCATTTGGTTGATTCCCCAAAAGAGGAGATCCTGCACATCCAGTGGTGGGATTCAAATAATTAAACAACTGGTTCTCTGCCCTAATGATTTCTTCCAACAACCAGCTCACCAAACTGCTCAGGAAGTTAACAACCGGTTCTCTCGAAGTGGTGCGAACTGGCTGAATCCCACCACTTCTGCACATCCCAGAAAATGCTAGGAAGAAAAAAAAAAAAAAGTTGAACATCACTACTCATCAAACTGAGGATATCTAATATTTTTCTCTGGATCAATAAGTATAATCAAGATATATCCTTTAGGATAATTAAATACGAAAGCTTTACTCGGGTATCCAAAAAAAGGTCTAGCTTTGTTCACATCTAATATAATTGCTGGTCTGCGAGGAAAAGAAGTTGGATAAAAGGTAATTGGGGTGTAAGCTGAAGTAAGGGCAGACTGCTCTTATCCATGTACCTCTTTTGATATTAAATGAGAAGAAAAATCCTGCTTTGAATGCTTGAAGGGAAATGTTTTGAAAGACAGAGCAATATAAAAATGACATTTAAAAGCTGTATGTCCACATCTTCTTTCTGAGTTAGTAGCATTTTTTTTTTATCAGTGTTAGCTTGTATGTTGAAAACGGCTTCTTGATAAATCAGATAGTATTTTATATATATTAATTATTCTTTTAAAAAAATGCTAGACCATACTTTGAAGCTTTCTGTTTTCACTATAATTGTTTATCTACATTTATTGGTAGAGGAGAAGACAGAGTATTTAAAAAAACATGAGGCTGCCAATCACATTTATGTAAAAGCTTCTCTGGAATCTATGATGATGTTTGTATCATCATATATCCAGTCATGGTTATATTAATAACAGGACATAAAAATTGTGTGACATACCAGAGAACAGTCCTATATCATCTCAGTTCTTACATATGTATTGGACTACAACTCCCAGAACACTCAGACAACATGTATAAAAGGCATACTAGCTGTTTTCCCTAATTAATCTCTTCATGTGCATGTAAAGAGTAGAATTAACATCTTTTTGAGTCATTAATGGAAGATTAAGATTACAATCTAGTATGCATCCGAATAAAACCAAATTGAATTTATTTATTTATCACATTTATTATTTTTATAAATAACTCAAAGCAGCAAACATATCCAATATTCCCTTTCCCTCCTATTTTTCCCACAATAACTGTGGAATGAGTTGAGCTGAGAGAAAATGTGTGGCCCAAGTCACCCAATCAGCTTTCATGTCTAAAGTGGGACTAGAACGCACAGTCTCCCAGTTTCTAGCATGGTGCCTTAACCACTAGACCAAATTGGCTATACACACAGAGCCACAGAGATAATAGTACATAAATAGTTTTTATAATGATAGTTTTTACAAAAATGGCCTGTAAAATACTATAATACAATGGTAAGGATTGTACAGTCATCGAATGAAAGAGATTAAGGAATCATTGTTTATAATTCAACACAACTATTGTGATTGAAACAGGAAACTCTTATAGTTTGTCTAGTCTAAAGTTATGCAAGATACTTTTATATCTTACTCTGTAAACCTTCATGCAGGCTATACAATTAAGTCACCTTCGCTACTGGTTCAGAAATATGAGCATGTGCGCCTCTTCTGCGCATGTGCAGAGCCTTCTGCGCATGATCAGAGGGTCAAAAATGGGATGTAATGATGTCCCAGCAGATGGGCAGAGCCCCCCGCCGCCGGCCCTACCAGTTCACACAATCTTGATAGATCCAGCCGGATTTAACCGCTGAATCAAGTATATTAAATGTTGTATGTATGCGCTGTCTTGTTTTTGACTGACTTTTTAGTTTTGTTCCTTTTTTGTGCTAGAAAGGGAATAGAAAAGATAAATACCTCTTCTGTCTACTTCTTAAATAACCTCAGACACTCACTCATATCTCTTTGCAGTTTAAAAGAGGCTTTCGGGGAAATTCTAACTATCAGTGTATGTTTTGCCATATAATCTCTGTTTCAGTTCAAGCTCATGCCCAACAGAATATTCCTGTCGAATAACTGCTTGAGATTAGAAATAGTGATTAAATTTGCAGGAACCCCAAATGATAGTTATATGGCTAAGTCTTTCTATACAGTAGACTAAAAATGTGAAGCAAAATGTATTTCATTTTGCTCATTAGAAGTAAATCCCATTCTGAGATAGTTCTGTTATATAACAGGATAATTGTTCTGTTTTAGGCAGCATTGTAACCATGGATTAATAAAGTCAGAACTCACCTTTGGATAGTGCACAAAGACTTTTCAAAGTGGCATATTTTGCTTGCAAAATATTTTGCCAATTCTCTCTATCTTAGGAAAAGGAAATGGAGCCTTTAGAGATGGCCCTCATCCAAGGTATGATTCATTATTGAAATGATCAGTTAGACTGATTCAAGATAATACAACAAATCAGTTAAAATATATTCCAAAATGTTGTTTAAGCCTTGGGATTTGTCATGTATATCCATCTATTGGATTCCCTTCTATATTGGAAAGAAAGCGGATGAGGTATTGAAATAAGCTTTTTATTTATTTTAATTATTTATGACATGGCTACCCTTTTGACAACAGTGATTCTGGGCGATGTGAAAAGATTAAAACAAAAACTACTAGGGTTGCCAGGTGTCCACTATTTGAGCGGACAGTCCACTTTTTTCACATTATGTTCACTATTTTTTTTCACAAAATAGTGGACTTTTTTTTTATTCAAAAGCTTTATGATGAAATGGTATGTAATCTAAAGCTGTACAGTGTAAGAAAATAAGGATAGGAGAATCATGTTTTGTTTTTTTTCATAAGTTAGAATGAGACAAAGATCGAATGCTCATTGCAATAATCACATTTTACACAACAGCGCAAAAAATGCATTAAAGCAGTTATCTTTTGATATTGAAAATGTAGTGCTGAAGGTTTTTGCCAAATTTTCTAATTCTGCGAATAAACGAGAAGAGTTGAAATCATTTTTTGAGTTTTGCGAGTCAGAATTCCATGAAGTTTTGCGCCATGTTCCAACACGTTGGTTAAGTTTGTTTAAAGCGGTCGAAAGACTTCTTTTAAACTGGATACCTCTAAAATCGTATTTTATTTCCCTTGGATCTAATGAGTGCCATAAGGTTATCTGGAACCTTATTTCGGATCAGGAAAATGAACTCGCAAAGGACGATGAACCAACAATTTCAGAATTGTATTTATATTTCACGCACTTCTTCATGTCAATAATGCAAGACACCCTACTGAAGCTGGAAAGCAAGAAAATTCTTGCATGTGATCTTCACATTATCATGTGTAAGCTGCATGATTCTTTGCAAAAAAAATACGATGAGCAGTTTTTTGGAATGAAAGTTTTATTTGCCTTACATAAAAAACATTTGCCTGAGAATGCCATGGAAAAGTTCAAGAAAGAAGCCATCAACGTGTATCAAAGAGCCATTGCGTACCTAGAAAAGTGGTATAATTTCACTGATTCAGTATATGAGACGCTAAGTTGTTTCAATCTAATTGATCGCAATAATCCTCCAACTTTAGAAGAAATGACGAACATCTGGTTATTATCACCATGGAGAGAAGAACTTCCACCCAACACTCTCTTCGATGAAATTTCTGCCTTAGAAGAAGTTTATGTTCATCTACAGGGCGAGTCATCCCTTGATAAGTGGACGTACTTTTTCAAGAAAGAGCCAGCTCCGAGTTTACTGAAACTGTTCCAGTATTGTGCATCAATTCCGGTATCAAATGCAAACGTTGAACGAATTTTCAGCGTCATGGGAAATTTGTAGACTGATGAACGTAACTGACTGCTTGTATCAGTTCGAAATGAACTTTGTATATTTTTTAATATTTCTCAACGTTGTAGTGAAATTAAAGAATTATTCCTTAAAAACAAAGAATTGATCAAAGCTGCGCAGTCAAATAAAAAAAAACACACGACAGCAAAGTAAAATGTAATTTAATATTTTACATATTATTATAATATATTTGATGTTTTGAATTTTAAGTAAAGTTTTGAAGTGATTATTTTAATACGTGCTAAAATGTTTGTAAGAAAATATATAATTTAATTATATATTTTTTTATTTTTTTACTACTTAACACCCCACCCCACCCCGTTTGTCCGCTATTTTTTGGAAGCAGACCTGGCAATCCTAAAAACTACAAACTATAACGCAACATTAAAAACAATAATCCTAATCAAAGAAAATTGCATCATTAGCAGCAGAATTCACCTAGCCTCCTGGCCTGGAGAAACAGCCAAGGGAAATAGTTAGGCCTTTAGAGCAGGGGCTTCCAACCTTGGCAACTTTAAGCCTGGCAGACTTCAACTCAAATGTGCACAAGATGAACCTGTACAAAGATCTTCCAAACACATCTGCCACCTGTTCTTCAAGTAGGACTCATGCATCTAAAAGGATCTAGAAATTGTGTCCCAATTCTGACTGGAAAAATATATTCCAAGCAGAGTTGAAAATGGAAAATTTCTAGAGCTAAATGGAGTTACAATACAAGTCACTCACTCTCCCATAAATATCCTGGCCTAAGATTAAGAAAAAAGAGAAAAACAAGTATAATGTGATATCTCCCACTCCAAATCCCCTAAGCCAATGTTGGCTAACCTTTTTGCCGCCACGTGCCAAAAGCAGGGGTAGTAGGGGGGGATTGCACGTGCGCATGGCCACACCCATAATTCAATGCGCCCGTCCCCTCACGCATGTCTGTGTGATTCCCCCCCCCGCTTTCCCCCTGCTTTTGGCATGCAATGGCCCGGTGGACCCGGTAGGCCCATTTTTTGCCCCCCCTGGGCTCCAAAAGTCTTTCTAGGAGCCTGGGGAGGGTGAAAATGGCCTTTCCCACCCCCCCGGAGGCTCTCCGGAGGCCCTGAAACAGCTCGTTTCCTGGCTTCCAGTGGGCCCAGAAGGCCCAAAAATCAGCTGGCCAGCACGCACATGCATGCTGGACTGAGATAGGGCAACGCTCGTGTGCCCACAGATATGGCTACGTGTGCCACCTGTGGCACCCGTGCCATAGGTTCGCCATCACGGCCCTAAGCTGAACTGGAAGAATATTATGATTGATGCTGTCGAAGACTACTAAAGGATCAAGATGGGCCAGGATGGATGCACTCTCCCATTATCAGCCCACCAGAGGTCATCAACAAGTGCAGTCAGTGCCACTTCAGTAGAATAACCAGGCCTGAATCCTGACTGAAAGAGGTACAAACAACCATTTTTTTTCCAGGCCCTTTGGACGTATAAACCTGTTTTTTTCCCCTAACAATCTTCACCTGTGTAGAATATATTTTGAAATCCAACATGGGTTTTCCAATCATATAGCAGATCAGAGGGACAATGTTTCTCAATTCAGTGCCATGCACAAATTGTTACTAATAATGTCTTAAAGGCCACAGCAGTAGCTCACAGCACTTTCTTGAGGAGGGACCAACACTGGTAAGGCCACCCTATCTGGGTTCCAGAATTCAGACAACAACAAAAAAAAAGCCAGGTTTTTTTTTTTTAAAGGCCTTAAATGGACTGAAACACTTTTGAAATAGCTTGCAAAATATATAGTCTTGGTTGCTAGTTGCCATGGCTTTTTGCTGGTCAATTACTACTATGCTGCCCTATTTTTCTCTTACAGAAATTTTAAACATATTCTTCAATTTTATTCACATCTACTTGTGAGTATACATGCTCACAAGTAGATAATGGTTCATAATTCTGAGAAAATTTGTAAGATACTGTGGTTGGTAAAGTATTGAGATGCTGGAAGAAGCCCCTAAAAGATTAAATAAATTGGTAAAATTTAATAATTTGATGAACACTCAAAGTACAACATTTGTTTACAGGGATATAAAATTTAACATTTCTAAGTCCTTTTGATTTCAGACGCAGAAAACTACACATGTATTTTAACTCTGCTATGGTCAATGTAAAGAGGGTGTTTATGGCTTTCAACAGTTTCTTATCTTGAGCTGCTGCCTTTGCTGAAAACTCACTTTCTGGGAATGAACAAAAAATATTTTAAAAAAAACACCTGTGTTCATATATGTTGTTGAACGCACCATGACTTATACCTACATTCCGCAAAAAACTGATAAGAGAGTTCAGTATTTCCTTGGAAAGTGGGAAATAGATCTGTTTTTGTTTTTGTTTTAACCTGATCTGAGTATTACTTTGTTTCATCCTGATTTGGGGAATTTTTTTTTTGGGGGGGGGATCCAAAATTTCTATTTGAAATTAAATCACACACATGCATTGACATTGTTGAAAATGATTTTTTAATGTACTGTTTTCAAGCCTTTGCTTCAAACTAAGAAAGTTATGGACAAAATTAATTATGCTTCATATAATTTTCAACTTTAGGAAAACATTAAGCTTTCAGGAGTAACCATAGCTTCCTTAGGACTTTTCTAAACAATTGAACATTTTATGGACTTTATAAGAAATAATGATTTTGTATATTTATGTATGTACATCTGGCTTGTTCAGGAACTGTTTGAATATAAAACGCCACTGAAAAAGTAGTTTATGACCTGTTCTCAATCTTACAGCCATCTCAGCATCCCCAGTGTCACTTGATTGTAATTTAGGTGGGAAATGGGAAAGAAACTGCCTCTCTGGTTTGGAGTTTAGATTCAGTTTAAAAGTGCAGTTGCCCATTTTGTGGACTGGACATTAATACGAGTAGATATCAGCAATCGCTATGGGACAAAAGAGATGATAAAATAGAAATAGAGTTATCCCAATGACTTTAAATGTGTTCTAAAATGGAAGTCTATCCACTCTTGCAAGCCAAGTCAGTCATTACGCATTTGTTTCTCAACCATGCAAGCCCTAAGTTTTCATTAGTCAAACTCAGAAATTGCAACCACTAAAAGACTAGGTTGCATGCAAAACAGACATTTAAAGGAAGGAAAACTAAATGTTTAATGCAAGAAATATTGCTTTGTAACTGAGAAAACAATTTCTATAAATGTATATACTAGTAGTATATATTCCATGTAGACATGGATTAACACAACCCATACTTAAGGGCAAATGACAGAAAATAAATTCTTGAAGCAATGAGGTTTGAATTTTAAAATAATATTAGAATGGAAGATGTGTTTTAGAAATGAAGCAAGGAAATTTTTTTAAGTGCCTCTTGGCTCAAAAATTAATTAATATTTGTTTCTTTTTCTTGAAAGAGAGCTATTATTCATTATATTTTGACAAAGAATGAAGAGATAGCAGAAGCAAGCTTTGTCTTCAATATCCCTATCACGTCAATCCTTGATTGTCACTGTTTGAGTTTTTTGAGTAATGGACACTTCTACTCAAGCACTAATGAATAGATTTTTATTTCTCTACAACTGAGCACACTGAGGATAGACAATCTCAGGAAAAAAAATCTGGAGGTAAAGCTTATGTGCTTATTCACATCCTGTACAAATGGAAAGAACACCAGTATAGGGATACTGCTAAATCATAAATTCAGCGTTGTGTACTAAATTACCTTTACTATCAGTTCGCATCGTGCCCACATGTGCTCTTCTGCGCATGCACAGAAGCTTCTGTGCATGTGCAGATCACCTATGATCACGTCCAGGTCAGTGGGCGAAGACTACCAGTTCATGCGAACCGGTCCAAACTGGGGGCAAGTCACCACTGATATAGTTCAAATCAAGCATGTGATCTCACAGTGTTAACCAACACCAATTATTTATTAGCTAAGACTTAAGGAAACTTTTCTCTAGTCTGCCACCTTTGGTCATGGTAGCTATGAATCCTTTTCCAACACACTTTATCTGGAAATGGTAGGCAGACAAGGACTAGTTTAGGGAGATTTGCTACAGGTTGACAGACCCTGCTGATATTGTTCAAAACTTCAGTCTTCAAAAATGCATACTATTTGCTAAAATTCTACAGGTTTATTTTTTTCTAACTTGGTCACATGTTTATGAGCATATGGAGAAGAGACAAGTCTATTAGAAAAATAATCAGGATCTTAGAAATACTGTATTTACTATAGGCTGCAGGTCCAAGGATTTTCTTTTCTTTTTGTAAGGAAGGAAGCTTCCTTACAAAAAGGAAGCTTCAAAAAGGAACGTACTTTAAGGATACTACTTTACATATTGGTAAACATTTCCATTAAAAAACAATGTTTTTCATAAAAACAATCACATCAACTAGTGGTTAAGGCACCAGGTTAGAAATCAGAAGATGGTGACCTCCAGGCCTACCTTAATCATGAAAACTGGCTGGCTGATTTTAGGCCAATCACTCTCTTTCAGCCCAATTCACCTCAAAGGGTTTCCGTTATGGGGAAAATAGGACGAGGAAGGAGAATTATTGTAGATATTTTACTACCCTTATTTATTTATACAAATAATAAAGGCTGATTAAAAACTCAAAAAAATAAATAAAAACTCCTAAGGAAAAATGCTTCCATTCATTTTATCTTCATTGCTGTTTGTTTTGTCAGAATGCTGTTAATCTCTGTACAATCTAATATCTATATAATGGTCTGTGCTAGATATCTCCTTTTCTGGAAGTTTTTCCATTTTTCTTTTAGAAATTTTTCTGGGAAAGGCAGCTGCCTGGAAACAATCTAGTTGTTATCACAACAGAGGATAAAGAATTAGCAAAGAGATAAATTAGCGGTAAGGCAACAAGTCACTGCATTGTTATTTTGCAGTTGTCCTAATGGACAATAATGGACAATTCATTACTGCAGATATAATATCTGTTTTTCAAAACCCAAAATGCTAAATGTACTACTAATTGAAGCATTTGCGTAGTTCTTTGAATATTTGAAGGATTTTGTCTAATGTTGGCTGAACTTTTTTTATAAATGCTTGCCTCAGCAGTTTTATGAAAGACATAAAAAATATTGTGTTCATTTAGTTGCCAGGATATATGGAAGCATTTATGGAATTTTCTGCCCAAGAGACCAAAATGATTTAGATGAACCTCTACCATGATTCTGGAGAGTGGTTAATATGCTACTTTTCTTCAAAAATGTCTTAGGCCATCCTTGATAGCACAAATTCACAATTTCTGTCCATTTTTACAATACTGTTTTATTTACAATAAGTTTTTTTGTCAGGGTAGTGATGATTTAATAGCTGACCAGCTGCCATGATACTGTAATGCTGTAATGCTGTAATGATGATTCAATGGTAGGAATGAGTCAGCAGAGTTATTTGACTGTTACCACTTTAAGAGTCTGTATTATAAGAGAGACCCTGTTGGGGTGTATCTCTCTCTGTGTTCTTCCCTGCTGTAGCTGCTGATTGATTGTTTGACCTTTGTCTAGTAGGGGTATGTATATTCTTTTGTAGAGTTAAACCACTATTTATTACACAGGAGATTGGGGCATGCAAGTTTTAGAGTACTGCAGAAGATGTCAGACCTAGCTGAGGGACTTAAACTAAAGCAATGCAAGATGTACTTAGATTGTGCTGTTTGTAAAGAGTCAAAGTCCGGGGTGTATCCTGTGAATAAGAAAAGCTTAAGGCAAACAAACAGAGTCTTGCAGTTAGTGCACGCTGACTTGATTGCTTTATAGCACCCTCTTTAGGAAGAGCTAGGTATACCCTACTCATAGTGGATGACTACATGAGATATGGGTTTGTTATCTGCTAAAAAGCAAGACAGTGGTATTGCAATAGTTCAAGCAATGGGTAAGACTTGTAGAGTGAAGATATGGTTGTAAAATATGACAGTTGCAAACAAGGGATCAGAGTTCATGTCTGATAATTTCCAAAGATGGTTAAGGAGTTTAGGCATAAGGCATAGACATAAGAATCTGTACTTGCTAGCTGGAAATGGAGTGGTTAAAAGACAGAATGGTGTTTTGCAAACCATGAAAGACTCACTGCTAGCAGATGCAGGAATGAGTAGTAGTAATGGTACTAGTAGTATTTGTAGCAGTGAGGG
Source organism: Pituophis catenifer annectens (assembly GCF_029215685.1). NCBI lineage: Eukaryota > Metazoa > Chordata > Lepidosauria > Squamata > Colubridae > Pituophis > Pituophis catenifer. The sequence goes on from NW_027256884.1 coordinate 90,192,245, forward strand.
TAGACACCGAAGCAGGAGGCATGGACATAATAGAGATAGAAAGCATCATGAATATGTTAAAGCATTCAGCTGTTCAGTTTTAAATGGGAGGAGTGTCAGGGTAATGATGATTTAATAGCTGACCAGCTGCCATGATGCTGTAATGCTGAAATACAGTAATGCTATAATGATGATGTAATGGTAGGAATGAGTCAGCAGGGTTATTTGACTGTTACCACTTTAAGAGTCTGTATTATAAGAGGCCCTGTTGAGGCATATCTCTCTCTCTCTCGTGTGTTCTTCCCTAGCTGTAGCTGTTGATTGATTGTTTGACCTTTGCCTAGTATAGGTATGTATATTCTTTTGTAGAGGTAAACTACTACATTATATTACATTACATTACATTACAAACCACTTTATAAACCTCTGTTTGATGTTATTGCTCCTGACAATTTTAAGGTGCACATATAAAACAAATACAGAGATTAAATGGATATGCATACCATAATGTTTATTCCTCTTTATTATAGCATTGAATTATGCTGAGAAGATTTCTTTCTAAACAGGAAGATAAAATACTCAGTCAGTTATCCTTTAACATCTAGTGTTTGCCCTTTTAATCTATAAAATGCCTTTCTGAGAAACAAATTAACTGCCCATACACAATTTAAAACATAAAAACTAAAAATACAGCAGTTAACAGCAACAAAAAAGCAAAAATTCCAAGATATATTTTTTTCAAAATCCTGTACTGAATAGAGATCAACTAATATTCTTAAATACCTGTCTAACTATCATTATTGTGTAGATGGGTGTCTTCCCCCCACCCTCGAAAAAGCATTTCATAAAATTGGTACTAGTTAAGATTGTTACCAAATTACAACTGCTGAGCTCACTGTACTAAAATATTCTTTTGGTCCCTGAATACTATCTTTTGACAGCATGCTTCTTTTTCACAGCTTGTCTTTTTTTCCTCCATATTAATAGAAAACCATATTTTCTCTTCCCTTCTCTCATCCCCGAAAGCAAAAATAATTTGCAAGCAATGTATCTCCTCCTTTATAACTATCTGCAGTTATTGTTTTAATCAGCACTGATTACTGGAACTGTTGTAGGTCAGGCCACAGAATATTCATGAATTTCTCAACTAATTGGACAAAAAAAATCAGAATAATTGGTCAGGCTTCTGTAGAGATAATACTATTCACATAGCTATGTAGGTAGATATGATTTCCTCACTATTTCTCATCCTTGGCAGCTTGAAGATGGGTAGACTTCAACTCTCAGGTTTTCCCAGCCAGCTTTGCTGGAGAATCCTGGGAATTGAAGTTCACACATCTTCAAGCTGCCAAGGTTGAGAAATACTACTCTAACCCACAGATGGAAATATTTGGCTTTCACAGAAAAGTCTCCCATCACTGATTTGAGGATTTAGTAAATTTGACATGAATAGGCAAAGTTTTTATAAACCAAGTTTATCATAACCAACAACTATTTAGATCTTGGCCAAATAATTTATTACTGTGTTTCCCCAAAACTAAGACCTCTCCAGATAATAAGCCCAATCGGGCTTTTGAGCACATGCGCTAAAATAAGCCCTCCCCTGAAAATAAGTCCTTTGAAGCATGTGCGCAGCCAGTCCCTGCCATTTCATCAGGGGGGAAGGGGGGAACATGCCCCACGTGCTCCACACAGACCTGCCATCTGCAGCTGCAAAAAAAGTGGGATTTCTGGTGGCAGCACAACACAGCCACTCATCAGCTGTTTGCCCCTGCAGTTGTGCACGTCAGGAGTGGGTTCTGAAATTTTTTACTATAGGTTCTGTGGGCGTGGCTTATTTTGTGGGCATGGCTTGGTGGGGGGGTAATGTGACTGGGTGGGCGTGACCAACTTTTTAAAAAAAAAACTTTTAAAAGCATTTTTTCTACAACCTTAAGAGGTTGCAGAAAAAAATGCTTTTAGAAGCCTCTGATGATCAGGCAACTCAGCTGGGATCGCCAGAGGCTTTTAAAGGCATTTTTTTTCCTACAACATCTTCGGCCAAAGAGGTTGCAGAAAAAAATGCTTTCAGAAGCCTCTGATGATCAGGCAACTCAGCTGGGATCGCCAGAGGCTTTTAAAGGCATTTTTTTTCCTACAACCTCTTCAGATAAAGAGGTTGCAGAAAAAAATGCTTTTAGAAGCCTCTGATGATCAGGCAACTCAGCTGGGATCGCCAGAGGCTTTTAAAGGCATTTTTTTTCCTACAACATCTTCGGCCAAAGAGGTTGCAGAAAAAAATGCTTTCAGAAACCTCTGATGATCAGGCAACTCAGCTGGGATCGCCAGAGGCTTTTAAAGGCATTTTTTTTCCTACAACCTCTTCAGATAAAGAGGTTGCAGAAAAAAATGCTTTTAGAAGCCTCTGACGATCCCAGCTGAGCCGCACGATCATCAGAGGCTTTTTTTTTTTACTTTTAAAAGCATTTTTTCAGCCAAAGAGGTTGTAGAAAAAATGCTTTTAAAAATAAAAAAAAAAGCCTCTGATGAGGTGGGCGAGGTAAGCGACTGGCGACCAGGCCAGGGACCAGTTTGGGGCGTGGCCAGCCAATGTTATTACCGGTTCTCCGAACTACTACAAATTTTTACTACCGGTTCTTGCAAACCGGTGCAAACCGGGAGCAACCCACCACTGGTGCACGTGCTTCCAGACAGGCTTCCCAGGATTCTGCACCATGCCATCGGCCCAGCTATGCCATTGCAACTGGATGTCCCATCACCGTTGCCTGCCAGTGCTGCTTGCGCAGTCAGGAGAGTGGCCTACTGATGAGTGGCTGGCTAGCGCTGTCCTGATGTGTCCTGCTGCCGCCACAGCATCTGGCCACAAGAGGCGCCGGCAAGCACTAGTGATGGGACATCCGGTCGCAGCGATGGAGCCAGGTCGATGGCATGTTGCAGAGTCCCGGGAAGCATGGCTGGAAGCACGTGCACAGTCGCAGGAGCAAACCTCTGATGAGCGGCTGGGTTGCACTGACACAGGAAGTCCCGTAGCCACCGTCGCTTCCCTGTTCTTTGCACTGGCTGCACACCTCATTGCCTGTCAGTGCCACTCACAGCCAGATCTGGCCAGGAGAGCGGCCTGCTGACGAGCTGCTGGCCAGCGCTGTCCTGAAGTGTCCCACTGCCACCATCACAGTCTTGCTCGTCATTGGACTTACCAGGTCCAATGATTGCAGGTCTGTGGCCCCACCACCACCCCCAGGTATGGCGAGTTCGTGCCTACTGCATCTCCAAAAAAAAAATAATAATAAGGCCTCCCCGAAAATAAGGCCAAGTGCTTATTTCAGGGGTAAAAAGAAAATAAGACCCTGTCTTATTTTTGGGAAAACATGGTAGAACTGTCTTTCCAGCTTTGGTTACTTGAAACTCTTTCTTAAGTTATAGATGTGGCCTGAAATATGATCCCTTCCAGTCTTTAACTGGAAAGTTCCTTATTTTGAAGCAAATGTAATATGATTAATCATGACCAGCAATCCAATGATTATAAATAGTATGACAGCATCAACACCAGCCTACAGCATTGTATTAAATATCAACACCAGTTGATATTTAAACCATCAGTTATTACTTAGAGAAGTAGCAAACCCACCAAAACAATAGGATTTTTATTCATCTTGATTATAGAAGTAAATATTTTTCATCTGTTGTTATTTATCTTTGTCCTTTTCTTCTGGCCTCAAATTTGGCATACCCAAAAGTGTTAAACAGAAAGCAATATTGTTTTTAAATAAATGTACACAAGATTGTTCAGTAAATTTCACAGTAAGGCCAGATAGTGTTGGATGCTAAATATGTTATGCATAAAACATTTATCTATTGATAAAAAATAAATGTAAACATATTTAATGTTTGCTCCAAAATGATGCTGTTGCCACTCCCCCTTCTTCTGTAAATAAAAATCTGACTATTGTACATGACTAATAATAATTTTAATGTGGTTAACAATAGAGGTTCTAGTGCAGTCAAAGAACTTAGATTTTCATTAATGTTTTCCAGAAACTGAATAAGAGTACCAATCTTCCTGAAGTTTTAAAATAACAAGGAGTAAGCCATGTTTATAACTGTTTGGAAGTGATGCTTGACTACAAAAAATAATTTTGAAAAAAAATAAGTGTATTCTTTAAAAATAAGAATACATGAAACAAGCTTGTTTGTTTTATAACTAATCCTTTAAATATTTTTTTTAGGCTGAATCTTGCACAGGTTGACGATCCTGATACTTTTGCAGCATCCCCCCTCCCTTAATGTATGTGTTGCTTTTTACAAATGTTATGCTTTTGAGTCATTTTCATTGATCCTGTATCTTCATTACATACTTCATTAGTTACATTAGTTCATGACCTTTTTCAGTCAGGGTAGGATTCATATTATATCTTATTAAACAATAAGAATTTTTTTCTATTGAAAAAAGTTGTGCGCACAATATTTAAAGTTGATGTGCACAATAATTACTCAATATATTAACGACAATTAATTGCAAACTATATTAGTATGATTACCAACATTCAAGCAGGGAGATATTTAAAGGTTGTATATTACTGAAAGAATCTACTTCCTATAAAAATACTGAACATTATTCATTATTCGTCAAACAAATGTACATATTAAAAAGGCCACAAAAATAATACAGAAACTGAATAAACAAGTATAAAATGCAATATATTTGTCCCTTTCTGTGAAGGAGAACATCTGGTTTCTACTTCCTCTTTCCTGATATAGTCAATGATACATGTATACAATGAATATGATATTTCTACCAGTAGGTATCTAGGCATTAAATTATTTGATTCATTCTTTCTCAGCACCTTGTTTTCTAATCTGCTCTTTGAGTTACAGTTGTAACATTTAGTGTTTTGCTTTATTTTCTATCTTCTTGTAGGCTGTCAGCCAAGCATTTTACTTCTACTGCTGTGTTCCTCATTTTACTCAAAGCATTACAGCAGCATAATAGTCAATGATTATTTGACTTTATAATAAACTCATTAGGTTTTATGTTTTATAGATATTTTATAGCTGAATTGTAACAGAATAGGTCTCTATCACACGTTTGTGAACAATAATACCCAAATATAATTTGTCTGGCATAACTGACAAACCTTGTTCTCTAGCTGGTGACAGAAAGACCACGGAGCTCTAAAGACTTTCTCTTTATATATTGTTTGCTGGTTACTGAGTTTCCAAGCAGCAGAAATTAGAGGTTTTTTGGAGCTGATGACAGAAGGTATAATTCTTGTTCAACAATGGTGGGTTTCACACTATGTTACTACTGGTTCGCCACACTCACACATGCTCACTTTGTGAGTATGTGTGCGCCCAATTTGCACACGCGCCTTCTTCTGTGCATGTGCCTGGCCTTCCGCACATGCACTTTGCTCGTACGAATCCTTTTCGCGCATGCACCTGGCCTAAAAAATGTGCCTAAATAGGATGGCATAGAGTCGGGGTAGGCCCACCCATGATTTCCGATACCGGTTTGGGTGAACCAGTCTGAATAGGCTGAATACCATCTCTGTTGCTCAAACATTCTGATGAACCCACAGTTCCCCATTTGACTTAGATTTTAAAAACATAGCTAGTCAAATCTGCATTGAGAGTATGATGATATAAATATTTGTCACAGAAGGTAATTGTAATGAATTTAATTAATATGAAACATTTTCAGTACCAAATGATAGAAATAGAATGGGGTGCTAGGAATAGATACTTCTTTGCTTTACAAATCAGCTTAATTTTGTTCAGTCATTCAATTAATCTCTTCCAAGTCTTCAGGATGTAAAAACTTAATTTTGCCAATATTGCTTGTCTATATTGAGTTCTTGTAATCTTCTGTATGATCTTATATAGTATTTAGATATCTTGACTACCCTTTTTGATTATTTCCCCCCCCCCAAACATCAGGATTTTCTTATGCTTATTATGATTGGTCATACAATGAACCAGATGCTTAGACTTGATTTGGCATTTTTATCCACTTATCATGTTTTTCCCAAGGATCTGGGATAGATAGATGTTGTTTTTCATGGTGTTAAAGTTACATTCATCACAGAATGTAAGCTGTTTATTTTCTTAAAACATTATATAGTCACACCACTTTCAATCAACTCTGGGCAGCTCCCAAGCAAAGATTAAAAGACATATAAAATCATATTAAAGCTATAAATCTCAACTGATTAAAACAAACAAACAAACAAAAAACCTGGTGTCAAATTAACCTTGTAAGTACAAATATCTAGTCTTCTTTCAATGCCAGGGGAAAAGTCAAGTCTTTAAAGTCTTATAGCAGGGATGGGCAACAGTGGCCCTTTTACAACCTGTGGACTTCAACTCCCAGAATTCCTGAGCCAGCTTGGCTGTCTCAGGAATTCTGGGGGTTGAAGTCCACAGGTTGTAAAAGGGCCACAGTTGCCCACCCCTGTCTTACAGAATTCTAAAAAGCTGGAAGCCTGCCAAACATCAGGGGCCAGAGTGCTCCATAGGACAGAGGTGACCACAGAGAATGCTTCTAACTCCCATCAGATGGCAATATTTGTGAGAAGGGACAAGGAGTGTACCTACTCTATTTGGCCTGGTAGGATGGGTAAATGTCCTTAGACAAAGGCATTCCCACAGATAGCCTTACCCTCTACCTTATAAGGCTTTAAAGGTGATGACCAGCATCTTCAATTGTATCTGGAAGGAAACTAGAAGCCATTGCAGTTTGTGCAACAGAGGTGTTAAATGGGCAAATTTAGAAGTTGTTCCAATTAAAGCTCCCTCCCTCGTTCTTAAGATCTGATTGCATTCTTCCATCACTTGATAAATACATCAGCTAGGATATATTCCACCCTATACTTTGTAATTCTTGCTGTTTCTTTAATCTATTCATTGACTCTGAATGAACCATATCTATATACTGTATGTGATTATATTTTTCTTACTGCAATTGTCTCCAAGATTGAAGGCATTTGAAGGACAAGCTGACAGTAAAATTGTTGGGCCACTGTTGTTGTCTTAATAAACTTCACATCCTGAAAATGTTGGGAATTTCTAACATTGCTAAACTGCCCTACGTAATATTGGAGCCTGAGAATGAAGGTGTGAATTTTTTGGCTCAGCTTTAATGCAAAATATTCTGTAAAATATAGGAACATGTATTTTGAATCCAAGGCTACAATGCTAACTCTGGAGACTGAAGTACCTCTTAAGCAGGAAGAATTAAGTTACATGGTAATCAGGTCTATGAATTACTAAATTATATTTATTTTTAAAGGTGTGCTTTACATTTTACAGTTTTTACAACAGAAAAATGTATATTTGTGAGATAAAGATTAAGAAGAATGAAGTCCTCTTTTAAAAAGGTGCACAAAAAGAACATTTTTTGTTTCTTTGTTTGTGTAAAAGTACATATCAAGATTTGAGGCAGTTGTATTTAAATTTCCATTTTAATTTAAACTTCTTTTTCTGAATTTATACAGAAAAAAAGCCACTGTGGAATAGAAAAGAATAATGTTAGGAAATTGGACAAAGCATAAATCCATGTTTAAATGTCAGGAAAACATTAAGTGTAATAATTTAATTCTAAAGTGTCTTGCTCTGAATTTATAGCTTCATCCAACTTTACTTTAGCCCCTTTACATGCAATTGGCACAAGAGAAGATTTTCACCTAGAATCAATCACTTTTTCAAAGTCTTCTTGCTTGAAGAATTTGAGTGCAGATCAAGGCAAACTATAAAAAATGAAAACATAACATTACTACATTAACACAAAATATGATATCCTGTTTTTGCATGCCACTCCACTTGTTTCATTTTTTTGAAGCAGTAATATCCAGAACAGCTAATTAGCTATGCCCTGATTGACTTTAAAAACTGTAATCTTAGTTCCTTTATTTTTTCTTATTTTTCTCTCACGGTTATTGCATATAGTGTTTGTAATATTTATGTAGATGTTTTGAATATTCAAAGCTTGACATGCATTCACGAAAACACAGTTATTTTGTAAAGTTAATTCTGCAGAAGGATGTCTAAAACAAATTGTTTTAAAGCAACTTGAGCGAGAAGTGGTATAAAAATTCAGTGTAATCTTTGTCTTACATGAACAAGACAGAGTGGTGTAAGATCCCAAAATATACTTGAGTCACCAGAATGCCAAAGAGCAGGGCCGGATTTTCCTATAGGCTAACTAGGCTTCAGCCTAGGGCCTCAAGATCAAGAGGGGCCTACATTCAAATTGTTAGCAAAATTAAAATTACACTTTCACTATAGGTGAAAGGGCCTCATAAGTGGAATAGCCTAGGGCCTCTTTTCATCTAAATCCGGCCCTGCCAAAGAGAGAGACTCAAGACGAGGCTTGCAAAAAAAAGCAGATTTTATTTATGGCCAAAAACAAAATACTGGGTGGGACTATATCCAGAACATACAGATACAATGCATGTGAGGAAATAGCCACACCTTGGGGAAGGTATGGCGTCCTTTTATACCCTCAGAGACATCAGCTTAGTACCCAATTCTGGATGATCACTCTTGGATGGGCGCTACGGGGGGATCGGGGTGAGACTCCTGGCAGGGTCTGCACTTCCCCACCCACTCGGAGATAACTTGGTCCATGTTGGGCCACCAAACGTAGCTGCGGGCTAAGCTTTTCATTCTAACAATGCCCGGATGCCCTTCGTGCAGCAATTCTAAGACCCTTGTTCTTAGTTTCGATGGTACTACCACCCTGTCGCCCCACAACAGACAACCCCCTTGCATAAACAGTTTGTTTCGTTTGTTCACATAACCTTGGTAGTCCCCTCCGTCCACTTTGACCGGCCACCCCTTCAGAACCCAACCCATCACAGTGCGAATGATTGGGTCCCTAGCCAAGGCTTTTGCCACCTCGGCAGAGGAGATAGGTCCCAAAGTTAAAGTGTCCAGTAGAAGGACGGAGGCTTTTGGCGTTGGGTTGGTCAGTAAGTCAGGTAGGGGGCAGCAGCTGAGGGCATCCGCGTGACCCAAGGTCCGTCCGGGTCGATGGACAAGCTGATACGAATAGGCCAATAGAAAAATAGGCCATCTGGTCAAACGTGGGGAAAGGGCAGCAGGGGTGGGCCTATCGCCTGCCAAAAGTCCTAGCAAGGGCCGGTGGTCAGTCACAAGTTTGAATTGCCAGCCATAGAGGTATTCGTGGAACTTTTTAACCCCCGCAATTGCAGCCAGAGCCTCTCTGTCCAATTGACTATAGTTCCGCTCTGCGCTTGACAGGGTGCGAGAGTAAAACGCAGTGGGCGCCTCTAGGCCGTTCGGCAGTCTATGGCCTAGGACGGCACCAACTCCTACGGGGGAGGCGTCACAAACCAATACAAGCGGTAGCGCTGCATTGTATTGGATTAGGAAACTGTCTTCTGATAGAAGTCTCTTTACTGCCTCAAAAGCGGCAGCTTGTGGTTTCCCCCATACCCATAGTACATTCTTCCCCAATAGTTTGTGCAGGGGATCTGCAACGGTGGCCTTGTCCTTCAAGAACATGGAATAAAAATTGAGCAGCCCAAGGAAGGCTTGGAGCTCCGCTTTGGTCTTGGGGGTAGGTGCGCTCTTAATAGCTCTCACCTTGCTTTCGGTAGGGTGGATGCCTGTGCCGTCCACCCTGTACCCCAAAAATTCAACGGAGGGGACAGCAATCATACACTTATTTTTTTTTAATTTGAGTCCCGCTTCCCTAAATCTGGAAAGGACGTTTCTAACTCTGTCCCCTAGCTGTCGTTCGTCCTGAGCGCTGACTAGGACGTCATCAAAATATGGCACCACCCCGGGAAGCCCTTGCAGAAGGCGCTCCATGGTGCTTTGAAATAGGCCGGGTGCGACGCTCACCCCAAACTGGACCCTGGTGCATTTGAATGCACCCCTATGAGTTACTATTGTCTGCGCCTCTGCCGTGGTGTCGTCAACTGGTAGTTGTTGATAGGCCTGAGCCAGGTCTAGTTTGGCGAAAATTTTTCCGGGCCCCAGGGAGTGTAGTAGATGATGCACAATCGGCACCGGATAGGCGCTCGGCTGCAAAGCCTTGTTGATCGTGCACTTGTAGTGGCCGCAAATTCTAATTGAGCCATCCGACTTAACTGGGGTCACTATGGGGGTTTCCCATTTTGCATGGTCAACGGGAACCAAAATCCCTTGTTTAATTAATTTGTCCAGTTCCGCATCGATCTTTGGTTTCAATGCAAAAGGCACCCGTCTTGCTTTGAGTCTTATTTGGGCTACGTTGGGGTCTAAATTAAGAGAAATAGGGGTCCCCACATACTTGCCCAACGTGTCCCCGAAAACATCCTGGAACTCGGTCAGGAGACTGTCCTTTAGTGATGACTTGGACATCTGGTGGACGCCGGTGAAGCCCATGCCGAGGGCTCGGAACCACCCCATGCCCAGAAGGCTAGGGAGCTGCTTCATGACGATGGTCAGCGGCAGGTCTCTTTCGTAGTTTCCGTAGGTGACTCGGAACGTGCCCACGCCTTCGAGGGGGACTCGGTTCCCCTGGTAGTCTAGGATGCGCAGTCTCTGCTTGGAGAGCTGGTCCTTCCGGAACAACGGCAGGAGGGTCTTTAGGGTCGCCCATGACATTATGGAGAGAGCTGATCCAGTGTCGATCTCCATCGAGCATGGCTTGCCGTTGATTTCGACCACCGTGATGACTTTGTCCTCGATCGCCGTGCTGGCCTGGTCTATGTGTATGCTGCGGCCATCTCGCGGTTCAATTTTGCGCCGTTTTTTCGCGCCGCCATCTCTCATTGGATGCTTCTGGCGCGTCGATTCTGGTTGGCTGCAGCGTTCACGTGGTTGGTGTTTTCTGGGCAGAATGGCTCTACAGACTCGCGCCAGGTGCCCTTTTTTCTCGCAACGCCTGCAAATAGCCTCTCTGTATTTGCAGGACAGTCTATCATGGTGCCCGCCACAGCTGGGACAGCTTCGCCGGGGGCTGCCCGTGTCTTTTCTCTGGTGCTCCGTTCGGAAGACGTCCTCATCTGACTCGGACTCCGAGCTGAATCCGGCGTCTTCCCTATGCACCGGGGCAGACTTGGGACTGTCTTTGCTGGTCAGCGGACGCTGCAGCGTTTCTGCGGCTTTTGTGGAGGCTTCATGAGCCCTGGCCTCATCTAGGGCTCCAGCAAGCATTAAATCAGGCTTGGCGAGCAGGCGCCATTGTAGCCTAATGTCCCGAACGCCACAGATTAGTTGCTCAAGCAACGCATCGTCCAAGTCCCTATAGTCGCAATGAGTTGCGGCTTTTCTCAGGCTGGCCATGTACGCGCTGACCGGTTCTCCCTCTCGTTGAACGTGCTGTCTGAGTTGGTATCGTTGCACGAACTTGGAGGGTACAGGAGCGTAGTGAGCCTGGAGCGTGGCCATCAGGGTGTCCCAGGAGACAGTCTGGACTGGCGTTGGCTCACACAGTGACTCTGCCATCTCGAACACGTCCGGTCCGCAGTGGCTTAGGAAGAGGGCTCTCTTCCGATTAGCGGAGAGCCCTTGCATGTCACTGGCTTCCAGCGAGCATTCAAACCTCGTTAGGTACGAGACCCATTTTTCGCGGGTCGGATCAAAAGGCTTGGGCGGAACGTAGGCAGACATGTTCGGTATGCCTCCTGTAGTTCGCCTCGTCGCCTAGCTGAAGCTTGTGGTCTCACTGGTTCGCTTCTTTTGACCTCTATCCCACCTTCATCGCCAATGAAGTGGTTCGGGAATAACGAGAGGCACAACCAAGCAAGTGACAACAGCTCTTTAATATACAGTGAGACTTCAGCCAAAACTCAGAGGCTGCAGCCCTCCTTATATGCAATCCAGGAGGGACTGTCAGCCAATCAGAAACTTAGGCAGGTTTGAAATTCCCGCTGAAAAGTATCAATACATAACAATATGTTTGACAAATACCAGATACATTACAGAGGCCTAATAATAGAATATGTTTGTTACAGGAGATACAAATATAAAGGCATATGTATTACAGGAACCTAATGGTATATCATATTCTAGTATTATTTATTATATCCTTATATATAATGGAAAGTGAATTCCGTTTCAAGTTCAGGGCAATTAATGCACTTTTTGTTTGATCAATTCTATAACCAAAATAAGCTGCAGATAGGACTAAGTGACTCATGCACACCCACAGGCCTCTTTCTTTTCCAAATATTTGTCCATCTCACATTGAGCCCATTTTAAATCAGGCTACAGTAAAAGAATGTTTTCTTCATGACTTCAGAGTAAACATTGCTTATTTCAGAGGTACTATAGCTGCTACAATCTACCTTTTCCCAAAAAAGTTCTTTTTCCTCTCCATCTCACAACTGAGCCTTTTGCTTCTTCCAAAAAGTTTAGATCTGCTCCATTTCCTTTGTACATTTCTAACTTTAAAAATGAATTGCTTAGTTCTGCCTAGGGGGGAAAAGTGCAAAAGAAATGGTAGCAAATATTCCCAGCAGGAGGATGAAAGTCTACTGCTCTAAAAAAATGGAATCTAATTCTGGTTTGTTAATTCGCTTTGATAACAACGAACAAAGTACTTAATGTTATGTGAAAAATTAACTTTTTACTATTTTTTTAAAAAGAACAGTTGAATGGATCGTAACTTACAAGCTATACAAATTTTTATCAATTAGATGTATGAAATAGCTCTTTGGATTCTAAAATGCAGGCCCATAATGTATTTCTTCAAACAAACATTTTTTTTTTAATTTGATTTATATGCCGCCCTTCTCCGAAGACTCAGGGCGGCTTACAATGTGCTCAGCAATAGCTTTCATCCTTTTGTATATTTATACAAAGTCAGCTTATTGCCCCCACAAACTGGGTCCTCATTTCACCTACCTTAGAAAGGATGGAAGGCTGAGTCAACCTTGAGCCTTGGCGAGATTCGAACCCTGCAGTAATTGCAGGCAGCTGGTCTTAAGCAGCTTAATAACAGGGTGCCTTAAACCCTTGTACTACCAAGGCTCTTTATCTAGGATTTTTGAACATATTGCTAAAATAATAGTGTTTCATATAAATATTAAGGCAGATCTCAGAACTCTCATAGTTCATCCTAAATAGATGATGATGTTAATGTTTTAAATATCAAAGTGCTAATATATTGATAGACATTTTTTCTCTACCTCCTGTAATTCTCTCATATTTGGTAGGGGCTAAAATAGTATGACTTTATTTGAAACTATTTGCTTGCTGTTTCCCCCAAAATAAGACATCCCCTGATAATAAGCCCAATCGGGCTTTTTAGCGCATGGCAATAAGGCCAAGCGCTTATTTCAGGGTTTAAAAAAACATAAGACACGGTCTTATTTTCAGAGAAACACAATTGGAAAATTTCCACACTAATTAATTACTAAAGTTTTAATATCCTGCTGTTTTAACATGTGTATGTTACATTTTAATCTTTGCTATTTTAATAAATCAAGTGGAGACATTTAAAAAATGCCTCTGTTCAGGTAAACTGGAATGGTTTTCAAAAGATTTATTCTGAATATGCTATCAAGATCTTTAGAACAGTGTACTGATACATTCATCTTATGACCTGGTTTTAAGATTGAAAAGAATTATTAATGCACAAAAATATCCTTTCATATTGAAACAGCCATTATATTCAACTACTGCCAAAAAGGGAAAAAATGAATAAACCTTCAAAGCCAATAGATTTTGATAGCTATTAGCCTATTTCAAATGTATATTATTAGATCAGATATTGCATTTATGTTGACTAGAGATGAACAACTTTTTGGTAGCAACACAGTACAGGGGAGAAAACAGTGTATGTAGATTAATAAGGCACAATCTTTCCTCTGGCACGCATAGTTGACTCCATCTAACTGTCCATTTTGGCTGTTATGAGGAACAGATGGAGAAGTAACTACATATATGTGTTGTTGACTTTCAGTGTGAAGGAGAACTGCCAGAAGTCTTTGAGGGAGGATATGATGCTCCCTCTTCTAAAGAAACCATCTCTGGAATATAGGGTAATATCCAACCCTCGTTTCTGGGGAGAAGTTGTCAAGACAGCAGTGGCAAATATAAATTATTGCACCCTATCAGGCATAGTTTATCTGGACACATTTCAATTGAAGTCCAGCAACAAAGATCAAAGTTTCCAAAACAGATACAAGGCCTAGAATTAAAAAAAGGCTAGGCTGTTATAGAAGTCAATACAGTATTTGACTTCTTTCAAATAGGCTTTACATACAGGAAGCTCCTGCTTCCACTCAAATGCATGAAATGCCACTCAAAGCTAATTGCAAACATTGGGCTACTAGGTAATAATAATTGACTTTTAAATAGATCTTTACTCCCCAAAAGACCACTGTTCCCATCATGTATAAAAGGTTTGGGATTCCTATCCATTTCGCCCCAGAGGTTGTTTTATTCAATTAAGAACCCAAGTTCGGAGCATCACAGGCAGTGGAAACTAGAATTTCTTTCCCTTCTTTGTTGCCAATCCTCTTCCTCTCTCTCTCTGAAAATCAGTGGTGAGTTCCTCCTGGTTTGGCCCGGTTCCGCCGAGCCAGTAGTGGTGACGATATGACATCACCAAACTGGTTCTGCCCCTCGCCCCCCACCCCCCGCATTATTCTTACCTTTTATTTGGCCCCACCCCAAATCTATTGCTGCCTCCTGAGTCCCAGCTGATGGCTAGAGGGAAAAAAACTGTTTAAACACTTGCCGCATGGCTTCAAAGGGCCGCCCTACAGCTGATCAGTGTTAAAAGAAAACAAATGAGTAGACCAGTGCCTGCAAAAATACATGAGTAGATCAGTGCCTGCAAAAATAAATGGGTAGATCGGTACAGCCTGGTAGACCAGTACCTTTGCTAAATCCTAAATAATTGTCACATGACCATCAAGCCACACCCACAAAATAAGCCATGCCCACAAAATAAGCCATGCCCACAGAACCGGTAGTAAAAAAATTTAGAACCCACCCCTGCTGAAAATGTATATACTTTGCCACCTCCCATCACAGCAGTCCTTATTCTCAATTTCAAGAGACTGCTGCTTCTTTCTGGGGCAGCAAAGGTGTTCTTCAATAATCATTGAAGTAAAAGGGTAGGCAGGCATCACTATGGTGAGAAAAATGGTAATGCTTTCTGTAGGATCTTTGACCTCATAGAAAGCCTTCCAAATGTTGTGGCTCTTCAGTGGCCTGTGCAGATTGTAGCTGATTCCAACAACGAGGAGGCTGGTGTGGTGCTGCGTCAGCAGCCTGTGCAACTGGCGCTTGAGTCGGACAGTGAGGAGGCTGTAGAAGATATGGTGCCAGAGGCAGGGATTCAGCCAGGGCCTTCAGAACCTCCAGAAGCTCCTTTAAGTGAAGAAGACGAAGAGGAGGAGCCTCTTGTCAATGCACGGGCGTGCAGAGCTGCCAAAAGGCAGGAGTGGCTCCTCAGGAGGAGGTCTCCTCGAGAGTAAGGCTTGGGGCTAATTGGCCACTCCCCTAGCCTATTTAAGAAGGAACGCTGCTTGCAACAAGCTGTAGAGAACAGCTTTAGTTCACTCTCCTTCGTGTCTGCAAAATTGCTTCTGGGCTTTCTGCCAACTCTAGTAAGACTGTGATTACCTTATCTTAGAATTCTGGTAGGCTGTTAAGACAGTTCATTAACAGCCTTTGAATGATAAATACTAAGTTATTTGAGTAAAATAAGCTTTGTATAGAGTTTGTGTGTGCTGCGTTCTTTGGGGTCCATAGCTGGGGCAGAACACCAAAGGGGTGATATTCTTGGATGAGTGTCTACCACATTTTTTTTGTAAATAAAAGTATCCAAGTAATTTCACTGACATTACTGACAAATTTTGTTCTCTAAGGCTGTACCAGAGAAAGAACATTCATATGGGCTCTTTATATCTTGTTTGCTGGTTAATGATTTCTAAGTAGCAGAGATTCCAAATTTATTGGAGATGATGGCAGAAGTTATAATTCTTGTTCATGCATCCAGCAATGACCTATTTGACTTAAATGTCAAAAACAAGGCTGATTTATATTAAATATACCCATTGGGCTTTCTCTGAATTTCCAATGATCCAAAAAGTTTGGGAACCTCTTTTCTTGTTAATGCACCTCATTAAGATTCTTCATTCAGACCAGATAAAACCATTTTTCATATGTCATATGTATGACAACATTCTTTACAACATATATAACTTATGCTATTTTATGTAATATATAGTATTCCTGTTTTTAAAAAATGCAGAAACTTTTGCTACTGACTATACTTCTTTTTTCTCTGGCAAGCAAAGTGGAAATGGCTATCAAGGGACAGAAAAGCCAATCATTGTTCCTTCTCTATGTGAATCAGAATGTTTGAATAGAAGACTTGCATCATTAACATTAGTTTCCTGATGGATCACCTTGTTTAAACTTCACCTGCCTAAGAGGAAAGCTGTCCTGAGAGGCTCTAATGTGAGGCCATTAGATAACCTGCAAGCAGGCTATTTCTAAGCAAGGTCCAAGATATCCAAAGTTGATCAGTCTTGCTGCAGAATCAGAGGTGGTATTCAGCAGGTTCTGACCAGTTCTGGAGAATCGGTAGCGGAAATTTTGAATAGTTCGTAGAATTGGTAAATACCACCTCTGACTGGCCCCGCCCCCATCTATCCTCTGCCTCCCAAGTCCCAGCTGTTTGGGAGGAAATGGGGATTTTGCAGGAACCTTCCCCTGCCACGCCCACCAAGTCACACCACACACCCCAAGCCACGCCCACAGAACCGGTAGTAAAAAATTTGAATCCCACCACTGTACAGAATATTTATTTGGGATCATGAAGAAATGTTTCCATTTACTATAACTTATTGTAGCTTTAAATTATTTTATTTTAAGAAAAGCCAAATTGCATTTTGCACCAGTAATAAAGACACTTCTTTTTTCATCCATCAGCATGTAATTCTGTCTATTTTCCTTCTCAAGTCTATCTATTTGTGATCTTTTTGTTTTCATGACTGGCAGCCTGGTCAGGAGAGAAACACAAAGAAATTGTCAGTCAGTCTGTCAAACAAGTACAAAAACACGTGCAGTTCTTCAGAGTGAAGAGCAAAGCTAGCATCAGCAGCTTTATAACACTAGGATTCTACTGGCTCCAAGCCACATGCTGCGATGTCAGCCTGTTTAAAATAATCACTTGTTTGTTTTTAACTTAATGAAGGAGTGGAGAACACAGAGTCCAAGAGCCACATACAGCCTGAAATCCTTTGTCTGTGGTCCTTCAGATTCTCTAATATCATATTGGAATTTTCATGTGCTGGTGAACCACAAATTAGCAGGAGATAAAAGAAAATAAATGTGTGTATCACGTCTTAGCTTAAATTTACATACTACAAGAGTAAGAGTGATCTCACCCCAAGTTAGAAAATAAGGACACCTCAAACAAGTTCATCAAAGAGTTACTTCATTCACTAAAGTAATCTTTAGTCATAAGAAAGCATAATAGTTTGTCTCTGGCTAAGTTAGACTGCTGGAAATCACTGGGGCTTGAATTCTACAGTAGTTAGGATTGATTTTTTTAATGGTTTTAATTTATATATATATATATATATATATATATATATATATATATATATATATATATATATATATTATATTCTGAGGTTTTCGCGGGTGTTTGTATGTAGGTCTTTGGTTATTCGGGTTTTCTCCCGCGTAAAATTGGAGGTGTCTTGGCAACGTTTCGACGAAGTCTCATTCGTCATCTTCAGGCTGGTGTTCTCGGCTAGAAGCACGAAGCCGAGAACACCAGCCTGAAGATGACGAATGAGACTTCGTCGAAACATTGCCAAGACACCTCCAATTTTACACGGGAGAAAACCCGAATAACCAAAGACCTACATATATATATATCCATTAAAAAAATGTCATTATATGAACAGTGAGGCATCTGGGTATCATACATTTAAATACAAATAATAATAGTAATGATATTAATGATATTTGTTACATTAATCTGCCCAGGCCCCTATCTTCTCTTCAAAAATATTTTTCTTTTTATCCAATCCCATTTTTTGATCTCTTAATATATATTGTCCCTTATTTGATTTATAAGTCTTTATTGTCTTCTCCTTTTTCTCTTCTTGTTTCATTTATTGATTTATCTGTTCTATCTTTTCCTCTGATCTTTCTATTAGCTCCTCTATTTCCTGTGTTTTATGAACTTTATTCATTGTCCCTTGTTGAACATTTTCTGATTTCCCCACAATGTTTCTCTCTGTAAATATTTGCTGCTTTGACAAGCATTTCAAAAAGGTCTCTTTTTCAGGGTTTATTTTCTTTGGGGTTAGGTTCTAGGTAAAAACAGAATCACCTCACCCATTTCCAATCACTGTTCATCTACACCATGCCAGCACATTCTTCGTTTCTTTGGCTGCCCCAGCTTCATGGCAGCCATAATGGCTGCCTCTCCTCTTCGTTGTTGGATGGGAGGGAATTGCTGGGTCCAGCTGGATAGCCACCGCTTTCCACGACCTGCAGGGTGCCCCTCCTTACTTTGTCACCCCTACAGGGTGACTTTAGCCCCCTGGGAGGGCCCTCCAATGAAGAGGATTCGGTGTGGCTTTGCAGAGCCCCGCTCCTCACATCTGATCTTGCTGTGACATCAAACCAGAAGCGCCGGATTGATTTTGATCCTGTGACTCCTGAGGTTGAGACAGCACCACAGGATTCTAAATTCTGCATCTATGTGTTAGATTCATTGCCCTATGTGTCAGTCATGGCCTCCTGACAAGTGACATGTAGTTAAACAATTTTCTATAAGAGGATACAGTTCTACCTGCCTTTAAGGAGTCTTGTGCCATCCTCAAGAGGTCACCATGTTAGACAATTTCCATGCAGTCTACAATCTTCCCTTTTTGATGCATATAGGTAGCCTTTTGCAGACAGTAACATGCCTCTCCAAAGGGATCTGGCATCTCTACCTATACCACTCAAGTTTCAGACCAGTGTGATGATTCTCTAGGCAATGTTTGGGAGATGGTGATTCATGATCTAAAAACCTCTTTGCAAGACACTGAAGGGCTTGACTCTCACTACTTTTTAAACATTTATCATTTATATAAAACCCCTAGGAATGATCATCTATTGACATGAGGTTAAGTTGAGGGTGAAGGTTCGTTCTCCGAGCTTATGGGTTGGTTTCCAAACTTTTCATTACCAGGCTAGGTAACATCTTCAGCAGAGTTTAGGGGATATCAGTATCAGTGTTCTCCTGTTTATAAGGGCTTCATATGGTCAGTAGGTCTTATGATGGATCAGGTGTAGGAAAGTGAGGGTCACAAGACCAATCACAAGACCTTTACTTGATACACCCATTCCTGACTTATCACAAGACCTACTGACCACACAAAGCCCTTATAAACAGAAGAACACTGACATGCCCTAAACTCCACTGAAGATGTTACCTAGCCTGGAAGCCAACCCACAAGCTTGGAGAATGAACTTTCACCCTCATCCTACACCTGAGCTATAGATAGTTGCCACTATGGTATTAAGTGCCACCAATATGCTATTTAATGCTGAATGAGGTAACACTCCTCCAGACAGAGTTGTTGGGCAATCTGGGAGTCCTCTTGGGCTTGGGATTCCTGCTCAAGGCAGCTGTGGCCTTTGCACAATTACATTCTGTGCTCTGTTAGCACCCACTTCTACATTAGAGGGCACTGCTTACATTCATTCACATGTTAATCACTTCCTTCTTGGATGATTGTAATGATGGTGCCTTTGAAGAACATTTTGAGGGTTTAGCTGATCCAGAATATAAAAACACATTCAATATTGGGTGCTTCACAGCATAAGCTTGTAATACAACTATTACTTTAGAAATAGAAATAGACTTACAGAGTTGGAAGGGACCTTGGAGGTCTTCTAGTCCAATCCCCTGCCCAGGCAGGGAACCCTACACCACTTCAGATAAATGGTTATCCACCATCTTATTAAAAATTTCCAGTGTTGGAGCATTCACAATTTCTGCAGGCAAGTTGTTCCACTGATTAATTTTTCTAACTGTCAGGAAATTTCTCCTTAGTTCCAAGTTGCTTCTCTCCTTGATTAGTTTCCACCCATTGCTTCTTGTTCTAGCCTCAGGTGCTTTGGAGAATAGTTTGACTCCCTCTTCTTTGGGGCAACCCCTGAGATATTGGAACACTGATATCATGTCTGCCCTAGTCCTTCTCTTCATTAAACTAGACATACCCAGTTCCTGCAACCGTTCTTCAGATGTTTTAGTCTCCAGTCCCCTAATCATCCTTGTTGCTCTTCTATGCACTCTTTCTAGAGTCTCAACATCTTTTTTACATTGTGGTGACCAAAACTGAATGCAATATTCCAAGTGTGGCCTTACCAAGGCATTATAAAGTGGTATTAACACTTCACGTGATCTTGATTCTATCCCTCTGTTTATGCAGCCCAGAACTGTGTTGGTTTTTTTGGCAGCTGCTGCACACTGCTGGCTCATATCTAAATGGACTCAAGAGCCCTCTCACAGGGATCTATTGAGCAAGGTACTACATAAAGGGTACCTGTGCATTTTGTTTTTCTTCCCTGAATGTAGAACCTTACTTTTTTCACTGTTGAATTTCATTTTGTTAGATAGCGCCCAATGTTCAAGTCTGTCAAGATCCTTCTGTATCTTGAGCCGATCTTCTGGAGTGTTGGCTATTCCTGCCAGCTTGGTGTCATCTGCAAATTTGATAAGTTCCCCATCTATCCCCTCGTCCAAGTCATTGATGAAGATGTTGAATAGCACTGGGCCTAAAACACAGCCCTGGGGTACTCCACTGCATACTTCCCTCCATGTAGATGCAGTTCCATTGAAGACTACACGTTGAGGGCGGTTGGTCAGTCAGTTATAAATCCATCTGGTGGTGATGCTGTCTAACCCACATTTTTCTACTTTATCTAGTAGTAGGTTATGGTCTACTTTATCAAATGCTTTACTGAAGTCCAAGTAAATTATATCAACAACATTCCTCTGGTCCACTAATTTTGTCACTTTGTCAAAGAATGCAATAAGATTAGTCTGGTATGATTTGTTTTTGACAAACCCATGTTGGCTTTTGGTTATTACTTGGTTTGCTCCTAGGTGTTCAGTGATTCATTGCTTGATTATCTTTTCCAGAATCTTCTCTGGTATTGAGGTCAGGCTGATAAGTTTTCTGGACCTGGTTTTTTTCCTTTTTTGAAGATGGGAACTATATCCATTTTTTTTCCAGTACTCTGGCAGTTCCCCTGTGCTCCAGGATCTTTGAAAGATATAGTTCAGTGGTTCTGAGATCTCGTCTGCCAGTTCCTTCAGAACCTTGGGGTGTAATCCATCTGGTCCTGGTGATTTGAACTCGTCTAGGGTAGACAGGTGTTCACTTACCCTTTTCTTCCCTATTTTAACTTGTCACATCGATTACCAGTAGGCTTCTGGGTAAAATTAAAGGTGCTGGTTTTCATGTTAAAGTCATACATAGCATGAGGCCAGATTACTACTGGAGCCACTAGATCTCATTGGTAAGTAGGGTCACTTTTGAGAGCCTTAGTAAGGTGACTTTCTGTGCTGCAGCATCTGTGACATAGAATAGCTGCCCCTAAATATGGATAGCCCTACTTTGTTGGACTTCTGGTATGCTATAAAAACCTGACTCTTCCTCAGGCCAGAATGCTATCAGAAATCTGATGAGGAATTGTATAGACAGAATAATTGACCTACTAAGAGCAAGAAACAATTTAGTGATTGGATTTCACATATATCTGCAAAGGCCATTTAAATTTCCACTGACCATTTAGTGGTTTCCCTGCTATATAGCTAAAATAATTGTGAGTATGAAAGGTTGGTATAAAAACTACAAATGAAAAGTTTTGGCAGAATAGGAAATTAAGAGGAAGAAATTGCATAAATGTGGACATTTGCTTTGAATGATCAAAGGGTATTCTGTATCAATTGTAATGAAAATATGTTTAAACTAGGCATGGCTTCTTTGAATTCATTTCTTTTTTTTCATTTTACATTCAATTTTATAGAACATTTCTTTTGGGTAATAAAAATAAAAAACAAAACATTTGGTGACTTTTCCCAGATGAAATATTTCCTCTTACCTTAGGTATAAGAGCCTACTTTTTGCCCTAGCTTCCTGCATGGAATTCAACATGATAGAATGGGAAACTGCAACCCCTTGTCATTCCAAGTCATGCAGGATATATCACTGAAGAGCTGGTCTCCACGGATACTGCATGACTGTTCGCAATGAGTCAAAATCATGCGAATACAGAGTTCTAGCTCATATGAAATTGCACTGGCCAACAAAGACCGTGGCTGCAGACAGTCATATTGTGCCCATGCAGAATAGCTCATGAGTGACATCTCCAATATGTCTTGGAAAGAGGAGAGGGAAGAAACTGCTCACTGTATCTCTTATACTGAATTCATTAAGGAATGGGTTCTCGGAATACTAACATGGCCAAGAGAGATGTGTCTTTGTATTGAGAGGTATTGTAATACCTTTCTTGCATCGTTAGCAGTCCCATATTTCAAGTTTCTCAGGAAGCTTTTTCAGTTAGGAAGTTTTGAAAGCTGGGGAAACTGTAGAGCAGTAGAGAAATGTATAACCTAAAAAGAAGAAACAGACCTCTCAGCTAATAAAGAAAGTATTAAAATATCACACACCAGATACAAAAATCTATAGTGCTTCATAGGCAATGAAAGACCAAAGGTGCTGTTGAAAAGGCAGCAGAATTTTCTTGGTTTTTTTCTCTTGAAAACATTTCACTTCTCATCCAAGAAGCTTTTTCAGTTGAACTGAAGAAGCTTCTTGGATGAGAAGTGAAATGTTTTCAAAGAAAAAGCTAAGAAAGTTCAGCTGTCTTTGCAACAGCATCTTTTGGGATAACCATGATCTGGTGACTGAGATAAACATTCAGGCCATGAAAGACTACTTCCAAAAAGACTATTTTTTGGAAAATAGGAAAATAAATTCTACTAAACATTAAAAACTAAAACAGTATAGAAAGAATAATATCAGCATAGTTTCATGTGTCCACATTGTACAAGTAATTATATAGGATATACATTTTCAGGATATTGCAAAAGGGGTTGGAAAGAATTCTAGGACCCATGTTATCCCAACCTTGTTAGTGAGGCATCATAGCAGTTCTGATGGACTTGGAATTAAGTGAAGTTTAGACAAGCCACTGAGTACCAAGAATTGTTGGTCTTATTGTGAGCAAATTGATCAATACATTCTTTTCTCAATTGATACACAGCAATTACCTAATCTGTCAGGTAATCCAAATCCAACATCTCTCCCTGAGCTTCAGAGTGGAGTTTGGTTCCCAAATTCAAATATGTTCTGTCTAGACATTGCATTCTAGTGATACTAGTCAGTTCTTTACATAACAGAAATACAAGTATATTACTGCAATCATAAAATTGGTTGGTTTATAAGTATTGATATACTGTAATTTTACTGTCTCAGAATTATTCAAGTTTAATGTTTCCAAGGCCTATGGGGGCAATATTCATTAATTTTTGTACATAGTCCTTTAACCGATTCTTATTTTCTTTCACATACATGTGTGAATATTGTTATTGCCTTTTGTTCAGGATAGCACATTTTTAATTATTTTATTCTCCCATTTCACCTTCTCCATGAGTTTCTGTGAAAATACTTGCCATTTTGGTTGATGGCAAAGTTAAATATGAGATCAACAATCAAAGGTTTAACAAGACTGCCAATATGTTAAAAAGAACTCTTTACAGGACTTTTTAAAAAGAACTTTGCTTTTCTTTTAAATTTAAACCTTTTAGTGCTTCTCTTAATCATAGCAGGTGTAGGAGTTTGCCTTAACAGCTTCCAAAAAAATGTTCAGCAATTCAAGAAAAGTTCTTTAGAAGGAATTGTAACATAAGTTACAAGGAATGATAAAAATGCCTTGATAATACGATAACAAACCTCAACTGTGCTAATCATGTGGAAAATACTTGCCAAAGTTTTTATATGCCTTGTTTCATATCATGGTAGAATTTGGGCTCTGTTGGATTTCTTTTAGTTAAAGTATTGTTGAATTAAATTGTGCATGGTAATTTGGAAGATGTTCTGATTTTGACCCTTATTCACATGACAAACCTATACTTTTGGATAATTGTAGTTAAAAATAATAGGTACAATTTCTTTTTATTTAAATCATTTATTTATTTATTTATTTTTCGTATTTCTATGCCACCCACTCTCCGAGGACTCTGGGCGGCTTACACCAAAGACAGTATACTAAATAGCATATTGCCCCCAACAATCTGGGTCCTCATTTTACCCACCTCGAAAGGATGGAAGGTTGAGTCAACCTTGAACCTGTGAGATTTGATCTGCTGATCTGCTGAACTAGCAATTATGAGCAATTAGCAATGAGTAGTAATGCTGTAGATCAGCTATTGCCAATCAAGTTCCTTATTGCCACCTGACTCAGTGTTAGATTAATTATTAGAAGAATCTACATGGACTAAAATTGCAAATTGGCAGTGTATTTAATTCAAACATCTGTTAATTGCAGAATTAGAAGCATCTGAAATTGTTATTGATATTATAGCATGTTTTATGTGATTTTACATCTACAGTAAATATTTGTATACAATTAAAAAATATCACTAATATGAATATTATTTACAAAAACTCTGGAGATTTGTACATTTCATTTTTAAAAACCAATCACTAAGAATTTTAAATAATAGTATTACTTATGGTCTTAATCTGAGAGCCAGTTTAGTTTAGTGTTTAAAGCATCAGCTAGAAAGTGGGAGAACATGAGTTCAAGTCCCGCTTTAGCCATGAAAGCTGGCTGGGTGACTTTGGGCCAGTCACTCTCTCTCAGCCTAATCCACCTCACAGGGCTGCTGTTGAGAGGAGCAAGGTGTGTTGGATATGTTTGCCAGCTTGAGTTAATGTTAAAATAATAAAGGCAGATTACTAAACAAACAAACAAATTGGGATTACTTCAGCACTAGATTCTGTTTTACATTTATTGGTCACTTCAGAGAGTTTTATTTTTTAAAGTTTGCTATTCAGTTTGTCATGTTGAAAATGTAAACTGATGGAACATTTGTTCATGTGATATAAAGTTAAACTTTTATTGTCCTATTTTAATTTAATGGACTATCTCATTCGGTTTAGATTTAATTATTCATTTCAAAACTTCTGGATCATTTCTTCTATGCAACACATATTTTTATTGTTTATTTATTTATTTATTTTTGCATTGCCTATTTGTGTGTGCGTTACTTCTCTTCCACTGTTTTCTTATTTGTATATTTGTATTTTTTTTTAAAAAAATCCCATTTGTAAAACACGTGAATATGTTTTGTGTCTTCCTTTAACCTCATTTGCTTTTATCAGAATTCTCCAATGATCACTCTATGATTGTTAGTGTTCTTAAAATTATCTTTACATTTCCTTTTCTTATTATCATTGACATTATTGTTTGAGTTTAGAGTTGAAACTCATTTAGAGTTGAAAGTCTGTACTCATTCATAATAATGTACTGTATTCTTGTTGCCCAAGGCCTTCATCTCTTATGATAGATTGTTATGAAAATCAGTTGCATATTTTTCCTTTTTAAATTCTGGTCTACAATTTTCTATTTCAGTTTTTACAATATTATTTATCTTTTCCAACAGCATATCTGGTTTTCTTTTGCATAAGTTAGGCATTTTATTGGTTTTATATTCTGACTGTATCATCTTCAGGTTAAATCTTGCTTGTTTAATTTTTTAAAGTTTAGCTTAAACATTAGATATCAATAATTCAAAATGTTCTGTTCCAGAATATGCACCTCTAATGTCCTCTAATACCCCTTCATGGATTACTGCCTTGTCCTGGCGAAGGAGCTTGTGTAACTCAATGAAGCTATGAGCTATGCCATGCAGGGCCACCCAAGATGGACAGGTCATAGCAGAGAGCTCTGACAAAATGTGATCCACCGAAGAAGGAAATGGCAACCCACTCCAGGATATCTTTACCATGAAAACCCCATGGACAGTACCAAAAGGAAAAAAGATATGACACCGGAAGATGAGTCCCTCAGGTTGAAGGTGTCCAATATGCTATTGGGGAAGAGCAGGGGGCTAGTACTAGTAGCGCCAGAAAGAATGAAGCAACTGGGCCAAAGCGGAAAGGATGCTCAGCTGTGGATATATCTGGTGATGAAAGGAAAGTCTGATGCTGCAAAGATCTTTTCTCCATAGGAATGTAAGATCCATGAATCAAGGCAAGCTGGACATGATCAAACAAGAGATGACAAGACTGAATATCGACATCTTAGGACTCAGTGAACTAAAATGGACAGGAATGTGTGAATTTAATTCAGATGACCATCAGGTATACTACTGTGGGCAAGAATCCCTCAGAAGAAATGGAGTAGCCTTCATAATCAATAAAAGAATAGGAAAAGCAATACTGGGATGCAATCCCCAAAATGACAGAATGATCTCAGTTCGAATCCAAGACAAACCATTCAATATCACAGTAGTCCAGGTCTATGCCCCAACAACTGGTGCTGAAGAGGATGAAATTGACCGGCTCTATGAAGCCTTACTTTATAGAATAAACACCAAAAAATGATGTCCTTATCATCATGGGGGATTGGAATGCTAAAGTAGGAAGCCAAAAGATAACCGGAATAACAGGCAAGTTTGGCCTTGGAGTACAAAATGAAGCAGGGCACAGGCTGATAGAATTTTGTCAAGAGAATACGATGGTCAAAGCAAACACTCTTTTCCAACAATCCAAGAGATGACTCTACACATGGACATCACCAGATGGTCAACAGAGAAATCAGATTGACTATGTGCTCTGCAGCCAAAGATGGAGAAGCTCTATACAGTCAGTAAAACCAGACCAGGAGCTGACTGTGGCTCAGATCATGAGCTTCTCATTGCAAAATTTAGGCTTAAATTGAAGAAAGTAGGGAAAAGCACTAGGTCACTCAGATATGAACTAATCATATCCCTGATGAATATACAGTAGAAGTGATAGATAGATTTAAGGAATTAGATCTGATAGACAGAGTGCCTGAAGAACTATGGACAGAGATTCGCAACATTGTTCAAGAGATAGCAACTAAAACCATCACAAAGAAAAAGAAAAGCAAAATGGCTATCTGAGGAAGCTTTGCAAATAGGTGAAGAAAGAACGGAAGTGAAAGGCAAGGGAGAAAGAGAAAGATACACCCAATTGAATGCAGAATTCCAGAGAATAGCTAAAAGAGATAAGAATGCTTTCTTACATGAACAGTGCAAAGAAATAGAAGAAAACAATAGAATAGGGAGGATCAGAGATCTCTTCAAGAAAATTGGAGACATGAAGGGAACATTTCATGCAAAGATGGGCATGATAAAGGATCAAAATGGCAGGGACCTAACAGAGGCAGAAGAGATTAAGAAGAGGTGGCAGAATTACACAGAAGAACTATACAAGAATGAACTTAACATTCCTGATAACCAAGATGGGGTGGTCACTGACTTCGAGCCAGACATCCTAGAATGTGAAGTCAAATGGGCCTTAGGAAATCTGAGCAACAACAAAGCTAGTGAAGGTGACAGTATTCCAGCTAAGCTATTCAAAATCTTAAAAGATGATGCAGTAAAAGTGCTATACACAATTTGCCAGCAAATTTGGAAACTCAATAGTGGCCAACAGGATTGGAAAAGGTCAGTTTACATTCCAATTCTAAAGAAAGGCAATGGCAAAGAAAGTTCAAACTATCGCACCATTACACGCATATCACATGCTAGTAAAGTTATGCTCAAAATCCTACAAGCTAGGCTCCAGCAGTATGTGGATCGAGAACTACCAGAAGTACAGGCAGGATTTTGAAGAGGCAGAGGAACTAGAGATCAAATTGCCAACATACGCTGGATCGTATAGAAAACTAGGGAGTTCCAGAAAAACATCTACTTCTGCTTCATTGACTATGCTAAAGCTTTTGATTGTGTGGATCACAACAAATTGTGGCAAGTTTTTAAAGAGATGGGAGTACCAGACCATCTTATTTGTCTATTGAGAAACCTATATGTGGGTCAAGAAGCAACAGTGAGAACTGGACATGGAACCACTGATTGGTTCAAAATTGGGAAAGGAGTCTGGCAAGGCTGTATACTGTTGCTCTGCCTATTTAAGTTATATGTAGAGCACATCATGAGAAAGGCGGAGCTAGATGAATCAAAAGTTGGAATTAAGATTGCCGGGAGAAATATCAACAACCTCAGATATGCAGATGATACCACTCTAATGGCAGACAGTGAAGAGGAACTAAAGAGCAGGTGAAGAAGGAGAGTGCAAAAGTTGGCTTGAAACTCAACATTAACAAAACTAAGATCATGGCATCTGGCCCTCTCAAATCCTGGCAAATAGATGGGGAAGAAATGGAGGTAGTGACAGATTTGATTTTCTTGGCTCCAAGATCACTGCAGATGGGGACTGCAACCAAGAAATTAAAAGACGCTTGCTCCTAGGGAGGAAAGCTATGGCAAATCTAGATAGCTTACTAAAAAGCAGAAACATCACCCTGCCAACAAAAATGCATATAGTGAAGGCTATGGTTTTCCCAGTTACAATGTATGGCTGTGAAAGTTGGACCATAAGAAAGGCTGAGCGCCAAAGAATTGAGGCCTTTGAACTATGGTGCTGGAGAAAACTCCTACGAGTCCCTTGGACTGCAAGGCGAACAAACCAGTCAGTCCTAGAGGAGATCAACCCTGACTGCTCTTTAGAAGGCCAGATCTTGAAGATGAAACTCAAATACTTTGGCCAACTAATGAGAAGGAAGGACTCACTGGAGAAGATCCTAATGCTGGGAAAGATTGAGGGCAAAAGAAGAAGGGAACGACAGAGAACGAGGTGGCTGGATGGAGTCACTGAATAAGTAAGTAGGCATGAGCTTAAATGGACTCCAGAGGATGGTAAAGGACAGGAAGGCCTGGAGGAACGTTGTCCATGGGGTCACAATGGGTTGGACACGACTTCACAACTAACAACAACAACAACAACAATGCCCTGGATGATTCAATTGCTCTTCTTTATCTTCCTTCTATTATGTGACTAATTTGATTCTGGTCTCTTCACCTGGTGATATCTATGTGTAGAGTCTGTGCTTAAAAAAAAATATTGATTTTGAACAATTAACTTCATACATTTTTTAAAAAAATCTGTTTCCTTATATTACTGCAATTATGCAGTTCTTTAACTGTCCACACCATCTCCATGTTCTGCAATTTGGCCAGGGCTTCAACAGTATTACCAACAGGCAACTCAAAAATGTCTCCATTCAGAAAAGTAATCAGATCTATCAAGTGCTTAGATCAAATCATTTTGACTGATCTTCCATCTCCACAGATTTATTATAGCTACTGCCACTCTACAACTGAACCCAGAGTGATCTGATTATAATACATTGAAGTTCCCACTCTCATCCAGTGCTTTCATAAGAGAGCAAACCCTGTGCTAAAGAGCCATCCTCTTTAGGGTCACTTCTCTGGAAGCAATTTATCCCTCCCAGGGCAGTGCTGCTTCTAAGTCATCCTTAATTTGTGCAGAATTCCTCCAACTGAGCAGATATTCAACAGCCACCAAACACAATTAAGAGGACATTTGTTACCAAGACAATTTCTCTTCCAATGGTTATGGGGAGATTTAGACAACATTCCCTTGAGAACTGTTTTCACTACCAGGTGCTCTACAAATAAATTTACTGTCAAAATTTTCATCCAGCATAGAAGAATAAAAATCACCAGCATTAGCTGGGTGTCGTGGGAGTTGCAGCCCCAATGCATCTAGATGGCACTACCTTGGGAAGCTGCTACATAGAATCTTCCACAGGATGTACTAAATGGTTAGTTTTTAAAGCTTTCTTTTTCTGGCTGTTAAGAGGCAGAATGGGAGGATAGGAGCTTGGAGGACAAGTTGTCCTATATATTTCAACAGGCAACTACATCCATGAAGATTCTTACTTGCATCATCTAAAAGCCACCGTACATTATTGTGCAGTTGCTTAGAAACACTGAACTTGTTCTAAAGGAAAGAGAAAAAAGATTATCTTACTACTGATAAAAAAGCCCCTTCATTAGAAAGATTCCTTTTGTAGATGATAAATTCATATGAGGTGGGAAACTTCCATTCTCCTTGACCCTTTTCAAGTAGGACACATCTTTATTTCATTTTCTGAAAATTTAATACATTCCATTTCACCACTACTGAAACAATGTACACAATTCAATGAATTCTGTTCAAAATCACTGTAGAAGAATCATCATCCAAGGTACTGTACTATATAGCTGGATCTAAGGCTAAGTAAGTACATTATCTTTACTTATGTGTCATTATATGCCTTGATTAATTTCAAAGGTGTTACTCTTACTGAAAACATCTATGGTTTCTTTCATGGAGAAACAAGCTATCTGACATGAAGAAGCAAATTTATGAGAAGACTAAACATCTTACATTTTAATTCTGGCTCAGATTCTAGCAGATAGAAATAAAATTCTCAAAGTTGTACTGTTTCAGAATAAGCTATAGGGCTCCATTTGAAAAATGTATAAATGGGTTGACTTGCCATTATCATCAATCATGCCCAAACCCATTTCTAATTGAATTGCCATAAAAAATCATTAAGTTTTTGGAATAGGAATGTGCGTGAAATGGAAAATGTTTTGTTATGAGCCTAGAAATGCCTTTAGAATTTTAATGGAACAAAAACCAAAGTCTTTTAAATATTAGGATGACAAGAATCAGTGGAAGTGTAGAACAAATCTGACAACAAACTTAAGGTGACCAGACGTCCCGCTTTTGGCGGGACAGTCCCGCTTTTGAGCAATTTGTCCCGCGTCCCGCGGCGTTTCAAAAAAGTCCCGATTTTTCTTGAGCCCCAGCTGATGGCTAGAAGAAAAAAAAACTGTTTAAACTCTTGCCCGGGGCTTCAAAGGGCCGCCCTACAGGCAATCAGTGTAAAGCAGTTTTTTTTTCCCCTAGCTAAGCTTCAGAAACGAAAACGAAACCAGGGTCTTTGGTGCAGCGTGACAAAATGAGGCAGAGAGAGATTTATTTTTATTTTTATTTTTCCTCCCCAAAAAAGGTAGGTGAAAAACTGCAAACAATGGGAAATTTAGGAGGAGAGTTCAAGATTTTAAAACACAAAGGAAAAAAAGCTGTATTTAACTAGGGAATTGTAATAATTGAGATACTATTAATTGTATATTGTGTTGAAAGCAGAAATGGTTAAGTTGTGGTTCGGAGGAATATATGGGAGAAATTATTTGGTTTATTATTATTGGTAAATATAATTAATTGATTTGTAAGAAATTGGATTGCATGGAAATAATTGGAATATTCATGTTCATATTGATTAATATACAAAAAAGATAGTTTTATAACTAATTGATTTATATTAAAATGTTGAATTTGTATTAAACAACTGTATTACATAATTACATAATTAAACAATGTGAGGATGGATATAAAAATAGATGACAATGGGAAGGGGTATAATATAGAATAGAAGGGAAAAATTGAATTTGATTAAGATTAGAGATGAGGATGAAGGGTAATATTGGTTTTTTTAAAAAATAGATGAGGAATAAATATGGCAAAAAGGAAATATAGAAATTGTAAATTTAATTGAAATGACTAAACGCTGTTTAAATTTGTGAACCAGCCAAATATTCTGTTCAAAGAAAATACATTGTATGTTTGTATGTGTGTTTCTAATTATTGCTATTTATTCATATTTGTTCTCTTTTATTCTTTAAAGTTTAACAATTCATTCTTTATCTTAATATCTTTATATTTGCTTGGGGTTGGCTTTCTTCCCTTTCATCTTTTTTATTGTACAGCAATCTTTCTCCTCAAACCTACCACCTCTCTCTTTTCTTTCCTTCTTACTTTCTCTTCCCCCCACCCTTAACAACATGGTTGTTAAGAATGCTGCACGGGCATAAATGTGAGGATGGTCATAAGTGTGAGGACCAGTCAAAAGTGCGAGGACCTGTCAGAAATGACTTTTTTCAGCCCTCTGGTTAGTCCTTTTGTGCATATGGACTACTCAGAGGGCTGAAAAAGTTATTTTTGACTGGTCCTCACACTTTTGACCAGTCCTCGAACTTACGACTGTCCTCACATTTTACATTTTTGCCCTATCTTGTCACCTTGTTGAAGAGAAGCAGTTGTGAAATGAGTGACATGGTTGTTAAGAATGCTGCACGGGCATAAATGTGAGGATGGTCATAAGTGTGAGGACCAGTCAAAAGTGTGAGGACCTGTCAGAAATGACTTTTCAGCCCTCTGAGTAGTCCCTATACACATAGCCATGGCCACCTGGTCACATGACCAGGTAGCCACGCCCACCCAGTCACATGGCCTCCAAGCCACGCCCACACAATAAGCCACGCCCACAATGGTGTCCTTCTTACCAATGTTAAAATCTGTTCACCTTACCCTATAGACATAGCCATGGCCACCCGGTCACATGACCAGCTAGCCACGCCCACCCAGTCACATGACCAGCTAGCCACACCCACAAAATAAGCCACGCCCACAATGTCCCTCTTTACCAATGTTAAAATCTGGTCACCTTAAACAAACTTGTTCCTTGTTTTTCACCCCAGAGCCACAAAATAAGCAAGATCGGAGGCCTTTACAGAAAAAAACCCTACTTAAATTGATTATATTAAAAATATTTTTAAAGTACTGTTATTAGGAACTGTGTGTAAGCATTTCCTGTGTTGCTACTCCTAAGAGGATATTAACTGAAAGGAATATAAAAAGTTAATCATATGTAGTCCAGTTCATATCTTTACAGCAAATTCATATTGTTTTGCATCTGAGGTGTAAAAAGAATAATTGTAGTGGATATGCCAAACAGACAATGGTTGAATTTTTTTAAAAAATGCACCAAAATATATTATCAACATAAAATGTACATATATTTCAAATCATGTCTACAGTAACTAGCCTCAGCAGAGATTGTATTTTTAAATGTTATCCACAACAAGGTAAAAGACAATGCAGAGCATACTCAGCACTCAGACTTTAACAAACCAATTGAACACTACATTGTGAACTACTTCCAAAGCCAAAAATTCAAAAAGAGATAACTTTTGAATAGAAACTATACCACCATAAAAAGGTTTGAGGGGAAAAATACAGCATACTATTGGTCTATTGGGTTTTGGTTTATATATGCACTCTGTATATGTGCTTTAATTCCCCTGATTGGGAAGGAAAATGGTGGAAAAGAATTTCAGCTGCAGTTCTGGAAAGGCTGCTCTCAGAAGTAGCCAGAAGGATGAGAATGCCAGGAGGATCAGCATCAGCCCATAGATGGGAATCTAGTACAAGATCACCAAACTAGTGAAAGAACTGGGCTACTATTCCTGCCCTATGGAAAAATCTCCTTCTGTCATTCAGCAAATTATTGAAGGCCTGGTTGGTCTCACAGGCCTGAGGAACACCTATTTTTGCTTTGCCTTATTTTGTCTTTTTGTTTTTCATATTTTGCTCTTCTGGTCAGTTGAATTGTTGTTGGTTTTTATATTGGTTTTGAATTGTAAGCCAGACAGCCATTTGGGAGTTGGGTACTGTTGCAATATTTTCAGGATCAGACTCAATAAAGATAATAGAAGTTATAGGTTTAAATATAATTCTCTTTAATCGTAATAGGCATTCTATATTCGC
The DNA here is from genome assembly GCF_029215685.1 of Pituophis catenifer annectens. NCBI lineage: Eukaryota > Metazoa > Chordata > Lepidosauria > Squamata > Colubridae > Pituophis > Pituophis catenifer. Next base: position 90,225,934 of record NW_027256884.1, read on the forward strand.
TGAATATTCAAGATAGAAGCAAGGAAAATGGGGAGGATGGCTCCTTTTATATACAAGGGGCGGAGCCAGGAATGGGAGTGGTAAAATATGAATACATTAAAGCTCAAGTAATAAGTTAACCCCTGATGTTCCATATATACATTATTTACACATTAGAGAATAAGGCATTTACATCTGACAAATCCCCCTCTAAATGCCGGTTCGTTATACAACACCAGTTACATTCAGATTCAGGACAATATAATACATATAATTTAGAAGTTAAATATTTGTGTTGTTTAGAAGGTAAGGGTTTTGTTAATATGTCAGCTAATTGTTCAGAAGTATCACAATGTATTGCTTTGATGAATCCGTCTTGAGATAGTTGTCTCACGTGCTTAAATTTTATATCAATATGCCTGGACCTTTGTCCAATTGCATCGGATCTAGAAATTTCAATGGCCGCTTTATTATCTTCATGCATAATAAATGGTAAAGTAGGTTTCTTCCAAACATCTGTGATCAAATCATTGAACCATACAAGGTTATTTGCAGCTTTAGACAAGCAAACATATTCTGCTTCTGTGGTAGAGGTGGCTACCAGTTCTTGTTTACCAGTATACCAGTAAACTGGACAATCGTTCAATAGAAAAACATAACCAGAGGTACTCTTTCTGCATGATGTATCACCAGCCCAATCTGCATCAGCATAACAAGTAATTTTTGGTTCTTTGTCATTATTGGGTTCCAATATTAAACAAAAATCTAATGTACTTTTCAGATATCTTAAAATTCTTTTGACAGCTTCCCAATGATACAAGGTTGGTTTGCTAACATATCTTGACAATAAATTGAGAGGTAATGCAATATCTGGCCTAGTCCAATTAGATATATAAAGGAGTGAACCTATAACTGATCTGTAAAATGTGTTGTCTTTAAACTCAGGGGAAGATTCATCATTGTTTCTAAGAAAATCAGTTTGCATAGGTGTGTCACATGTTTTGGCATTATTTAAGTTACATTTGTTTAGGAGTTCAATGATTTTATCTTTTTGAGTAAGTTTGAATCCCCTTTTTGTTTTGTTAATTTGTACACCAAGGTATTTATTCACTCTACCTAGTGATTTCAATGAGAAGTGTTCGTTTAACTTATTTACAAAGATTTCCCTGCTCTCTTTATGCTTTCCAATATATAAAATATCATCCACATAAATTAATACAAATTCAATATGATCATTACTCTTTTTTACAAAGAAACAGTTATCAGCAGTGGTGGCGTTGAAATCCATGGTCTTTAGTACTTTTACCAAGCAATCGTACCATCTTTTGCCAGATTGCTTCAATCCGTACAGACTCTTATTTAGTAACCAAATTTCGTTCTTATTAGTGTATTGACTGTGTGGTGCTCTTACATATATTTCCTTATCTAATTTTGCATGTAAGTATGCAGTCTGTATGTCATATTGAAACACGTCTAGATTGAGTGCAGATGCTACTACAAGAGCTGTTTTGACACTCTCTGTTCTCACTGTGGGTGAATATGTGTCAGTATAGTCTTCTGGATATTTTTGTGCATAACCTTGTGCAACTAGTCTGGCCTTGTATAAGGTATTACCTCCTTCTAAATTCTTAATTTTATAAATCCACCTGGTACCTATAATTGTTTTATCCTTAGGTGCGATCGCAGGTGTGAATACATTTAATCCTTGTAAACTTTTCATTTCTTTTTCCATAGCTAGTTCCCATTTTTCTCTTTCTTCACGGGGAAGTTTCAATACTTCCTCATATGTATTAGGTGTTATTTGTTCTCCATCCATATGCATAATATAATCTTTGTATTTATTTGGTATTTGGTTTCTATTATTTCTAATATTTCTTTCAGGTTTGCTATGGTTGTCATGCAAATATCTGGCTTCCTTTTTTGTTAATGTGTCTGTCTTTATTTTATGCTGACTATTTGTCCAAGTTTTGGTTTTGTTCTTACTTTTGTTAATATTTTGATTTTCTGTTGTTCCTTCCTCGCAAGATATATTATCTTTGCTTTTATTAGGAAAAATTTCATTAAGGTGCAACTTAGACCAATTGGCCTGCTCATGAAACACAGCTGTTCTGGATACTATAAATTTGTTATTATTATCGATGAATCTGTACCCTTTGGTTCCAGTTTCGTATCCCATGAATCTTAATCTCCTGGATACGTTTTCTCCCTTTCTCCTCAATTGTTTAGGTATGTGCACGTCTGCAGTAACTCCAAATATGTGCATGTGTGCTAATTTAGGTTTTCTATTGTACATCACCTCATATGGTGTCTTATTCACAATACTGGACCATGTTCTATTTTGAGTGTAATTTGAATAATGTAAGGCTTCTGACCAAAATTGTTTGCCTAAACCAGCATCCTCTAATGTGCATCTAATCATGGTTTGTAGTGTGGAGTTCTTTCTCTCTGCAATCCCATTTTGAAAGGCAGAAAATGGATTGGACGTGAAATGTAGCATCCCTCTATCCTTTAACCATTGGGAGAATTCTTTAGACATGAATTCACATCCCCTATCTGTCATAATTTGTTTTATTCTGATATTATGTTGTGTTTCTATGCGTTTGTAGAATTCCTTAAATTTCTGAAAGGTTTCATCCTTGTGCTTTAATGTGTAAACAAAACCATAGCGACTGTAATCATCCACTATTGTTAGGAAGTAACGTTTTCTATAGGTAATTGATGGAGTTAATGGACCAACTAAGTCCATATGTACCAAATCAAAAATATTGTTAGTTGATCTGTTAGATTTTTTTGGTCTAGGACTGGTTTTTAGTTTGGTGGATTTACATACTGAGCATTCTAAATAATTTTCACAATTTTTTATTTTTACACCTTCTGCGTGTTCAGTCATTTTTTGTACTACAGGAAAGCTAGCATGTCCTAACTTCCTATGTAAGATATGAGCACACTCATCATGAATTGGTTTACCTATTTTTGGTTTCTTCTCATTGTGTGTATTTTTGTTATCATGAGTTAATTTACATTCATCATTGTCACTGTTACTGACATTTTCATCATCTGCTTCAATACAATCTTCCATATTTGAATCAATGTTATGTAACCATCTTTCTTTGGTTATCAGATAGGGTAGACCCCCTTTTATCATCACAGTGCCTACATTTGTTTTGTTCTTTTCTATAGTTGCTTTCCCCTTTGAGAAAACTATATTGATGTCAGATTCTCTGCTTAGTTTTATAGCACTTAGTATGTTGTGAGGTATTTCTGGGATTAATAATACCCCCTCTATTTTCCCTAAACCAGGCAAGGTCACATTTCCTCTGCCTAATACTTGAACCTTTTCTTGATTAGCTACCTTTATCACAAACTTATCTTCTGTAAATGAAGATAATATACTTTTGTTATTAGTGGTGTGATTTGTTGCACCAGAATCAATAAGCCAATTATTGTTCTCATCTTGTTGTGTTTTGGTGCTGTCTTGTTTATTTAGCCCATTTAGTGACCCAGATTTTCTCTCTTTTGAATTTTCTCTACCCCCTCTACTTTCTCTGTAGTTTGGTGGACTTCTATATTTGTGTCTATCTGTGGAAGATTGTCTGTAATTGTATTTGCTCCTATATTCTGGCCTATGTCTCTCCCTTGGGACTTTGGGACAGTCTCTTCTACTGTGTTCCCTGGATCCACAATTGTGGCATCTAAAGGCTTCATTATATTTATCTTGAAAGACTACTTTCCTAAAAGATTTGTGTTCTGTTTGGTTACTGGAACGATTTTTTCTTGAATTGTCTTCTGCTATCAATTTGTTAGATAGACTTTCTATTGATAAATATCCCAAATTAATGGTATCTAAGTGTGACATAAAGCTATCCCATGATGGATCAAGTGAATTGATAATAACACTTTTCATAGTTTGATCTGAAATCACTTCCCCCCTCAATTGCAGCTCAGCTCTTATTTTGTTTAGATTTATCAAATGTTCACTTATAGAAACCCCTGGTTTCACTCTAGAAGAAAAGAAATCCTTAGACATTCTTGTGGTTGTGGCTACGCTATCGCTGTGAAATAGATTAAACATGCATTGAATTATTTCTGATACAGTTAGGTTTGGTTTGATGCTATGATACATTGCAGGAGACACGCTAGAAATTATTATGAAGAATGCTCTATGATGTAAACAGTCTATTTTTAAAGTCCAAGGTCTTCTTGGAGGACTAGTTATAAAGAATAGTAAATTTTCTTTCATAAAAATAACCTGAAGCTGTTGGTACCACTCTTGTAAATTAATGCCATCAACTCTAAGTTTTGGGAAGTCACTGGGTAAGTTCCCCACATTATTTTGTCCATTACTTACAACCTGAGGCAGTCCGTGGTCTCTCAAGTGCAGGAAATTACAGAACGGCATTGGGATGCTTGTAACGAGTCTGCGCGGTTCTCTGGCTAGTTCAAGTCTTTCGGGGCCGTCTACGTAGTTTTGCACATGCGCGTTGCTCATTTCTTCTTTGGCGCCGTTGTGGAAGGTTCTCTCCATTTCAGCTCTCTCGATCCGCTCCTCTTCAGATGAGTCGGTCTCTGGCTCGGTTTTTGGGGCTTTGGTGATGGCGGCGGTTCTTTTCTTTCTCTTGTGTGTGCTGGCACTCGATTCTGTCTGCGGTGTAGGACGGAATCGGCATGGCTCTCTGGGCTCGGGTGTCGTCGTTTTCGAAGTCAGGATGGGAGCGTGCAGGTCTTGAGTTGTCGGTTTGATTTCTTGCTTCTTCGTCGATGTCTTGGAGATTTTCAATCTTGGCCCAAAAGCAGCAAAAAGCGTTTTCATTGCTGACTTTACTTGAGACTTTGTTAAATCGTCTTCACTTTCTGATTTTGGTTCATCTGAAGAGTTTGAGACTTCTTTTTCACTTTCTTCGTCTGATAGCGTTTTTCGCGCCAGAAATTTTGAACTGAGCGTTTTGATTGGCTCTGCTTCACTCTCTTTTGAAGTTCGTTGAAACCAAGATGGCTGCCGTTCAAAATTTCGCGCGGGGTCACATCTTTTCTTTTTTACAACTATTTTCTCAGTAGTCATTTCACTCACAGTTTTTTGATCTTTGGGTTTTTCTTTAATGACGTTTTTCTCTCTCGCTGCTCCGCTGTTCCTCAGCATCTCCTGGAGGTCCGCGATGAGGCTTTCATCATTCTTTTGGCTTTTTAGTATTTTTAATATTTCTGACCTGAGTTCGTTATTTTCTATCTCGATTTCTTCCTGGTCGTTATTTTCACTCATCAGTTCTTCTTCTTCAGTGGTGTATTCTTCGGATTCTCTCGAAATCGCATTAGTGGATTCGTTGATCATCTCTTGATCAGTTTCTATTTCTTTGCTGTAGGCCCTGGTGTTGGGCCTATCTTTCTTGGACATTTTTAATTACTTATTGAGTCAATTAACCATCCTCTGCTACCAGCTTGTTGCAATATTTTCAGGATCAGACTCAATAAAGATAATAGAAGTTATAGGTTTAAATATAATTCTCTTTAATCGTAATAGGCATTCTATATTCGCTGAATATTCAAGATAGAAGCAAGGAAAATGGGGAGGATGGCTCCTTTTATATACAAGGGGCGGAGCCAGGAATGGGAGTGGTAAAATATGAATACATTAAAGCTCAAGTAATAAGTTAACCCCTGATGTTCCATATATACATTATTTACACATTAGAGAATAAGGCATTTACATCTGACAGGTACTTTATACATTCATTAAAGAAATAAATAGGTGAAAGCAGGATGGAAGTCAGGCAACCCACCAGCAGCCACTGAAAAAGGCTGCTCAGCTCAGCTCCAAAACAGGAAAAAGAAGATGTAGCAGACCTTCAACATCTTTGTAATATATAGGGTATTTTTGCCATGGGAGTGATTGCTTATTGCCATCAAGTTATTTTCTACTCCTACTGCCCACATATACTTTCTCCATTACAGTCTACCCTGCACCTAGTCTTTCAGGACTCCCATTAATACCCATACCTCCATTAATACCTATATCATATATAAAGCAAACGCTACCTTTTACACATTGGCAAAAAAAATCAGAACACCAAATACAAGCTGGGCAGATACAACCTCATAGATGACCCTCACTCTGTCAAGGACCTTGGAGTACCCATCTCAAATGTTCTAAGCGCTAGAGCTCACTGTAATAGCATTGCCAAAAAGGCATTAAGAGTTGTAAACCTAATCTTGCGAAGCTTCTTCTTCGGTAACATTGTACTGCAAACTAGGGCATACAAAATGTTTGCTAGACCAATTCTCAAATACAGCTCATCTGTCTGGAATCCACACTGTATATCAGACATTAATACAATTGAGTGAGTCCAGAGATATTTCACGAGAAAAGTACTCCACTCCTCTACTCGCAACAAAATACCTTATGCCACCAAGCTTGAAATTTTGGGCTTGGACAACCTAGAACTACGCCGCCTATGATCTGACCTAAGTGTAGTACACAAAATTATCCGCTAGAACATACTGTCAATGACTACTTCAGCTTCAACTGCAATAATACACAAGCACACAATAGATACAAACTCAAGGTAAACCGCTCCAAACTCAACTGCAGAAAATACGACTTCAGTAACAGAGTGGTCAATGCCTGGAATGCACTACCTGACTCTGTTATTACATCCTCAAACCCTCATAACTTTAACCTTAAACTGTCTACTGTTGACCTCACCCCATTCCTAAGCGGTCTGTAAGGGGGGGCGGGTATAAGTGCACCAGCATGCCTTCCGTCCCTGTCCTACTGTCCCCATTTATTCATACCCATTTCCTGTGTTCATATCCATGTTTATACTTATTCCTGTTATCTCATACATGTTTGACAAACTAAATAAATAAATATCTCAATTGTAACTCATTCCATCCACCTTGCTGTTGGTTGTTCTCTTCTTTTTTTGTACTTTGATCTTCCCCAACATTGGAGCCTTTTCAAGACTGCAGAGTTTTTGTATAATGTACTGTATATGAAGTAAGATATTACGAGCTTGAACATTTGTGACTCGAGTGAGAACTACGTTGATTTGTTCAATGATCCATTGGTTTGTTTTCTTCTCTGTCCATTGCTATGGGAATATCCACCTCATAGTGTTCCAGGAGTAGGACAGAAATATTGAAAATAAAGCTGAAAATTAATTAAGTTAAAAAAATAAAGCTGAAAATTCTAGCTGACTGGTTGGAGCACAAGAGGGATGAAAAACAAATGGCACAGAGTACTTGGAGTTGCTAATGCTTGGTTTCCCCAGAAATAGGTGATGCTGGATGGAAAAATGGAGATTTGGGTGGGAGGCTGTTCAATAACTGCCCTGCAACTCATGCACGTTAGACAATATCACAGTAACAACATTGATGGCATTATTTTTGAGTATATTAAAGGTTGTGAGACTGTTTTTTTGTACCAACTTAATCTGACTCTAGGACAGAAGAAAAGTATATTAATATGGCTATCAGGATTCATAGTTAGTAGCTGCTCTCCTATTTAAAATGTAAATATCTGAGATGATTTGGATATTATAGTTCTGATAACACAACCTAAATTGCATTTGTTTTATTTTGTGTTATTGCAGCCAAATCACACTCAGTTGCAGCCAGCTACTATTATAAGATCTTTGCAGTCAGCTACTATTACAAGATTTTTCACCAAGCTGTATCTCTTTGTACCATGCCTTTGCATATAATTTCAGCTTTTAGAAGGGCAACTAATCTTTGTCTGAATTAAATTAAATTTAATTCTATCTGTAGTTTTCTGTTCATTTTATTAACATGTGAAAATTATTTTTAATTTAATCATATCCCATTCAATTTTATGTCATCTGTAAGTTTGATAACCATCATTTCAATTTCTTCATCTAAGCAATTAATACAAATATTCAAGAGTACAAAACCTCAGACTGATCACTGTGGTATCCACTCTGTATTCAACACATTCTTTGAGTATGATTTTCAGGTCAATATTTATCCACTTAATTGTCATTTCATTCAACCCACCTTCAACCAGCTTGTCAGTCACAATGTCATATGGGTAAATCATCAAATATTTTCCTGAAATAAGGATCTTCAGGATTCCCACAACCTATTAAGATACTATTTATCTGAAAATGGGCTGGCAAAATTTATTATTTACAAATTCATATTTACAAATTCATACTTTGTTTTCATGATGCTTACAAATCAATCTCTTTATAGTCTTTCAATACTCTTCCCAGGTATCAATGACTAATTCATTGGTCAGTAGTTTTCTAGAGCCCCATTTTTCTGAGCTGAGGAATATTTGAACAGGGTATCTTATTCAAAGACCAAGTGCAGCCCTCAATTCAAAAAAAGGTGTTCATGCATACCCTAAAAACAGCCTTGTGCCAAATATCTGTACCTTATACTCTAAAACTCAGGTGTCAAGTACCCATAAAGTTTCATAGTTAATACTGGGTAATATATCTTTAACTACACATTATTTCATGTAACAATGACTTTTTTCTGTGCACTTATTACATCATGGATTGCTTGACTGTTTACCTTCCCTGAATATTTCTCTGAGTATTTCTGTATGTCATGGTATATTTTTATATTGTTTTTATTTGGGATGCCTGCTTGTGTGTAGAGGGGTAGATGTGTTGACATCGTTTTAATTGCAACCTAGTATTATGTATTTGAGATGGTTGGCTATATAAATTTAAAAAATAAATAAATCTGAGCCAGTAATATCCAGACAGAAACTTCTACAAAATTTTCTAGTGAAATCCTAAATAGTATCAAGTAAACCATATGCAGTATTTATTCATGTAAAATATTTAATATGTTGCCTGCCATGCCATTTAACTTAAAGCATAAAATACCTGCAACATATATTAAAATATAACACAAAATAAAAAGGTTGTATTTGCTTTAAATATATTTTTGATTGACAATATATTAGAAATAATTCATTTTAGGTTTTTTGTATAGTTACTAGAAATATGTTGGAACCAATTTTATTTTTCCGTTGCGCTTTGCAGGTGTTCAGACTTTGTTACTTTGGTATGCATGAGGCTTCTAACAATAATTGAGATATAAAGGTTAATTGCTTTTGTTTTATAGAAACACTCTTCTCATTTTGATGTATGTGTTTGCTGCAAGTGATATCTTGCACATGCAGATAAAATACCCAATTCACCATGAGGCAGACTGGGAACAAAGTCATCCAGAGCTTTACTACTCAGGGAATGATTTTTTTCTGATCCTAAAAAAACCACAGACAAATATTTGTTTGATATCAGTGGAGATTCTCAGTTATCCAGGTCAAAGTTGTCTCAAAGGTGATTTTTTTTTTTTTCAAAAGGCAACCGGACTGTTTTTTCCTTGAGGAAGAAGAACAAAACATTTCACTTCTCATCCAAGAAGCTTCATCAATTGGATGGTGGGTGAATGAAAAGATTGGTTCTGACTGAATGGTGGTGGGGGAGAATGAAAGAATTGCATTTCTTTGCAGTCATCTGGTCATTAGCATTCTTCCTGAGAGTTTTTGAAGCCACTTGAAGGTTTATCTTTGCCCTCAAGTTCACCTGAATCAGAGTGCAATTGGTTGTGGGATCTTCTTGGAATTGCTGCAAGGGCTGTCTTGTAGACTGAAGATAGGTGATATCTTATCCATCCCCTTCTGTTGAGAGAGAGCTGCTCAGTGTTAACATAAAACATTTTACCCCTCTTCAAAGCCAATGATCCTTTCTATTCAAAATGTGGATTTTACTGTCGTCAAAAGAGTGACTTTTGTCTTTCAAAGGCAGATGAACTGCCGAAGCTTGCCTGATGGGTTTGATCTCCTACGCTGTGCCATGAGCTTTTGAAGTGGTTGTTTTGTTTCACTAATGCACAGATCTGTACATTCTGTACAATGTGCAGTTTGTTTGTTATTTCCCTTTACATATTCTTTTCTATCAATTGCCAATGTTACTGTGGTAATATTTCATATACACTAAATTTTCCCCTAGCATATGTTGATTCTCCAGAGCTGGTCCAAACAAAAAAAGATTTCCTGGGAATCTACATCAGGAGTTCATAGTTTGCATTCCATTAACTTTCATTCCATCAAATTTTAGTTTTAGCCCAAAGTAAGAACATTCTTTCATTGAGCATGTGATTCTGCAAATATAGTCATTGTTCAGTAGTTTACAAGCAGTTCTGACAGGAATTTTCTAATTTAGCCAAAATATACCTGCTTCCTAAGGTTCACTACATTATGATATAGCAATCTCTTTCTTAAGAGTTTTCTTGTAAATGGGCGTTGGTCCTACCTGAGACGCCAGTTCTCTCCCGTAGGAGGGAACGGCAGGCAGCGCTGGGTAGACTCTGTCAGTTGACCAATCAGGACCGGGTCTGCTAGGAGTTTAAGCCCCGCCCTTCCTGTCGTTCCCCAGTTTATCGGCGAGGATTTCACTGCAGACTGGCGTGTCTCCTGCTAAGAAAGGAAAGAGAGGGTAAGTAGACCCCGCCCCACCCCGGCACCGAGGCACATTCCCAACAGGGTGGGGGCTGCCTGCCGTTCCCTCCTACGGGAGAGAACTGGCGTCTCAGGTAGGACCAACGCCCATTCTCCTCCCTGACAGGGAACGGCAGGCAGCGCTGGGACATACCAAAGCTTGATGTCCAAGGGCGGGCAGCTGGGAAGAGCCGAGGATCAAGGTTGATGAACACGTTGTAGGACCCGCCTGCCGAATGCCGCATCCGCCGACGCGTAGACATCCAGACGGTAGTGTCTGATGAACGGTGTTGGAGTAGACCAGGTCGCCGCCTTGCAGACTTCCTCCAGAGAAGCCTGGGTAGCCCAGGCTGCTGAGGTGGCGGCACTCCTGGTGGAGTGTGCAGTCACACGGTTGGGAACCGGTTGAGACTGGGACTCGTAGGCGAATGCAATTGTGGCCCGGATCCAGCGACCCAGGGTTGGAGCCGAGACCTTGGATCCCATTGCCGTAGGTTGAAAAGAGATGAATAAGGCCTCGGTCTTGCGAAACGAAGCAGAGCGGGAGATGTAGATTTTCAAGGCCCTTCGTACGTCGAGAGTGTGCCACGCCCTTTCTAAGTGGTGAGACGGGTTGGGACAAAAATTAGGCAAGGAAATTTCCTGCGAGCGATGATACAAGGAGTTAACTTTGGGAAGAAAAGTGGGGTCCAAGCGGAGGACAACTTTGTCGTGATGAAAAATACATAAGTCTTGGCGGACCGACAAGGCGGCCATCTCGGAAATGCGACGAGCGGAAGTTACTGCCACCAAAAGGGCCACCTTGAAGGAAAGAAATTTCAATGACGCCTTCCGGAGAGGCTCGTACGGGGGCCGAGTCAACGAATTCAAAACCTTTGAGAGGTCCCAGGTAGGGAAACGGTGGACTACGGGGGGACTCAGGTTGGAAGCCCCCCGAAGGAATTGACGAATCAATGGATCCTTGGTGATAGCTGCCAAAGACGCACAAGCCGAGACGGAAGCCAAGGCCGCAATCTGGCGACGAAGAGTAGAAGGGGCCAGTCCGGATTCAAAGCCATCCTGGAGGAAACCTATGATGTGTGCTACCGATGGTGAAGTAGGAATGATTCCTCGAGCTGAACACCAGGTCGAGAAGGAACGCCAGGTAGACTCGTAAATACGAGTAGTGGACGGCCGTCGGGCAGCTTGCATGGTATAAATGGCGGCGGGAGGAATATTAACTCGAGTCAAGAATTCCCGCTCAGTCTCCAGGCGGTTAGTTGCAGCCATTGGGGCTCCGGGTGTATTAGAGCCCCCTGGAGGAGGCAAATTCGATCGCCTGGAATCCGCCAGGGGCGGGCAACGGACAGGGCGACTAGGTCCGAGAACCAGGGCCGGCGAGGCCAGTGCGGAGCTATGAGGACCAGTTCCGACCCTTCCGTCAGAAGCTTCCTGATGACTTTGGCGATGAGTGGGAGAGGGGGAAATGCATAAAGAAGGACGCCCTGGGGCCAGGGGGATCGGAGGGCATCCACCGCCTCCGCGCCTGGGGACGGGAATCTGGAAAAGAAACGAGGGACCTGATGGTTGATATTAGTAGCAAATAAATCAAGTTCAGGGCGGCCAAAACGATTAGATAAGTCCTGGAAGAGGCTAGGGTGGAGCGTCCATTCGGAATGGTCAACCAGATTACGGCTAAGGGAATCTGCCTGGATGTTGGATTTACCAGAAATATGAGAAGCTCGTAAGGAAGCCAAACGAGATTCAGCCCAGAAACCAAGAGCTAGAGCTTCACGCAGAAGGGACTGGGAATGCGTTCCACCCTGCTTGTTAATGTGGGCCTTAGCTGAGACATTATCAGTTAGGACCAGCACGTGCTGTCCCTGGATCAGGTGTTGGAAATGACGTAAAGCTAGAAAGATGGCCCGCAATTCGAGGAAGTTGATGGAAGCACCTCGTTCCTTGTCAGCCCAGACTCCTTGGACCATGTGGGAGTCCAGATGAGCCCCCCAGCCGGAAAGGCTCGCATCAGAGGTAAGCACCATCCTATGGGGCTCCCTAAACAGAGTGCCCTGGGCAATGGCACTTGAACACCACCACCGTAAGGTATCTAGAACCTTAGGGGGGAGAGAAACCTTACGCAAGGAAGAAACTGAAAGAGATCGTTGAAACGGGAGAAGGTACCACTGGAGAAGCCTGCAGTGCAGACGGGACCAGGGGACAATGTCGAAAGAAGAAACCATTTTGCCTAGGAGCCTGGAGAGAGAAAGAATAGACATGGGTCGGCCTTCCAAACATAGAGACGCCAGCTCAGATAGGCTGGACTGGCGAGCCGGAGAGAGGAAAACTGTGGATGAAAGGGTGTCAATGACTGCCCCCAAATGTTGAATACGAGTTGAGGGGGACAGGGAGCTCTTGGCCCAGTTGATAAGGAACCCATGGGTCTGAAGGAGACGAAGTGTGGTAGAGACATCCCGTTGAGCCCCTTGAAGGGAGGAAGACAGGATGAGAATATCATCTAAATAAAATAAAATGCGAATAGGGAGGGAACGAATATGGGCTACCAGGGCCGCCATCAACTTGGTGAAGACCCTGGGGGCAGAAGAAAGGCCGAAGGGAAGGGCCTTATATTGATAGTGAAGTCCCCTGTAGTAAAAGCGGAGGAACTTACGGTGGGGAGGAAAGATGGGAACATGCAAATAGGCTTCGGTTAGGTCAACCGAAGCAAGAAAATCCCCCTCCCGGATACATTCCAAGATGGTAGAAAGGGAGTGCATCTTGAACCGGCGGTATGTTATGTACCGGTTCAGTGCCTTCAGGTCTAAGATGGCGCGCCAACCCCCCGAAGCTTTAGGGACAAGAAAAAGCCGGGAGTAGAAACCTGACCTGCGTTCCGATGGAGGAACCACCTCAATAGCCTCGATGTGGAGAAGGTGGGCAACCGCTGAGGCCATACGGGCACGGGAAGTAGGATCCTGCGAAAGAGAGCAAGGAACAAAAACACGAGGGGGGGAAGCCCTAAACTCTAAACGAAGGCCGTCTTGAACCGTAGAGTGAACCCAAAGATCAGAGGTGGCAACCAACCAGGCATCCGAGAAGAAAGAAAGACGGCCCCATAAGGAGAGGCAGCCAGGCGCCATTTATTCCTGGCATCGGCTTGCCAGTGGCGAAGCCAGAGGAGCCTGCGGGATGTAACTGAGGATCCAATGGCCTTGGCTGCGAAACGGGCCGTATTAAGGGTGGCGTCGGCCGAAAATTCGATGGCTGCCAAAATCTTATTAACGTCCTGATGGGAGCGTGAATCAGAGGCCGGAAGACGATCCTGCAGCTGTTTCAGCCACAAAATGGAGGCCCTGTTGAAAAAGGACGCCGCCGAGGCGGTTCTTACCGCCCATGCTGAAGCTTGGTGACCTTTGATAAGAGTCCTTTCGGCACGTTTGTCTTCCGGACGCAAGGACTCTTCAGGAGGACCTGCCAAATGAGAGGTAGAAGCCAGGGCGACAACTGGAGCGTCCACAGTCGGCACCTGTAATAAGTTAGAAAAGTCAGTAGGGATAGCATAGAACTTTTTATCCTGGGAATTGGGCAGGGGCCCAGAACCTGGAGATGACCACTGTCTTTTCACCACATCTGAAAAGAGCTTCGGTGCAGGCAAGGTGTCTACCCGAGCTGGTTGTTCTGCGAAAAGAGAAGCGGAAGGGTCGTCAGATGATGGGTTAGCTGCAGAAGCAGATGGAACCGGCAACAGTTTGGTAACGGACAAGGCCTTAAAAAGCAAAGAACGAAAAAGGTGAGGTTTGAAGAGGCCTATAAAGGCCGGCAGGTCAGGAGCTAGGCCCTCATCCTCAGACCATTCTTGGTCCAGGGCAAGATCCTCAGCAGAGAGGGAGATCTGGCTGGCAGAGGCAGGAGAAGATGGTCTCTCCAGGTGAGACGAAGGTTCCACCCCCCGTGAAAAATGACTGACTTGGCTGGAGCAGTCTAAAATGTCTGAGTCAGCACGCTGTTGTAGGCCCTCAGAGATGCCCTGGCGGATGGCTGTTGCGATGAGGGAAGCCAGAGCAGGGGAAATAGTAGAGGGCAGCTGGTCATCGGAGGGGGGAGGTGGAGGGGGGGGAGGATCAATGGAAGGAGGAGAGGAAAAAACCTCCCCTTGGTTTGGATGCCCAGAAGCAGGAGAATGATCTTCCTGAGGTAAAGTTGCGAATAAAATGGCCGCTTCATCAGGAGCATGGGAAACCCCCGTGACAATTCGATCTGGAGAAAGTGAAGATCTATGTCCAATCTGGGGCTGGGCCTGAATGGTAGAAACCCCAATAGGTGCTTGAGTGGTGGCAAGAGAAGGCAAGCCTTGCTTGGAGGCTTGAATTTGAGCCTTCTGAACCGCCCTTTCCAGAGCCCTATGGCGGCGCTGCTCATCTTTGCTGGCCTTTGCTGACTTCTCCGGAGGGGCAGATGGCAATTTGGGCTTTTTGTGGCCTCGATGCAGGCCTGAGGGCCCCTCACCCGGATCGCTGTTGTGGCGCTTCCTATCCTGATGGGCACCCGCCCCACGACCAGATCTTGAAGAACGGGAGTCCGCCATCTTTAATTTACCCCCGTTGGCGCCAAAACAAAGTTAAAATGGCCACCCTTGTTACTCACTGCGGCCAAACGATCCGAGAGGCAAGCGGCTCCAAGCGGCGGTTAGACTTCGGCGCGGAGGTGGAAGCTGCGAAGCAAAGGCTTCAATGAGCAGCAAAAGCGCCTATTTAGAGATGGCCAGAAAGCGCGGTGCAGGACAGGGCTACGGAGCGAACTCGTGGGCCCTGCCTGAAGCTGCCAGCCGGCAGCGAGGAGCGGCAATCGATCCTGCGCGGGGCGGAAAGAAATCCCCCCTTCTCAGACTGGGAAGCTGGGATCGCAGCCGGACTCCTTCCAGACGTTGTTTTTTTTTTTTTTTTTTTTTTGTCCTAAATTGATTGATTTAAATCTTCTATCTCAGAGGATGCAGGAGACACAAGTGTCCAAGTCGACCGAGTCGATAAACTGGGGAACGACAGGAAGGGCGGGGCTTAAACTCCTAGCAGACCCGGTCCTGATTGGTCAACTGACAGAGTCTACCCAGCGCTGCCTGCCGTTCCCTGTCAGGGAGGAGAATAATTTATTTCTCTCCATTGCCTGTTTATATTTTGCAGGAACAATCCACCACTAAATTTTACACCAGAGAAGCTAATGTTCAAGTAGTACTGAGCTTTAGGCCAGCCAGTATTTTTCTACCTTACTTCTCAATTATATAAAATTAAGGTACATTTTCACACAGTCATTTTTTCTTCGACTAGGACCAGTTTTGCAGAGAGCTACGACTCCTGCCTTTGAATGCATTTCTGAATCAAACTCAAATGAAATTCATTTATTTTCAAGGTTATAATCTATGCTGTGTCTCCTTCAGTAAAAACTAGTAAGTATTCGCCTTTACAACTAGTAACTGTTCAGTATTTTAAATGAAACAACTTGTGCCATTAAAAGCAAAAACAATTATGTGTCAGTAACATAAAACAAATTAAAGTTATTAAGGATTAAGATGTTAAAACTATGAAGGTATTAAGAAGAGTTAGTGCATTTCTTTCTATATATGGTTATACTAAATTGCTGTTAGAGCATTTCCATAATCAGCACCATGTTGTTAATGGGTCTAAGCTTCCACAGAATTGTTCATATTCAAGTTTTGAGCTGTTTAATTTCTTGCTCAGCAGCGATACATATTACATATTACACTAATAGTAGTTCTTGAAAAAATTGTCTCCTTAAAGACAAGGATTCTTAATCTTTTATATTTTTATGTCACCAATCCATCCCTCAAATAATCAGTAAAGTACCATGATAAAACAAAGTTCCATTTTATTTATATTTATTTAATAAAACATTCCTTCCTTTATTATTGTTACTATTTACAGTAAGGTTTCAGGAAAAGGTTTACAGACTGCTATAAACTTCTATATATCATCTAGACCGTTTCTATGCCATATTAAAACTTTTATTTTTTATTTTTTTTAAAAAAAGGAAGAATACTGTGACACATTTTAGCTTGGGCAAGGATTTCCAGATATCCATGACTCAGTACAATGTAATCCCTAATTCAGTTCTTGCTTATGGCCTACTTTTAAGTTTAAGGTACAGAAAACTTAGAACTACATATTTCAAGCTACCCTGATGGAATACTCTCAGATTCCTAAATCATCTGAATCAGCTATACGATCTCTATTTTCTCAGAAAAGAAAGTGCTAAGTGTAAATATTAAGTGAATACAAACATGCATATATTATATAAAAGTATATTAAAAGATAGAGTTTTCCCATTCATTAACTGTAAAGACTAATATACTGCCCTAGATGCTTGTGGTAACATGCAACTAACATGTAACTTCCTTCAAAATCACTCTTATTTGTAGCCTTCAGTACGTTTGATAACAAAACTCTACAGTTACACAACTAATTTGGATTATGAGTCTTTCTCAATTTATGCTTAATTACTATACAAACCTGCCTTTATGTGTCATTATAGTATTGATCAGAACTCTACTGGCAATATAATAATCATCTTTTTTGTCCTTATTGTAATACAATCCAAAGAGAACCTCAAGCTGCATAAAATTGTTTACTTTGGAGGCAAACCTAAATCAGAGGCATTTAAGACAGAATAGGGATTGAGAGCTGGGACAGCAAATTTCACACTAGCATTATTTTCCACTAAATTAAAATTGGGAGAAAATGACATCACATCACAGCAGAGAGAAAACTTTCTAGAATTATAGAATTCAAAAGAAACATGTAGGCTGTCATATCCAACCACCTGCTTAGTGTGGTATTCTAAATTAGAACCATCCAGAAACAAAGCTGTTTGCTCTCTGTTTGACTGCAGTGAACAAAGGGAAGCCACCACTTCTCAGTAATTGTTTCCACTGTTGAATTGCTCTTACCATTAGCAAATTTTTAAAAAGACTATCAGCCCAAAAATCTCCTATAACTGCTTAATGTTAGAGTTAACTGTTCAAGAAGGTAGTATCCCCCTCTCTTTATTAAAGGGCAACACTTGAATTTAGAGTCACAGGACAAATAGATTTCACCAAGGAAAAGCTCTGCCCTTTCGACCAAGAATGAGACAACACTGAGAATCTCAACCCAAATATTTCAAGAAGGTCAATTCATAGAGCAAAAAGGCCCTTGCTGCTATCCTTTTAATACATTGTTTCTTATTCAAAGGTTAAGAGTACTTTGGCCTAATTAAGATGACTAAGGCTAAATAGAAAAGTATCCTGTTGCCTCCACAATTTCTAAACCAAAAAAGGAGCAGAGATAATAAAATCCCACAATAATCAAAATATATTTACTGAGACTAAGAAAATATCTGTAGCACTAGACATTTTCTATATTAACTAAAATCCCAGTCATACTTGCAAGCCATCTCTCTGAAAACTTAAGAATGGCCTCAAGAACAACCTGGCCCATCCACATTCATTTTCAAAATCCAGATGAAAGATCTGTGAGATGATGTAGGGAATTTAACAGCAAGAAACCATACTCTTCAACCATTGAAACCAAAAGCATTTTAGAAAAGTTACCATTTTCTTTGGATTGTAAACCTTGGTGTGACTTGATGTTCTTGTTAGAATAGACAGGACCTGGGACCAAAAGTTTTTCAAAGATGTTTCACTCCAAGATTACTGATTGTATTGTCAAATGGTTTTTATCATGAGCATCCACTTAGTCTTCTAGTTAGCAATAGCAAAGCACTTATTTATTTTATTTATTTATTTATTTATTAAATTTTTATACCGCCCCCTCTCCCGAAGGACTCGGGGCGGTGAACAGCCAAAATTAAAAACACACAATACAAATATTAAAATACATTAAAACAGAATTAAATTATCTTAGGCTTCTCCAATTTAAAACCCCGTTACCCATAAAATTCACCAATTAAAAATTTTTAACCCAGCCCGGCTTGCTGAAATAAAAACGTCTTCAGGGCCCGGCGGAAGGTCCGGAGATCCGGGATTAGTCGTATCCCTGGGGGCAGCTCATTCCAGAGGGCGGGTGCCCCCACAGAGAAGGCTCTTCCCCGGGGGGTCGCCAGCCGACATTGCCTGACAGACGGCACCCCGAGGAGACCCTCTCTGTGGGAGCGTGTTGGCCAGTGGGAGGTTATCGGAGGCAGAAAGTGGTCTCGTAAATAACTGGGTCCTAAGCCATGGAGCGCTTTGAAGATGAGAACCAACACCTTGAAGCGCACTCGGAAGACCACTGGAAGCCAATGCAGCTCGCGCAGGAGAGGTGTCACGTGGGAGCGCCATGCCGCCCCCATAAGTACCCGCGCGGCCGCATTCTGCACCAGTTGGAGCCTCCGAGTGCTCCTCAAGGGGAGCCCCATGTAGAGAGCATTACAGTAGTCAAGGCGGGAAGTAACGAGGGCATGAGTGACCGTGCATAGGGAGTCCCGATCCAGAAAGGGGCGCAACTGGCGTATCAGGCGGACCTGATAGAAAGCCCCCCTGGCCACGGCCGTCAAATGCTCTTCTAAGGACAGCCGTGCGTCCAGGAGGACACCCAAGTTACGCACCCTCTCCGTGGGGGCCAATGTCTCGCCCCCAATAGTCAGCGATGGCACCAGCTGACTATATCGGGACGCCGGCAGCCACAGCCACTCAGTCTTGGAGGGATTGAGTCGGAGCCTGTTCCGCCCCATCCAGACCCGCACCGCCTCCAGGCACCGGGACATCACTTCAAGGGCATCGTTGGGGTGGTCTGGGGTGGAGATGTACAGCTGGGTGTCATCAGCGTACAGATGGCACTGCACCCCAAAACCACGGATGATCTCGCCCAGCGGCTTCACATAAATGTTGAACAGGAGAGGCGAGAGGACCGACCCTTGTGGCACCCCACAAACCAAGTGCCTTGAGGTCGACCTCTGCCCTCCAGCCAACACAGACTGCGACCTGTCGGAGAGATAGGAGGAGAACCACCGTAAAACAGTGCCTCCCACTCCCAACCCCTCCAACCGGCGCAGCATGATACCATGGTCGATGGTATCAAAAGCCGCTGAGAGGTCTAATAGGACCAGAACAGAGGAGCAACCTCTGTCCTGAGCCCTCCAGAGATCATCAACCAACGCGACCAATGCCGTTTCCGTGCTGTACCCGGGCCTGAAGCCGGACTGGAACGGATCTAGATAGACGGTTTCCTCCAGGTACTGGGGGAGCTGTCGCGCAACCACACTCTCAACAACCTTCGCCAGAAAGCGAAGGTTGGAAACTGGACGATAGTTTGCTAAAACAGCTGGGTCCAGAGAGGGCTTCTTGAGGAGGGGCCTCACCACCGCCTCTTTCAAGGCGGGAGGCAAGAACCCCTCACTCAAGGAAGCGTTTATAATCCTCTGGAGCCAGCCTCGTGTAACCTCCCGGGTAGCCAGCACCAACCAGGAGGGACACGGGTCCAATAAACATGTGGTTGCGTTCAACCTCCCCAGCATCCTGTCCACGTCCTCGGGAGTCACAGGGTCAAACTCATCCCAGATAACCGTCTCAAGACAGACCTCGGACAACCCGCCCGTACCTACCCAGTCGGAGTCCAAGCCTTCCCGAATCTGAGCGACTTTATCGTGCAGATAATGCGCAAAATCCTCAGCACGACCTTGCAAGGGGTCTTCCCGCGCTCCCAGATGGAGAAGGGAGCGAGTCACCCTAAACAAGGCAGCTGGGCGATTTTCTGCCGACGCGATAAGAGCGGAAAAGTAATTACACTTCGCCGCCTTTATCGCCACTAAGTAGGTCTTGATATAAGACCTCACTAGTGTACGGTCAGATTCGGAGCGACTGGCCCTCCAACTACTCTCTAGGCATCTTTTCCGGCGTTTCATCCCCCTCAGCTCCTCGGAGAACCAAGGAGCTGGGCAGATTCGGCGCCGGGTCAGAGGCCGCAAAGGCACGACCCGATCTAAAGCACCAGCGGCC
This sequence comes from Pituophis catenifer annectens, assembly GCF_029215685.1. NCBI lineage: Eukaryota > Metazoa > Chordata > Lepidosauria > Squamata > Colubridae > Pituophis > Pituophis catenifer. Next base: position 90,246,348 of record NW_027256884.1, read on the forward strand.
GCCCTATCCCAGGCGGTCACCAGGTCCTCAGTCGAGTCGCGTGCCAGAGTCTCAGGAAATGGCCCAAGCTCCATTCGGAACCTATCAGGATCCATCAGGCGCCTGGGGCGGAACCACCTAATTGGTTCCGCCTCCCTGCGGTGGGGCATAGCGGTCAGGAAGTCAAGTCTAAGGAGAGAATGGTCTGACCATGACAAGGGTTCAATAACTATATCCCCTGTATCTAAGCCATTCAACCACTGACCAGAGACGAAAACCAAGTCCAGCGTGTTTCCTCCTATGTGAGTGGGGCCCTGAATTAACTGGGTCAGGTCCATGGCCGTCATGGAAGCCATGAACTCCCGAGCCGCCTCAGATGCTTCACCGATGGACGGCAGGTTGAAATCCCCCATGACTAAAAGCCTGGGGGTATCAACCACCACCCCGGCTATAACATTGAGGAGCTCGGGCAGGGCCGCTGCCACGCAGCAAGGAGCCAGGTACGTAACCAGCAGGCCCATCTGCCTCCCATGGCCCCACTTCACAAGGAGAGACTCACAACCGGCTATCTGAGGTACAGTGGCCTCCCTAGGATCAAGACCTTCCTTTACAATAACCGCCACCCCCCCCACCCCTACCCTGGGCCCTTGGCTGATGGAATGCGCGGAAACCCGGTGGGCACATTTCTACGAGGGGGACCCCCCCCTCCAGGCCCAACCAGGTCTCAGTAATACCCGCCAGGTCCGCTCCCCCCTCCTGAACCAGCTCACAGATGAGGGGGGCTTTATTAGACACGGACCTGGCATTGCACAGCATCAGCCTAAGACCCAGGCTCTGAGACTCCGGACAACCCAGGGAACGAGAAGAGCACTGGGGGCCGGAGCACGTCACCGCTTGAAGACAGCGGATACGTGCCCCCACAACATGATATGGCCCCCTGCTCCCACCATACCTGCCCCTCCCACCTACGGTCCTGATGACATCGCCCTCCTCCCTACCAGCACCAACCCCCTCCGATCCCCGCTCCGCACCTCCCCTAGCGCGACCCTGTGCCGGGCCTATACTTAGACTATATACCACTTTATAGTGCTTTTATAGCACTCTCTAAGCGGTTTACAGAGTCAGCATCTTGCCTCCAACAATCTGGGTCCTCATTTTACCCACCTCGGAAGGATGGAAGGATGAGTCAACCTTGAGCTGGTGAGATTTGAATTGCCAAACTGCAGCTAACAGCTAAAGTAGCCTGCAGTACTGCACTCTAACCACTATGCCACCTCAGCTCAGGTAGTTCCTGTAACATTGGCTCAATATGCATTACTTTCTCCTTGAGGCATAAGATTACATCTGCTGTTTAATATTCAGAATGTTACTATATAATTTCTGAATCTATCCCCAGTTTCTTTGATTTTATTTATAATCCTGAAACTGGAGAGAGACTTGCTTTCTAGTATGGTTTGTTTTCTACTGAAAGAGACTAAGTTGTAAAGCTTACTTTTTTGGGAATGCATTTATTTGGGAGAAAGAAATCATGCAGTCAGAGAGAAGTCATAAAACTGATTGAATATATTCAGTAGAAACTAACCAGCAGAAAACTTTGACTCAAATTCTAAGAACAAGAAAATACTAGGTTTCCAAGAAGCCACTTCTTAGTCTAGAATTTTTATTCTGTAAAGGGCCTAAACTTCCTGAAACTATCTGGCTGAACATTGATTGAAACCTGATGGTGAGAAATGCATTCCTATTCTAAACAGGTTTTAAGAACACATCCATGTGTCATCCATCGTCCATATGCCTAAAAGTTTCATAGAGGTTAGTTTTCTATATATAAACAAACACTATATGCAAAATTAATCAAATCAAGCTTTAGACCCATATACATATCATTATGTGCGGTTGTACCATGGGCAAGAACAGCATCAGCAGAAGTAGGCTGGAGGTATGGAATCTGCAGTAAAGCAAGAAGTCATAATTCATACAATCTAGCAATTTTTCCCTGTAGTTTTCTTGAATAAAATTGTAATAGCTTTTCCGCTGTCACATTCAATCTTTGAACCATTTCTGCTAACTACTGAATTTCGCTTGAATAGCTTTCATGACAACTTTGGACTGTTCCCATGGCTGTAACAGTACTACATTATTCCAATATGGTACACATTATTAATACATTAAAAATTAAATACCACACTAGTAGTAGTACACTTAGACAAGTAGTCTAAGTTGTAATGGGTGTTGTAATTTGTCATCAAATTTTATGACTGCATTTACCAGAACCACCTGCGGTTATATAATCCTGTTGAAATCCAGCAGAGCTTACATACAAGATAATCATTAATATTTAAAATTTGATTGTCTCAAAGATATGAGCACTGTGCAATATTCCAAGTTCTTTTTGTGTTGATATATCTATACAAGACTGATTTGCTTTATAAAATTGCAGAAAATCAATGTCACACCTGAGAATACATATCAAGAAACCTGAATTTGCATAGAATGTAATTGTTGGATCCTGATCTAATAATACTTAAATTAATTCAGATTAATGGAATTTAAGTGAACCATCACTAATCACCTGTTGATTAAGTCTGGATCTAATTCAACTCTTTTCTTTAAAAAAATAATATCTCTAAAAGATTGCATATTTATTCAAATTGGAAATATAATACTTTTGTTGGCTTAATAACATTTTTGAAACTCAAAATCCCCAAGGAATTTTTGCCCTGTCAGTATTTACCATTAAAATAATCTCTTTTATTCTGCGTTCAGAAGAAATTAAATGTCCTGTGTATTTTCAGTGGAGAAAATTGGTTTTTCTGTCAGTCTCTGACCAGACCCTCTGAGAGCTAAAATGAGCTTAACTTCATTGAGATAGATAATTAACTTCTTTCATTATCCATTTATGTACAGTCTTGTAAATACCAATAAGCCCAATATTACATTTACTAAAGAACTATGTTTTAATTCATAAATGTACAAACAATGCCATTCTTGAAGCTTCTGCATACAATTCTATTACCAACCAAACATTTAATGTACTATAACAGTACTTATTGTTTTATGTGTCTGAATGAAAATAATTTGTAGATTTATCCCAGACATACTGTTCCTGAAATCATATGATTAGAAAATCAAGAAACCATCGCAGGCTTTTGTCTGGTTTAATATATCTTTTTTTCTATTTTAATACCAAGCATTATAATCAACATAAACTACTTTTCTATACACTAGCAATATTTGGTTAAATCCAGAATTTGTTTTATCAGAGCTTTACCAAGATTATAAACTATGATTGTATTAATCACCAAAACCACCTTATTTCTCATGAATCTCCAGGAGCAAGTTTAAATAGGGGGCATCTATCCTGTTATTTTTAAAACTCCTGGTTCAAAATTATAGGAAATGGTGCATCTAGTACTGTATTTGGAAATAATGCTCATGGAAGGTTCACGGAGGCCTTAAAAAGAAAAAGGAAGGAAAGAAATCATGTGTGCTTCTAGAATTGCAATTTGCACTCATTTGTATTATTAAAGGGATTTTCAAAAGGTACTCACTTTGTTTGATATCAGAAGAACAACTTAATTCAAGTCCAAGTTAGAGAAAGAACCATTTTAAGAAAAGATTGGAAAACTTTGTCTGAAATAGCATAGGGTTTCCTGCTTAAGGAGGGGGTTGGACTAGAAGTCCCCAAGGTCCCTTCCAACTCTGTTATTCTGTTATTCATTCCAAGATCGAGCAGAAGCTTTCAAGTTGTCCATCAAGAGTAAGTACCAGGTCAGATGACCCACCGAACATTTGATTATAAGCTTTTTCACATCCCATTTATATTTATTGCAAGTACATTTTTAATATTCATCTGTTTAACATATATAATTTTTGCAAACTTCTATCTTCCTTTGGAAGGGGTTGTGAGACACTTATCAAATATGAACCTTGACAAGGAAACTCTTAGGTGGTTTTCTGTATGATTTCTTCACAAAGTTCAAATAAGTACCCCTACTTTAAATATAAATTTCATTAGAGAACTGTTAATGAAACAGACAATTGAACTTTCCTTCTGTAGGTTTTCTCAATTATACTCCTTTTTGAAAGGAAGGTTAATCTTTTAATCAGTAAACATAAGCAGCACTACAACAGCGGCTTTAAATAGTAGACATTTTTTATTTAAAATTATAGGACGAAGAGGCAGAAGACTAGTAAAGTGAATCCATGACACAAGTAGCAGACAAAAGTCATGATGAAAACTCCTTAGTCTCACAACTGACAGACTCAACTACAGTTTCTATTGGGAGATGGTCCTAGACCAAGCTAAATCCAAACACACTAGAGACTTTGTGAAAGGTTGACATTTGGATATATCAGCCATTAATAGACACATAATAATAAACAATATTTACACACCATTCAGAATCAATAAAAAAGCTGAGAACTTTGAAAAACACAGTGGACTGAAGATGGCTCTGTGAAAAGCAGTTATGTTTGCAGTCATGAATAGGAAGCCAACAAAAGGCTTCTTTGACCATCTGGATAAAGAGAGGATGAGAGATCACTCAAATTGTTTTTCTTACAGTTACTCAATGGAAGAGGGGAGAATCAGGAGATAAAAGAATTTACCATCATTTGTTCCAGTCTTTTAAAGGGCACTACATTTATACTTCCCTTGCTAATCATTTCTGAAAATTGCCTATTAATTGTTTCAAAGCACTCCTCCATAGTAATAAGACTGCAAACACCAGATGACTGCCTTAAATCCTTAATATAAGAAAAAAATATGTATTTACTTATTCATTCATTTATTTATTTATAAAATTTATTGGCCGCCCATTTTACCACAGGGTAACTCTGTGAAGATCTATCATTATAATCTTCAAGAATCTAAAATAAACAGCAAAAAGCAAGATACGATTTTGGCTACAGAAAAGTTTTAAATGCAGCAAGGGCTCAGAAAATATTGGAATATTGGATTTGAATATTAATTATTCATTTGAATAATTAATTTGAAATTAATCTTAAAGAATAAATGCATTCTTTTCTGGCATTTTACTTGGAGACATAACAAGACAAGTGGCTACTAATGGTGTTTCTTGATATCTTTGAGGAACTGCACTGAGAACTGCAATGGAACTTTGAATCAATTTGTCAGCTATGTTATGTCTTCTTGAGAACAATCTGTTCCCAGAAGATGTTACTAAAAAAGATATGTCACAAAATTTACCCAAGAACAATATGACCAAGACTTTGAAAAAGAATTTGTCTGGAAGAATATAGGCAACATTAAAAAGAACAGAAGAAATTGGAAGAGGATTTTAAAAATTAAGACAGTCCCAGAGAACTGTAGAGTGTGTGTCCAAACTCTATCTATCTATCTATCTATCTATCTATCTATCTATCTATCTATCTATCTATCTATCTATTCATAACTTGCACTATCCTGCAAACAATTTATAACTTCAACATCAACCTTAAGCATACTAAATTATTTACAGCATTTTAGGAAAAAATTATAACCAAAGGGGGAAATTAATTTATGCAGAAGAATAAATCAGATTAAATAGACATTTAGATCAGATGAATTTTTATAAAATGGTCTTATGTGTTTATTGGAATGTAAATCTGCAATATATTCACTGAAAGGCTAATTGTGGTGCTCAGCCTAAACAAGTTGTGTGATCTTTATGTCATTTAAAGTTTGTACACTGAGGGCTGCATTCTGCATTCAGGAAAAAAATAAGTCCGAAATGACTTTTGTTGAGCAGTAGGCATCTATATGAGGCATCTACATGATGCTGAACTTGTTTTAAATGAATGTGGCAGCTCTTGCCTTTCATTATCCATGAGTATTCCATCTTTTCTACTGTTCTGCATTCTGAATCTTTACATTATTTTTAGGATCTACCAATGTGATTCATAGCACCACCACATTTGCATCTTCAAATAGACTCTTGACCAGCTGGTTTCTCTCCTTTTAAAGTTCACTGGTTTCCAAATATTTCATTATTGTCTTTAAACTATGAATGTTAAAGGATGCTATTTTGCAAAAAATATGTAATAGCAAGACTGGATTAATCCTCTGGGGGTTTGTGTATCTGTGTGTCTGTGTGCGTTTTTTGAACCCTTAATTCCTCTGACCTCTATATGGTATGATACTAAATAAATATGAATAAAATCATGCTGTGGTATAAAAGGAGCTTGCTGTGTTACATTAGTTTATCAAGCCCACTTTCCTTGAGAGCAGGTTTAAGAAGGCTGTCACTTCCCACTGTGGAAATTGATTGAGCCTTGATTATGATGTTATTTTTATTCATGGTATTTAATATAATTTCAGATAAAGCAGAACTTTTCTTTATATTATCTGCATTAAATCAATACTGTGATAAATGTAGGACAAAAAGCCATAAAAGAAATTTCAAGTGCAACAATTATGCTTTTTCTCACAAACTATCCACAGCAGTCCCAGCTGGGTGTGAGAAAGAATAGGTTACTAAATGTTATACTGTATTGTAGACAATTTATAAGATTTTCATTATCCTTTGAGTTTCTGAAAAATATTGCTATAGCAATACTAGTTTTTAATCCAGATTATTTTTCCACTGTTCAGATCACTAATCCTAGGACATAGGTTGGATGAAGACAACTGGCAAAACAAGAATCACATACACCATGAGATCTGCAATACCCCAGAGAGTGGGGTCTGAAAAATGTAAAAATAAATTACACTATTTTATTAATCTTTGCTGTTGCCCAGATCTCTTGGGATCATGAAGGTGATATGGCCAAAATCTTTCAGGATTCTTTAAATTTATTTTTGGCACTTGTAGTTATATCTGGCAGGTGCCTGGTTACAAGCTCATGATGTAAAATACATTAGTCCAATTCTGTCAAATATTTAAATCATACCGGTTGTTCAGATATAAATGACAAAAAGTCTTATTCCAGGACATGACCTCTCACCTTTTCCAGACAATAAAAGATAAAAATTAAACTAATATAACATAATACAAGTAACAGTGTTGGCATTACACGAGCTATTGTTTTGTCCAACTGACCTTTATTAATAAAATACAATATCTTTTGAAATCTAGCTAAGCCAAATTAGTTTGGTAAAAGGAGAACCCACAATTCTCTAAATTTGTACATCGTGTGGAAATGCATACATTTCAAATTTATGAGTGGTTGCCGTATCCCATGGTCATATGATCATGTTTTGAGATGTTTTGTCAGTTTATACCCAAAACCCATTCAGAAGATTGGGTTTTGTATTTATGGCCATGGTATTGGCTTAACAATCATGGATTCACTTAACAATTGTGATTCACTTAATGACCACTTCAAAAAGTTTAAATTGGGCCTCATCTTGGTGGGTGACCTATGACCATTAACAATTTACAACTGGAAATCTGGTCCCAACTGTAGGTCATAAATTGAGGACTACATATAGATTTATACATGTACGTATTTTTATACATATACATACAGTCTTATGATCTAGACGAAGAATAGCAATTTAGATGGATGATTTTTAATAACCACAACCAAACAGATCATGCAGACACTTTCAAGAATGCAGTTGCCTCAAAAAATATAGAGCCACTTGAATAGAATCAGAACAGGCCGTGCCAGAACTAAGGCAAAGCTCTTTAAATGGGGAATGATCGAGAGCCCGCAGTGTGACTGGGATGCACCGGAACAAATTGTAATACATACAGTTCAAGAATGTCTCTTCAGGAAATTTTAAGGCACCTGGGATGATCTCATTGCAGCTACACCAGAAGCGGTTAGCTTCCTTAAATATCAAATTATAGCATCTATCCCATTGTAATTCTATGGCTCTGTATTATGGAGATCTTATTATGGTTTTATTTTAATTTAATATTTTATCTCCCATATTGTATTGTCAACATAATTTTATATATAGAATTATATATTAATGTATATATGTATGCATTAATATGTATGTATGTATACATAGAAATACTGTACATATACATATACATATACATGTGTGTGTGTGTATTTGTATGTATGTGCTGAGGCTTTATTTAGACTAAATTTGTACATCAGTGATTATATAATCTCTATAGAGGCCATATGATAAATAAATAAATAATACATATACACATACATATACACATACAAAACTCTCGGTAGCATCAGATCTATAGAAATGTTAGACTACTTTTCTGACTGCTGGTAAGAAAGCTTTAAAAGAATTCATGAGAAGGGTTTTTTCTGTTGGAAAATAACTCCTTACAATAAGATTAATGCTGTACCAACCCCAGTGAAGTAACAATGTATTTTGCTTTGACATCTATGACTGCATTGTCATCCTGTAGCAGTTGCATTCATCCAAGAAACAGAAGTTGGAAGAGCAAGATATGATTCCAGCAGAGCATCTGACTGCATAATGATTTTGTTCCCTAAAGAAATTTAAGGAGAGATAGGAGAATTAAAATGGATAATAATATTCTGGCATTCTGGAACAGAAAGTGGGATTAGAAAAAAAGAAGATAGGTCTTTGTTAATAATATGGAAAAATTGATTTGATATTGTAGAAAATATTAGTTGTAATGCTTATAGAGCTGTTGACACTATAATGGTAATCATTATTAACAAAGCTGGGTGATTTAAGCAGATAAACTACTGTGATTAAATCATCAGATTAGCAGGAAAAATAATCTGGGGAAAAGACCAGCTTTCCAAAATTTCATCTTTCTGTATAAATGTAATGTCTTTTCCCAATATTTCCTTTTCACTCAATGGAACATGAAGAAGAACAATGAATACAAAGCTTAGTACATAATTCTAATGATGTAACACATAGCTGAGTTGGTTGATTTCAAAAACAACTAAGCAGAGCTCACACAGTAAATACATGGAAGGAAATAACCAGACTATGAAATAAAAAAGCAAAGAAAATCAGAAGGCAAAGCAAGTAATTTATATAGTATATTGTTGCGAACTATCCTAAAAATACGAGTCCCAGCTGTAGCTATAAAAGAAGAGACAGACATCATGATGTCTGGAACATAAAATATATTTTCCACTTGGCTTTCGTTAGCCTCTGCTAACATCGTCAGAGTGTAGAAACTACCATTGAAGAAATATTTACCTTTATGCATCATTGATCAATTTGGCCATTGCGCGTGTAATAGGCCCATCCACCCGCTTCCCACAAGATCATGGGCAAAACAACAAATGAACCTGGTTGATATATCAAATATGCCTGTGAGGCAGAGAAGCAGTGATGTGTGGGAGGGGGCTAGAGAGAATGCCATTAAAGCAATATCTGACAGCTCAGCGTCATTCCCTGAGGAGGGGCAGCCCAAGCGGTGCGCGATAGGGGAGGAAGCAACAGGAGCTAAGCCTCCATCGATTAACATGTCTGAAGTAAAAACGACAGAGCTAATTACAGGTGAGAGATGGGTGGATGGGCCTATTATGCGCGCAATGGCCAAATTGATCAATGATACATAAAGGCAAATATCTCTTCAATGGTAGTTTCTACACTCTGACAATGTTAGCAGAGGCTAACGAAAGCCAAGTGGATAATATATTTTATGTTCCAGAGATCGTGATGTCTGTCTCTTCTTTTATTATATTGTTGCTAAGAAAATGAAATGGATGCAGTTAAATAGTCACTAGGGTAAATCCATACTTTCTGTCTGCCCATTACCAGTCTGCCAATCCTCCACCCTTTTTTGAGCACAGGAATGATTAACATCACTCTCCACCCATTCCCACCTCTTAACAAATAGTATCAATAATAGAGACCTTCAAGTTTCTAGGTTCTATAATATCTCAGGATATTATAAATGGACACCTAGCATCAAAAACTTCATCAAAAAAGCACAACAAAGAATGTTCTTCCTGCACCAACTCAGAAAACTCAGATTGCCCAAGAAGCTGCTGATAGTTCTACAAAGGAATTATTGAGTCTGTCATTTACACCTCTATAACTGGTTTGGCACAGCAACCAAACAAAACAGACACAGACTTCAAGAGATAGTTAGGATTGCAGAAAAAATAATTGTGACCAGCCTGCCTTCCATTGAGGACCTGTATACTGCATGAGCCAGAAAGAGGGCTGTGAAAATATCTACAGACCCCTCACATCCTGGACATAAACTGTTTCAATTTCTTCCCTTAAGATGATGCTATAAGGCAGGGGTGTCAAACTGGCAGCCCTGGACCAGATGTGTTACACGCAGGTCATGCCCATCCCCAGCTCTGCGAAGGGAAAAAACGTCATGATGCATCACATGATGGCAATGTGACACCGCAAGTTTGACACCCATGCTATAGGGCATTGCACACCAAAACAACTAGACACAGGACATTTTTTCCCCATGCCATCACTCTGCTAAATAACTAATTTCCACAACACTGTCTTATGCCCTGGGATGTCAAACCACCTCATAGGGCTGTATAACTATTATCCTTCTCATCTTTCCTATTACCTATTTTCTTAGCTTCTTATGACTATAACTTTGTTGTTTGTAAATTATGATTTATGTTGATTGCTTATTTAATATCCTATGACTATCACTGATAGTCTTGCGATTTATGATGATTGTATTTTATAATTATCATAATAATTATTAAACTCTGATGAGTTTATGCACCAGAGATCACAGTTGGCCAATAAAGAATTCTATCTTCAGAACTGCTGTTTTCCATCATTAGCTGTCTTACATCCTTCCAAGAAGATGATCTGCAATGCTTCTTTCTCCTCTAGTGATAGTCAGCTTTGATTGGCTTCAACATGTCTATTGTTATTTATATCCTAATTACTCTTCTGCCCTGATGGTACAGTGGTTATAATGCAATATTGCAGGCTATTTCTGTTGACTGCCAGATGCCAGCAGTTCAATTCTCACTGGCTCAGGGTTGACTCATCCCTCCACCTTTCTGCGGTCTGTAAAATAACATTGGGGGGCAATATGCTTACATTGTAAGCCACCCAGAAAGTGCTATAAAGCACCATAGGACAGTATATAAGTCTAGATGCTATTGCTATTGATTTTACATTAGCAAAAGTATTGATGCTTCAAACCATAATAATAATACATTTAAATAGTTTAAATAATACATGGTTAACCTCAGTTATATTATTCATTGATAAATTACATTTAATACCTATTCTTCTCAAAACCATGCAGCAAGTAAAATATTGGTGTGTTGTTGTTGTTTTTTTGTTCTGAGTAGCAGTATAATGTGGTTACTCATCTGTGTTTCTGATGGCTACTCATATTTTTCTGTGTGTATTTCAGCACATTGTGGTTAAGACTTCTGAGTATGTCTATCTAAACTGCATGTTACTTAGTAGTAACAAAAACCTTGCTGACATTGTGAGTGGTATCTGAAAACTGTTAAATTGCTATTTAAATGTTCTATAGAATCAGAATTCAAGCAACATGCATATTTGATTCTGTGCATCAAAGACATTCTCGGTTCTGTTTCTTAAATCAGACCTTTTGCCATCATGCCATTTGAATAATCTTTTTGAACCCCAGGGGACTTTCAGAAACAGTGTGAATTGTTATATGTTGATTGGCTGTTGGAGGAAAATGTTTTTTTTTTTAAAATGATAATTTCTTTACAATATAGCTTTAGATTTCAAAAGCTAAAGTACTGAGTATATAATTAAATAGTTCCTAAAACTGCAGCTTTGTTAATGAAAGAAGACCAGCCTGCCCCGATAGCAGCATTCAACTTTCAATGCCATGCTGATTTTATACTTAGAAAATCTGAATAAATGTAAAATAGCTTTATCACAAAGAAAAGTGGATAACATTTAATTCAGTGAAGAATTAAACATTAAGAATTAACATTTAATTCAGTGAAGAAAGTCCTGAGCTCCCTATGAACCAGATAAGGCTGAGACTAAATATGGACTATAGCACTTTGATGATCAAAGGCAGGTAGTCTCCACTCATTTTCCAGTCATTAGCTGAAATTGAGTCAAAGTCTGTTTGTTATATTCTTCCAAAATGGTTGGACTTTGATTTCATCTAAAATTATTTTCTAAATTGCATCGAAGGACAGTTTCTGCCTGCCAGCATTAGATTATAATTAGGAAGTTTTTAGAATAAACTAATCTATATATTTCATTTTAAGAAACAATTTAGAATAAACGTTATTTCAAATTCATTTTTGGATGTTAGGCAGAAGAATTTGATACGCTGTTGATGAAACAATTTCCATCAAAAAAAGTGGTAAGAATCAACTAGAAAAAAACTGTTCTGGAAGTAATATCTAAAAAAATTAATGACAGTCTTTAAAAAGTCAGGAAAACCAGATCATGGTAATAATTAGCTATCTCAAATACTTAGCACAACTGATAAAACGCCTAAATAAAAGTTTTAAAACATTCAGATTGCATTAGTAATGTAATAAATTAATGAAAATGAGATTAAAATAGTAATACAATATAATTAATTAAAAACCAAGGATACGGCAGTTTAAGAATGCCTGCCTAAATTTCATTCCATGTCAGCTATGAAAATATTCATTCTAAAATGCTATTAGAGTTTTTCATGTAATGATCCATATGCCTTGTTGCATCAAGTTAGTTTGCATGTGTTTAATGGTGCAATTTCTTCTGATGCCTCTGATGAAGTTGCAATTGTATGACTACACTAGGACATTAAAACAGTATAAGGAGTAAAGACATAGGAAAATCATCAGAGCTATAGGGTAACTTCATCAAATAGAAATCAGATTTCCAGGCTGATCTACGGAATTTGGAGGCTAAATGCAACACCAAGTTTAGGACTCATCATCCTTTATACCTGCAAATCTTAATGAATACTGCAAATGCATTCTTGCAGAATACATAAAGCTATGTATTCAGAATAGAATTTTCAGAACCTGATTTAAAAATAAAGATGTACCTAGAAAACATTTATTGGAAACAAAATATAAGTACTTCTTACTTTATTTTTTTTTTAAAGCAAGTTATTGTTAAGAAAACAACAGACCTATCTCCACAGTGAAAAAAAGAATTGTTTTTAATGCTGCTTTACTTGCTTTGTATCCTTTACATTTCTACATAATTGCTATAGCAATTGTCTCCATTTCAGCTATACAAAAAAAAAACAGAACAAAAAAAATTATCACCATATGAATCCTTTTACTTATAGAATACTTTAGCATTTATTTGTTTATTTCTGATCCTTTCTTCCTTTCATTTAGCTAGACACCTATTCACAAGTAGAGCACATTATTTTGGGGAGAGGCTTTGTTAAAAGCCTTTTGAACTTCAAGTAAGCAAATATTTGATCATCTCTACCTACATACCTGTTCACGCTGTCAACTAACAGCCACTCTTCCTATCTCTGATTCCATTTTCAAACATGATAGGCAATAAATGGCATGGGAGAAAAGGAGAGTTAGACCCAGCAGTGAAATGCTACCGATTCGCACCAGTTCAGATGAACTGGTAGTGATAAAAACTACCAGTTCGGGTGAACTGGTAGTAAAAAAAAAGCTACCAGTTCATCTGAACCGGTATTTCCGACTATCAGCTGACCCACACAATTTAAAATTGCTAGAAAGCAGGAAATCCTACTTTGTAGTGAATCTAAATTGCGCGGCACAACTGTTCCCCCCCTCGCTGTTCTACTTACCTTCCCAAGCTTCCTTTTTCCACATGAAGTGTACATTTGGCATGTAGCGCACATGCATGAGCAGCATGTGTTTGGTGTGCATAGTGCATGCATGGGTGCAGCACGTGCTTGGTGCACAGCGTGCATGCGCAGGCAGCGAACTGGTGGCAAACCAGGGAGGATTTCACCACTGGTTAGATCTGTTTTGTTGAGCTCACCAACAGCTAAGCCTCTTCAACCCAGACCATGGCAGAATCAAGGCAGTAGGTTTACAAGTTTCTTCCTATGGACTAGTACTTTAATAGTTGCTGCAAGAGTAGAAACCACATTTGCCAAAACCATACTGACTAAAGGAGCCTGGGTCTTATGGAGAAGTCACTAAAGAAGACTGTACATCAGGGCTGTCAAACTTGTAGTCCGCGGGCCGGATGCATCACGTGCTGGCCATGCCCACGCCATTTAGCAAAGGAGGGAAAAGTCACAATACGTCACATGACGACAACACGATGACGCACGTTTGACACCCCTGCTGTACATGAGAAGAGGGGATTATTCAATGGTGGCAAAAAAAGGATAGGAAAGGAAAGTAGAATGCCTATCAAAGAAAGCTTCTCAATTATACTGCTTAACTGGAGACACAAAACCATAAAGAAATAAAAGCAAACAACTGTTTTTAGATTCCGTAAAACCTTTTAATTGTTTTCCATTTCCCCTGAAAAAAAAAAAGAGGGAAGTATCTCAAGATCTAGTTTCAGTGTATAAACTTTCAAAGCGTCCTTCTGCCTTTAAATGTTAATTAATGTGTACAATACCATTATCCACTTTGGAACTCTACACAGGAGATATTTAAGTATAATAAAAACATGGTTTTATCAAAAACCAAGGTTTATGAAATGTGCAATTTGTTCAACTGCCTTCCATTTGCAAAGTGCCTCTCAAGGTGTCGACTTTAAAAAAAGATGCAATTTCTATACCTCATTCTTCCCTCAGTGCTGTGATCCAAAAGTCATTACTATCATAAATAGGTTTGTCAGCAGGATTTGGGTTTCCAACCAGCTTCTAAAGAATAGAGATTTTGACCATAACCAGCGGATCAGGATTCCAGCTGTTGCAAAGGAAAACAAGGCCTATTATACAGCATTTGCTGTTACATCAACATTCTAAATGCAATAGGTAGTAATTCCAGAAATACTGAGAAATGTTTGCATAAAGTTTTAATAAGCTTCTATCTGCAGGCCTGTGCATGCTCTCAAAATTCTATTTTTCCAAACTTCAATTTTCTCAAACTTCAAGCCAATGATCAAGAGAAGTAAACAATCCTCATAATATTGAAAGTATATAATTAGATATTTTAAACTGAACAGTAAATAGCTTTTGTTTCACTCTTCCTTCATCCTTCAGTGAGCAGACTGCCTCTCTCTTGAGGCAGTGTAAACAAAACTACAGGTTCACAAGCATTCTTTCTGTACTGAGCTGTGGCATTCAATGTCTAGGTTAACTGTATAGTATTTTCTAGACTAGATCATCACAGCTTCTAATTCATGTTTCATTTCTTGCAGAGACAAATGACAGCATTAGGTTAAGTTGCTTCACAGGGTAGCAAGCCAAAGGCTGAAAACCACAACTAAAGGTAATGGCTGAGACCATTAGAGAACCTAACTTTTTTCTGGCTGTAATGCTATAAAGCTATAATAAATATATAACATAAATATAATAAAATATAATAAAATGAATTTTATGTGAACCTACATTTAATTTCATTTATCTTTAGTTAAAATTTAAATATAGTTGATATGATTAATCCCCAAATATATTTAATTATTTAATAATAATATTTTATATCACTAAAAATTACATCCTAGAAACATATTCTTAGAAATCACTAATCATTAGAAATCACACGGTGTTCAGGGTTCAATGCAACCCTAGAACATAAGGTTTTACATGATTGCTCTAAGAGCTCCCCATTTCCCAGGCTTGATACCATTTATATATGTTGGGTCTATACTCAGAATTATTTCCAAGATGAAACATATGAAAGATACCACACTGAAAAAGGCTGATATACCAATACATACTACAATATAGAAGGAGACTTTGAAATATTTAGAATAAAAAATATTAAGTAAATAAATTTGGTTTATATACTAGCTACTTCTATTAAATGCAATTGCACATATTAGTGTGCACACAGAGACATTAGTGATTTAGCAGATATAGAATGGGATTACTGTTTTTTGTATGAAAGTGGCTGCCATGTGAAATTAAAAAAACTAAAAGTTGCCCAATCCACCAAAATACTTCTGCATTTCTCACTCCTGTCTTAATGATGTTACCCTGCAGTGCTTGTGTTAAGAAAGCAAAGTAAGCTGTTTTGTTCCTTGGCCATGTGGCAAAATCCGGGAAGCAGCAACCATTTCCCAAGCAGCTGGAAGGTGGCTTGCTTTGCTTCCTTAACCTGTACCTGCGGAGATCTTCAAAGGGTAATGGGTGATGGGTGATGCAAGATGAGGAAGAAGGTGTGGGGCCCAATGGGATGGGAGTGCCTCCTTGAGGCATGCCTTGGGTGTTGGAAGATACCTTGGGATGCCCAATGTAGAACCTGCCGTAGGCCTCCCAGGGCCTCCCTGTAGCTCCTGAGGCACTCCATTTTCTGCTTCATGACCCACACATTCATTTAACAACTGCATGTGGAAAAGCAGGTATGGGGTGAGGCAATCAAATGGGTTCTTCACATAATGGCGGTCATGACATCTGACCATAATGGACATGTTATGTTAAATATAAGTTTAAATTCAAGTGTGCCAGATAAATCTATCTACCCATTGTCGGTGCATTATTTCACAGCCTTAAGTCTCCATTCTTGTCTTTGAAAAGATTGGATCAGAGACAGCCTTTCCAATAGAGGAAGTCAACAAATAGAAGTTATGCTCTGATTTTCCCTTATAAGAATGACCACCAAGCTAAATCAGTTTGCTTATTCCAAATGCAAAAAAAAGTTATGTTTAAAGTGAGTTCCAAACGGTACTTTGAATAAATAAAAATATGTGTTTGTGTAGCAACTGTGTGTAGCAAGCAACCTGGTACATAACTTAGATTTAACAAAACTGAAACTCCAAGTACTCTGTACCAGCACTGATTGTGAATTCTGAGAATTGCAATTCTAATACTCTTCAAAAGCATCAGGTCAGGAAAGCCTTCTATATACAGTTCACCTGTTTATAGCAAACCTGCTATAAGGCAGCAGAAGAAATTCAGTATTTATATATTCAAATACATACATATTTCATTGAAGCTAATAAAGTGCCTGATGCTATTTTGGGCAAGCAAATTTGACCTCACCTGAGGATAAAGCATATAATGCTGCTAGATGAAATGGGAAAGTTAATTATATAAACCCAGCTTTGTTTGTCCCGCTTAAACTAGATGAAGAAGATTAGGTTAACTTTGTTTGAAACTACTGCTTTCTATTAAAATATGCAAAGTTAAAAATAATTTTGATAAATGAATAATTTATAATGATAGGTTTCCCCAGTTCCCATTCACATGACAGTAAATGTTAGTGAAACATATATTGATACAGATACAGTATGCTGATTTGTGTCAAATGGTAATTACAAATTCAAAAAGTGAATCTATACATTATGTAGGAAGTACCAAATTGATCCATGATGTAAAAACTGGCAAGTTATTATTTCATACCTTGGCATAAATCATGCAATATGGGGAAATTACTCTTTATTAATTATTTAGAATTTTCAGCCTACAATTCTATACACACTTCCATAGAAATAAGTCCCATTGAAATTAATGTGATTTACTTTTTATTTGCAATAAAACTCTGAATTCCCACAATTCTCTTCAGTCTTCATCCTCAACATGTTTATCAGAAAGGTCTTAATTTAATAATTCAGAACAAAATGAATACAGTGATTTCTATGTCAATGCCCATTAAGTCCACAAATTTAGTGCACTTGTGGTTTTGTAAGAAAGCATCAAGTCATGATCCAATAGTTATTCTTGCTTTAACAAGTTCTGTAGCCTGCTAACTGGAACAGAGAAGATTGAAAAATAATGGTAAAGGTCTAGTACTATAAAGCATGTAAAGTGTAGCCAGTCTCTGGAGATTTTATGCTTTAACTTGACTTCACTTAAATCTAAGTGCTGGTCATTTTTACTTTCAACACCTGGTACAAAAATAGCTCCCTCAAATTCTAAATTTCCCCAAAAATACTTTTCTGGGTGAAGAAATGAACACATTTTCTTCTTGGCTGATCAATGAACATAGCAAGCCCTACAGTTGGAGTCTCTTTCATAAAATTAGCTTAAAGTAAAATTAATTTAAGGCAGTCAATGAATTACAACAAACACTAGGCTGTTATATTGATAGCAATATAAAACCGTTTGCTACCATTTCAGTTATCTTTGGGTCCACATCTGCAAGAAAAAATGGTAACATAAGATAAAAAATATCTTCCTGAGAAAGTCAGAAGTATTGTATCTGTAATTTGCTTCCTTACTGCTCAGTATAGATGTGGAATACAGAAGACCATCACAATTTCCAAGGAACCAGAGTCATAGGGTCACTAGAAAATACACAATTGTAAGTTATGTCAAAATAGTCATCACAAAATATCGGACACACACACACTGCCACCCAATGTGGAGAGAATAATCCAATGGTGGGTTAGCCCTTATGCCTACTTTCAGTAAAAACACCAGATATGTCATGCCCTTGTTGGAGCCCGGTCTAGAGAAGGAGGAGGGGTTGGAACTGGGACCATCCAACAGGGATGGTACATCTCCCTTGGAGTGGGAGAGGCCAGGGACTGAGGACGATGCTGTCCCAGGTCCCTCAGTCATTGGGGGAGGTGGTTGACTGGACAGAGCGCTGCCTGCCATCACAGACACAGCAGGATTGGCTGCTGAAAGGCAGTGGTGCTAATAGGCAACAGCTGCCTCCCCCACTCAATCCAAGGGCATGGAGAGTGGAGAATAGGCAAGCTCAGAGAAGGGCTGTGAGGCTACTCAGGAGAAGGTCGCTCCACCCCTCCACACAAGGAACACCTGGAGTGGATTGACTTAAGGAGAAGCCATAGTGTTTTGTGCCCATTGCACACACAGACACAAACAGACAGCCAGGAATTAATGAATCAGTCAGGAATTCCTTTAAGATAACAGCTTTGGCAGCATCCCATGAACTGCCTGCCAAGAGATTTCATTCACTAAGGGAGGTTTTTTCTCCTCAGTCTGATGTACCAAATTAATTCCACAAAGCAAAGAATTGTCAAAGTCCAGTCCAAAGAAATCCAAAAAGAGCTTCTAACAGAGTTCTAGAAACACGATATGACTTCCGAGCTTTTCAATTTGTCCGTCACAGGGCCTGAATAGCCGACACACCCCCTTTTATCCCTTGTGGGGTGTGGTCCAGTGACTCAATCTCTGGCCTGCCCACACCTCTTTCTCTGCTGTGCGCGCTTATCCTTCCGACGCTGTTTGGGATCCAGCCAAAACTCATCCCCTTCGCTCTCTATCTGCGGCTGCTCCAAAGTGCCTTGCTCCTGGCATATCTCTTGGCCTTCGGAGGAAACCTGAGGCATTGCCAGAGAGGAGGGTCCTGGAGAGGGAGGCCTTGCCAAATCCTCTCCTTCACCTTCTGAGTCCTAATCCTCTGTTAGGACAGGCTTGGGGGTTGGAGTCACAACACATAGGGAGTTAGTCTTTGCCAGGAACAATTATTTGTTTTGGATTATATACCCCCAGCTTTGACTCATGCCTCTTGCCTTTTGCCTTGTCTAGCCTTGAGGACTGTTTATCACCTTTTGCTTTGCTTAGCCTTGAGGACTGCCTTCAGCCTTGTGGACTACAGTTTGCCTCATGGACTCACTTAGCCTGGTGGACTTGGGACCCTGGACCTTGCCCTGTGAACCTGCTCCTACTCTGTAGACTTTCTTCTGGCTGTTGTTTGGGGGTCTGAGAGTAGCTGCCTTCAGGGTAGCATGGCATGGTGTGGAGCTTTACTGGTCATTGGAGGGCCATTTGTTGGAACATTTGCTTAGAGCAATAAAGGACCCTCTAGAGCAAGGGTGTAAAATTCACATCGTCATGGCAGCATCACGTGATGTATCCAGGACTTTTTTCTCCTTTGCTAAACTAGGCAGGGGCAGGGCCAGCACATGATGCATCTGGGCCATGGGCCACAAGTTTGACACTTCTGCTCTAGAGGTTTGCCTTGCCTTGACCATCTGGGTCATAACAAGATAGTTATTTCTTTATTTATTTTCCAAGTCTATCTTAAATTAAAATGAAAAAACAGGATATTTAAAATTAGTATAGTAATCTAAATAAAGAAAACTTTCAATAATTATATAAGGAATATAAAAATTAAAACACAAAAGGAATTTAAGGCACTTTTGTGACATTATATGGCATTTGAGGCCTAGGAAGTAGTGATCTGAATAGCTTTATCATTGGCCAGAAACAAATTGTCCATTGTACATGATTCATCAAGTTTGTGGCATAACCGTAAATGTTCAGGACTCTGCAGTTCCCCATATTTGTAGTTTCCATCTCCTGTAATATATCCCCATATCTTCAAGTTCTTCTTACATCGTGACAATCTTGTTCTCAATTTGTTCAAAATTTCATATAGGAAATGGTATCCAGGAATAGGTTCTTCCATAAAGTTGGCCCAATTTTCACTATAATTTGAGTTACATCATATTCTACTTAGCAGGTTTTCAAATTCAGTAAAATTGGTTCTGACATCTGCAAAAAATTGGTTCTGTCATCCGTCATCCTCAGTTGTCGGGGTGGGCCCATGTCCATACATATGGTAGGATACCAGTTATCTGTTTGCTGTTTTTAATTTAATTTTTTAAATTAAATTAAATTTTATTTTATTATTTTTTATTTTATTTTATTATTTTCACATGCTGGTAAATAAAAATGGAGATTATCTGCTAACTTGCAAGCAAAGCCAATTCATTCCAGCATCATGGAAAAGAAGAAAAACACAGCCCTAAGATTTAATTATTATACGGATCAATTTAAACCTTACCGTATAACAATCTTGAACATGAAGTATTTTGCATATTTTAATTAGTGTTCATATTTTTTAAAAAAACCAAATGATAGAATTTTTTTGTAATGCAAATGGTTTACCTCTTCTTCAGTTATCTTTGCCCAATTTAAGAGAGTGATATCATGACCTTCTGAGAGAGTGTGAGACAAATATATTTTGTTTAAGAAGGAAGATGTGATTTTCACTTGTGGAGAGTAAGGATGACCTGGACAGAAATATGCAATTCACATTACCTAGGCAAAGGAAATTGAAACTTTGTTTAAGGCCTGGGAAACACGACAATATTTGGGAACAACTCATGGAGATGCTTCTCTGTTTCACAGGGATAAGAAAGAGGGAAGTACAACACAATCATATTACAAAACTATGGTATTACAGCCAATCTTGGTAAAGATGATTTTAATCTTCCTATGGAGTTAATTTCATGGTCTGATTTAATCCAATGGGGTTGACAGCACCCCAGTAAATAAATAAATAAATAAATAAATAAATAAATAAATAAATAAATAAATAAATAAATAAATAAATAATTCTATTTCTATATAAAGATGACTTGGAATAGTGAATGTCACTTCATCTCAGTTGGAAAGAAATCTTTATAAAAATGCCACTTCTTTAAAAAGGTAGAGGACACAACCTTTTTTGGATTTGGATCTATACTTTAAAAGTATGGAAGTTTGTGAGACCAAAGCAAGAATTGAAATATATTTTCAATTTAAAGCAATTAAACAAATGTAAATGATTACCTCTTGTGAATAAAATAATTCCTTCTTAAGGTTTGTTTGTTTGTTTGTTTGTTTGTTTGTTTGTTTGAGATATTCTAACAGCTGCACTCAAATCTTTAAAACGGGCCAATGAAGTCTGGAGTACAATTAATGTAAAGACAGAACGAAAGAATATATTAAGCCAGACAAAATAAATTCAGGAGAAAATAGTCTAGTAATTTTCAAGCACTAGGAGATGTATAACTATATATGTAATGGAGTAGGACATAACTATTGTAAGCTAACGGAAGTTAGATTTAAGATCCAATCTAGTTGGTCACCGGGACCAGAGGTTTATTCTTCCAAACTTTCAGACTCATGCTGTAGCCCATCTTCAGAGAACTTTTGTCTACTGGCATATGTGTTTTGGTTAGTCTGTGAGTTATATTTATGTGGTGCCTTCCTATTGGTCGATTGGTGTGTTGTTGGCTGATTATTGGCTGCTGTTTCCTTGTGCTGCCAAGCCCTCAACTCCTTGGTACCTGATAAGGTGGTGGTAAATCAGCACTCCTTTTGACTGACAAGGGGCCCGTTTCTCAGGCTTCAATCATTTCCCTTGCTATCTTTGTACCTGCATGGCCAACAATCTTAGTAGCTGCAAAATTGTATTTATGTTCATTGCAATGTGAGGCTACAAATGAGTTTGAGTCTCCTCATCTGACCGCTCGCTTGTGTTGTTGTTGCAATCTGGTGGTTAGCTTTCTCCCCATTTGTTCTACATAGTCACAGGGGCAATTCATGCAGGGGATGGATGAATATCCTGGAATACGTATATTTGTCATCATTTGAGTTAGATTTAAATTTGGTACTCTAGAAAACTTTCCAACTCTATTGCAAACCACCATTTCTATTTGTTTATTTAAACATTTTAGAAGTTTAACTCCTAGAAGTTCTTTTTAGGTAAACTTTGCTGATTTAAGGAGCTGAGTGGCTTTTACATTGATTTTTGGAAAATAGGATTCCTTTAACTTTTTCAAAGGTGTTTTCAGTGAGAAACTCTAATCAGTGACTAGTTGTCTAACATATAATTTACTCATCATTGATGACCTCAATCAGTTCTGTAGATGTCAAATTCTGAGACTTTTTATATTAGAGTACAAACAGAGGAACATAAAAATTACGCAGGCATGGAAAATATTAGCAGAACATTTAAAGAAGTATACTGAATATAATGAGTTAAGTATTTTGCAAACCACTCTGTCTAATAGTTTGTAAAAACCCAAATAGAACAAAAATCTCCGATCACGTGTTTTGTTTTAACATACATAATAGCCATTTGTTAGGGGAATGAAGAGCTCCTGCTTATATCAATAATGGCCCACCTAGTATATTCTTTAAATTAAGGGATAATAATGTTTAATTGGTTTCTTCAGCTTTGTTTTCATTTTATCTTCAGAAATACAGAATGGAATTAAGTAATTTGATAAGTACTAATAGCTTGGCCCATTTCTACTGCTTAGGCTTCAGCATGAAAGCTGAAATGTCTCCTGCATATGACTCGTGGCTTCCTCTGTTGAGTTTTATTAGTTGAAGAGATAATGTTGTTTTCCATTTAAACTGGAACACAGGGAGTACAACCATAGCTTTAAAAATTAGCATTCTCAATAATTGATTCTACTCAATAGCTCACAATTTAGGGCACCATACAGAGGTAGGATTGTGTTTCTTTTTTCTCCCAGACTCATATTTTAACCTTTTTAATCATAAGATGAATTAGTTGCTGTACTGAATGTTTCAGAAAAGGCCCTTTGCAACATTTGTACTCTTTGTAATGCATATTGCTCTGCATACATAAATTGGTCTTTGTGAAAATATAAGAATCATGAAAAGTTTATATAAAACTTAAATAATAGATGTGAGAAAGTTATTTTATTGAGAAGGCTAGTGCACTTTTATTAAGTAAAAATAAAATATATGGGCTCTAAACTAGCCCATATATTCTTTAAACTAAAGGTCTTAAATAAACTTAATTTGCCTGAGATTTCAGCTAAAAACGAAGATCAGGACTAGCATGAATAGTCTTCCCTTTTCTGAAAAGTTTATTTCAGAATTCAGGAACAAGACATAGAAATTTGGAGGAAAAAACAGAGCCAACTACTTGATTAAATAAAAGTACCTTTTGTTTAAGAATAAATTTAAATCTACTCTACTCACTATTAATATAAATAAATAAATGGAGAGTTATATGTAATTCGGGGAAACCCAAACATTGGAAACATGCTATTTCTTCTTCCAATAATTATTTTTATTTTTTGTTGAATTTTGGAATATGGTGTAGGGCACAAACAATATTCTAGTATCTTTTTGCAACGATTGGCTAACAGTATTTATTCTGACGTATGCTTTAGCATTCCATAAACACAGAGCCAATTGTTTTCCTGATCACTTTGAAAATGAAGGGTCAGAAAACTTCCTGATGAATCTTGCCATGAATTCATCCCTTTTAGGTGTTTTCTGGGAAATTTGCTTTCCAAAGCTTCTAACTAACTTTCTGTATTTTGCTAGTTTCAGTTTTCGTATGCATGTGGCAGATAGAGATAGCATTGTAACCAGAGATTTCTGTTGGCAAAAGTTAATATTCACTTGATTGTATGACTGCAGGGTTTGAATCCATCTTGAGTAAGTATGGTCTCTTAAACCTGTTGTTATAACAAGCCCATTCAGTTGTTAACCTCTCTCTCCTTCGTTAGCTAGGAGCTATGGTATTGTTTGGTTAAAACTAGTCTTCATTGGATCTGTTGTGGCATGCTTAAATGTGGAAGACCAAGTATTTATTGAATCAGTGCACATATAGTACCTTCCAACATTAAAGCAAGCCTAAAGAAATAGGACTGCACAGCAAACAGGTATGCTAGAATGAACTATCACATGGTATCAGCATGCATTGCATCTTGCATTGAATCAGAATTTTTTCCTTAATAACTTTGGCTTCTAGCTCTTTAGTGAGTTCTTTTTAATACTTTTTTCCATTTTTCCTAAAATATCCAGCAATCTATCACAAGAATGTAAAACTTGTCTGCTACAACTCCACAATATATTAGTCATTAGTATTCATTAGGTTAGTCATAGGTTAGTCATAAAACTATTCAACATTAAACAGTGAATTTCAATGTGAGCAATAATTAGCAATGCAGCATGAACTAGACAGCAAAGTGAGGATCAGACTTGACTCTTTTCACCCAACATCTGGTTTTACATTATTTATCTATAATTTCAATGCGGAGCATTGATAGAAAGCCATAAGTCTCTAAAGCAAAAGAGAATCAACAGTAATTAGGCCAGAGTCCAGGTATGTGAGCAAGTGAACAGGGATTTCCTGTTGTTTCAGAAGAAAGGAGGAAAGGAGGAGAAGGAAAGGAGGAGAAGAGAAGCAAACCAGTGGTCAAGACATGAAAGAGTATGGAGAATAGTACCTATTGACCTAAACTGAAGAATGCAGAGAGTAGACTTAAGGGTGCTCAAGAAAAACCACAGCAGTAGCAGTGACAGCACCAGCCAGAACAAAAGCAAAAGAGATCCAGAACAGTACAATAGTGATATTTTCTATATATTAGCAAGAGGAATAGTTATCATGGGTAACTGCTATTACATTATCCTCTTATAGTCTGAAGCAGCTCACAGTTTATGAGCTATTGGGGATCAATTTTGGAATATGGTGTAGGGCACAAACAATATTCTAGTATCTTTTTGCAACGATTGGCCAACAGTATTTATTCTGACGTATACTTTAGCATTCCATAAACACAGAGCCAATTGTTTTCCTGATCACTTTGAAAATGAAGGGTCAGAAAATTTCCTGATGAACCACATATCCAAAGATACATGAAATATATAAAATCTTTATGTTGGCCCTTAATTTCTTAATCTGAATATGTTTGTATAGAAACATCTAGTGTTCATATCCAACTTACAACATCAGTTTCATTGCAGTTATTAGTGAATCAGCTGTCATTGTTAAGCATGATTTCATGTGACCACAATTTGAGACTTATTTCTGGCTAGTCCATTGACTTTGCTTGTCAGAAGCCAGCTGTGAAGGTCACAAATGTTGTGACTACTGTTATAAGTGTGTGCTGGTCAGGGTGGATAAAAATCAATGATTTTTTTTAAAAAAATTAAAAACTGGATTTTTTTTATTTAAATCAGATTTTTTTTATTTTTATCAAATTTATTTTAATAAAATGCTTTTGGAATAAAAAATCTATCTAAAGATAGTTTTCTATTTAAGATACATTAATAATTTAATTTATTCAACATGAAATGGAGCTCAGTTATGTAGCATGTAGCTATATATTCTGCAATATTGGGACTGTCAGTGAGTCAACAGTGAGTCAGAGGAGGAGCTGCTGCGGGACAGAGATGACAATTGCTCTTTAAAAATTATGATTTAAATCAAGTTGATTTAAATCAAGCCTTCTTACTAGTGATTTAAATCAATATTTTAAATTGTGATTTAAATCGACTTGATTTAAATCAAATCCACCCTGCTGCTGGTTGACAAGAATCTGAATCAAATTCACATGATTGCAGGCACACTGCAACTGATAAATCATAAATCTACTTTTTCAGCACTGTCATAAGTTCAAACAGTCACTAAATAGGGCAGTTGTTAAAAAGGATCATTTGTATTGCCAAGCCTATTCTTTTTTTTTTTGTGTGTATAATATTTAGTCTATTCAAAGAAAGTTAAAATACAAAATGCCAAAATATTTAAAAGAAAAAAGGACTAAAAATAAAAACACAAACATTAAAAAATGTCTTATAAGAAAAAGGAAAAAGGGCTAAGAAATATACACATAATATTCTCCCTAGTTGACTGCTGATTAATATATTACAATAGTGTTAATTTCCCACCCCTTGTGAAATAGGCCAAAAGAATTTTAAATTATTAAATCTTTTTACAGATTGTTAGCCTGTCATCTATTTACTGTATTAATAACAAAATAGTTAACTGGAAAAACAATTATAATAAACATTACATAAAAGTATAAAAGTAATAAGAATTATTAATAATTTGGGGAGCATGAGGTATTTCAATGGGTCAGGGAGGCCTTGGGTGGTTTTAGGCAGGTGGCCTGTTCCATCAGTAGTAATCCGTAATCCGTAATTCCATATCCGTAATCCGATATGTTGCTACCCATGGCCTTCCCCACCCTAAAATACCTCATGTGCACTTAACGAGCGAATGAGTGGTCGAAAGGAGAGAATGATCTCGTTCAAGGTATGAGATTCACTCCCACAAATCCTGGGGTTATGAATGTAATGGGCAGGCTTCACTTCATTCGAGGACTACCTGTATCCACATTTGTTTCTTAATGCCAATTCTTATCAATTGCTGATTGATCAAATACAATAAATCCAACCAGTGGTGAAATCCTCCAAGGTTTGCCATCAATTTGCTGCGCACAAATGCGCACTGCGTGCCAAATATATGCTGTGCATGCACATGCTCAGTGCGCACCAAATGCACACAAGTAGAACAGCAAGGGGAGGGACAGCTGTGCCATGTGATTTAAATTCTCTAGAAAGCAGGATTTCTTGCTTTCTAGTGAATATAAATCGTGCAGCACAGCTGATCGTTGGAAATACCAGTTTGGATGAACCGGTAGCATTTCACCCTTCAATCTTCAAAGCCAATCTTTCTTCCAAAAAAAAAAAGAATTTGAAATTGTTCCCCAATTAAATGTAATAAGTCCATTTCCCACTCTCCTTCAAGCCCCTTAAAAAGGACCCATTTGCCACTTATCCACCCAGAGAGTTCTCTGCTATTATAAAAAAAAAACCCATAGGGTTAGGGTTGGGCTTCAGGAAAGTGTATAAAGTCGACTCTGTATTTCTAAATTCATGTTTCTCTGAATCTTTTCCACAGACTGTGTTGTTTCTGGGTCCATAGCAGGGGCAGGTTTCAAAACCCGTCGCTACCGGTTTGCTCGTGGGTGCATGGATGCTCACGCGTGTGCACGCCACTTCTGCACATGCACAGAAGCATCCAGGCAGGTGGGCAGAGCCTCCCACCACTGACACCAGTTTGCCCGATCCGGGGCGAACTGGTAGCAACCGACCACTGGTCCATAGTTACTACTTTAAAAAGAAGTTTCTTTTGTGGATTTAAAATGTTTAGAGTCGGTTTCTTCAGAATGTTTTTCATCGTCTTCATCAAACTTTTAGAAAATAAAACAGCTAAAGATTGCATGATGCTAGACAGTCTCTTTTTCCTCTGAGTGTCAGACTCCTCTTTCTCTCCGTAATCCGATATGTTGCTACTCAATGAAGTAGATAAGTGGAGTAGGGAATATACAGAAAGAACAGAGAAGATACTTTCTGACTATTTTGATCCAAAGTGCTTTTGCAGATTAATAAAATACAGATACCTGGGATGAATAGTCAATGATATCTAATTCAACTGTAAATACTTTCATCATTCAGCGGCACATGCTATGTTTCCATACAGAAATGCAGGAGCTGATGAGACCAGCCAAATAAATCAAAGAGAAAAAGCTGAAAAAACAGCTAAAATCCAGCAGGGGGTTGAAATAAATCAGCATTCAGCCAGACAATTAACATTTAAAGATAAAGTGCAAAAGCAAAAGTTCAAAAACTGCACTTAAAGTCCCATGCATGCTTACGAAAACGTTCTGCCAGTAGGAAGAGATGTAAAAAGACCAGGCTTTCTGGTGCTCCCACAAGGAGCTGCAATCTTCAATATTCCCCCTCCTCGGTGGGTCCACAGTCATCCAAAAATTGTCTTGGGTCATTCCTAAATGCGCCCATTCAAATCCAGGGGGCAAAACTGCCAAAGAACCAGCTCCAGCAGCAAACACAGCAGATTGTGGGTAAGAAAAGAAAGCCCTCACACTTCAGCAGCCATCTTGGCTTCAAGCATATTGTTTAGTAAGTCTGGCAAGCCTCAGCTGTCTCAAAATATTTTAAAATGTTTAATTACCTGGAAATTGTCCATCAATGCTCACACTCAGAGAGTAGAACTGCTTGCATTCAGCATCCAGTTCCAGGCTCTAAATTAATAATGAAAATATTGCTCCTTGAATCAGTGAATGACAGGAACAGAAATGGCACATGCTTACTTAATGGAATTTTTCTTTCAATCGTGTAGAAGGTGTATACATGCTGATTGTTTATTTACAAAAACAATAACTTTTAGAAGTGAAGGACATTTAATGGAATTTTGCAATTAGAAGTGGCTGAGGTGAATCTTATAGTCAAGTTGGGAAGAATATCTATCATTTTTATACACTGCATCTTCTTTGCATGTTCTGTTGGCATCGTTCAGCCAATAACTCAATCCCTCGAGTATAGGTGAAGTTCCAAAAAAATGGCCAGTAGAGCAGTAAAATACTCAGGAAAGTGTGAATCCTTGATCCAAGGAAATGATTGGTCCAGGTGCAGGGTCAGGAGCACAATGAATTGGAGCTTAACTCTAGTGAAAGGCTCTCCTAGTGACTGCTTAATTTCACCAAATGATTGGTGTGGTTCTGCTTGCAGCATTTCACAGAGAATTTGGAAGGACAAAGAAGTATCATCATAATAATCTCTCAGAAACTAATGAATAAGCACACCTATTCAAGAACAGATGTTCTACTTGAATCAACTATTTTACATGATGTTTTCATTTAACATGTTCCATATTTTAAATTACTGATTATCCTGATCTCTGAAGGAGAGAATAATATACATTACATGTATAGTATAGATATTACATAAAATATATATCATGTAAAACTTTTAGTGAAATTGATGTTCCCTTAATTATTATGATAAAAAAACCATATAGCCGTGTCATTTTTTTGGGTCAAATAATGCAAGGGATTTAACAAACATAAGGGATAAATCTGTTTCATTGTGTCTTTTGATGAAATAAAATCATTATTGGATTTAGCAAGAGAAGAATGACTGTAGTAAGCAAGGTAGATGTTTTAATATTTCTTTTCGGTACCTCAGAATACTGCAATCCATCTGAAATACTCTGTAGTAAATATTGCTGAAGAGAATTGGCAATTTGTGTACATGACATGTAACTATATATTTGACACAAAATTATAGTGAATTGCTTTAGGAATAGAAGGTAGCAGAATAATACAGCAAGCTATCTGGATTTCACATAGAATAGCATGCATGTTAATTTAATCTTCTTCAAGGGTATCTTCTAATGAAGTGAATCATTAGCTAGACCTGAAGGATTCAATTATTAGAAAATTATAGGAAGAAAAAAAAGAAGGTATTGTCATTTACTCTTCCAGTTATGACTTTTGTATAATATTTGCCTGGAAAACAGTCAAGCAGTAGTAGCTATTTTATCCCCCAGAGTGATTCAGAGAATCAAGGAGTGCTTTGGGATTAGTGCACAGCAAGAGGCCACATAAGAGCAATCCAATACAAGGACTTCATCCTTGGTCTCATCCAATCTAGATTGTGCTAATGACTCAGTCAAACTGCTCACCAGATCCTCAGACACACAAAAAAACCCAGCTTTCTCTAAAACCCATCAGGATTCATTACCACCTGGGGAAATGTTAATGAACCCTGATAGGTTTCAGAGAACGCTGAAGTCTAATAGATCCTACTCCTGGGGGGGGGGCGAGGGACAGGGATGGAGAGCCAAAAGCAATCAGAATAATCAAATCATGGCAAACAACTGAATGTAATATCATCCACTATCAGATCACATTATAAGTGCTACAAGACAAAAGTTTTAGTGTGTGATCCTTGCTTTGTGTTGTGGTCTGCCAGAAGACTGTGGAGCTGGCAGCAGAGTTGGACAGTGAGGAGGCTGGGGAGGAACATGGGCCAGTCCTGGAGTCTGGGGAAGGCTTGGACGAGGGGTCTGCATCGGAGGCAGACATGGGACCATGGCCATCTGAGAGTTATGAGCAGACTCCGGAGCCTCCAGAGTCAGATATCAGAGAGGCAGAGGAACAGGAGGATCCTGTTCCTAGTGTGCGCATACGCAGAGCTGCCAGAAGGAAAGAACAGTTAAAACTAAAGGGATGACCTGGGAGTAAGGCCTGGAAATGATTGGCCCCTCCCATAAGGGTTAAAAGAGGAGCAAAGGCATGTGGGCTCCTTGCAGGAAAGCAATGTTGTTAATTCTGTTCCAGTCAACATCTCTGTTTGATTTTGGACTCTGTGGGGCTTTGCCAAGTAGGTCTTTGGCAGAGTGTCAAGGGAGATAAAGGTTGGTGATTATCCCAAAGACTTCTCCCAAAGGACTTTTTGCAACTAATTGAGACTCAGCTGTGAATGAAAGTAATTCACGGCTGTTGCAATAAAAGAGGTTTTTGGGACTACTCGTATGTTTTAATGACTCAGGAAGCCTAGGTCACAACACATTGGTGTCGAGACCTTCTAGCTAGACCAGATTAAAAAACCAAGTCATGTAGGCCAATACTATCAATGTAAGGTTAGAGTAACATAATCTGTTGTATACTAAATGTGTCTCCCCACTTTCTTACTTACGTACTAGAAAGGTCTAGAAAACTTTATATATATTCCTGCCCAAGACCCAGGCTTCTTGCCCAGGTTGCCTTGACAAATATTCCTGTCCCTGAAGGCCATTCTGTCTGCCATCTACAGCTGGCCTCAGTGATTAGGCTGATGGTGGTCATGGTAACCATAAAACCCTGAGCTTTCTTAAACTCCATGGTACTTGGGAGCATATTAAAGTCTCAATGGCTATCAATACTAAGAAATCAACCACTCACAAAATCTAACAGTTCAGACAGTTCCATGGAGCAGAGAGGTCAGTACAGCAGCAAAAATAAAAAATGTTCCCTAGAGCCCAACTTCAGTCAAAGGCTCTCATATTAGGTTCACTGTAGGATGAGATGCCAAAAGTCATCAAGATTTCATGAATAACAACTGTCATCCATCGCATTCTCATCCACCTGCCTTGCAGCTACCACCAAGCTTAAAATCTAAGTAGGCACATCTGTGA
Source organism: Pituophis catenifer annectens (assembly GCF_029215685.1). NCBI lineage: Eukaryota > Metazoa > Chordata > Lepidosauria > Squamata > Colubridae > Pituophis > Pituophis catenifer. The sequence goes on from NW_027256884.1 coordinate 90,277,725, forward strand.
GAAGGAACTCCTCCTCCAGGCCTGCCAAAATCTCAATTATAGGTGGCAGATCATTTACCAAATAAGCTTTCTAAACATTCGCTGAAATGTCCAATTAATTAATCTCAATTTAAGATGATAAGAACATTATATTAAGACTTTAACATTTGATTTGTTAAAAAGATTATTCTAACATAATTCTAAAGTACATGAAATAACGAACTTCAAAGTTAGTAATATTATTTAAATATTTATCTCAAAGAACAGTAGACTTGGATTTTTGAAGATCCATTGCAATGATAGCGTTTATTTATTCCTTCCTTTATATTAGTAGTGGGTTTCAATTTTGTTTGCTACTGGTTCACTTGTGGGCGCACGTGTGCATGACGTTTCATGTGCTTCATGCACAGAGTGGTCCATGTAGGTGGGCGGAGCTTCCTGCAGCCGCCGCTACCAGTTTATCTGATCGGGGGAAAACTGGTAGCAACCCACCACTGATTTATATCCACGACCAAAATGTAAAACTGAAATACATATTTCCAATTTGTAAAAATCCAAATTCTACAACTAGTTTAACATTTTTATTGGCAATAAGCTGGTCTAAAATTTTAATAACCCTTAGTTCACAAATACCTAAATGAATACTTGCATTTTCAAATAAGCATTATTTCAGAATGTAAATTTATGTTGACAATAAGGGTCAAAATTGTGATTCTATCCGAACAGTTTTAAACTCTTGCCATGACAACAAAGAAACCATGTAGTTAAGTCTCTAATTATGTCTGCGTGTATTTTTGAAGTTGGTTGTTTGAAGATGACTCTAGAGGAAACTAAGCTGAAAAATGTATATCTGTATTTATTTTGAGAGTTCACTTACACACTCTTCTCAAATTTTAATCTTTTAATCTCGCTTCCTACACCACTAGTACTAGCCAGCTTCTTCCTTTGATATGAAAAAAAACCCTTTTAAATAAGCATATGAACGCTTGAAGCATATGTGCTTTCAAGGACAGAGATTTAGGTTACAATCCTATAGACATAAATTTTTAAGTAAGCCAAATTAGCCATTTTAAAGTGGGTGAAACCAACCATTCAGTATTAATTTTATTCTAAATGAGTATAGCCACTCATGTTCTTAAAGATCTCCATTTTCAGCCAAGGTGCAATATGCTGTAGGTGCAGGATTGTTACTTGTATAAGGAAAAGAGAAACAATGTGGTTTCAGTCTATATTACTGTAACTTTTTCTTCTAGATATAGACTGTCAGAAAGCATGGAATAGTGGTCAGGCTTAAGATTGTGATCATAGACAAAAATGTTCAAGTTGTCATACAATCATAAAAGCTGAGAGCCATTGAGCTAGTAACAGGATTGTCACAGGGCTCAAAGGAGATGGAAGGTACGATCTGCTTTGAATTTCTCAAGGAAAGGCAGAATATAACTCCTGCAAATATATAACATGATTACTCTTTTAGATATATTAATTTTTTTTTCCAATTGTATTTGCAATTGGAAAGCAACATTTAGTTTCTCAACTCTTAAGAGAAAACTACTCAAGTTTATGATGCTATCACCTTTCACGCTGAAATCTAGTTTTTAAAAAAATTTCAGTCATGTGTGTGTATACACACACATTTGAGGAAGCATAGATATTTTCCATACTTGATTGCTAATTTCTTATCTTGAATGAGCTCTTACAAATAAAAGTTGCCTTAATACAATTATGAATGATTCAGAAAGTTTTTGAGAATTATTATGAATAGGATTGGCAATACGTGTATGAAGTTATTCTCCTTTTTTAAAAAAAAGTGGGTAGCATTTTGATTATCTGTTAAATTTACATATTTTTATCTCTGGGCAAAGTTTAAAATTGAATTACCTTTACACAATCAGATTAGCTCCCATCAGAAGCTAGTGCTTCATTACTAATTCTGAATAATCAGCTTAAATTTTAAAGCCATCCACCCTTGTGTAAGCCTTGTTTTAAATGCCATAAGGATGTCAACAGTTATTGTGCAAGAGAAAGAAGCTCAATTAATTATTTTTATATCAAGAATGAGAATTAGGCAGCAAAATGCTGTCAGTTCAAATACCTTATTCAATAATCAAAATGTGTCAGTCTGAAAGTTAGTTTATACAGGCATGAGATTTTCTCATTAAAAAAATTCAGAATCTGACTCTACATTAAATTTTTATTCTGCTTCCCTTCATGGTTAAGCAAAGTTTGTGTAGGACATTATTTTATAAATGAAATTAACTTCTGGGAAACAACGTTGGTGTCAGCTTTGGAAGCCATATTAGGCCGGAAGCTTCCATGCTGCCACCTTCTCATGTGTGGAAAAGTAGGAGGGGGGATTTAGTAGAGGGATTGTCTGTAGACATAATAGCATTCTTCTTGTCGGTCAAGGTCAGGGCGATCCTGCATCTGGATAAGAAGTGGTTGGAGGGATGTCTCAAGATGGGACGGCAGTTGATTGGAGCATGTGATCGACTGAGGAGTGAGGGGATGGTTTTGGGGGTTTTGATTTACTGAGGGAAAACCCGGACCTCTCAGATTCGGGTTTTCCCAGATGTGCCAGTTTACCTATTCTAGTAAATAGAACTTTGAAAAATGCTTGCTTCAGAGTCTTTACTTGGAGTTGGGGATTTTTCTGGAATGCTGACAATTGGAATAAGCCATGTCTTTCATGTTCTGCTTATGGATTACAGTATACAAGAGTTTGGTCACCATAGGAAATGGATGCTGAATTTGATGGGCCCTTGGCTTGATGAAACATAGTTTTACTTATGCTTTTGTTGCATAATTGATAATGTTTTCTGATGTTATAAGGAAGGAAAAGAGAAATTGCTCTTTGACTTCAGTGTGCAAGCACTGTTACTTAATCTCATTCCTTTAGATGTATTGGAGATGCAGCTTCTAGAATTTGCAGAATGGTCAAGTTGGCTAGAGAAATTAGGAGGTAACACTCCAACACATCTAGAAAGTGCCAAATTACAGAATGCTGATATAAGGCATAAATGAAACTTAAGGGAATGCTGTAGCTTAATAATATGAGCACTAATGTTGAATTCTGCTTACTGAAGAGCCTATGACTCAATTTATGGAAGAATCTCATTTGAATAGCCTCACCCTGTTCCAACTTGATGAAAAGGATCCAACAGAAAGCATCATTGGTCTACTCCAAAGACGAACAGTAACCAATACTATATTTTATTAAATTTCAGTCAGTTTTAGGAATTTATGTGTATGATCTATCTCTATCATAAAGTGAATAAACTAGCATTAAGTATATACAGATAGTCCTTGACTTACAACCATTCCTTTAGTGATTGTCCAAAGTTACAACAGCACTGACAAAAGTGTCTTACGAGTGGTTTTCATAAAACTGTTGCAACATTCTCATGGTTATACAATCAAAATTAGGACATTTGGTTACTGGCATGTATTTATGACATTGGTTACCAATAAAGGAGAATATTTGTAGTTAGGGATTGAAATGAGGAATCTTTAGTTCTCTTGGAGCTTGTTTGTTATCTTGCAGATGTCTCATTACCCAAACTAGGTAACATCATCAGTGCTAGTATGGAATGCAGTTTGCTCTCAGTTTATATTCTGGTGGAGATGGAGGTGGTCTTAGAGATTCTTTGGTTTGGCTTTTTACTGTTGGCTCTTTGGCAGTTTCTTGGTCTGAGTATTATTTACTTAATTGTTGGTCTGATATTAATCTATGCTGATCTGGGTGCTGCTGATGGTAAAGGTGCTTAGTCCAAATTTCTTCTGTATGAACATGATGAAGTATAAGAACAGATTCTCTTTTTTAAAACTGGAAAAGCCTATAGTTTAAAAAAAATAAATAAAGGAGGCATACTGTTTTGAATTATTCAGAATTGGCCATGGTAGATTTCTGCCAATTTGAAAAAGGGATTGTATGATAAGTGTAATATAAATATAATGTTCTTAATTCACATATTGATTGGAAAAATCTTTGGAAGCTTCTATTTAACTTTTATGGATCTTCAAGAGATCCTTTTGTGAGGCTTTGGATTCTGATAAAGTATATTTCTCAGTTTCATAATTTGTCCCTTGTATTCAAAGCCAAAAATTTCATTATCAGTCTTCTACAGACATGCAGGACATAATGATATATATCATATATCTGTCCACCAGATTATTCCTTTATGTTGTAAATTAGAGGAAAAATCATCTGGCTTTCCATTTCTATTCTGTTTCTGTTATGTACATAAAAGGGTTAAAGTTGGAACTACCAAAGGCCACTCTCTGTAGGACTCCCGGCAAATTACGTACAGGGCTCCAATAGTCAAGAAATTTTGTGCCTTTTGATATGCATAATGAAAATTCATGCCTTTCATGTCACTCTTTATCTTTGTTCTTGCCTTGCCTTTTATCCCATTATTGCTAGTTAACTATTTGATGTTAGTTGATTTTAGTAAATAAGCATCAAGCTCTGGAAAGAGTGCAGAGAAGACCAACAAAGATGATTAAGGGGCTGGAAACTAAAACATATAATGAACAGATGTAGGAATTGGATGTGTAAAGTCTAGTAAACAGAAGGACTAGGGGTGACATGATAGCAGTGTTCCGATATTTGAGGGGCTGCCACAAAGAAGAGGGGGTCAGCTTATTTTCTAAAGACCAGAATGCAAGATAAGAAGCAATGGATGGAAACTAACTAAGGAGAGAAGAAAACAAGAACTAAGGAGAAATTTCCTGACAGTAAGAACAATCAACCAGTGGAACAGCTTGCCTTCAGAATTATAAGTGCTCCATCACTGGAGGCTTTTAAGAAGAGACTGGGCAGCCATTTTATAAAATGATATATGGTCTCCTGGTAGAGCAGGATTTGGACTAGAAAATCTCCATGGTCTCTTCCAACTCTGCTATTCTGTTAAACTATACTTTTGTTAAGTGAATTAAATGGTAGCATTTTTGCTTTATCTGGTTAAAAATGATTGTTGCTAAATGTGTAAACTAATATAGAAATAATTTTCCAACAAGGTTGGCATACCTGGCTCCTTCTTATCGATGGTAACTTACCTGAAAAGCAATGTGTCTGAATATCATATACATTAGTTTGCAATCATAACATGAATTTTGATGAATATCATCATATCTGAATGTGTCTTTTTAAGATAACATCTAGAGTGCATTTTCACACACAACTGTATAAAATGCCTTACATAATTATATGAAAATCAGGAAAGTATACAAATAATATAGCATATTGAATAGACACAGACACAGTGCCATTTTTATTTAACAAACGGAAAGTACAAAGAACTTAAATTTAGGTTGAAAACAAGCTAACACATGCTGACATCACTTTTTAACATATATAATGAAAATGAGTGGTCTTGCTGAGTAATGAAAGTTTATATCCTTACTGATCAGCAATTAGAGGCTTGTTTATATTAATAGAATTAGTTTAAAATGGCCTCAGGAAGCAAGCAAAGCAAATCTTATTTAAAGAATAACCAAGTCAAATATATTTGATCATTTTAAAAGTAGTAACCTAGGAAAGGAAAATTTATAGAAGCAATTATCATGAAATGGTATTTTTATTTCTGTAAATTGTTTTCAAATATTGCTACTGTATTACATCAGTGCTTCAGAATGCAATAAAAATGAATACGATTGATACAATGCCATGTTAATTTTTGGCATTGCCTCCGAATTGTGACTATCAACAAAAAGCCTTAAGTATTTTTCTTGGTACAAAATATCTGCAGGCAAACACCTGCATGCTATCATTTGCATTTGATTCAGTGAAATGCTTCCAAGAGCAGCTTTATTTCAGTAAAAATGTCTTGGAAAGAAAAAAACGGGAGGGGGGGAATTCTTCACTCATTGTTGCAGAAATGTGTTTATTCCAAAATAGAAAGAAAATATAAGGATTTGTCAACCTCTATTTTATATGCGTCCAATTTTCTCCTACTTGAATGTCTTAAACTGCCCTATTTTAAAATTTGAGAAACAGATGTCTTCTACTATATTTGTCAAATGTGAAAGCAAGGTGAGGAGATCTTAAGCACAGATTTCCTAATATACACATAACCCTTGAGGCCAATTATCATCTTTCTTATCTTTTGCATTTTGTAAGCATATGAGGCACATGAAACAGCTACTATGTAGGAGACTACCACTCCCTCTAGAACAGCCCCTGCTCTCCAATCTCTGGTTTGTAATAAACCCTGAATTCCTGATGCAAACTAAGATTGTACGGGTGAGTCAATGTTTACCTGCATTGCTTTTCTAAACTGAGGACTTCATGTTCAAGATATTTCACAAGAGTGTTTTGGAAATATTTTCAGAAGCAAAGATGTGAATACCACTTTGAGGAAATATAACATATAAAAATAATTTAAGCTGCTTCTAGGGCAATCAGTCTTCTAAGAGCCAGAGAGCAAAAACTCTATGCTGCAGATCCATTTCCTCCATTTCTAATATCCATGTGCTTTTCTTGAAAGACTGAAAAGGAAATACAACTATGTTAATTGAAAGATAGTTATAGAGGTATGCAGTCAGGAACCAAGAAAAGAGACGCTCCAGATTATTAATGGACCAATGTCCATAATGTATATCTAAATCTACATTTCAGATTTCTAAAGAGGTTGGAGGTCAACTGTTAACATTTACACATTTTGTACATCTGCATGGGGCTAAAAATAATACCAACAGCATAAAAACAGTATCATGTATTAAAACATTTATATAAACTATATGTCAGCATTCCAGAAAAACCCCCAAAGTAAAGGTCTATTTACTAGAATAGGTAAACTGGCACATCTGGGAAAACCCGAATCTGAGAGGTCCGGGTTTTCCCTCAGTAAATCAAAACCCCCAAAACCATCCCCTCACTCCTCAATCGATCACATGCTCCAATCAACCACTGTCCCATCTCGAGATCTCACTTTGACCATTCCTTCTCCAGATGCAGGATCGCCCTGACCTTGACCGACAGGAAGAATGCTATTAAGTCTACAGACAACCCCTCTACTAAATGCCCCCTCCTACTTTCCCACATATGAGAAGGTGGCAGCATGGAAGTTTCCAGCCTAATATGGCTTCCAAAGCTGACACTATGATTACTAGGAATCCTAGTTCCAGAACAATTGGCAACCACCAGGCTAGGATAGGTTGTGCTATTTCAAGAATTCCATTAAAAAATGATAAATATTGTTATAGACTTTTTATGTGCAACAGGAAAAGAAGCACTCACAGCTTATCATTTTGATGAGTATAAAAAACTGAATAACAGAAAAAAGTGAGCCTTTTTGTAATCATAGAGTAAGAGTTAACATTGTAATTGTATTTAAATTTACCGCAGAAGAAATTGGAAACTTCTATTTCCTTCCTTCCTTCCTTCCTCCTTCCTTCCTTACTTCCTTCCTTCTCTATTAGTGTTTATTTTATATTATTTATAAAACATTTAATAAAATGTATATATATAAAAATGATAAACATTGCAAAACTATAAGAAAGTCCAGAATGCTCTAAACCATTGCAATAACAATTTTTTTTTCTTTTTATTACAGAATGGCAAATAGAAATCCTTTTCCATCCTTTCCCAGAAGAACTCCACTGGAAATGTATTTACCTCGAAGCAGAATTTTGGATTAAAACTGGAACCATGTTCAGTGTTCACATCAATGGATGGAGCTTCAAGAAAAGGTCTAATAAGAACCCTTGTTTGATCAGTGGTATCTATCACCTTTGTGTTTCTGTTCTATCACACAAATTTTCATCATACTCCTTGCCCATCCAAGAGGCAGCAGAAAATTATGTTGCCCTAAAGCTAGCTGTTACAAGTTTTAACATGTACAACTAAAAAATTTACAGTTTACAATTTATAGTTCCCTTCACTGAAATTCTAATCTTGCATATGAAAAACCCTCTTCCAATTGTCATGCACAATGCAGCTGTTATTCCATGCACTGCGTTTTTTTCTTTTGAGTATACCATTAATTGACTGAACTTTTTAATCTTTGAAAATATAAATTGATTGTTTGTTAAACCCAAGACACTGAAAAGAGTTAGATTTTTAAAAATCTGTTGGTTCCCATCTAATGAACATCTGGATTTGTACATTAAATATCGGGTCAGAATATATGTGCTGCTTAAGAGCTGCAGTTTCAGAAAGAGGCTTAACTGTGAGGATTTAGTATTGGAATAATAAAGCATCCTAAGAATATAACATCAGGAGTCAGTCTTCCCTGATTGCAGCAGCCACTAGCAACTCTGTTTAGACAGGAGAGAGAACTACAAGAGCTAAGTTCAATTATGCTTTCAATTGCATATGCTAAGAAATCAAAGGTTTACCAATTTAACTCTCTTGGAAGTTGTAAGTTCAGCAATCATATACATTTCCCTAATAAGTTATTCACAGGACTTCTATCCATAAGGTACAATACGTCTTTGAATATGGCGTTTTGTTTCCAAGACTGGAATTACATTGTTGGTTGAATCCCTAGTGGCCTTCTTTTGAATTACAACAGGTAATTTTTCACTAGGCATACATAACATTTTCCTTTCTGTAAGCCACCCATAGTAATTTGGGGGGAGAGCAGCCTTTTAAGTAAAACAGAGTAGAATAAAATAAAATAGAGTTGGTGTGTCATGTGAAGTGAACTGGCCCGATATGGACAGTTATGAATCCTCCCAATATCATTCTATTCCATTCTCAACATCCCCAACCAAAAAATCACTGTGTGTTCCCTCTTTAGAGCTTTCCTGCTATTAAAAAAAAGGAAAAGAAAAAGATCAAATACGAAATTAGAAGAGGACCATCTGTTCAAAATAGTGGTCTGTATTTTTATAAAATGCTGAAAGGGAATTGCACAATAAAAAGCATTTTATTTAAAACATTTAATTAACTGCCAATTTTAACTTCAAACTCTAGGCAGTTTACATCTTGAAGTATCATTCGTGGAAGCACTTTCTGAAAATGCTCATCCCCATGCAGATATTAGCAGAAGATCTCGAGTTGCTACTTCTGGTATGGCCTCTAGGGTTTACACCCTTCCCATCATACACCTAAATCTTTTGAGCATAGAACAAATCAGAAGCAAACACTTCAAGCTGCTTTTTCCTTAGACATATGTATTCAAGATATCCAGCTTGTTAAAAAGCATAGAGTATTCCTTGTAAGGAGCCAGATCAAACACTGGTCATTGTTCTGAACATTAACACAAAAATTCTGGTCATTTTTAAGGGCTAGGCATTCACCAGAACTATTTTTTTTTTTATTGAAAAAGTTTTACAAACAAACATATTTTCCCCACAACCCCCCACAACCCCCCCTCCCCGACTTCCCAGAGCAGAACACAAGGTATTTCTATTGATCTTTAACAATAATCTAAATTGCATAACCAATCATTAAACTAACATCCCTATAAAAAGAAATTCTTAACCCCCCATATATAAAATCCTATTTCTTAAACATAATACTTCTAATGTCACTTATATAACGCTTATACAAATAAAAGAAATCATTCATAAGCTATTTGATATTTTTTGGTCTGATACTTATTTTGTATATAATCAATCCATCTTCTCCAGTCCTGTATGTACCTTTCTTGTGTGTGATCCTTCAGATATGCTGAAATTTTAGCCATTTCAGCTAAATTAGTTACTTTCAATATCCAGTCATCAATAGTAGGCAAAAAGTCCTTCTTCCAGTATTGTGCTACCAACAATCTTGCTGCTGTTATCAAGTTCAAAATCAATTTAGTCTCTGCAACTGTACAGTCCATAGTTATACCCAGTAAGAACAACTGTGGAGTAAATTTCAGTCTCTTTTTAAGAATATTCTGCATCACCCACCAAATCTTTATCCAAAATGCTTTGATTTTTCTACAAGTCCACCATATATGATAATAAGTTGCATCATCACAGTCACATCTCCAACATTTAGCTTGCACATTAGAATACATACATGATAATTTTTTAGGATCTAAATGCCATCTATAAAACATTTTATAAAAATTTTCTCTTAAATTTTGTGCTTGTGTAAATTTCACATTTCTAATCCAAATCTTTTCCCAAGTTTCCATCATTACTGGCTCTTGAAAATTTTGTGCCCATTTAATCATACAGTCTTTAACCAATTCCGTCTCAGAATCTATTTCCAATAAAGCATTATACAACCTTTTAATATGCATTTGTTTTTGATCTCTAATTTGTTTTACCAAATTCTCCTCATTTTGCACAAAGCCAATTTTTTGATCTTCCTTCCATCTAGCTTGAAGTTGACCATACTGAAACCATGTATAAATTATACCTTCTTCTCTCAGTATATCTAAAGATTTCAAATACATTACCCCCCTTTCCATAATAAGAAGCTCTTTATAAGTAATCACCTCCTGTTTTTGTTCTATACTTATATTTTCTATTGCATGTCTAGGATTTGCCCATAAAGGTATCTTATAATTTAACTTATATTGATATTTTTTCCAAACCCTTAACAAAGCATTTCTTAATATATGAACCTTAAATACTTTATCCACTTTTTTATCATATAACAAATAGGCATGCCATCCATATAACAAATCATAACCTTCTAAATTCAAAATTCTCCCCTCAGTTAAATTAAACCAATCACTGATTTGTGATAAAACCGCTGCTTCATAATATAATCTTAAATTAGGCATTTTAAGACCCCCTCTTTCACGTATATCTTGTATAATTTTCATTTTTATTCTGGGTTTTTTCCCAGCCCAAATAAAAGTATTAACACCTTTCTGCCATTCTCTCAGATTTTCATCTTTCTTAAGCACAGGTATCATTTGGAACAGAAATAAAAATCTAGGTAAAACATTCATTTTAATTGCTGCAATTCTTCCCAATAAAGACAACTGTAATTTTTTCCAATTTTCCATATCCTTCTGTACCTTCTGCCAAAGTACCTCATAATTGTTTTTGTATAATTTTGTATTTGAAGCTGCTATGTATACCCCTAGATATTTAACCTTTTTAACTATTTCAAAATCTGTTAATCTTGCTAATTTATCTCTTTCAAATGTAGTCATATTTTTAACTATCATCTTTGTCTTATGTGAATTAACTTTAAATCCTGATACTTTCCCATATTGATTAATTATATCCAATATGTATGGAGCCGACTCTATAGGTTGAGATAAGGTAATAACCAAATCATCTGCAAAGGCTCTTAATCTGTAATCTTGTTGTCTAATTACAATACCCTTCAATTTTTGTGAATCACGTATCTTATTCAGTAATACCTCCAAAGTCAAAATAAATAATAGTGGGGACAGAGGACACCCCTGTCTTGTTCCTTTCTCAATTTTAAAAGCCTCTGTTAAACCTCCATTAACTATGATTTGTGCTGATTGCTGCTGGTATATCGCTCTAATTGATTGTGTAAAATATTCCCCAAAGTGCATTTTCTCTATTATTTTAAACAAAAATTGCCAGTTCAAACGATCAAATGCCTTCTCTGCATCCAAGAATATAAACGCTGCAGGGACTTGATTATTTTTTTCCAAATATTCCAATAAGTTTACAATTTGTCTGACATTATATCTCATTTGTCTACCTTTTATAAACCCTGATTGATCATTGTGAATTATTTGTTGCATAACTGGCATTAGTCTATTAGCTAATATTTTAGCAAAAATCTTATAATCAGTATTCAAAAGTGAAATTGGCCTGAAATTCTCCGGTTTAATGGAATTTCGGTCCTCCTTTGGAATTAGTGAAACAAAGGCTGTTTTCCAAGAAGGTGGTACTCCTCCTCCTAATTGTATTTTATTAAATAAAAATTTTAGTGGTTCTAACATTTCGGATTGTAACTGTTTATAATAGACAGCTGTTAGTCCATCTGTTCCCGGAGCCTTACCTATTTTTAATTGTTTAATTGCTCCAACAATTTCCTCAGAAGTTATTGGCTGATTCAATCTATCTCTCTGTTCCAACGTTAATTCAGAAATCTCCATCTTTAGATATCTATCAATATCAACATCTTGAATTGCATCTTTAGCATATAATTTTGTATAAAACTCCAAAAAAGCCTTTTTTATTAAATTCTGTTGATAAATCTCTTTACCTCTAAATTCTATTTTATCTATAATACGTGATTTCTGTTTTTTCCTCATCGTGTAAGCCAACCATCTCCCAGGTTTATTAGCATTACAAAATGTGTTATGTCTGGCATATTGTATGCTAGTTGCTACTTGCCCCGCCATTAACATATTAAATTGCTCTCTTAAAATATTAATCATATCTTTTGCCTTTTTATCTCCCGGATTAATTATAAGCAATTGTTCTTTCTTTTTAATTTCCTCCTCTATCTCTTTCCGTCCATTTTGTTGTTTTAATCTATGTTTATTATTCAAAAAGATTAATGTTCCTCTCATATAAGCCTTACACGCATCCCATACCATCTCCATCGAAGTTCCTTTGTTCATATTATTAATAAAAAATTCTTTCATTTGTTTTTTAAGCTCACACAAATTGTCTTCATATTCTGTCGAGGGCTTTTCTATCAATGTGTTGAGTGGGAGGGGCAGATATGGTGGGAGCAGGGGGCCGCATCATGTAGTGGGGGCGCGCACTCGCTATCTTCGAGCGGTGGCACGCCCCGGTCCCCATAGCCCTTCTCGTATCCCAGGCTGTTCAGACTCTCAGGGCCCGAGCCTTCGGCTGCTGTCGTGCAATGCCAGATCCGTGGTAAATAAAGCCCCCCTCATTTGCGATCTTATTCAGGAGGGGGGAGCGGACCTGGCAGGTATTACGGAGACCTGGTTGGGCCATGAGGGGGGGGTTCCCCTCGTGGATATGTGCCCACCAGGTTTCCGAGCATTCCATCAGCCGAGAGCTCAGGGCAGGGGCGGGGGGGGTGGCGGTTATTATAAAGGAAAGTCTTGATCCGAGGGAGACCACTGTTCCACAGATAGCCGGATGTGAGTCCCTTTTTGTGAGGTGGGGTCGTGGAGTACAGATGGGCTTGTTGATCACGTACCTGGCTCCCTGCCGCGTGGCAACGGCCCTGCTCGAGCTGCTCAACGTCATAGCTGAGGTGGCGGTTGGTACCCCCAGACTTCTAGTCATGGGGGATTTCAACCTGCCATCTATCGGCGAAACGTCTGAGGTGGCTCGAGAGTTCATGGCTTCCATGACGGCCATGGACCTTACTCAGTTAATTCATGACCCCACTCACACGGGTGGACACACTCTGGACTTAGTTTTTGTCTCTGGTCAGTGGTTGAGTGGCCTTGATACAGGGGATATAGTCATCGAACCCTTGTCATGGTCTGACCACTCGCTCCTTCGACTGGACTTTCTAACCGCTGCACCCCGCCGCAGGGAGGCGGGACCGACCAGGTGGTTCCGCCCCAGGCGCCTGATGGACCCTGATAGGTTCCAGATGGAGCTTGGGCCATTTCCTGAGACTCTGGCTCATGACTCGACTGAGGACCTGGTGGCCGCCTGGGATAGTGCGGCTGCCGGGGCCTTGGACCGTGTCGTGCCTTTGCGGCCTCTGACCCGGCACCGAACTCACCTAGCTCCTTGGTTTTCCGAGGAGCTCAGGGAGATGAAGCGCCGGAAAAGACGCCTGGAGAGTAGTTGGAGGACCAGTCGCTCCGAATCCGACCGAACACTGGTGAGGTCTCATATTAAGACCTACCTAGTGGCGATAAAAGCGGCGAAATCTAGTTATTTTGCCGCTCTTATCGCGTCATCAGATAATCGCCCGGCCGCCCTGTTCAGGGTGACCCGCTCCCTCCTCCATCTGGAAGCGCGGGATGACCCCTTGCAGGGCCGAGCCGAGGATTTTGTGCAGTATCTGTATGACAAAATCGCTCAGATTCGGGAAGGACTGGCCTCTGACTGGGTATGTCCGGATGGGATGACTGAGGCAGGTCTTGAGAGTGTTATCTGGGGGGAGTTCGATCCTGTGGCTCCCGAGGACATGGACAGGGTCCTGGGACGGCTGAACGCGACCACATGTTTATTAGACCCGTGTCCCTCCTGGTTGGTTCTGGCTTCCCGGGAGGTGACACGAGGCTGGCTCCAGAAGATCGTTAACGCTTCTTTGAGTGAGGGGGTCCTGCCGGCCGCTTTGAAAGAAGCGGTTGTGAGGCCCCTCCTCAAGAAGCCCTCTCTGGATCCGGCTGTTTTGGCTAACTATCGTCCAGTCTCCAACCTTCGCTTTGTTGCGAAGGTTGTTGAGAGTGTGGTGGCGCAACAGCTTCCCCGGTACCTGGATGAAGCTGTCTATCTAGACCCGCTCCAGTCCGGCTTCCGGCCTGGGCACAGCACGGAAACGGCATTGGTCGCGTTGGTGGATGATCTCTGGAGGGCTCGGGATAGGGGTTGCTCCTCTATCCTGGTCCTGTTAGACCTCTCAGCGGCTTTTGATACCATCGACCATGGTATCATGTTGCACCGGTTGGCGGGGTTGGGGGTGGGGGGCACCGTTCTGCGGTGGTTCTCCTCCTACCTCTCTGACCGGTCGCAATCTGTGTTGACGGGGGGGCAGCGGTCGACCCCGAGGCACCTTGCTTGTGGGGTGCCACAAGGGTCGGTCCTCTCGCCCCTTCTGTTCAACATTTATGTAAAGCCGCTGGGTGAGATCATCCGTGGCTTTGGGGTGGAGTTCCATCAGTACGCTGATGACACCCAGCTGTACATCTCCACCCCAGGCCACCCCAACGATGCCCTTGAAGTGATGTCCCAGTGCCTGGAGGCCGTGCGGGCCTGGATGGGGAGAAACAGGCTCCGACTCAACCCCTCCAAGACCGAGTGGCTGTGGCTTCCAGCGTCCCGATATAGCCAGCTGACGCCATCGCTGGCTATTGGGGGCGAATCACTCGCCCCCACGGAGAGGGCTCGCAACTTGGGCGTCCTCCTGGACGCACGGCTGTCTTTAGAAGATCATTTGACGGCCGTGGCCAGGGGGGCTTTTTATCAGGTTCGCCTGATACGCCAGCTGCGCCCCTTTCTAGATCGGGACTCTCTACGCACAGTCACTCAGGCACTAGTCATTTCCCGCCTGGACTACTGCAACGCTCTCTACATGGGGCTCCCCCTGGGGTGCACCCGGAGGCTCCAGCTGGTCCAGAACGCGGCCGCGCGGGGGATTATGGGGGCGACGAGGCGCTCCCATGTGACACCTCTCCTGCGCGAGCTGCACTGGCTCCCAGTGGTCTTCCGGGTGCGCTTCAAGGTGTTGGTGACCACCTTTAAAGCGCTCCATGGCTTAGGGCCAGGGTACTTACGAGACCGCCTTCTGCCACCAATAGCCTCCCACCGGCCAGTACGCTCGCACAGAGTGGGCCTCCTCAGGGTGCCGTCCGCCAGACAATGTCGGCTGGCGACCCCCAGGGGGAGAGCCTTCTCTGTGGCGGCGCCCACCCTCTGGAACAACCTTCCCCCAGAGTTACGTATAATAACAGACCTCCGGATTTTTCGTCGGGCCCTGAAAACCTATTTATTTCAACAAGCTGGGCTGGCCTGAGTTAAATTTTAAATTGATTTTAAATTGGGTTATCTTAATTTCGGCCAAAACATTTAATTATTTTAATATTGTTCTTAAATTTTGTATGCTTTGTTTTTATCTTGGCTGTGCACCGCCCTGAGTCCTATTTGGAGAAGGGCGGTATAGAAATTTAATAAATAAATAAATAAATAAATAAATAAATATCTGAATAAATTCTCATTTAGCCTCCAAGACCTCCTTTCCCCTCTCTCCTGCTCTAGTTCCACCCAAACCGGGCTATGATCAGTTAAAGTTCTTGGACATATCTTCGTACTCTTCACCCTAGAAAAAAGATCGTTTGTAGTTAATATAAAATCAATCCTCGAAAAAGATTGGTGCCTATCTGAGAAAAAAGTAAAATCGCTCTCCAATACATTCCTTTCTCTCCAAATGTCTCTAAGCTCCATATCCTCCAAAATATCAAAAAAAGATTTAGGCAACTTAGCACGCATGGAGATCTTGGAAAGACTTTTTTTATCTTTCTGGGTATCTAATACCCCATTCCAATCACCCATTAAAAATAAGGATCTATAGTCCCATTGTAGTATTTTGGTATGTAAAAGTTTGTAAAATTTATCTTGTTGTTGATTAGGTGCATATACTCCGATTACAAGCAGCTTCCCACTCTGTGTTGTTAATTCAATTGCGATATATCTACCTTGAGTATCAGCCTCAATTAAATTGGCCACTAAGCCTCTTTTAACATATATTACTAGGCCGTTTTTCTTTTCTGGTGCTGATGCCACAAAATGTGTACCTAATTTCGAATTTATCAAGTACTTTTGATCTGAAGATTTAATATGCGTTTCTTGCAAACAAATAACATCGTTCTGAAATTGCTTCAAATAATGAAATATTTTCTTTCTTTTTTGTGGAGAATTTAAACCGTTAACATTCCAAGATAAAAATTTATTTGCCATCTCTGGGCGTTCCAAGCTTTGAGAGCATCAGCTGAACCTCCTCCACCATTTTAGACTTCGGCCTAGCTCCTCCCACTGCTTGCGTTTTTTGGGCTTGTTGAGTTGGATCTTGAGGCTGTTGTGCCATATGTTGTTTATAGGTAGCCCTTGTCAGTCGTTGATCTTTTGGCAGCTGAATCATCGTTAATGACTCCAAGGTTGGTGGTGGACCCCCAGTCAGTAATGGATCTTCTTCCAGAATAGCTCCTCCAGCTAGTACTTGAGCATAGGTTTGTGGTTGCCCTCCATCTTTCTCTTGTTGAGTAATTTCCAATTGCTTTCTAGCACCCCCTGGTGAGGGTGGCCTTCCAGCCTTTAAAACATTGGCATAAAAATCTTTTGCTTTTCCAACTGTGTTTAAACGATGTCTTTGCCCAGCGTATGGCACTATTATCCCAAATGGGACATCCCATCTGTACTGAATTTGCTGGTTTCTTAGTTCATTCACCAAAAAGCCAAACTGCTTTCTATCTCTTAACATTTTAGGAGGAAGCTCTTTCAGGACCACCAGCTCTTGTCCTTCCACTTTAATCTTATTTCTATAAGACGCTTGCAAAATGTCATTTCTAACTCTCCTTGTTGTAAAATAGATCACCACATCTCTTGGTAACTGCTTTTGTTTTGCCAGCCAGGAATTGACCCTGTAAATTTTGTCCATTTGAATTGCCACATCTTCTGGCCTTTCTGGAATCAGCTCTGCTAAAGCATTGGAGCAAACATCTTTTAAATTTTCACCACTCTTTTCTTTCAAACCTCTCAGCCTCAGGGCAAATTCCATTGACCTGTACTGTAACATAACCATCTCGTCATCCACTTTCTCTGTCTGTATCATAACCTCTCCCAGTTTAGTTGCAATCTCCAAGTTAGCATCATCAATTTCCCGCACTCTCTCCTCAATCTTTAACATGTGAGTAGCCAATCCTGAAACTGCATAAACAATGTCATCTCTTATTTCATCATGTTTTTCCTCCACCACACTTGTAAGTTTCTTTAACTCCTCTGAAAATCCTTTCATCATTTCTGTCTGATTATTCAGGGCACCCATTATAAATTCTTTAAGGTCTTGTGACTGTGTATCAGCCGGAAGTTGTTGTTTTTGAGTCACTACAGGGGAACCTCCTCCCCCTTTAGAAGTTGGTGGCTTTAGTTGTTTAGCAGCCATTTTATTTAAAGAAAAGTTTTCCTTTTACAGCCAGAAAATCTTGTAAACAGTCTTAGAAAGTATATTCCAAAGTTTTTCCAAAATAAACAATCCTCTCTTCAAATTATACTCAAAACCCAGTAGTTTTCTCTTCAGGCAGAGGGCTATTAACAAGCAGTTTCCTTTTAACTTTCACTTTCCCTTCCGCCCATAACAAAGGCTTCCTCCCAGCCTCCAGCTCCAGAGAGCTCCGTTTGCAACAATGTATTCACAGAGTTAAGTTCTGTTTCTCTTAAAAAGCTTGCACTCTTGCTTCCGCTCTGTCTGCCTTGTTGAAAATCATTAAAACTCACTGTTTGCCGGCAGAATTGGACGCAGACGTCTTGCTCTGAAGACAGAGGCACCAGCGATCCGGAGCGATGGGAGGGGTGAACTGGGGAGCTCTCACCCTCCGAGTCCCTGGGATTAATCCAGTGACTTTCGGGGAGCTCTACCCACCCCCTCCAGCTCTCCTCTCCTTCTTTGCCCGAAGGAGAGTTTTTTCAAACCGCCGGACAGCTGTTTAGCGCTGTCAGGGCGGTTTTAACAGATCGGGTGGCTGGCGGTCTATGGAGACCGTCCTCGACGTCTGCGGAGCCACCGGAAGTCGCATTCACCAGAACTATTAACTGAAATGCAATGTATGGTATACCCACAGTATCGATAAATCCAAGTATAATTGTAATTCTGGGACTTTTTCTAGGCTTGTCAGGAGAAACTTTGGGGGTAAGGATTTTTATTTCATCTTTATTCTTCACAGTTTATATCTGGTTGATAGATGCATGCAACTTTAAAGATAATTTTGGAACATATAATTAGAAGGTGATCCTTGGCACAATTCAACAAAGATGGAAGAAGGGGGATTAGGAATAAATATTGCAGTAAACTGCAGGTTAGTTGCATGATCCAATTAGTTTCTGTGTGCTTATCTACAAATAAAGGATTTTTTTTGCGGTCTGTACAAACTTCAGCAAGATCCTGATGCATGAAAGATTTAATTTATAAAAGAAATTACCTTAAAGTATAGGAAAGATTAAGTCTCTGTATTTTCACATTTTTAATTAAACAGCTTGCTGGAGTGGGAATTGATGAGTACACATTTAAAATCTGGGTTAGATTTTATGTAGGCAATTTATCATGATCCAACATTTCTTAATACTGTATATCTACATCCTTTTGCAAAGAGGGGGATGAGGTGGTGCAGAGGCTTAATGATGCTGGAACTGCCAGCCAGAAATGGTCTGCACTCAGGAGTTTCGAACCCAGCTTCACAAGATAGTTCAACCATTAATCAATCCCTAGCTCCTGCCCACCAAGTAGTCCGAAAGCATCCAACATTGCAAGTAGATAGATGGGTACCACTTTGGCGGGAAAAACCTAGCTGCATTTGTATGTGTAGAGAGCAGAAGCTGATGATAGACCTGGCTGGACACAAGGCATTGCAACATGATTCAGACGAGACAAGACCAGCGGAGGACCCCAGAACAGCCAGCAACTAGTTAGCTGATATAAAGCTAGTTCACCCCCTGCAGTGCACCAAGGATAAGCGCATAAGAGCTGAACAAAATGAACTAGCATTCTAAGCTGTCAGAACTGCATTGTCTAGAACAGTGATGGCTAACCTTTTTCTCGTTGTGTGCCGAAAGCGTGCGTGTGCCAGCACCCATAATGCAATGCACCCCCCTGCATGCGTGCATGACCCCCCATGCTCCCCCACCCCTCCCACATACACACACATTAACCCCCATGCTTCCCCCATGCATGTGACTCCCCGGCCCCCTGTTTTTGGCCTAGCAAGCCTCCCTGCAGCCTCCTGGGCCCAAAAATGGGCCGTGGGGGAAGCACCACACCTCCTCTGCACTCCACCCCACCCCTGCGCATGCATGAGATGCATGTGTGAGACAGGGGTGGGTTCTACTTATCTTTACTACCGGTTTGCAATGGGATTGCGCGCCTTAGCTGGGATATATAGAAATAATAGTGTCCTTAACCTTTTGCTGAACTAAGCAACTTTAAATTTGATAGAAAATTCAATGGAACATATTGCTAGAAATCATCCCAATCTGAAGTAGATTCATTTACTAATCTAGATGTCACAGGCTAATGTCATTAATTGTCATTATTCTATAATTGGAAAACTTTTAGTCCTAATTTAATTTTAAATTTTAATGTTATTTTTTTATTTATCGGTTATATTATACTGTACACTGTCCAGAGCTACTCTTTGAGGGAGACAGGTGGTTTAAAAATATGAAATATAAATAAACAATCAAGCAAACAAATGACAATTCCCACAGTCTCAAGGTAGCATGGTAAATTGTAATCCTGTTTGCAACTACAAAGGTTTTATCCAATGCATTTAGAGGGTATCAGCTTTTAGAGCAAAAATAATTGTCTCAGAAAAGTTGGTTTCTTGCTTCATAAGGTAGGAAAAAATTGCATTTCCAAGCACTTGCAGTTTAGGCAAGAGTAATGTTTACATGATTGCATTTTTGAGCAACAGAAGGAGAGGAAAATGGTTGAAAAATTTAAGAAGACAATTTCATTCATGACTGTGTTTCAGCAGGGTCACATTCACAGTTGGCTGCATTTTTCGATAAACAACCCAAATAAATGCTAAAGTTCCTGTTCTGATCAGAAAGCCTTGACCTTTTCAGGAAGAAAATGTATGTATGTATGTATGTACATATGTACATACAATTATATGGGTGCATTTGTAAAAGATTATATTACTAATGAAACAAATATGAGACTTTGAAGTCTTCAAGCATAACAGGGTCAAGGCAAAATCCTGTAGGGAGCTATTTGTTAAGAATTTTAGTCACCCTCTGGCACTTGTTCCTTTTGGGGAAGAATTCTCACCAGAGAATATCCTGGTCTTTTATTTCCTGCAAAAAAATGTAATATAATAATGGATTTTAAATGTGATCTATTACTCTTCCAGAATATTTAGATGAGAATACAATACTATTATTTGTATTTAAATTGAAATTACTACACGGACGAAGGGAAGGAAATACATGAATTGTTAATTTTTTATTTTTTATTTTACTCACATTTATATGCCGCCCTTCTCCCAAAGGACTCAGGGCGGCTCACAAGAATAAAACACAAGACAATAAATTAATGCTAAAAGAGTCCAATTACAATTAACCTTCGAATTAATTATGGAAGGTTTCTTCATTCTACATTTAATTGAAAGGTAGCTTACTTTCTATCATTCAGCAGCTGTTTTTTTTTTTTTTTTTTTTTTGAGGGCATGGGTCAACTCTGCCATCTCTGTTCCTCAGCGATATCAAAGTGCTAGAATTATTCATCCTTGATTAGTAATGTCTTGACTACATACTTGAGTTTTGTTTTTGTTTTTTTGGTAGCAGTATCTATTATGTGAAGATAGAAAGCTTTAGAATTGAGTTTTTTTTGGGGAGATGATTAACATCTGATCTTTTAGATGTTCAACTTGAAAAAGTATTAATTATAGAGACAATGAAGAAAACATATTGTGACATTTAAAAGACATAGTGGCACAGTGATTAATATTGCAGGTTAACTCTGCCCACTGCCTGAAGGTTGATCCTGACTGGCTCAAGATTGACTCAGATTTCCATCCTTCTGAGATCAGTAAAATGAGGACTGTTAAGTTGGGTGAATGAGGATGCAGCAAGCCAGGCAGTGAGTGACAACAGCTCTTTATTGTAGGGTGAGAACCCAGCAACTGACCAGGGGAAACAGCTCCCTTTATATACCTTGCAGCTGTGGTGGTCAGCCAATCAGCTGACGGTCAGTTAATTCAAACTGCCCACCCAAATCTACATACATAACACTCCTCCCCTCCCAGAAGTCACTTGGGGTGGACATTAGCATACAAAGTCTCTCAGGTGACCAGGGTGTATCTGCACCCTAGTTGACCTGCGCAGTTCAGTCAGAGGTGTGGCATCGAGCAGGTCGGAGGAACTCCCTGTTTCTCCCTGTTCCGCCAATGGAACCTCCGAGAATTCATTGTGGGCAGCAACTTCTGCGGCTGGTCGATCTTCCGCGATGGGGCGGCGCTGGATCTCAGGGGCGACAGCTAAGTCCTCCGCTAGACTCGGGTTTGAGTTAGGTTGAGAGTTCTGTTGGTAGTTAGGGAGCGGTTCGTCGAATGTGTCTTCAGTGTCAGCGGCCCAACACTTCTGTAGCTGGTCAATGTACCAAATGCTCCCATCTCCCATGTCTACCCTATATGACTTGGGCTCTGTTACCTCTGTGATTGTCCCGGTTTCCCAGAGGGGCCCGTTCCTGTAATTCCTGGCAAATATTGGCATTCCTATTGTGAACTCCCTATGTCTTTTCTCTGCCCCTCTGAAGTTGTCAGGGGAATAACTGGGGTGTAGCCTGTCTAGAACTCCTCGGAGCTTTCTCCCCATCAGGAGTTTCGCCAGGCTCCTGCCTATGGCGGTGCATGGTGTGGCATGTTGGGCCATTAAGAATTTATCTATCCTCTCCTGCCAGTCCCCGGGGCCTAGGGGTGAGATGGCGTCCTTAGCCGTTCTCGCAAATCTCTCCGCCAATCCATTACTAACCAGATGAAACAGGGTGGAGAGCACTGGGGCCCGTTATCTGAGACTAAGGTGTCTGGTAGGCCATGGGTGGCGAACAACTGCCTTAGCTCCCGAATGACGGCGTCGGTAATAGTGGTTTTCATGAGTCTGATCTCCAACCACTTCGAGAAAGCGTCCACGACAACCATAAATATCTGCTCCCTTTATATACCTTGCAACTGTGGTGGTGAGCCAATCAGCTGACGGTCAGTTAATTCAAACTGCCCGCCCAAATCTACATACATAACAAGGACCCAGATTATTGGGGGCAATATGCTGACTCTGTAAACTGCTTAGAGAGCGCTGTAAAGCACTGTGAAGTGGTGTATAAGTCTAAGTGTTATTGCTATTTTGAAAGGATATCAGCAGAGAAATTGTCCTGCTTCTATTAATTTTCATTTAATTTTATGAAAGAGAATTTGCTTTTGAAATTTCTATCAAAGAAAAAGATTTTTGACAAAAGTATATGGTATTTTTTCATTTATTTGATTATAAGATAATAAGGTTAAGGTAGGTGGGTGGGTGGGTGGGTGGGTGGGTGTGGGTGTGAGTGCGCACATGGATCCACATACATGCACTCTGCTTGTCTCTGTTTGTCTATTCTACATAGTGGTTCTTACAGTCCTTATACTGTATGTTGTAAACAACTCGTGAGAATGTTTTTTTTTTTTTTTGATAGACTTAGGTTTCTAATTTGCTGTTGTTTCCTCAGCTGATGAAGATATCCAGAAAGAGTACTGTATTATTTTCTTCTTCCTTTTTAAATTTTATTTCTTTGAAGATGATTTGGGTTGTTTCATATGTCTATACTTTTCCATCAAACTGAAAGGAAGTAGTGAGACAGAAAATTTAAAGTAGATAGTGAAGCAGAGAATGATGAGGTCCATGATTCTAGATATTTCAATCTAGTATATTGGGGCTAGGTCAGGTGTATTGTGTTGTACGACCGCCATGGATTATTTCATTAATTCTGGATCTATGGGTATAAAGAATGCTGTGATATCTAATGAAAGCATAATCTGAACTTCTTCTACTTTTAAGTCTTTGGAAGTATTATAGTGGGGAGTTGATAGAATATTCTCTCCCCTCTGTGACATATCCTCAAAGCTTTTTTGTAAGTTCTTTGGCTTACAAAGGACAAACTATTGTATATAAACAGGGAGCAAACTCCACACTCACTAGTATTGGTAATGTTACTTCATTGGATAATGAAACATCTGCAAGCAAATGTTGAAGCAAACAATCAAGCATTGAGAGCACCAAGGGCTCCACAGTACAATCCTGAGCTACTTATATTTTTTTCTTCTGTGTGGGATCTACAGTCATCTGGTTAGTGGTTTCATATTCCTCAATTAAATCCTCAAAAATTATGACTGAATCTCTTCCACTGGCTTTTTTTCCAGATTGGGAAACATGAACCAGCCAGGAGGACTTAAATGATTGGAAGACACATAATCAAAAACTGCAATACCAGCAGTAACATCCTCTTTCAACTCTAACAATAAAATAAATTTAAAAACCTGTCAGATTATGCATGAACTGGCACAGACATGATAACAAAGCCAGCTAATAAATAGGCATAGCAACTAAATCAGCCAATTGGGAGCTGAGACAGACTGGAGCCAGAGCGTGTCTTAGTCTGCAGCTTCTGAGTCTGTGCAGAGAATTGAAACTGAAACAGTCTATTCATGCTTGTCTTGTCTACTGAAATGAAATTAACTGTTCTCTCCTGCTTTGTGTTGTAACTGCTACTACGTTGAAGAATCAACTATTGGTATTGTAAATACTTCATCTGTTATTATGTATGTAAAGAAGTTAATGAATCCAGCTGAATCAGTTATCTGTGTGTGCTTCTGGATTTGATTTTTGCATGAAACTCTGACAAAACCCAACCAAGAAAAGTGTTAAAAAATCTCAACCACCCTGAGAATAAGGCAGAAACCTAGAAGCCCAGATGTGGGTTTCACTTACCTTTGCTATCAGTTCGCGTCTGTACATGTGCATATTTGATAACGTCTGGACGAGTGGGCAGAGCTTCCCGATGCTGCTGCTACCAGTTTGCCTGAACCGGGGCGATCCAGTAGCAACCCACCACGGTAGAAGCCTCTTCCTTCTGGGATGCATTTTTTTGAGAAATTCAAAGCAGATTTCAGTGCAATATGATTATTAAACAAAGCTTCTCCAAAAAGTAGCTATGATGATAGCTGATGCAGAACGTAGCACAAATCAGACTAAGCTTTTATATCATATTAATTAAAAGAATATCATAGCAATCTTCTGTGTATAAAATAAAAGAATTCAACTGGAAAAATGAAATACTTCTATGCAGAATATTAAGAGCATAAGAAGAATCCTTATGGCAGGGCAGGAAGCCATCTATTCCTGGGAAGCTTGCAAAAATATTTCCAAAATAGAATCCAAATTTCCAGTTTATTTATATTTATATTCCAGTTTAATACCATCATAAACATTTATTGATCAAATGTATATAGGTTTATTCCTCAGTTAGCCATGGATTCAGGTGTTTTTTTAATTAAAATGCTCTGATAAGATAAATAGAACGAAGTAAGAGCAGCCTAATATTTACATGAACAATGTAATGAACAATTTCATATGTCAAATGCTGGCGCTTTATGTATGATTTTATATTTATCATATACAATACTTCTCACCTGTCTAATCAGCTTTCTAAGGGCAAGTAGTGGTAACAAGTAACTGAAAACAGGCAGGAATGCAGAAGCTAATGCACTTATTTGGTTAATGAACTGCAGGTTATACCAGGGTCTCTAAACACATTCACATATTTTATACAAGGCATAGAAACTAATTTGGAATTTTACTTTCTATTAATCTGCTGCAATGCAATTGGAAATTGTACTCATTTTTATAGTAATTTGGATTTATTATTTAAACAGCATGTGCAAAAGAAAAAAATGCTTGGCCTCTGACAAATTGGAGAAACAAAATGCAAAAAAGTAATTATTGACAGAATTAGCAAAGGTTCTTCTCCAACTGCCTTTATTGGTGATGAGTTAAAGCTAGATAGCTGGGAAAAAAAGTAATTTCTAATTATAGCTAATTCACTAACGTCCACAGAGGACCTTTTGGGGAGGGGGAAAAATCCCTATGCTAATGTCCCTTATCTCTACCATTGTGTTATCTATCAAATTATGTTCCTAGAAACTGATATTTCTTCCAGTTCCTATCTCCATAGTATAAATTGTCAGAAGATAACTTTCAAACTATTTGTGTTTAGGAAAAGCAAGATTCAGAAACACGCAGTATATATATCACTCAGCTATGTGATTTTAGATTACATTTGCCAATATTCCTTACACATACATGTCCACCACAAAATATTGTGCCTGTGAATAGTTTTAAATGGAAATAACATTGTGTAAAGAAGGAATGATGTAGAAGGAGTGATAACAGGACAGAACTTCCAGATTCAGGAGCTGTGCGTTACTAAAACAGTTGGAGAAGTACCAACACAAATGAAAATAATAAGCTTCTGCTTGCTGTTCCCAGTAAGTTGAATAAATAGGCCTAGTATACAAAAATTCTGGAAGCAATATAGAGACATAATTATTGCTTTTATGAATCTATTTAATCCTACTTTAAACTTACCCAGGTTGCTGGCTACTGTTACCTCTTCTAATTACTTATTTATTAAAATCACTATTTCTAAAACTGCAGTATTGTGAATTGGCATAAATCATGGTAACCCTCTCTGTTTGCAAATAGCAGTTCTGGTAGCAACTCGGAATCCATCTGTCTTCCTCCCACCCCCACAACTTCCAAAATCTTTGAGAAACTGCAAGCTTTCTTCAAATTACTTCCACCCCCTCTGAACCTTTTACTGTCATATACATTCTTAAAAGGATTCTTCAGCTCAGCTGTCACTAGTTAACAGAGAGTCAGTCAGACAGCTGCACCTCTAAATTTGCCAGTAATTCCTTGCTTTTTTTAAAAAAAAAATCTATAATTTCAACTAAATCATACTGAAATACTGAAACAAATGATGCAATGGAGCCTTCTCATAAAACTAGAAAGAGACAATTTCTACTGATTTCTCAGCCATGGGTATATTGTGTCAAATGGCTCAAAGAGAACAACTACTCCTATATGATACAGACATATAGTTTTGTACTCAAAATCACCTGCCTGTCCATGGTCCAACATTTTCCCATTCTTCTCAGCACTCAGTGGTTTTGATGAAAGCTAACAGATTTTTTTTCCAGCCGCTAAACCAAAGATGAAGAAAGGAGAAGTATCATTAAAAAACATAAATGAGAGGCTAATCATATAATTAGAAATAGCATTAAAACAGTAAAGTGGTTGAGAAGCCACACTGCAAAGCAAAGAGTATAAGAGAAGGAAAATTAACTATGGTATTAAAATTGTGGTACAGTGTAATATGCGTTATTTATCATGAATAACACTGGAAGGTTTGCTGAAGAGTATTAGGATCATTATGATGCACAGGAATAACATGTCCCTGTCATTTCTTTCTTTTTTTAAAAAAATAATTTTTATTGAACAGTTTTTTTAAAACAAAAAAGAATTGTAAAATTCTTCTTTCCAACATTTCCACATCAGTTTTCATTTCTTATATATCCATTTTGTCCCTTTTTTCTATTTATTAATACATGTGATTCTAATATTTATTTATATATATGAAAATATCAATGTACTAAATTACAATCATTCATTCTGTGTCCTTTCCCTTTCTACATATTTGTTCCTATATTCAAACTCCTGTTTTTTCCTCATTTAATCTTTCCTTGCCCTTTATACCTCTCCTCTAACCATTCATACCATTTATCCCATACCATGTAATAGTTCCTGTCATTTCACTCCATGTGAAAATACCAAGGTTGTTGTGTGTACTGGGAGAGAAAGCTTGTACTGCTAGCAACAACATCAAGGATCTGTTTTTAGGCTACCTAACCAATATCTGTCCTGTGCCTTCACATTCCCGAAGAATTTGCAGGAAATATTATTAGATCTGCAAATAACACCATCCTGGAAGGTGGGGTGAAGAAAAAGATAGAGAAAAAGAGAAGTTTTTTTAACAGTGGTATTGCCAACTACCTCACTCAGTCATCTAGCAAAGAAAGACTCTTGACCATTTGCTTTTGCCAAGAATATATTTTACTGACACTTAAGTGACTACAGATGTAGCGTAAGCTGAATCTGAGGTTTTCCGCACAAACAATACAAAGTAAATTTTCCTCTCCCCCCTCCCCTGCATCCCCCTGTTATCTGTAAATGTCTACTTAGGTGCTTGTATATTGTTTAGGAAACAGGCTTTCAGTTTCAGCTCTGCATATTGGTGATTGATCTTGATTGACAGAAGCTTCTCACAATGCAGCCAGCTCAGCTGGACTTCCATTCCTCCCTTTTCTCCTCTTTACATCCCAATCTCTCCTCCCCCCCCCCCAATTGATAATGTCAGGCTGTCAGTTCATGAAGCTTGGGTAGGAGAGATGCAGCCATGTCAGATATGAAACAGAAAAGATGAATACATATCAGAGATAAAAACTTGGAACTTAATGTATGTCTTTTCCAACTTTTCCCTATTCTTCTAGAGAATAAGTAAAGCTTACAAGACCTCTATTTCCTCTGGCCTCTGACTCCAATCTGTTAATTCTAGAATGCTTTTTGCCAACTTTCATTCTAGCTTACTCTTTCCTTTTCTCGATTCCCTATTTGTTTGTTGGGTGTATCCCATTTTGGTAACTTTTCCACAGTCAACAATAGAAGATGAAGTCTGGGAAGAGTAGGCATGTGTAAGACTAGCCTGAAAGAATTCTTAAATTCTATTTCTAAACCAAAGAATCCCCAATAGTTCATTTTTGTCAATATGTACAAGGTAATATTGACAAGTACAAGATCGGATTATGTTAAAAGTTGTTATGTCCTTATAAGGACATCCGTCGGGGATTGACTAATCCACCGGCGGGAAAAATGAACTGCTGTCACTGGGCGGCCCAGCCTGCCGGAGCGCTATAAAAGAGAGCTCCGGCAGCGTAGCCAGCATTCTATTCTTGAGCTGAATAAAGTACTGAATGGACCATCGCTGGTCACGTCTTCTTCCCCTGTGCCTGATTTAACACTGGCAACGAAGGACACAAAGAATCATAGCGGCGAACCTCGTGACACACCACCAGCCGACCAACAGAGCCAGGCACTGAGCTGAAGTCACAGAAGCCGAAGCCAGCGAATCATGGCATCACAGCAAGCCCTGCTAGTCTCGCTAGCTGCATTCAACCCCAGAAAGGAAAAGTGGAGATCGTACATGATCCAATTTCGCCAGTTCCTTAGTGGCAACAACTTCCAAGATTTAAACAATGAACGCAGAAGAGCCCTCTTCCTGGTTCACTGCAGCTCAGAAGTCCTGGAAATGGCCATCGACCTCGTGGCCCCAGGGACATCGAAGAAATGTTGTGGGCTGATCTCCAAGAAGTGCTACAAAAGCACTATGCCCCAACGGGAACTCCAATCGCTAACCGCTTCACCTTCCAACAGAGGAACCAGCTGGAAGGAGAGTCAATCAACGACTTCGTGGCAGCCCTACGCCAAATCGCAGCCAACTGCGATTTCAACAACGTGGACAATGCCATCAGAGACTGCATCGTGTTTGGCATGAGGGATATGGCACTCCAAAAGAAATTCCTAAGCAGGAAAAAGATACCTCTTAAAGACATCCTTGAAGAAGCCATGGCTGCCAAAACATCGGAGAAAGCAGCAGCCGCAATGATGAAAGCCAAAGCGGTTCACAAGATCCAAAGGGCTCCCCAAACTTCCATCGACGAATCCACCACGGGATCCGAGTCAGAGGAGGAAATGGCCGTCCACAAGGTCTCCAGACCCCCAAGGCGGGAAGCCGTGCAAAATGGCAACCGGGGGGAATGCTGCAGCAGCTGCAGAGGGGACCACGTGAGGGCCAAATGCCGGTGGAGAAATGCAACCTGCAGACGTTGTCTGAAGAGGGGCCACATCGCAGGAGCATGCAGAGCTGGGGATCCAGCTCCAGAACCATCTAACCACCATTTTTGCGAAATTTGCAGATTACCAAAGATCATCTAGACGGTCCTCCTACACCCAGACGAGGGGACAACAATGGCACCAGGAGCAGAGCAGTCCATCAGACCACAATTGCCCATACCAACAACAACAATGCCACCAAGTACCATGTGACGGTGCACGTGGAAGGGACACCATGCTCCATGGAAGTAGATTTGGGATCAATCTACTCCATCATGGACTGGCATCAGCTGAAGCGCTTAAAGCCAGTAAAGCTTCAGTAAAAAGGACCTGAAACCCCTACGGTCAAGGCTGGTTGACTTCGGAAGAAACCCAATCGGAGTCCTTGGAAGAATCTGGACTATTGCAACGTTCTCTACATAGGGCTCCCCTTGAGGAGCACTTGGAGGCTCCAACTGGCGCAGAGTGCGGCCGCGGGGGTGGTTATAGGAGCGATGTGGCGTTCCCATGTAACACCTCTCCTGAGCGAGCTGCACTGGCTCCCGGCCGGGTGCGCTTCAAGGTTTTGGTTATCACCTTTAGAGCGCTCCATGGCTTAGGACCTGGTTATTTACGGGACCGCCTGCTACCACCAATAGCCTCCCACCGGCCGGAACTCTCTCATAGAGAGGGGCTCCTCTGGGTGCCGTCGGCCAAACAATGTTGACTGGCGGCCCCCAGGGGGAGAGCCTTCTCTGTGGGGGCACCTACTATCTGGAATGAGCTGCCCCCAGAGATACGGAGGATCCCAGATCTGCGCACCTTCCATCGCGCTCTCAAGACTTTTTTATTCCATCAAGACGGCCTGACCTAAATCTTTCCCCTTTAAAATGTAAATTTTAATTTGTTTTTAAATTATTGGGTGTTTTAAATTTGTCTCGGCCAAATTGTTTAATTCGGTTTTATTCTGTTTTTAAATTTTGTATTTATGTGTTTTATTCTGTGGCTGTTCACCGCCCTGAGTCCTTCGGGAGTAGGGCGGTATATAAATCCAATAAATGAAATGAAAATGAAATGAAACCTCACTCCAGGTCACCTATCACAACTTCCATGGCGACCTCCCCATCACCATCATCAAGCACAACCTTTTGGGAGTGGAGTGGTTCAAGCCATTTGGGCTCTCAATTGGAGGGATTCACCAAATTCGTCAGGACGAACTCGACAAACTCATCGAAGAGTTCAAGGAAGTCTTCGATGGTAAGCTGGGTAAATTTTGGGGAAAACCCATTTCCTTCAATTTGGATAAGTCAATTACACCAATTAGGCTCAAGCCTCGCAGGGTTCCATTCGCCTTGCAGCCCAAAGTAGATGCCCAACTGGACAAATTAATTGCCCAGGGTGTATTGGAACCAATCGATCATGCAACATGGGAGACCCCCATTGTAACCCCAATGAAGCATGATGGATCTGTGCGCATCTGCGCTGACTGTAAATGTTCAATCAATAAGGCATTACAGCAGAGTGCATACCCAGTTCCAGTGGTACAACATCTGCTGCATTCACTTGGGAGTGGGTCAATATTCGCAAAACTGGACCTGGCCCAGGCTTACCAGCAACTGCCAGTGGATGAAAAAACTGCAGAGGCGCAGACCATTTTCACCCACAAGGCGCATTTAAATGCAACCGCCTCCAATTTGGAGTCAGCGCAGCCCCAGGCATTTTTCAATCCATGATGGAATGCCTAGCAAGGCATATTTCGATGATGTCTTAATCTCCGGGCACTCAAAAACCCAACTGATTGAGAGACTGAGGCTTGTCCTACAGTGGTTCAAGGCAAAGGGTTTAAGAGTCAGGAGAGATAAGTGCATCATTGGAGTCCAGGAGTCGAGTTCCTGGGCTATCTCATCGATAGCACTGGCATCCACCCCACCAAAACAAAGGTAAAAGCTATCCACGAAGCCCCAGCCCCCAAAAACAAAGTGGAGCTTCAGGCTTTCTTAGGATTACTGAATTTTTACAATGTCTTCTTACAATAGAAAGCCACGACTACTGAGCCACTCCATTGCCTATTGGGGAAAGCGGCACCCTGGAAATGGGAGGAAGAAGAGGAAGCGGCATTCAAAGCCATCAAAGGACTGCTTTCCTCAGACAGCGTGCTCATACAATATCATGAGACACTCCCACTGAGTTTGACCTGCGCCGCGTCACCCTACGGAGTCGGAGCAGTACTCAGCCACCAACTCCCCAATGGCACAGAAGCACCCATCGCTTATTTCTCCAAAATGATGTCCAGCGCAAAACGCAATTACAGCCAGCTGGATAAGGAAGCCTTGGCCATCATTGCTGGTGTCAAGTGCTTCCACAAATACCTCTACGGCAGGAGTTTTAACATCATCACTGATCACAAGCCGCTACTTGCAGGGGATAAACCGACACCAGCATACATGTCCCCTAGAATGACACAATGGGCAATTTTCCTAGCCGGGTACTAGTACACACCAATCCATAGACCCGGCAAAATCATAGGCAACGCAGATGCCCTTAGCAGATGTCCTTCCAAAGAGCCAGTGGAAGATCCAGCCCCCACACTCGGGCTCTTCCACATCGACGACGACCAAGCTTGCCCGGTAACCTCTGCAGACGTGGCAGCCCATACCCAGAAAGACAAGACTCTCAGACAAGTAAGATCATGGGTCCTGCGGGGCTGGCCCACGGGGAAGACGGGAGATGAGTTCAGCAGGAAGCAGCAAGAGCTATCCACCATGAATGGCTGCCTCCTCTGGGGTGATAGAGTAGTAATTCCCCGTGCCCTGCAACAAA
Organism: Pituophis catenifer annectens; assembly: GCF_029215685.1. NCBI lineage: Eukaryota > Metazoa > Chordata > Lepidosauria > Squamata > Colubridae > Pituophis > Pituophis catenifer. The sequence goes on from NW_027256884.1 coordinate 90,309,729, forward strand.
AGACCCTGGAAACCCTCCACAGCGGGCACCCGGGCATAATAATGATGAAGGGGTTGGCACGAAGTTACGTCTGGTGGCCAACCCTAGACAGAGACATTGAGGAGTGGGTCAACAAATGCAACCTATGCCAGGAAGTGAGGCCAGCACCTCCACAAGCCCAGCCGATGGAGTGGGAGATGCCCAGCAGCCCATGGTCAAGAGTCCACATTGACTTTGCGGGTCCAATGAATGGGAAACACCTTCTAATCATAGTGGACGCCTTCTCGAAATGGCTGGAGGTAATTCCCATGACATCCACCACAACAGAGGCAATGGTCAGGGCACTCCAGGGGTTATTCGCAACCCACGGCCTACCAGATGTGCTGGTTTCCGACAATGGGCCCCAACTTACATGCCATGGAAGCGTTCCTGGCAGGATTGGGCATCCGTCATGCCCTGATAGCACCCTACAGGCCGGCTGGGAACAGGCAGGTGGAGAGAATGGTGAGACTCACCAAGGAGGCACTCACCAAAATGGGCGACTGGCAAGAGAGAATCGACAAATTTCTCCTTACCCAGCACATCACGCCACACACCACCACACACAAGAGCCCAGCGGAGCTGTTTATGGGCAGAAGACTGAGGTCACCCCTGGATTGGCTGCACCCCCAATACAACCCAGAGGTGCCACCAAACACCAGCCGGCCGCCGCGCACCTTCACCATAGGGGATCCGGTATTCGCACTCAATCTCCACGGGTTTCCAAAATGGCTGAAGGGGAAGATTGAGAGCATCACCGGCCCGAAGTCCTACCGAGTGGAGCGGGAAGATGGACAGGTCTGTAGATGTCATATCAATCAGCTCCGGAAAAGGTGGAGAGAAGCGGAACGAAACTAGCCGGGCGAGGTAGGCCTACAACACCCCGACGAGGTAGGCTTACAACACCCCGACGAGGTAGGCCTACAACACCCCATCGTGGTAGGCCTACAACACCCCAACGAGGCAGGCCTACAACACCCCAACAAGGTAGGCCTGCACCACCCCGGCGAGGCGGCCCGTTGGCGCTCCATGGAGGTAGACCGGCACCTGGGGGACGAGGGAAGCCAGCGCCGCCCCGGCAAGGGAGATCTGCACCACCCCAGCGGGGGAGACCTCCACCTCTACCATGGAGTAGACCGGGGACATCCGGGGAGGGGAGGCCCGCAGCACCCCAGCGAGATCGACCCATGCCACCCTGGTGAGGGAGACCTCCACCGCAACAATGGAGTAGACTGGGGACGTCCTGAGAAGGGGGGCCCGCATCACCCAGGTGAGCCTGACCTGTGCCACCCCAGTGAGGGGGACCTCCACCCCCCCAGCGGGGTAGACCATCAATGCACGGAAAGGGCAGGCCAACAACACCCCGGTGAGGTCGGCCTGCACCACCCCGGCGAGGAAGGCCTCCACCACCCCGGCAAGGGAGGCCTACACCAGCCCGACAAGGTAGATGAACGACCCCCCGGCGGGGTCAGCCATCAGCCACACCAACCAGATACACAGAGGCAACCACAACAACAACAATAACATTGGCAAAAACAACAATGGCAACAGGAACCGGGGGCCCAACCAGACTCCCCATCATCGCAAGCCACCAAGGAAAAAGTAAAAACCAAGGACTTACCGGGCATCAGTTGCTCCCCACCAATCAGCAGCAATGTCCGGCCGCAAGGCATCCAGCAGTCAGGACAGGGAGAGGTCCGGCGACACCAGCGAGGAGAACTTTGAGACTCAGCCGGAGGTGCTGGGACAGGGCCCGCACACTCAACGGCCGAGCTCCGGATGGTTCCAGGGCAGGAACCAGAGGAAACAGGCGCTCCGCCTGCTCTGGTAGGCAGTGAAGCTCAAGTGGGACTGCGCAGGTCAACCAGAACTATCAGACGTCCCGCCTACCTGTGCGACTACATAACTTTTATTGACAGTGATGGACAGACTACGAACTAGGAGGGGAGGGGTGTTATGTCCTTATAAGGACATCTGTTGGGGATTGGCTAATCCACCGGCAGGAAAAATGAACTGCTGTCACTGGGCGGCCCAGCCTGCCGGAGCGCTATAAAAGAGAGCTCCGGCAGCACAGCCGGCATTCTATTCTTGAGCTGAATAAAATACTGAATGGACCATCGCTGGTCGCGTCTTCTTCCCCTGCGCCTGATCTAACAAAAGTGATTAAGTGGAATGTAATAATTACTTTCTTACACTGATCAGTATCTGGTTTTAAAATACATAAATGTTATATCTTGAAGTTATCCAAATTATTTTTTCCTGGATGGTGCAACGGCTGGATATTATTTTATTTTTCCCATTTGAATGTAAGTACTCAGGCACTTATGTCTGTCAGTTGCTATGATATTTTTTAAACAAATGCTGTTTCTAAGCAAATCTGAAGAATACAAATATATTGCATGTCTCTTTTAAAAAATAGATAGATATCATATCTATTAAAAAATAGAAAGAATCAGTAACACTGCTTCTATTACAGGAATGTTCATAATCACCAGGCAATTATCAATAACTAAAAAGACAGATACTAAATGCCAGGGCTCTGCTAGGAATGAAAAATAAGAATGTGAGTTGGTACAGGGAGCCATGGAGCAGCTTTTAAAGGAGCATGGAAATAGTATTAGGAAGAGTCAGACTCTTCCTGAGTCAGTGGGTTATAAGGGGAAGAGAAGATGAAACATAAGCAGACTTGTGAGAATCTACTATTACAGCCAATAAAATATAGGTGAATAAGATATTTCATGGCTTAAACTGCTATTAACAGTGATTTAGTCCTGTAGGCTATCAATATGAATTTGGCTATGATAACTATTGTTCTTCAGTTCTTGTCTGACAGTTGGTGACAAACATAGAACTCAGCTGACTGCCAGGGAAATAGCTAGAGAAAAGTGCTCAGAGTCTTAAGGGAATCTCTGTAGAAATCACAATATATTAGGATGTGGGCCTATGACTCAATAGCATCCAGACTGAAAGGGCAGGGTTTTTCTGTAAAGAAGATTTTTCTGAATCTACCCTTGAGAACTAGGGTGGTAAAATGTCAAATTGCATTAACATAAAATCCCTCTCTTCTTTTAAGACTATTCCTTGAGAACAAAATGCTATTCAAAACACTTTTGAAATAAATTCTGCTTTGGGTGAAATACTAGCAGCGTTTTGAGATTGGCTTGTTTTCTTTTCTTAACTGTAAATCATGCACCTTATCAGTACTTTTTCTAATAACTGTATTTGTGTGTTTTGTTTTGTGATAAACATCTTATTTTTTGTAGATAATACCAGTTTTGAGAATGACAGTTCAGAATGACAGTAGCAGGGAGGAAGGGTTCAATGGCACCGTCAGGGTTCCAAGTAATAGATCCATAGCAAGCAAAACTCTGAGGCAGGCAAATTCCTCAAAGGATAGCTTTTTTAGAAATATCATATTGGCACATATCTGGTGAAAACCTACTCTAAAGGTTCCTGTGGTTTTCACCTAGTTAAAAGAGAAAGTTTTCCCCAAATCCCAAACAATCAGTCACATGGTCCAATCAAGACGCTGTCAGGTCATCTGGAGATCTCCCTCCTTCTTCAGCAGTGCAGGTGTGAGAATGTCCTTGGTTCTCAAGAGAAAGTATTTTATTTTGGCTACACAAACCCCTCTATCTCTAATCCCCTCCTCCCTGTCCCTCAGCTCCAGTGTGGCAACACTGAAGCTCCAATATGGCTCCGGTCAGGACAGCTTCAGGGTTGACAGGTACTATACTTGTGCCACCTGCCCTATTCTGATCCCTGTTATTATTTAAAAGAAGAAAATGCAGAGGCAGATTTAATATGACACATGTTTTGCTTAAACAATCTTGAACTTCATTCTAAATGCATTGTATGGAATATCAAATGCTATATGGATGTTATGGAAGCAAGGGATGTCTACATATGGGGAAATTAGAAGAATATAATAGAAAAACAGAAACTGTTCTTCTAATTATATCATTCTCTAATTAACAAATAAATAAATAAATAATAAAACTATTTTCCCCTGCCTTTCTTTACTTTGGAATGTTGCTAATCCTGAAATTGAATAGTGCAATAGATATAGCATGTATGTTGATGTATTAATCTTAGGTATAAAATCAACTTCAATTACATGAAAAACATATTTGATTCCTTTTTTTCTATAAGAATCCTCAAATACACTCTATTCAAAGAATGACAGAAAAGATTGGGAAGAAAGTTTCAAAAAAATGTCTATGGAGATTCTCCGTCATCCAGGTCATAGTTGTCCCAAAGGTGCTTTTTCAAGAGATAACTGGACTTTCTTGTTTTTCTTTGAAGACATTTCACTTCTCATCCAAGAAGCTTCTTCATCTCCTGGGAGCTGAAGATACTTCTTGAATGAGAAGTGAAACATTTTCAAAGAAAAACAAGAAAGTCCAGTTGTGTCTTTTAAAAAATCCCTTGTATATTGCATAATACTGAGAAATATATAGAATAGGGAGTTTTAATTATTGCTTTTTCTTTCTTTCATTATTATTATTATTATTATTATTATTATTATTATTATTATTATTTTATTCACAAACATTTTAAATACAGTGTATTATTAGGGTATACCATTTACAAGAAAAAAAGGGGGGCAAATAGAAAATAGTAATAAATATTAATACATGAACTAATAACAGTAATAATAATATAATAACACATTGTTGCTTTTTCTTTCTAAACTATTTCGCTGCAGGTATCTTCATTAGGCAAAGACAATCTTCACGGAAATAATGGATTTCCTAAATTTTACTGAACAAAATTATACACTGGAACAAAATGATACAGAATCATTTAAAAAAGTAACTTCCAAGGTTCTAATTTCTATTACACTTTCTGTTCTAGCAGTAATGACAACTGTTATCAACTCTCTAGTGATGACTGCAATAATTGTGACCCGGAAACTCCATCACCCTGCAAACTATTTAATATGCTCTTTGGCAGTCACTGATTTCCTTGTGGCCATCCTCGTCATGCCCTTCAGCATTGTCTATATTGTCAAAGAAACCTGGATTATGGGTGGGGTGATGTGTGATATTTGGCTTAGCGTTGACATCACCTGCTGTACTTGTTCCATCCTGCATCTCTCGGCCATTGCTTTAGATCGTTATAGAGCAATCACTGATGCTGTGGAATATGCCAGGAAGCGAACACCTAAACATGCTGGCTTTATGATTGCCATTGTCTGGATTATTTCCATCTTCATTTCAATGCCACCGTTGTTTTGGAGGCATCAAGCAGACAGCAAAGATGACGAATGCATCATTAAGCATGACCACATTGCTTTCACCATATATTCTACATTTGGAGCATTTTATATCCCACTGGCATTAATTCTGATTCTTTACTACAAAATATACAAAGCCGCCAAGACTTTTCATAGAAGGAGCATGAGTCGGGTTCTTAAAGAGGAGGCAAATGGGCAAGACCTCTTGGAAGCAAATGAGAAAAGCTGCCGACTTTCTTCAACTGCATCATGTACAAAAGATAAAAGGTCTAACCCTTCGGGAGATTTGGACAGAATTCGGTTTTCACTGAGAAGCCCTGATTCAGAATCTAAGAACGAAAAAGGGTGGAAAAGGCAACGCATTTCTACCACAAGAGAGCGAAAAGCAGCAACTACCCTTGGTTTGATTTTGGGTGCTTTTGTGATTTGCTGGCTGCCTTTCTTTGTAAAAGAGGTGGTTGTTAATACCTGTGAAAGATGTCAAATTTCAGAAGAAATGTCTAATTTTTTGACATGGTTAGGCTATATCAATTCTCTTGTTAACCCACTGATTTACACAATCTTTAATGAAGATTTTAAGAAAGCATTCCAGAAACTTATTCAGTGCAGGAGCTCTCTCTGAAAAAAAAAAGAGAGCTTTTAGTCATTGGTTGATTTAAATCTGATTGGAGGCGGAAGAGAATTTGAAAATCAAATTCATAGATCTACCCTTGATGGAACTTTGCGTATTGCACTTGAGAATTTACCAAATCAAAGGGTAAAATGAGGTTCCAGAAGGTTTTGTAGGAGTTGTATATTACATGTGCATTCATAGTCCTGATTTTATGCCATAATTTATCAATACAACAGTATTTGAAACAAATATATAATGTACAACAACTAAGCCTCAAGTCTTTCCAGAAAGCTTCCCAGAAATTTAAATCAAGCTGGATTGATTAAGTTCTGGTGCCAGAAATTGAATGAGAATCTACACATATACAACAAATTCAGTTCAATTATTTGTGGAGTAGCTCTAATTGTTTACATATTTAACTTATAACAACGTGCACTCTGTTTAAGAAAGAAGCCAATTATTAATTATCTGTTTTGTATCATTAATATATCATAATGAATGTTCTTCACGTGTTAAAGTGTATATTGGGAAGAAAAGAAACTACACATTTATTCAAATGAGTAAAAGTGGTTATAATTATTAGGTACACAGAGAACTGTATGAATATTTGTGAGAATGGGAACAATTGACTCTTCAGTGAGTACAAGAACACACATCTGGAAATGCAAGGTGCTCCACAAGGGGACATGGTAATCAGTTCTCTAGGATCTTATTTAAAATCAAGAAGATACAGAATTTTTTTTCAATGTAACTTACATAAAATTACTCAGTAACCTAAGGATTGCTATACTATTTAAAACTCCGATATGATAAATTTATTTTATTTTTTAATGACAGAATGACTTAAATTATAACATATGTAGAAAATACAGAAAATAATAGTTTGTTTTTTTAAGTAACGGTTTGTCAATAGCACTTCCTTGTGTGGTGGCACCAAATAAATAAAACGTCACTTTCCTTAAGGAAGTATATTCTTTAAATATATTCCTCAGCCTAGTCTGGCTCAGAGGGAGATTATGGAACACCACTTGTTCACCTTAGAATTTCACTGTCTTTCCCAAAGCCATGGCCAATAGCCCTTTTATCACAAATATCAGCCAGTAATATCACAGGGACAAGTCATGCAAAGCTTATCTATTTTACCAAGGGCACTTTTCATTTCATCACAAATGGTGCAATATTGTTTCCTAGGGCTTTGGTAGGCTTTCACCTCTTATTAAAATATATGTATCAGTATTGTCTATTTCTATTACTACATTTTCTTTAAGTTGGGCATATGACATGGTACCGAATGGAGAGAGAGAGAGAGAGAGAGAGAGAGAGAGAGAGAGAGAGAGAGAGAGAGAGAGATTGTCATACAGTGAGTAATTGCCAAAGCTAAGAAAAATAACAAAAGCAATAAATAAACATATTTTTGAATGTTGGGAATGCTGTTTTAGTCAAGACAGTCATGGCTGTTTTAGCTGTGTTTCTAATTTATGTCTTGAAAATATTGGAAGCTGTTCATTTCTTTCTGGAATTAGGTGGCCTTAATAAATAAATCAATAAAGTCAGAACTGCAGAATCATAAGGAAAAATTAAACAGGTTACAATGAGATGATGGCCCAGTTAAAAAAAATTCAGAACACTGACAAACTATTAATAATAGCTCATCAAATAAAAAATACTATGTATGTTAAATGAATGATTATCTAGTATAGTAATTGAAAAGTTGAAGTTGTTTTTTTTAAAAAAAAAATCACACATTTTTGAGGAAGATATTTGCCTAAGTACTTTAGCTGAAACCTTACTGCAGCATTCTGGAGACTGTATTTAGCTTTGTCTAAAACATAGATTCAAAAGACTATGAGAACATTTGTGAGGAAGTCACCTGATTTGGCTCATGAGGCAAATTAGATTTTATAGAATCTATTTTAGCACACTGAAAGGAAACCTATAAAATTCCCTAGTAAGCAAACAAGTATTTCTTTCCCTAGTAAGAAGCACATGGATTGGTGATCAGGATTCCCTACCCCATAGTAATTTTCTTCTCATGGTGAATCATTTATTTGTTTTATTTATATTACTGTTGTTGTCATTCTTTAGCTATTAATAGAATCTGAAATTTTGGTTCAGTCACTCAGCATTATTGCACTCACCTTCCTTTAAAAACTAAAATAGAATTAGTGTTAAAGCAACAATTATCTTAAATGCAACCAGGAGAAAAAAGATATTTGGGGAAAGAAGGCCACATTTGAAACTGAACTACTCATCCCTTCCCTAATCATTAAACCAGTTTTAAAGTCAGCCCACTTTTGTTTTCCCAAATAGTTAGATGCAGAAAAATGCCAACTACAGGTAATCCTTGACCTAGTACCTATTTACAAAACCTGTAACAGAATGCCCCACTGTAGCATCTGTTTGTGGCAAACTTTAATAAGAGTCTTTTGCAAATTGCAAAGCAATTCTATTGTCCTATTTTAAGGATATTTGCATATTACTTCTACCAACTCTACTGTGCTTCCCTAAAAATAAGACCCTGTCTTATATTTTTTTGAACCCTGAAATAAGCGCTTGGCCTTATTGGCATGCGCTCAAAAGCCCAATTGGGTTTATTATCAGGGGATGTCTTATTTTAGGAAAAACAGAGTATTATCCTTAATTTCTATTTCTATAAGCAAACTTCATAAGGCTGCATTTTTGTGAACTACTGTGTTTAGGAAGTCTAACTAGTTTATCTCAAACATTGTTGACCTGTGCTTCTTTCCTAGACTTAATGCATTTTAATGCACATTCAGCCAGAACTAAGTACTCCAGACCTGATTGATCTTTATCTTTTACCTTCTTTATTTGCTTCTATATATTTGCTGTAGCTCTTTGATATTTCATGCCTGGATTAAAATCACCAAAATCACTTCATTCTGGTTTTCAAGTTTATCTCCTTTCAGAGTTTACAGTTGGGACACAGTTTTTATTTAGGAATATGACACATCCTTAATTATGAGTCTGCAAAAATGAATTCTGATATTTTTAATGCCTTTCTAAGGTCACCTGAATTTGAAACTGCTGAAGAAGTGCCCTCAAACATCATCTATCTATCTATCTATCTATCTATCTATCTATCTATCTACCTATCTATCATCTGTCTATCCATCCATCCATCCATCCATCCATCCATCTATTCATTGCTAGCTAGCTAGCTAGCATCTAGCTATCTAGCTAGCCAGCCAGCCAGTCATCCAGCCATCCTTCCATCATCTCCCTAAATGTCCTAATTTGAATTTGGAGTAATAATTATAGTTTGGGACAGTATCATTGAATTTTACACTTTTGAATTTCTCACAGACTAAATTTTAACACACTGAGACAGGAGAGAGAATAACATAACTATAATTAAGAGCAACTGTTACGATCATCTATTTACCTATTCCTTTTGTTGCAAAACATAGTCATAAACGATGGTGTTACCTTGATACTCATCGTTAACCAAAAATGATGAGTACTAAACAATTTTTTCCCATAAGGAATAATGTAGTGAATCACAAGGCAGCTGACATCAACAAATTCTAGCTTGTGCATTGAGTACCAAACAAACGATGAGTACCTGGACAAAATGTTCATGTCAAAATGTGTTGAGTACCAAATTTAATGAGTTTCAAAGCAGCTTAGTACCAAGGTACCACTGTGCTTTCAAAACATTTTAACTGAAGACACTACAATTTCATTAACATTCATGTGTAGTTGACTCAAAACTTTTTGCTAGAAGTTAGTAACTCTTTTTCCAGCTATAATGTTTAAATCAATTAAGGGAGAAGGGAAGTTGGGTGGAAATTCATTTTCCTACTTCAAATACTGCCATAAATTTACTTTTACAAGGGAGAATAGCACACCAAAGAACTATAAAATTATATGTAAATGGAAGGATTTCTTACATTGCATCATTACCCTTAAATTAAATTTGTCCAACTTCTAGTTTTCAACTCCTAATCACTGAGCCAATAATTGATTAATTTGGCCCATTTTCATAATAGTTATGAAATAGGGGAAAAAAGCATTACACTGTAATAATTGTAAAAACCCAAGCAAGCAGAACAAAAATAAAGAAAAAAGAAGTTACTGCTGGGAATGAGGTGATTGAAACTAATGCCAATATGCGGTGGCTCACGTTCATAAAAATGGATACATTTGTAGATAACAATTAAAGAATGAAAGATGACGTTCTAAGATATTGAGTCCTAAGGTATTGAGAAGTTTGGTATGTAACTTCTATTTAATACAATTCATATTCTAAAACTTCTTTTGCAGTCATCTTATTTCTCATGAGACCTTATTTTTCTAGGAGCTTTATGTGGCATAAATGTCATCATGACCATCTTCACAGAAAATAAGGAAGGAGATGGAACTTTGAATCTAGTGATAAATGTAACCTTCCTAATCTGATAAGCAGACTTCAACTAGCTGTAAATTTGAAGAGCCATAGGAATACTTAGGCTTAATCTATTCATTAATTCGAAAAGGAAAACAGAGAGATCCACTCAGGATTCAAAATATGACATACCTTTCATTCTTCTGCTGAATCTATATGGCTGCTAAGAGATATTAGGCATGAATTAATTAATTTAGAAATTCAAAGATAGGAAAATGCCAATAGAGCTGAAATAAATATAATTTCCCATTCAAAGTGGGGAATTCCTAATTTGGGCTGAATTGATATAATAGGAAAATCCTGTTACACTTTTCTGTGGTATTTGATTGCCACCATGCTTGATCAGCACAGGAATTTTCCTAAAAACACTCCTATTGGAAAAGAAAAATATCAAATTATTCCCAAGAGCCAATGATCATAAAAATATAATTTTATTATTTAGGAAAAAAAATACCCTGCACAGTAATAGGTGAGGTAATCACTTTGTATTATTTTCTGGGCTTTATGGGAAATCTATGTTTTCCATCTTTCAGTTTCCCTGTGCGGCTTCTACTTTTCAAACAAATATTGCACACTGAATTAATGAGAAAAAGATAAACTAGCTGCAATGAACAATGTGGGTGTTATTAGTCTAGACCTGTGATGGAGAACCTATGGCATGGGTGCCACAGGTGGCACGCAGTGCCCTGTCTGTGGGCACGCAAGCTCTTGCCCCACTTCAGCTCCACCGTGCATGCATGCGTGCCTTTCACCAGCCAGCTGGTCATTGGGTATCTGCCACACATGTGCGGAGGGGACGGGCGTGTGCTGTGCATGCATGCATAGGGGTGGAGCATGGTGGGGCAGGGCGCATGTGGAGGTGAGTGCGCATGTGCAGGGGTGAGGTGTGTGAAGGGGCCATGCGCACATGCGTGTGGGGTGGGGGGCGCGCGTGCTTTGGACACTCAGTCCGTAAAAGGTTAGCTATCACTGGTCTAGAGAAATCCTGCACAAAAGACTGAAACAAATTCTGCATCATGATGGAAGTTTTTCCTACTTTAAACATATAATGTATTTATTTATCTGCAAGAAAACATAAAGATGTTTATTCTAATTTATTATTGAATTAAGTTTTATAATATTCAAACTCTGATCAATGCAAGTAACAATGTCAATTTTTGTTTTTTTTTCTGAGTCTATAAGAAGTAGATACAATCAGTGTGTCCTCTGTTTTGAATTTCTTCTTTTATGAGTCATTATAAATCATTCACCATCCAGTGATCAGTAGCAGTCCTTTTTTAACCTTTACCTCTGAAAAATACCATATTTAAATTCAATAAAGACCTTGTCTCCTATTACTGTTAGTATAAAAGAGCTTCAAAGAGCCCACTGAAAAACTATATTAATATTTTAGTGAAAGAAACACATTTAAAAGATCTAATTATCTACATTTCTGCTGCTTTTTCTTACCTGTTATCCTTAGACACAGAATCCATTTACTTCTTAGCAAAACTAACTCAATGCACAAGTGTAACATTTCATAGTTATTGTTACTACCTATCCTTCTGTAGGATGTCTTTATGACATCATTCTCCTACCAACAGTGTGTGAGACAGTTTGCCTAATGGTAAAAAAAAAGTGTGGGACATTGTATAGTGCCACCTCTTACCCTTTTGCATTTTAAGGCATGTTACTGGAGAAAACATAACTCTTCTTCTTTGGGAAATTAGACCAACATTCTAAGATGCCATTTTTAAAAAATCACTATATAAAAATAGGTAAATATAACATGAAAAACTTACTTTATAACATAAGTAATCACAGGAAAATAATAAATGATGGATAAGATTTAAATAAGCGCTGTCAGATGTGAAAGCCAGAGTCATATGTTAAGTTCCAATTAAACTGATTTACAATATTGCTCATGTATATGCATAGGAATCTAGTCAACTCACAGCACTATTTTGGTATTAGATAAGGGTTAACAGAATTCAAGAGAGGTTGGATTTAGTCCACTTCTTGCAATTTAGGGATTCTAGGCTAATTTCTCTTTTGATTCCGCCCCCAGACTATTCCACTCCTTCTCCTACAGTGCTGCTAAAATCACCATGAGTCCTTCTGAGGAATCTTTAAAAAATACAGTTAAAGTTAATAAGATCTGACCATATCCATTCACAAGCTTCAGGGCTTTTTTTCTGTTGACAAACTGCAACTCTGTGTTGCTCTCTGGGGAATATCTGAGAAGTGGGTGTGGCTCACCGACGAAGCCTTATAAGGCAGAAATAGCTATCTGAGTCTCCCAGAGAGCAACACAGAGTTGCAGTTTGTCAACAGAAAAAAAGCCCTGAAACTTGTGAATGAGATTTCACACAACCAGAGCTGCAAAACAACTTAGTTTACGTAGGTAAAACCTGGCTAGAAAGAATATGCACATAAAAGCCTACGAAAAAGAAAAAGACATATATATATACTATATTGTTTTTATCTGTAATCTTCTGAAGTTTTCAAGGAGTTGGATCAGGGGTGAAATGCTTCTAGTTTGGACTGGATCACCCAATTCAGTAGCGATCATGGCGGGTGGTTCAGAGAACTGGTAGCAATCCTGGCGCGAGGCTCCGCTCACCCGCCGGGTTGTCATTGCTTCATGGTTTTAACCAGGAAGTAATGTTTTGTTCCATCTGCACATGCAGGGGTACATGCCAGAACTGGTAGTTAAAAATGCTTTAAATTTTTTTTAAAAAAAAGTTCTGACATCGCTCAGCTGATCATCGGAACTTTTTTTTTTTTTTACTTTTTAGGCATTTTTTTACTACAGGCTCGGGTGAATAGATAGTAAAATAATGCTTTAGAAAAGTAAAAAAAAAAAGGCTCCGACGATCACAGCAGTGCCATGCGATCATCAGAGCCTTTTTTTTTCTTTTTTAAAGCATTTTTTTACTACCTATTCGCCCGAGTCAGTAGTAAAAAAACGCTTTTAAAAGTTTAAAAAAAAGCTCTGAGGATCACAGCTGTGGCGCATGATCGTCAGAACCTTTTTTTTACATGGGTGGGGTGGGGGTGCATTTTTGCTCCCAGCAGGCTTCCCTGAAGCCTGCTAGGCCAAAAACGGGGAGTATAGGCCAAAAATGGGGGGTGTGGGGGTGTTTTTGAAGGAAAGAGAGAGAGAGTGGGGAGAGAATGGGGATTTTGTAGTATCCTTCTCCTGCCATGCTCACCAAGTCAAGCCATGCCCACCAAGCCAAGCCATGCCCACCAAGCCAAGCCACGCCCACCAAGCCACACTCACAGAATTGGTAGTAAAAATTTTTGAAACCCACCACTGGGATGTAGCAATTACATTGCTACACTTTCTTACACTGATGAGTATCTGGCTTTGAAGTGCATAAACTCATATATATATATATATATATATGCCATCCATCTCCATATCAAGTAATTCTGTCTTGAAGTTATCCAAATTATCCATTCCTGGATCTTGTAGTGAGTGAGTATTATTATATTTTCTCCATTTGAATATAAGAATTATATGTACAAGCTGCTGTGATTATTTGCAGCAAATTTTTGCCTCTGATTTTACCCTTTAAACTAGATTATCACAAATGATGTGTCAGCTTTGGAAACCATATTAGGCCGGAAGCTTCCATGCTGCCACCTTCTCATGTGTGGGAAAGTAGGAGGGAGGATTTAGTAGAGGGGTTGTTGGTAGACATAATAGCATTCTTCCTGTCGGCCAAGGTCAGGGCGATCCAGCATCTGGAGAAGGAGTGGTCGGAGTTCTAAGTCAAGATGGGACGGTGGTTGATTGGAGCATGTGATCGACTGAAGATGGTTTTTGGGGTTTTGATTTACTGAGGGAAAACCCGGACCTTTCAGATTTGGGTTTTCCCAGATGTGCCAGTTTATCTATTCCAGTAAAGAAAACTTTGAAAAATGCTTGCTTTCGCGTCTTTACTTGGAGTTGGGGTTTTCTGGAACGCTGACATGATGTTTGTCCCAGCACATGTAAAGGACACAAATAAGCTGTTTACCTCTTTTTTAAAAAATGGATGAAAGAAACAATAGTATTATTTCTATTACAAGAATGGTTCATGTTAACCAAGCAGTAATCAGTGATGAGAAGATACAAATACAGAATGCCAGGGCTCTGCTAGGAATGGAAAACAAGAGTTCGGATAGAGAACCATGGAGACAGCCTTGAAAGGCACATGGAAATAGTATTACGAAGAATCTCTGCCTGGCTCCTCCCTGAGTCAATGGATTATAAAGCGGGGGGGGGGAGGAGGAAAGTGAAACATAAGCAGACTTGCAAGATCCTTTTGCTATACTCAACTTAATAAAATAAATAAATCTTCCTGTGGATTTGCTTTCCTGATCTCTTTGACCTAATAGGGCTGATAGATAGTTACTATCTTGCTGTGCTGTTAAGGAGGTTTCTGGTTTATAGCAAAGTCTCAAAAAAAAAAAAAGCCTCAAATGTCATCTGAGATATAACAAAAACAAGCACAGTATCTCAATTGATGCATTGCAGATTTTGTCAGGCACAATATGTCCAAGGAAAGCAAGCAAACAAAAAAAAAAGCCTTCAGGAAATTAATATCATAATTTTAAGTTCTATTCAGCATTTTCCAAGGACCAGGAATTCATAAATGTTTCAGGAAAATATGAACACCATTTCATAGTTTCATTTTATTTAATTTTTAATTTCAAAATGTATACCACACCTTTCTTCCTATATAAACATTCAAGGAAGTTTATAATAATAAAATGAAATATAAAATCATAGTACACACTCATAAAATTGATACAATTAAAATCGAGTTTGCCTTTTACAAGTGTGGCAAAATTATGTGTTTTATCTCCTTGGGAAAGTTGGGGCCCAGCCAACATGGGGAATTCATTCCTTAGTTGGGAACCACATACAAGAAAGTCCTCTCACACAAACAGTTTCTCAGAGGCAGACATTTCCTGCTATGACAGAAGATTCTCTATCTGCCACTTGTTAATGTCTCTTGCCAGAAGAATTTGTTCTGTGGTATGTAGAAAACTACCATTCAGGAATGGGGAAATGAAGCTGAGAAGTATTAAATAGGAACAGATAGGAATTAGTCACTGAGTTGACAACAGACTGCTATCCATGACAACAGCAAAATGGTTTACTGGCAGGTGGGGGGGGGAGTGGGAGATAAGTTATCCCAAAGAGACTGAAGATGAAGTGGCAAGGAAAAAAGATTGCTGTTGAAGATGTGGATGTCAGCAATCCAGCAGACTGAAAGCTTAATACATTTCAAGCAAACTGACCTGCAAGAGAAGACTGGAGAAGATGAGGAAGAGCCATGGTGGCACAATGGTTAGAATACAATATTGCAGACTAATTCAGCTCACTGCCAGGAGTTTGATCCTGACTGACTCGAGGTTGACTGAGCTTTCCATCCTTCCGAGGCTGGTAAAATAAAGACCCAGATTGTTGGGGGCAATATGCTGACTCTGTGAATTGCTTAGAGAGAGCTTAAAGCAGTGATTGGTTAACCTTTTCCAGACCGAGTATCTAAAGCACACTGCCTCCCGCATGTGCCCCACCCCACCTGCGCATGTGTGTGCCTCCCACATGCATCCCGCCCCCCCACAAGCATGCGCATGTCCCCCCGCATGCCCCCCACCCCCCACATATGCATGTCAGAGACCCGAAGATCAGCTGGCTGGTGGGAGGCACACACACATGTGCTGTGGAGCTGAACTGTGGTGGCGGTTGGTGTGCCATCAGAGAAGTTGCTGCATGTAACCTCTGGCACGCATGCCATAGGTTCGCCATCATGGGTTTAAAGCATTGTGAAGCAGTATATAAGTCTATGCGCTATTGATATTGATATGAGGCAGCCACGTCTTTCTCAAATTAGTTTTATGCAAAGTCAAAGATGGTGATGGCTGCTGGACTCAAAGAAAGCATAATATGTAAAGAAGCTGAATAAATGCCACAAGGACTGGGGTAAAAAAGAAAGTTGACAAAAGTGCTTTGTACATTCACCCCCAAAATTACCATAGAAGATATTTGCAAAAGGATAGAGGTTAATGAAGAGAAATTACACCATGAGCAGATGAACAATATGATTTTATTGAGAGCCACCAATTCAGACACAGAGACTTTAATGAAAAACCTGAATGGAGCTATGTTGCGGAAAAAGAGAAGATGGGAATGAAAAGTCAGAATAGTAATAAAACAATAAAATAAGAGTTAAGCTGTAAAATAATAAGAGCCCAAAAAAAGTATTAATAATAGATAATCATGGTGAGGTGAAAACAGGGAAGGGTAAAGTGAACAATTTTGCGTTCAGGCAGAGAACGTTATTGATAAGTACAGAGAGTTTTAAGGTTAAAATGAAATTTCAAGTTTAAAACTACTAAGAATATTGAGTAATATCATTCTAAAATGACACAAATCAGAAATAATAGTCTTTAGGATGAGAACATTCAGTTTATTTTGTATATAATTGTATAATAAAGTCTTTTTTGTAATAAAAGTCTTAATCTCTTGTTTGTTTGCTAGTTGTCTCATAAAAAAACTGAAGATATCTGCTGATGAAAGTAACTGGGCCAGTTTATGGTGAGAAAGATGGCTTCTCATGTTGTCATGTTATTGGGATTTTGGGGGTAGAACATAAAATGAGTACTTACAAAATTTCTATTGAAATATAAGATATCCATTAGTGAGGATAACCTTGCACATTAGAAAGCATTTGAAAATCCTGGTTTATTTAATTATAGTAGCTTTCCATATCTGAATGTTTTCCAGATAGATGGGCCAATTTCAAGAAAACTCGGCAGTGGCTGAGGACTTACTGAATGTTGACGTTCACATATCAAAAAAAGCACCCAGATTGAGTAAAGTGGAATTATAGTATAATGTGGTAATTAAGACAATAAACTAAGAATATGTTGAACTACAACTATCATCATCTCAATCAACATGACCAATGGTCATGCTACAGTATTGATAATATGTGCTAGTGCTTTTGCAGACTGCTGAAGGTCGTTGCAAACTCTATTGAGATAATCTAAATTAAGAATTTTAAACATCCAACACTGATTCAAGCAACTACTGAAAGATTGCTAAAGAAGTTCTTCTACATTGGTGAAAAAGAGAAAGTCCTTGAGGGTAATACAAAAATTATAGAGAATAAACCTTGCTCTAATGAAATATTTGCACATGGATTCACCCCTTACACCAGTGGTCCCCAACCTTTGCGGCTTTGAGGCAGTCTGGCTGATGGAAGAGAGGGGAACTGGGCCATGCAAGTGGCAGGCCAGCAGGCACATGCATGCACATACACATGCATGCGCATGAGCAGTGGCCCACTGCTCATCCGAGTCAAGCTGCATGCATGCGTGTGCACCAGCCCGCAGCCCAGTTGTAAATAGGCCACAGGGTTTGGGGACTCCTGCCTTAGACAAACAGCAACAACTTACTCCTGCTGGGCATAAATTAATTTAACAGTTTATTTAGGTTTCCTACTACATATTTTACATGTACCTAATCCCTGCTGATTCCTATTCTTTTCTCACTCTAGCTTTGCAGGTTGTGCCTCATTTTCACTTCTAAATTGACTCATCAGTCTCAGATCTCAAATCAGCTTTGTTTTTATGTTCTGAATTTAAATGTGTTGGCCAGTGCCCTTGAACTTTAATTCGCCATTAGCAAGATACATTATATTAATCATTTTCTTTGCCTCTCTCACCACTGCTCATTTGCTTACCAACTTTTTCTGCATCTAAAACAGGGGTGTCAAACTCAAGGCCCGCGTGCCATATCCAGCCTGCGAGGTACTTAGATCTGGCCCTCAGAGCTATCCTGGGAACAGTGAAGGACTGGCCTGCAGTGCCTCTGTCAGCAAAATGGAGCTCGGGAGGGCCACACACGGCCACTGTGCATTGCCCCCAAGCTCCATTTTCACTGGCAGAGGGTTGCAGGAGGCCATCGCAGCTGAAAACAGAGCTGTGGCAGCTGTGCACAGCCCACCCATCCACCCACCCCCCAAGCTCCGTTTTCACTTGCAGAGCACTTGGGCCACCACAGGCACCCCGACACAAGTTATGTCAAGCTGGCCATGCCCACCCCAGCCCCCCAAGGTCAAATACCACCCTGATCTGGCCCTCAATGAAAATGAGTCTGATACCCCTGATCTAAAGTAATACTTCTTCTAAGGAGAACATCAAGATTTACTCAATCAGAGAAATTAGAAGTGTCTGTAAACAGAGTTGGAGAAGGATTCAATGATTTTGATGTATAACTAAAAAAGGTTTTAAGTACGATAGAGGAATTACGTTTTTGCAGCCAGAAAATTCCTTCCCAAAGCTAATGTTTTGCAAGCAATCAGACAAATGCATCAAAAGACACTGCAAAATGAGAAGGGGAATCTAGCAAGGACAAGCGTGTTTTTATGGGTATATATGTTGGAGCTAGAGATATTTCTGTTGCTTCTGAAGTTTAGGAGATGGAGGGGCAGAAAGAAAACCAAAGTACAAATAATGGAAAAATAACAAGATTCACAATAAATGTTATGGAATATGAAATGTATTTATAAAATCATCTGGGCAGAGAGTTTTATTTTGGTTTTTTGTGAACTCAGGACTTTCTAGATGTATCATGTTTTTGCTTTGAGACTTAATTTCCAGGATACCTGGGCACATGCTAACTAGTAATTTTGAACACTGCAGCCTCAACATATCTAGATCTGTGGAGGAGTAAAGCTGTTTTCAAAAGTAGTTGCAGTCATGTAGACAACCTTCATCTCTACACCCCCACTCTACTTCCTCAGGCAGTTGTCCATTCCCTCAGAACTGTACTCACAGGCATCCAAGCCATCCTTCCAGCTGTTTAGCCAATAGAGCCACACCAGGTAATTTCAAGGGCAAATCTATGTCCAGAGGAAGTCTCACCCCCACCCAGTCTTTTATACTTATAAAAGGAAATGCTAAGACAGAGTGGGAAAAGCGGTATGTGTGCCAGGAAAGGTGATAGCAAACAGCATACAGATGAGAGGATGTGGAGACCAGGTCTGTGGATTGACAGTTATTACAAGCAGGCAAGAGAACTTTCACTGAATTGCCAGGATCAGAAGCTGTGGTGAATAGCATGTCCTAGTGGGAGCCCTGCCTGGAGCGTGGAGATTTGCCTGAAGCCCAGCAAGCAAGTAAAAAAGGAGCAATTACACTGAAATATGGATGGCTTAGGGCCGGGATATCTATTTTGGGCCGAAACTATTTAATTACCTTTTAAACTGTTTTTTAAATTTTGTATGCTCTGTTTTATCTCAGTGTTCACCGCCCTGAGTCCTGCTGGAGAAGGGCAGTATACAAATCAAATCAAATCAAATCAAATCAAATCAAATAAATAGTACCTCACTAGTGCAAGAACGTTTGAAAAAAAAAAAGAGACAAAGGCTGTATATTACTTTAAAGACTTTGAAACTTTAGTTTGAACTGAGTATTAAAAGAAAAAGTATGAAGGGACTGGATATTAAAGACATCTTTACATGGCAACATTACCTTGCAAAGCCTAGAAGAATGGAGTTTATTCAGAGCAATAACCTGTTGTTGGGGTAGATGTGTGTTACAATAAAGCATTTAGTAAAGAGTTGCTATGCTATGGCATGTCCCGTCTTTGCAAAGCAAAGAACCTCACAAGATCATATCAAGATTCCCGTTATTTCACCATACTCGTGTTTTGTTTTGTTTTTCACAGGTCCTCACTATTAACAGTTATATAATAGGGCAAGTCAATATGAATGGCAAAACCAGGAATAACTGTATCTACTGCAAATTAACAATATTTGATATGTTAGATTTAATATAAGAACTTAACAAAATTCAAACAGGATGAGGGGAAAAGAGATTACAATATCTTGTATATAAATGGATGGATGGATGAATGGATGGATGGATGGAAGGATGGATTGATGATGTATTAGAAAAAGACTTGTATCTCCTTAGAAGAAGTTTTTTTAAAAAACTAAAAATGTCCTATCTTGCTTTGATTGCATGTTGAGCATTTTGTTCTTGATGCAATGTACATTTACCCTAAATCAACATTGTTTTCATTTTCTTAATTCAGTTTGCCAATTTGAATTCTATTTAAGTCCACCTGGCATCTTCCAAAAACATTTTAAATTTTAAAATATTAAATTAGAAAGCTGTAAAGTGATTGGTCATCATCCACAGTAAACTTTAATTCCAAGATAAATTGTTCCATATAGATTTTATAGGCATTATCTTTATTTTCTTAGAAAATATAGTACATGACCTTCATTTCATTTATAAATATATATATAGCCCCAAGGGGTGGGAGGAAATGACATATGTTTAATTAAAAATATTGTGGCAGACTTGGAAGCAGTGGTGAAGTTTTTCAGGCTGCTATAATAACAGCAATTTATAAATGGGAAATTCCATTTTATGACAGCCAATTTATTGGGCATCCATATCATAGCATAATCTCAAATTACCTAGGTGAGTTCTGACCCCAAAGCATAAGAGAATCTTCCTCCTAAATATTACCAGTTTTTAAAAGAGGATTGTGCTGTTATTTTTAATTAATTTTTGTCCCATGAGAGCTTTAGCAGTGGCAGTACCTAGCTGACTTGCTTGCTGTGAGAAGGTGAAGCAGTGTCAGACCTGATGAACTGTTAGATGAGATGAATCCTAGAGTGAAAGTCGAACAACCTGCTGGCAGTGTCAAATCACATCCATACACTTGCCAATAAAATTATATCACTGTATCCATTGAATTGCCAGGAGTCAAGCTTGAGTCAAAGGAAACTTTACTTTTACTCCATGATTTTATCAGAGAGCTGCTTTTAGGATGCTCAAAGTTTTCAAAGCACCACACAACATAAAGTAGTGTGCTTTACAAACTGTGCTTACAGTACAAATGAAATAAACAAACAAATAAACAAACAAACAGGAAACAAATTGATTTTGGGGATAGATTGTACAAGTATGATGTACTTTGAATTGCGCCAATTTAAGCTCAAAATCGTTCTGAAACATTCCAAGTTCTTCGTTTCTATCCCAATCCCCATGAAAAGTGTTTCATGCCTGCACTGTCCAATCTCATTTTCTTTGTCTTTTTCAATGTTTCCAGTACATGCTAATTTTGAGTTCTTGCTTATTTATTATGCCAGTGGAGAAATGTTTGTTTCTACTAATCCATCCTCAATAAACCTGAGAACACATTTCCAACAATTAGAACAAAGCAAGAAGAACTGAGGAAAAAATGTGGAGTATTGAATCAAGAAAAGAAAACAAAAAAAATAATATGAGAATATCCTCGACTCAGAACTACAGGCTTTGTACTGAATTCTTTGACTTTATAAAGCAGCAGCCTAAATATGTTATTAATTTATTCATATCTTTTATGTACAACTAATAACATAATACAGTACAGCCTGAAGTGTAGTGTACTGAGCCTGCTCCAAGAACTGGCCCCCTAGAGGAATTAAAAGTAACGTTCTGTTTCATGATTGGTTGGCAGCCTGACAGCCGGGTATAACAGGCTGACAGGCAGAGTTGTTGTTATTGTTATGTGCATGCCAGATTGAGTAGCAATAAATTACCTGTTGACCACTGCTCGCCTCAGTTCCATGAAACCCGACCAAACAGAAGTATTTATTATGAAGGATCACAGCCAATAACAAAAAGACTAGTTGATCAAAATAAAAATTCTTATCCAGTAGTAGCCTTACTTTGCCTGCAAGTTTTTCTTTCCATGATTGCTTACAGGCAATATTTTGTCTATTCTTGGCATCCAGGTTAAGATATTATGTGACATTAATACCATCAACAACAAAATGACAAGAACAAAACAATGGTGTGGCTTTTTTTTTTTTTTTTTTTTTTTTTGCCAATTCATAAACTGTGTCAGCTAGTTTTTCTATTAAAACGTGTTGAGGTTACCTTCACTTTTCTTGCTAATTTTTTTTTTCTGATTTGAAATTAAAATGTTGAAATCCACTGAAAAATTATTACAGTATTGGTCTGAAAGGGGAAAATTTGAAAAAAAGTGTTATTGAATATAAATAGAGCAACAGTTCATATAATTATCCATTCCATGTACTTAGCCTCTTCCATGTGTTATTTCCACCCACAAAGAGATATACACAATAGATGAAGCAGGAAAATTGGTTAAAATAGACAAGACATAATTTAGTCTCTATAATTAGCCATAAACTGACTGACAGAAGGGTTGCTTACTATGGCACCAAAGGTAGGCCAATAAAATATAGCTGAAAACACAGACATAGCTTCCTAAAAGCTAAAACGATCCAGATTGTTTTTTAAATGAACTTTTACTGCACAATATGCAAGGCTTATTGTTGGGGAATTTCTGAAGTATTTAGGCAATATCAAGCATCTTAATTCATTGAAATCTCCTTTTTGACCAGGTTTCTTTTCCTTAATAAGGATAAACAGAGATCTCAGAAGTGAAGACGGTGTAGATGTTTCTTGAGAAGGTAGCTTTAATTTCTGCATCAGTCCTCATTAGTCCTCTCCCTTTTTCATAAGTGTTTATACGGATGAGTTTGCAACTAGCAGGGCTTTCATTAGATAATAGCATTATGAAAATCTGGAAGAGCTGATTGGTAAAAGAAAGGCCAATCATCTCCACAGGGAGGCTGTTGCACAATTCAGCATGCAACAGAAATACAATACATTCTCATCTCAGCCCCATGAACTGAGAAAATTGTATTCGCATCAGTTTCTCTCAGATAAATCTAATTATTTGGGCCAAACTGGTTGGGAAAAGTGGGTTTGAAGATATCTATATGCAAGCCATGAAAAAATATCACTGTAAATTGGACTCAGAAGCCAATTAGCAACCAATGCTAATTCCAAAGATTCTTTAAGACCAAGTAGAGTGCATTAAAATAGTCTAGTCCTGTCTAAACTACTGTTTCCCTTTGCTCAGCACTCTGTTCAGTTTGTTTCCTGACGGACCAAGCTGCTTGTTTTTTGTATCATTATCTAAGGCAGGGGTGTCATGGCGGTGTCACATGACATATTGGGACTTTTTCTCCTTTGCTAAACCGGGCATGGCTAGCACGTGACACATCCGGCCCATGGGCTGGGAGTTTGCCAGCACTGATCTAAGGACATACAATGGCAGGGAGGTGGAAAAGTGCAAAAAGAGGACGTAGGATAATTTTTAGTAGACAAAAGTAACTCCATTTGAAAAAAAATTGAAAACAGGATATTTTAAATGCAAGACAATCAAGAGAGATATCATGTGGCTATAATAAGTCCACAAGCAATCTTAATCTTCACAGCTAGCTTCTTTTCCATGATTCTTTGTTGCAGGTGTTGATCTTCTAATATAGTATATGGTGAAGAATGATAGAATACAATGATGTGCTGTTATTATTATTATCAATGACTTAATTCTGAATTTTAGATTCCATTTGAGCAAGGATAGAACCAGTTTTCTCCTCAAGAACATGCAGAATCCCAACAAGTCCTAGATGGAAATATTTTACTAATTCTTTGTTTATGAGGTGGTTTGTTTCTTTCTGTGCTGAAGATACAATCAGCATATCACAATTTTGGTTCCTTCCTAATAGCTCACCCAGATAATTACTTTAGTTTTAACTATGAGTCATAGCAAACAGTACTATGGCAAAGTACATTATCAGTTTGTGGATATTGTAAGACAAAACGTCTCAGAAAACTTCTCAGAAAACAAGCCCACAAATGCTTCCGGATATTTGGGGAGTATTATGTTATTACTGATCTTCAATTCATCTTGCATTTTTCTCTATATATTTCATATATCAGTGCCCTCAAGACCCTGATGTTTCAACAGGCGGGGCTAAACATATGAACATGTGAATGATTTTTTTTTTAAAATGTTATCTAATTCTGGGTTTTACTTAATTGACCAAACTAAGTAATAATTTTAATTAGCAATTTTATGATGTTTGTGTGTCTATATTTTTCTTGACTGTACACCGCCTTGAGTCCTACGGGAGAAAGGCGGTATAGAAATATAATTAATTAATTAATTAATTAATTAATTAATTAATTAATTAATTAATAAAACTTATTAGTTTGTTAACCAGTATGAGAGCCAGTTTGGTCTAGTGGTTAAGGCACTGGGTTAGAAAACAAGGGACTATGAGTTCAAGCCCCACCACCATCTCTGTGACTTTGGGACAGTCACTCTCTCTCAGTTTAACTCACCTCACAGAGTTATTGTTGTGGGGGAAATAGGATGAAGATGTGGTGGATATGTTTGCCTCCTTGAGTTATTTGTAAAAATAATAAAAGTGGTCAATAAATAAATACAAATACAAATACAAATACAAATACAAATACAAATACAAATACAAATACAAATACAAATACAAATACAAATACAAATACAAATACAAAACCAAAGAAGTTTAAAAGTTTTTCAAAAGGTGATTATAGCTGAGATGAGGGGAGAGTTGGGAATTGTCACAAATCAATCACTTGTTAACATCTACAATCACCTTTTCCAATCAAAAGGCTTGTAACACCATGTGCATTCCCAGCATTGATTGTTTCTTGTATTAATACCAATAAAACAAAGGTTCTGACTAATAACCCTTGGCTAACTGCCAGCTGAAGTAAAAGAAAATCCAGAGTTATGCTAAACATCTAGCATAGTGGTTGGTCCATTTCTACAGTTCTTAAGCTCACCTAGAATCAATTAATTTCGTTCCTGGGCCAGCAGTTCCCTCTAGTGGCTAATGTAGTTACCTGTCCTTTTTGAAACATGCCCTTGAAACCAAATACTTATAATCATACAGCAAAAAAAAAAAAATTTCAGTGTATAAGACGCTCCAGAATATAAGACGCACATTAGTTTTTGGGAAGGAAAACAAGAAAAAAAGTTCTGCCTCTGCCTACCAGCATCCATCGGTATTCATCTGGTTAGTGTCTTTGCAGCAAACAGCAAACAGCCTGGTCAGCTTCAGCATGTTATTGCAGCCTGATTCAGCACGAGCAGCTGATTGGCATTTGGATCAACCTCCTGGAATACTGCCAATACTGTTCCAGGCTGCGGGGATTGCCACAGCCCATCGCCGTCTCCGTGCATTGCATTTTTTGCCTCCGCTCATTTTTTTTGCTTCCGCACATCACATTTTCGGCCTCCACATGCTCCATTTTAAACCCATTCCAGACTGTGGGGATCGCCACCAATTGCCGCTTCCACACGTCGTAGTTTTGGTCTCCATGCGTCACATTTTCGGCGTCCGCACGGCCCATTTTTGGCCTCTGCACATCACATTTTTGATCCATTCCAGGCAGCAGGGATTGTCACCACCGCCACTCCCCACCCCACCACCTGGAACTTCCCAAAAATGCGATGCACAGAGCCCAAAAACAGGGCATGCTGAGGCCGAAAATGCAATGCGCGGTGGTGGCGATTGGCAGTGATGTGCTGTGGCGATCCCCACAGCCTGGAATGGGTCTAAAATGGAGTATGCGGAGGCCAAAGATGTGACACGCAGATGCTGGAAACACAATGCATAGAGGCTGAAAACAGCCAAAGGGTGCGGGCTGGCAGGTGGGCGGGGCTTCAGCAACATTTGCTGTATAAGACGCACAGACATTTCCACCACTTTTAGGAGGGGAAATGTCTCTTACACTCTGAAAAATACGGTACTTTAAAAGTTGCCAATTCTATAACTGGATGTATGTATATACAGATATTCTCTACCACATCAACGATTATCACATATGTACTAAAAGGGAAATTCAGATTTATTTTGAATGTCATATGAAACTAAATAGATAAACCACAATAGCAGAGTGATTGGATCTAGAGATTTATATGATCTCCTATGCCCTGGAGACAGCAGACTGGTAGATCAAAATGAAGATGTACAGATGATTATATTTGTTCTTTATCAACATTTAGGTTATTGAAAAAGATACATTATTTAAACCAGCTTATCCTGTGTCCAACCACCAACATAATTTGCAACTGTTGGGATTTTTTAGCATTTAACATAGTTAGTGCATGTGTGACCAAAGGGCAACTGATGTCAAATACCTCTGGGATGGGATGAGGAATGGGGTGAGGTCAACAGTAGAGAGTCTAAGGTTAAATTTTTGGGGGTTTGGGAATGAAACCACAGAGTCAGGTAGTGCATTCCAGCCATTGACCACTCTGTTGGTGACCTCTCTGTTCTTAAAGAAGAAAATTCAATATATCTAAGCCCCTTCCCCTTTTTGTGATCCCCAAGTTGTCTGAAGACTGTCTCTCCCTCTCAATGTTTTTCTCCCCCTGGCCACTACTTTCTATCCTCCACCTGTTGATGAGATACAAGGAAAAAATATCTGAGCAATCAGCCTTTACTACAGAATTTCTTCTAAGTGAGGATTTAAAAAGTAAACAAAAAACAAAAAACCTCTCATAGTATGCCACTTTTAACAGTTTAATCAAGATGGGATAGGAAACCTGGAATGGACCCTATTAGTCATGAATCATTCATGCCTTGGACTAGAAATTGGTCAGTACATTTAAAATATGACCAAGATGCATAAAAAAAAACAGAAAGTTTCAAATTTGGGGAGGGGGAGAGAAGGAAAAAAATAACACAACTGAAATGCTACCCAAAATATTGTAAGGTTTTTGAGTGCAGCTCAGAATCTGAATTAATCCAATGAAAAATCTGAACACTAGGCCACTGATATTCAGCTTTATTATTGATCAAGATTAAGCTGGGTGATCTTTTATCTCCCACCTTAAACAGAGCAGGCAGAGAGAGAAAAAGCAAAAGCCATGCGCAAAAACTTTTTCTCAAACTTCTTATAGTTTAACATAGCTTGCACAGATCGTCATAGTATTAGAAACAAAATTTCATATCCATTAATTCATGCAAACCTCATGATTTTCTCAGCGCTCTGAAAACAATGGACCTTAGAAAGGAGCGAAAAGATACATTTTCTGACCTATAGCCCAGAGCTTTGTTAGGGGGTGCTATCTCACATTAGGTTGCTGAGAATTCACATTTTAAATTACTTTGCTAGACTACTTGGCAATTAGCCTGGAGCAGAGTGAAATTTACTTACCTTTGCTATTGGTTCACAAATATGACCATGCGCAGAAGAGCCTTCTGCGCATGTGTAGAGGGTCAAAAAACGGGGCGTGATGATGTCCGGGTGGGTGAGCGGAGCCTCCTGCCACTGGCACTCCTGGTTCACTAGAACCAGATAGAACCGGCTAAATTTCACCACTGGCCAGGAGGCTTTATCTTTGCAGTTGGCACATTAGGTTACAATGGAGCTTCTCTCAGCAGCAATTAACAAAAGCTGAGTTAGGTTACACTCTGTGTATGCTCTAATCCTTTTAATATCATTCAGAATTCAACATTATATTTATATGAAAGGCTAGATAGTGAATTCACGCAATACTTAGAAGTATTCTAATGAAGCCAGGAACTTTCTAGTCAAAATTATCTTAAAATACAAATATGACTTTGCCTATTTTAAGCAATTTTCCATTAGCAAGGATGAAGTTTTCTCTACAAGTATCTTTAGCAAGGACATCTTGCATTTCAGCCATTAGGTCATAATGAATCTTAGCAAATAGGAAAGGTTACTGTATGATGCCTATATTCCATGACACGATACAGGCCAGGAGCAGAGACATACCACCTTAAAGCAATTTTTGTCCATTCTAAACAATTTGTGACTATGCCTGTCATAAAAAATGTATCAATAATTGTCAATGTCTATGCTTCTGCATTAGAAACAACAGTATATTTTAGATAAGACTGTTTTAAGGAGAAATTAAAAATAAACCAAAGAGCTTGACTCACTTTCAAATTGTATATAACCAAATGGATCTGTAACTTTATTAATCCATACAAAAATCACATTTAAATCATATGTTTGAAAGCTTTTAACATATCTTATCCTAAAATTATTTTAATTATATATGAAGCTAAAGTCTAGTACATCACTGCGTAGTATGTCAACTTTGTTTTTTTAAAAAAAATTTAAAATCACTTAGGGCATGAAGTCAGCTGAACTGCAAGAAATATCTAGGGATACTGTTACATTTGTTTGTTACAGCTTGTTTAATTTGGTCAATTGTTTAGGGAAGCTTCAAGGATAGCTGGAATGAATTCATTTACTCTTTTGAAACTAAATATAAATAATGTAGATGATCCATCAGTTTATGTAAATACAAACAACTGAACTGAATGGAAGCCCAGAAGAAATGCTACCCATCAATGTGGCTGAAAATATATCTAATATCTTATATATATATGTGGACAAATTACTTGGTTCATGTATGATCTAACAACAGAAATGAGATGTAACAGAAGCAAGCAATCTCAGGAAATCTTCTATGTCTCTGTTAACTATACACTCTTTAAAAAAAAAGTAGAGATCAGCAAGTGCAGCTTATATCTTTTAACCTTTGTATGGAGGAGTTTATTTTCATGGCTCTGATTCATTGTTGCTGCGTATTTTTGAAGACTGTATCATTACATTCTGAAAAGAGATTTTCTGTCATTATGAAAGCAAGTAAGAATCTAAGAACCCAAATAGGCTAATGTAGCTCACCTTCATTTAGTGATAAATATTTCACTTAGATTAAAAATCCAGTTTGCAATAGCCACTTCTAGCCGACTTGGTTTTTAGTCTAATCAATTGTGTTACTGATATAGCTAATAAAGGGGAAAAAAACTTTCTTAATTTGCAAACAAAGTGGGTGAGGTAGGATTAGTGAAATGGATAAATAAACACAGCCATATATGTGCATGTGTGCATATATAAACACACAGAGGGAAGGGGGAAGGAGAAAGGGGAGAGGAAGGGAGGCAGGGAGGGAGGGAAGCAGGGAGAGGGAGAGAGGGAGATTTTTTTTATATGTCAATTTGGAAAGTGTTCACACATTAGTCTCAAACAAATGCAGTAATTCCAATTAAAGGTGTTACATACTCTGAGTAGAGAGGAGGCTTCAATGTGCCCAGTATTGCTGAATGGTGAGGAGTAGTGCTCACAACAATAAAATCTATAATGGAGCTGTATAGTCTTACCCTGGGCTCATAGGCATTCCTTCACTGAAACAAGGATTAAATAGCCCTTTTGGGGTATGGATGAGGATTGTATCCATGGGCAAGTAGTTGAACTGGAGGACCTCTGAAGTCTCTTTTAACCCTATGTGCCAAAAAGATACAGGAGAATAAAAGAGCATATCAAGAATCTACCTGTATCAGCACTATTTGCTGAGTATTCCATCCCAAAGACTTCTGCCCTTAGAGCATAGCTAAGATATTCATACATACAATTATATGCACAAAGATTTCTACATGGTCTGAATCTCAGCAATGCATGTTTCTTGTTTGCCTTAGCAGAGGTCAAGATCCTCTTCACATAAGAGAGAAGCTCAGAACTATAACAATCCAGATTCCAAGAAACTATTGCTATGCATAATGACTTTCCCTTTGCAAGTTGTTTTGAAATGGCTCAAGACATACAATATATAAAAGGGTCTTACGTATTAAAACTTCTGATGATAAACACTTTATGTAAAAAAAAAACAAGGACAGTTTTATAGTATAGCTCTTCTGATAATTATCCTTAAATTTATATGACTTATTGATTTTTTTACATTGTTCTACAACATGCATTACAACATGAGCTGTGGGGGCACCGTGGTTAGGATGCATTGCTACCGGCTACTTCTGCTGACTGCTGGCTGACTGCAGTTCGGCTGTTCGATTCTCACCAGCTCAAGGTTGATTCAGTCTTCCATCCTTTTCAGGTGGGTAAAATGAGGACCCAGATTGTTGAGGGCAATATGCTGACTCTGTAAACTTCTTAGAGAGGGCAAGAGGGTTATAAAGCACTGTGAAGCAGTATATAAGTCTAAGTGCTACTGCTATTGCTATCAGTTATCATTTATTTGTCTGCTTGCTTGTTTATATTTCATATTTCTTAATCACTCATCTCCCTCAGACCATAAGACAATATCCATTCTAGATGGAAATCCTTGACTAAGTAAAGAGCTAATGGCTGACGTAAACTCAGATGGAATATTTATATCTCAGAAAACAACAACTTGGCAACTTCTATTCTTAACAACTATATCACACTAATTCAATAACTACATGCAAATTCAATATGAAAGTCATCCATTCTAGGACTGCTATATTTAAAACCAAGGTAGACTTGATGTTAATCACATGTGGTATTTACTTGTTTTATTTATTTGGTAAATAACAAAAGTGAGTGAGAAATTATCTTAGATCATGGCATAAGAAAGCAAAACCATGACTCCATTCCACCCCCTATCATGTTCACTCTCTAGGTTGCTCTTTCCATAACTTCAGATGAAAACAGTTTACAAATTAACCTTGAGATGATTTACCTTGAGATAGATAAGCTTTTATTGGTGACATATTTCAATAAGAGGATGGGGAAAAAAACATACATCAGAGGATAATATTTTAGCCTATCTATCTACAATTCTAATCTTGATTGGTATCTCCACACTTCTACTTATATATAACTATTTCTATAGCAGGGAGTTAGATTAGAAGTCCTCCCAAGGTCCCTTCCAACTCAATTATTCTGTATTCTATTCTGTATTCTAATCACTTCTAATCTTGAATGCTCTTTTCACACCTCTACTTATATCCAGGGGAAATGTATATGGAATTATATATTGCTTTTAGAAATAATTCCTTCTAAGTTAACATTTGATACCTTGAATTATGGTTAATCTATAAAGATACCATTGCCCAGGCACAAATATTTCACAAGGCACTATCATATTAATTAAGGTAAGAGGCAGGAGTGCTTTTGTTGATCAAATGCACAATCCCTTTTATAGGGATTTAGGTATGGAATACAAACTGCAAGTAAGTATAATTTCTAATAATGCACAGCATCATTACTGTTCATAAGGCATGTATATTAATATAGGAATGAACAACCATTTTGTAACCTGGCCCTATATTTGGGGAAGGAAACAAAATGGACAAGGACAAGGTGATAATGCAAAAGATGGACTATAATACATGAGGCATCACTTTTGCCCCATTTCTGTTTTCTGTGGAGGAAGCACTCATATGTATATTTTTTGTCACAAAATAAAAAAATAAACTTTTGCAATCATGAAACCAAAATCTATTGGGATGACTGAACAGGGGCAACAAAGGAAGAGCTTAGGAACCACATATGGTTTGGATCTGTAGCTTGTCTACTCTTACAATAAGACAGTAAATCTTAGCCTTAAATCAGCATAAAATAACATTCACTTAAATCAGCCATCATCTTAAATGTTTTTTTTTTTAAAAAAAATTGAAATATTATTTTTGGGCATCATTAATCACCTGATAGCTGCCAAGACAATAATATTTTGAATTAACTTTTCATTCATCGAATCAATTTTTATCCCACCTTTCCTTGAAGCAACACAAGACTGCTTCCCATCCTTCTGTGTCCATTAGGTAGATTGTACTGAGAAACAGCAATGAGGCCAATGTCACACAGATGTGTTTGAGTGGTGATCAGATGTCTTCAGTATTTTAAGAATTACATCCGGATGGTTCTGTGCTTATGTGCTTATGTGGCTATGTGGTTCTTCAATTTGCCCAAAGTTCAAATTTCATAATGTTTGTGGCTTACAAACTTACAGATGAACCTTTATGTCTTTTACAGATCCGTTTTGTAGCTTTTCAGATTTTCAGATAAATTTGGCCAATTTCAATAGTTATTAAAACTTCAAAGTAAGAATATTTAAATTTATATACATGAATTTACATGTACAAAGAGGAAAGAAAAAAGAGGGGGGGAAATAATAGGATAGTAATATTAGGTCAGTTTCTATTTTTTGTTCTTATAGAAGGATACTATATAATGGCTGTGTGTCCCTGAAATTGTGTTATAACAAAGGGCAAGCTTATAATGAAATGCATATACATTATTCATTCAGTATTGAGGACATCAAGTTTTAGCTACCAGTGTTAGAAGAACATATAGAAGTTCTGAATGGAAAACAAAATAAGCATTGATTTTTTAAAAAAGAAATCTTATCCATAACATTTTCCAGCAGTGCATAAAGTAAAACAGACTCAGTGCTTTCCTTTGAGACATTTTTGGTCCAAACATAAATTGCTGAGAAAAATCTATTAGCAGCTAAAATGAGAGATGAAGAATGGATATGCTGTTTTAAACTATACCATTGATTGCTACTGTAAGTGTGTAATTCCCAGGTACACCCAGGTACAAATAATATATGATATCTTTTCAAAGTTGTTTAACAAGCCAAACAAGCATTCATAATCCTTCTTTCAGAATCCTTCTTTCAGAATCAAATAAAAGAGCTTCTAGCAATGGTAAAAGTCTCTTCTGTTGATTTAAATAACCAGGCTGGTTCATACCAGGAGAGTAGCACCTTTACCAGACAGCATCTAAACTTCAAAAGTCAACACTAGAATCTTAAATTATGCCAACCAGTAGTCATTTTTCAGCCAAACACCTTACATTTTGCATTTCATAGCAACCTGACCATTTTTCATCAATTGCTTTTGGTAGTAATATTTAAATTGATTGAAATATCTTTTCAATATGAGGCTGAGTTATAGAAATAGAAGTCTGGCTGTGTTTAGCCATGTTTTACGCATAGAGAACTACCTGCACAGAGTTCTCTAAATTATGCAGTAGCCAAAGTCTTTCAAATCTGGCACAAACACTGCAAGCCTAAAATCCTTGAAATAAAAAACGAACAATTTTAACGAACAACCTTAACAATTTACAGATTTGGGTGGGGTGGGGGAGTAGTGCTTCTGGTATTAGTTGGAAGAAGTAGCTGGTCCATATCATTACATTATGAATTACCTTGGTACTGTATATGGCACTACATTTCAGCAATAGATTAGACCAGAGTATTTAACTCTACTATCAATATACAGCAGGGATGCTGTATATCACTAGCTGGCTGTTACTTAGACTGTCATTGATCTGGACCCTATTTCTCATAATTATTAGAAAGGTTGGAGCTTTCAGTAGTTGTAGCACAACTGGAATCAGTACAGCAGTCAGGCTTTAACTGGCACACTAATTCTATGATAATGTTTTCCTTGACACTTGATATGAAATTCCTAAAGTATGCTTCTTATTATCTCACTCAGAGACATGCCTCTTAATGAGCTCTGAAACAATGATGCATCACAATTTACCATAGTCACTGATACTGGCATTTTAGATATGAACTTGTGGCTACCTGCATACCAGCAAAAATGTTATTATTGAAACTTGATTCACATATCATGCTAATAATGGCTTGCTTATCCATGATTTATTGAATGTGTTATAACTAGCTGAGTTCATACAGCATACTAATCCATAAGACATAATTTATAAATCAGAATAGGTGTATTCACAAAAATAAGAAAGTACATTACAGTTAAGTATTATATGTGAACCTGAACTAGAAATTAGGGATAAGATCAGGGGTGAAATGCTCCCAGTTCGGACCGGATCGCCTGATCCGGTAGCGATGGCACAAGTAGCAAACATCCCTGCTCCCCCCCATGCCCAGCTGAACCGCGCAATCATCAGAGGCTTTTTTTTTTTAATTTTTAAAAGCATTTTTTCTACAACCTCTTTGGCCAAAAAAAATGCTTTTAAAGTAAAAAAAAAAAAAAAAAGCCTCTGTTGATCGCGTGGCTCAGCTGGGATCATCAGAGGCTTTTAAAAGCATTTTTTCTACAATCTCTTTGGATGAAGAGGTTGTAGAAAAAATGCTTTTAAAAGCCTCTGATGATCCCAGCTGACTTGCCTGATCGGCAGAGGCTTTTAAAAGCATTTTTTACAACCTCTTCAGCCACAGAGGTTGTAGAAAAAATGGTTTTAAAAGTTAAAAAAAAAAAAAAAGTTGGCCATGCCACTCAGTCACATTACCACGCCCACAGAACTGGTAGTAATAAATGTTACATTTCAGCACTGGATAAGATCCTAAACTTCTTTAATTCTTTAATGGGACATAACAATTATTGCTATGGATACAGCATTTATGTTAATTTTGCCTAAACTATTTGTTCCCAAACCTGGATGACTACAGATAAAATGCCCAGAAGTAAATGTGACTGGATTAAAATAGGATCTATGGTTAGCAAATGTTGACAGTTTAATAAGTTGCTTGACAGTGCTAATTCATGCATTTATCTCTTTATGTCTAATTAAGGAGTTTGTGGCTGATTTGCATTGGTTAAGGCTGGCTATAATTTAAGGGCTTTAATTTCCTTCTGCTTTTTGACCTTGTAGTGGCACTGTTCTAAAATTAACTGTATTTTAAGAGTGTCATTAATAGAAGGGCCATAGTTTGAAACAAGCTCTGATGCTGAATTAAAGTACTATATATTTCACTGATGATGAAGTGTTTTAATGAAGAAAGTAAGTTAAACTAAGCTGACTCAAATTCACTAAGAATACTGCCCACTTATAAATTATTTTAGCAAAAGGCAATTGTTGTTTTCAATATGCAATTCCTAAACAGACTCACAAAAGAGTTAAGACAGAACTATGTATATTAGAACTATAATGGCCATTGTTTTTAATCTCTCTTAAACCTTTTGTTGATAAAATTAGTTGCCAACCAAGACTGCCAAAGAGAACTGTTAATTACACACCATGAAATTTCCTAAATCTTATGCCAAAATGCCGGCTCTGACCATTTCTTCTGATAATTTCCAACAAGGTATGACAAAACATAATATTGTCATATTCTTTCAAAATTTAAATCAATGTTTTGCATTTCAAAGGATAACGGTATGGGAACAGGAATGATTGTTCTTTCTTTATAACCCAGAAGCAGTATGGAACTTTGTACTTGTTCAATTAAAGTATTGTAATATGCAGTTTTGGATGTGAGGGGCATTTGCAATGGGCTGAGAAAGAAAAGGATGTCATCTGTTTCTGCACTCAAGAAGCAGCCTTTACCACTTGATAGGTCAACCAGAAATGATGAATCTGCATCTAGTCTCAATAATTAATTTGAATATCTTGATTACAGCCTTTGAATTATCTGTTCTCCCAGTGTTTTTCAAAAAACCAAATCCCTGGTGCCATGTTTTAGGATTAGGGCATCATGGAAACACTATTTTTTAAAATGAATTTACCAGATCAGGTTTAACAGGTACAAGCAAGAAACAAAACTGACATTCAGCTGCCAGAATCACAACCAGGATATGTAGTCAACCCTGCTTGATTCCTGCCTGAAGGTTTACTCAAGCTCCAACAACAGCAGCATTCTAAATTCATTTCTTCTAATCTGGATGTTTAACCTTTGTCTTTATTCTATTGTCCTTCTCTGAGAAGTGACTATTCTCAAGGGTGCACTACTTATTCTGTGTTTGCTTTGTTTAAGATAAGGCTACTTCTTTAGAAAAAAATACAGGCTAAGAATAAAGAAGGCTCACTCATTAAAAATTCCCAAACTGCCCCTATGTACTTCAACATGGGGACAGGTACATCAGATCTTCTAGAAAAATAAGCAGCAGCATAAAAATCCTGACATTAAGTCTCAGAAGAAGTCAAGGAACACCTTTTCTGACTGAGCCTGAGTGGCGTAGGAGGCTAATGCCTCCTACTAAGGCAGCATTTAACATCCAGCTGCCTGCAATTACTGTGAGTTCAATTCTCACCAGGCTCAAGGTCGACTCAGCCTTCCATCCTTTCTAAGGTGGGTAAAATGAGGACCCGGTTTGTGGGGGCAATAAGCTGACTTTGTATAAAATATACAAAAGTATGAAGGCTATTGCTTAACGCATTGTAAGCCGCCCTGAGTCTCTGGAGAAGGGCGGCATATAAAAATAAATAAAAATAAAAATAAAATAAAAAAAATAATCATGCTATTAAATGACATAAGCTTTTTTGAACTGCATCTCACTATCAATTCATGAAACTATGCCTTTTAATAACTTTTGCTAGCCAGAAAAGGAGCTAATAAAATGGACTACCACAGCTCTCCTCACACATGAGAACACCTCTGTATCTATTAAATGTATGCTCCACTTGAGGTTGAATTACAACAGCCTGCCTAGCCCAACTTGGTACCATCCAACATGTTGACCTACAATTCCCACAACTGCTAATCAGTTCAAGAATTCTCTCTTCTTCATTATTGCTATGACAACCGGTTTTGACTTCTTTCTGTTCATAAAAAGCTTTGGAAACAATTGTCCAGGGAGGAAAAAGCACAGTGCGTAAAATAATGGCCAGAGAGAAATGACTGCAGCTTCCCTAAGCAATCTATTTCCATCTTCATTGGCCATTATAGAAATGATGAAACTATAAACTTGAGAATCTTATTTTCTTTTTCTTTCCCCATCTTTTTTTCCTTCTAGCCTGAGTTTTTTAGACTGAAATCCTAAATTCAGGGACTGCCTGCTTTTCATACTTTACAAACCATTCTGGAAGCCCTGCATATTTGTACAAATGTTTTAAATAGATCTGTCTGCAGAAGGTTAAGGAAGGCTAAATGATGTGTTGTATTAACGATACAGAATGTAGTTCCATACATTCATTACCTTATTCTTGGGTCCATACAGCTGATGTGTCTGCTACCTGGTACAGGTATTCCTCAACTTACAACAGTTCATTTAGTGACCATTCAAAGTTACAACGACACTGAAAAAGTGACTTATGGTCATTTTTCACACAAACCGTTGCAGCATCCCCATGATCATGTGATCAAAATTCAGATGCTTGGCAACAGGTTCATATTTATGACTATTGCTATGTCCCAATTTCATGTGATCACCTTTTGCGACCTTCTGACAAGCAAGCCAGATTCACTTAACAACTGGGTTATTAACTTATCTATTGCAGTGATTCACTTAACAACTCTGGTAAGAAAGGTCATACAATGAGGCAAAACTCACTTAACAATTGTTTCACTTAATAGCAGAAGCTTTGGGCTCAATTGTGGTTATAAATCAAGGACTACCTGTAATCATTTTCATTGCTGCATCCATAAGTTATATCAAAACAGTGAAATTAAATAGTATTTTTTGAAACATCTCATTTTTTTCCAAGAAAGAAGCAGTGAGGTAGAGTGGCGAAAATAATAAATGTTAAAAATTCTAAGTGCTGTAGCCCAATCTGGACAGGGGCCTTGTTCAGTTTTAAGGAATAAAAAATCTCTAGAGTACAATACATTTTGCATTGAGTGCATCTAATGTAATAAAATTGACCCTGATTGAATCTGCTGATCTATTCATCTTTATACAGACTTTGGACACTTTGTTTATATCATCACCAACTGGGAACAAGGAGCAGTCATTTACCATTAACAGAAAAATCTGATAAGCAATCTTTGCTGATTTTCCATTT
Source organism: Pituophis catenifer annectens (assembly GCF_029215685.1). NCBI lineage: Eukaryota > Metazoa > Chordata > Lepidosauria > Squamata > Colubridae > Pituophis > Pituophis catenifer. The sequence continues at coordinate 90,347,358 of NW_027256884.1, forward strand.
TATGTAAGCTAATTAGTTGCAATATCTGTAACAAATATTGCATTTCTCTAGGCTCTTCAGATGAATCTCAGAAGTCTATTAATTAAATTAATTTAACAGGCTCCACTCTTACCATTACTGAGGGGATAGAAATCCAAATAGTAATGAAACACAACCTCATAGTAACTATTATATATTTTTGAGGGATGTCTCTTTAGTATCTATGAGAACTTGCCATAAATAAATGGTTCTATGTGGTTCCTGAGTCTGACTATGTTCTGTAGGTCTTGCATGGTAGCTCTTGCATAGCTCTCCCTCTCTTTTAAAATATAATGAATGCAGTTATGTATTATATTTTAAAACAAAGAGAGAGCATTAATTTATTTCACCACATAACGGCATAGAACAATATTAAGCATCTTAAGCATGTTCAAAATCTTTCATTATTTTAAATACATTATTTTAAATACACTGTCTAAACCAAAGGTCTTCAAACTTGGCAGCTTTAAGACTTGTGGATTTCAACTCCAGCTATACTGGCTGGAGAATTCTGGGAGTTGAAGTCCACAAGTCTTAAAGCTGCCAAATTTGAAGACCTCTGGTCTAAACTTTTACAATACAATTTGACATATCTGTGATCCTTCAGATCTCCACTTTCTATTTATCACAAAACAAAGCTCTTATTCAAGAATCTCTCAGAGCAAAGTGGCTCATGAGGTTAGAATGCTGGGCTGATAATTTGCAAGCTTGCATTCAAGACCCTGTTACTGCTGTGGGATGGGGTGGGCTCCCATCACATGCTCCAGCTCCTGCCAACCCAGCAGTTTCGAAAACAGGTGACCACGAGTAGATAAGTGGGTACCGCTTTGGTGGACAATTTAACAGAAACATGAAAGGAGCCCCCAATTGCTAGGCAACAGCACCCGGAAGTGCTTCAGTGCTCCTGACATGAATGTAGTTGTATTCAAGAATATAAGAAGCAGAATCAGTTTCCCAAACTTACTTTTTTAACATTTGTATAATATTTTCAATAATCTTCCCATTCTGCGATCAGAGAATAATAATACTAAACTATTACTGATAGATACTCATTTCATACACACTGGATGTAGTTCAGCAAATTAATTCAAGATCCTCAAGTGGTTTATATAGCAAAATGGCAAAATCTATCAACAACTACAAGGCACATTTATGGGATCACCTATATCCAGCCTAATAGCAGAAGCAGTAATGCAGAAACCTGAACGCACAATCCTGCCAACCATGCAGCCAAACTTTTCAGTGCATTACATAGATGACACTTTTGCCATCATCAAACGCACCAAACTAGAAGAGACACACTATCTACTCAACAACATATTTACTGGGATCAATTTTACACATGAAGAAGAAAAAGAACAATGACTCCCCTTCCTAGATATTGACATAAGGAGACAAGATAATGGCGAACTAACAATCTGCATATACCAAAAATCCACATGCACACAGACCAAATTCTAAATTTCACAAGCAACCACCCCACTGCACACGAGAAGAGCTGCATCCAGACCCTTTTCAAAAGAGCCAAAACACACTGCAGCACTGAGTCATTAAGAAAAGCAGAAGAAAAACACCTTTCCAATGTTTTCCTCTGCAATGGCTATCCAAAAAATTTCACAGTACGATCCTTGTCATCCAAACCCCTACAAAATACACAGCCAACCACGATACAAAAACAAGCCCTGCCATACATCAAAGGAACATCCGAAATGGCTGCCAGAATACTGCAACCCCTAGGAATAATGATAGTTCACAAACCCACATTTACACTCAGAAAAGAGCTATCTAAAATCAACGAAAAAATACAGAAGGAAGACAACAGCAACATAGTATACAAAGCCAATTGCAACAATTGTAACCAGTTCTATATGGGACAAAAAGGAAAGCAATTGAGAACAAGGGTTCATAAACATCAACTAGCAGAAAAACGGCACGACCAAAAATCTCTGATCTCAAACCATATTGATAATGAACAACACCAGTTCGATTGGGAAGGAACAAAAATCATTGGCCATGCTACCAAAGGAGCAATTAACAAACATATTGACCTAGATCCAGCATATGAATATATAAGAAACCAGATCATTCGAACAACCAATCAATAAAAGAACCAATCAGCTGCTCAGAATTTAAATATCGCTCTTAACGAGCAACCAACTAAATGACCAACTGACCACACTGGCACACAAGACATTTATAAGCTGAGAAGAATAGGACAAGTCAATCTTGCTAATGATGTTACCTAGTCTGGTAACGAAACGTTCAGAAACTAGATTGAAAAAAGCTTGTATAGTATCTATAAATCCGTTCAGTAAAGAAATAGTGCCTGTGCTCATTTTTAAAAATATATTTTTATATTTCTAAAGAATGTATAATGAAATAGTGATGCTCTCTCTTTTTCTTTTCCTTTTATTTTTGTGCTTTGCTTTGCTCTGCTCTTCAGAAAAGAAATCTTTTTTTTTTGAACAGCATGAATTTGATGAGGCCTGCCAAATTTCTCCTCTTAATTCAAGTGACAGGAAGAACCTAAGAATGTTGTGGAGCTTTTTAAAATTATTTTTTTGTAGTCCTCAGAATAGAAATTAACTGGGCCTTGACTTCGTGACATGGTAGGATAGGAAAAAAGAATCAGAGGAATTGATTAATGAAGGCTCTGTTGTCTGCAATGGACTAAGGGGAGAAAGATACTGAAATCCAAAAGAGGTATTTTAAGCCAACTTCATTACACCAGAGAGTAGAGACTAACAATTGAAAGCTGCAGAGAGGAAAATCCTGTAGACTATTTCAATGTATTATTGCTTAGAAATTAGCTTCAGTGATTTTCATGCAATTTGTGCTCCCTTACATAATTGTGTTGCATTGTATTGCTGGCTAGCTTGTTAATTAGAACATTTATAGGAATTCTTTGTGGCATCCATGGACAATTTAAAAACAAAAATAAAAAAGAAACGTGGTGGTAGGTTGGCTTCAGCTTATGTTATAATGAAACAGGAGAAGCAGTCCTTTAAACATTCTCAAGGAAATAAATGTTACAGGTGACTACAATAAATGCAGGAAAATCTCTTTCCACTAAAATAATGACCACCTTAGCTGGATTGCTAAATATTCAGATGACCACTAAATGGCAACATAGTTTTACACATTTCAGTGTCTCTCTGCTTCCATCTACTAGTCATCCAGATTTTTGAAGCCAAGATATGACTGCTCTGAGCATGGTAAAACTAACAGCACAATAGTTAAAGCTCAAATCTTATTTGCATTTTTCTGGGGGAGAAAAACAGCAGTAGGCTGCCAAAACCACATAGGAATCAGCAAAGGCAATCAAGTTGTGTGATTAACCTATATTCTAAACGTATTAGAACTTTCAATAGTAAAGGCACTTTAGTTATAGAATCAAACTTAGCTACAATCTGATCATAACTATTTCATAATTATCATCTTAGTAGACAGAATTGCTTTGTTGTTGCTTATTTTCTCCTGAGATAGAAATAAGAAAAAGAAAAAGGGAATATACCTAAAGGAAATGGGGGTTTTCCTTTTTCCTTTTTTTTTCTTGTAGCCTTCGTTCTCTCACAAAACATTGCAAAAATGCTTATGAAATATTACTAATTACTAATATTACTTAGTAATGTTAGTAATTAGTAATGAACATTACTAATATTATTACTAATATTAAATATCATTATTTCAGGAAAAAATAAAAATGATCCAAAACACCACTGTTAGGAAATTGTTATTGCCCAACTGGTTGGTCAGGAAATATATAAACCAACATTATGTGTTTGTAGCTAAAAGTATTATGTAGCTTTAAAAACTGTGTTGCATCATCATGCATTCTGATTGGCTGAGCTCTGTAGCCAATGTACTTAAGGAAAGTTGAATTATAGTTTGTGTGGACACCACACCATTTTACCTGCTGATATGCTGTAACTCTATATTTGATCTCTGCATGATCATTGCTTGATCATGGCTATTTATTGCTTTTCTAATATTTATTGACTGTTTTTATATTGAACTTTGTTCCTGAATGAAACTAAAGAAGATATGTTTTATTGTATTTTTCTACAACTGGTAAGAAGACTTTATATTTGGAAAATATCCCTGGACTGATCTTTATCTCACTTTATATGTGTATGAATTGGATTGTTTTTGGACTATGATTTTGCTTTTTCCCTAAAAGTAAAATATTATCAAAACCCAGTTTGTTTGTATGAGAAGGGGCGTTGGTCCTACCTGATACGCCCCTTCTCGTTGAGTGGAGACAGCAGCCAGATGTGGGTTGTGCTCATTGGTCAGAGGTTGGACTGAGCCTGAAATTCTTCTTAAATTCCGCCCCCTGTTGCTAGGGCTCCCAGCTTTTGTTGAAGGAGAAGACAGACTCGGTGTGTGGAAAGAAAAACAGTAAACAACAAATGAGATAAGACAATAACATTAATGACCAGACTGAAAGACCAGGGTGGGGCTGGCTGCTGTCTCCACTCAACGAGAAGGGGGGTATCAGGTAGAACCAACGCCCCTTCTCCCTTGAGGGTGGAGATAGCAGCCAGACGTGGGACATACCAAAGATTACTGTCCCATTTCATGGGCGGGAACAGTCTGGACAGAGGATAGCCCCGGGCCTCAACACCCTGCAACACTCTCCTCCCAAAGTCAGCCTCCGCAGAGGCAAATTTATCTAGCTTGTAATGTCTAATAAAGGGGGAAGGAGACGTCCAAGTTGCCACCCTGCAGATCTCAACCAAGGAAGCCTTTGAAGCCCAAGCCGCCGTGGTCGCAGCACTTCTAGTAGAATGAGCTGTGACAGTAGAAGGAGGAGGCAATGACCGAAGTTCGTATGCTGTTGTAATCATTGTTCGGATCCAACACCCCACTGTGGAAGAAGTCACTCTTTGTCATAAGGAAGATGGTAGAAAGGAAACAAACAGTGATTCTGTACGCCGAATATCAGCAGTTCTCTGGATGTAGAGTTTAAGCGCCCGGCGGACATCCAGCGTGTGCAATTGGCTCTCCAATGGACCAGAAGGACAAGGATAGAAATATGGTAGGACCATCTCCTGTAAATGATGAAATGGAGAGTTAATCTTAGTCATGAATGTAGGGTCCAATCTGAGGACCACCCGATTTCCATGAAACACACATAAATCATCCCTAATGGATAATGCTGCTAGTTCAGAAATTCGACGCACCGACATAATCGCAACCAAAAAGGCCACCTTGCCAGACAACAGGCGCAAGCTGACCGAATCAAGAGGCTTGTATGGTGACCCCATAAGAGAGTCCAGCACGAGGGAAAGATCCCAAGAGGGATACCGATGCAGAACAGGTGGACAGAGATTAGTTGCTCCTCGGAGAAACCACCAAATCAGAGGTTGCTGTTGTGGCCCCGCCCTCTGAGCCTGTCCCATCGGAGGAAGAAAGCTCCGAGCATGAGGAAGAGGAGTCAGCCAGGCCTCCCTCTCCAGGCCCCTCCCCTCTGGCATTGTTTCAAGTGCCGGCCGAGGGAGAGGAAACAGCTGCTTCAGATCAGAGTGATAATGACACATCATTCCTGGACGCACGCCTCCGAAGGCGTGATAAACGTTTGCAGCAGCTTGGGAGGCATGCTAGGGATTAGAACTGAGTCACTGGACCACACCCCAGAGACCACACCCCAGAGACTATATAATAGAGAGTGGTGGTCAAGGATCTTTTGTGACGAACAAAGCAAAACCTTGGACAGTCACTAAAGCCTCGTCCGGAACTGCTGGGAGGAATATTATTTCTGTTTGGACTTTCTTGAACGTTCGTATCTTATCTGTCTGTTTGTGAAAATAAAGTAACTTGGCAGACGGTGTGTCTATCGCTGCCAAGTCGGAGATAAGAACTGGGTGCGTTCCAAAGTGTTTCCTTAACCCTCGACTGCTGTGTGTGTGTGTGTGGGGACGGGGACAGATCAGTTGCTGAGACAATGAATTAATTGAATTATATGTCAGGATGGAAGAAATCGCTGCAACCTGTCTCCGGAGGGTCTTTGGAGACAGCCCTTTGTCCAAACCAGACTGTAGGAACCTGAGGACCTGCATGACTGATGCTCGAAGGGGAGAGAACCCTTGGGATTCACACCAAGAGGAAAAGGTCTGCCAAGTAGCCGAATAAATTCATTCTGTTGATGACTGCCGGGAGGCCCGGATGGTATGGATCACTTCAGAAGGGATGTGATCCCACTGTAGAGCTTCCCACTCAACCGCCAAGCGGTCAGCTGAAGCCACTGAGGCTCCGGGTGTACAATTGTCTCTTGGCTGAGGCAATCCGGGGTACACGGAATCCTCCAAGGGGGAGACACTGAGAGATGCATGAGGTCCGCAAACCATGACCTCCTCGGCCAATGTGGTGCCACCAGAATAACCTCCGCCTGTTCCAGTAATAGTTTCTGAATTACCCTCGGAATGAGGGGAATCGAAGGAAAGGCGTACAGCAGGCCTTGCGGCCAAGGGGAGCGCAGGGCATCCACAGCTTCCACCTGATGGGAAGGGAAGCGGGAGAAGAAGCGAGGCAACTTGCTGTTCTGAGGGGAAGCAAACAGATCTATTTTCGGACTCCCGAAATGAGCCATTATCCTCCGGAATAGGAGCGGATGGAGGGTCCATTCTCTGTGGTCTATTTGTTGGTGGCTCAGCCAGTCCGCCGTCATGTTCGAGACGCCCAAGATATGGTCTGCCTTTAAGGAGGCCAGATGCCTCTCTGCCCAAAGGCCTAGTCTTTTTGCTTCCTGCATCAGCGAGGGGGACCTGGTGCCACCTTGGCGATTGACATGCACCTTGGCAGAGGTGTTGTCGGTGAGAACCAACACATGCTCGCTGGTCACCAGTAGTTGAAAAGCCCGAAGCGCCAGATAAATCACCCGCAGCTCCAGCCAATTGATGCTGCAGGCAGATTCCATGGTGGACCAAGTACCCTGAGCGACTCGAGCCCCGCAGTGAGCTCCCCAGCCGAACTTGCTGGCGTCGGTGGTCGCAGTTACCCACTGGGGTTCCAGGAACAGACAGCCCTTGGAGATCGCAGGAGATTGCCACCAGCGAAGGGATGAGAATACCTCCCGTGGGACTGCCACCTTGGTCAAAGAGGATCCCTTGCCCGCTTTCTGTAAAGGCAAGAGAAACCATTGGAGGTCCCTAATGTGTAACCTGGCCCAGGGAACAATAGAGATGGCCGAGACCATCTTGCCTAGTAGTTTGGAAAGAAATAAGGGGGAAACCCTCTTGTCTTTCAAGACCATAGCTACCATGGATGGCAACCCGGCTTGTCAATCCAGGGAGAGGAAAACTTTACCCTGCGCCGAATCAATAATAGCCCCCAAATGAAGGATTCTAGTCGAGGGTTCCAGGTGGCTCTTCTCTACGTTAACAGAGAAGCCGTGCGACACTAGTGTCTGAATTGTAAGACGGAGATCAGACATCGCCTGTTGATGGGAAGATGACATAATGAGGATGTCATCCAGGTAGCACTGGAGACGAATGGCCTGAAGCCGGAGGTGAGCCGCTAAGGCCGCCAAAATCTTGGTGAAACTATGGGGAGCTGAGGAAAGGCCGAAGGGTAAGGCTCTATACTGGTAGTGAACCCCAGCAAAACAAAAATGAAGGAACTTTCTATGAGAAGGACAAATGGGGATATGGAGATAGGCCTCTGTGAGATCTATTGAGCAGAGGAGATCGCTCCTCCGTACGCCGTCCAGGATCGAATGTAAGGATTGCATTTTGAACCTTCTATAGACTACAAACTGGTTCAATCTTTTAAGGTCCAGAATAGGTCTCCACCCACCCGATGACTTAGGGACTAAAAAGACCTGAGAATAGAAGCCCTGTCCCGCCTGGTCACTAGGCACTCATTGAATAGCCTTAATGGCCAGCAGATGGTTGATAGGAGACTCCATGAGAAACTGACGTTCGGCTATTTGGGACAGAGGGCAGCGGATAAAAGACAAAGGGGGGGTGGAAACAAATTCAATGGCCAGCCCTGATGAAATGGAGGCCCGGACCCAGCAATCTGAAGTAGTACCCTCCCAAACACTGGTGAAGAGGCCCAATCATCCGCCAATGGGAGATTCCCCGGTACCACTAACGACGGTGATGGATGAAATGACCCCCTCCCCCTCGAAAGGGCCATCAGGAACTGAAACTCCTCCCCCTGGCTGGTCTCTCCTGAAAGTTCCTCTGCCTAGAATTGAAAGCCCCCGGGTAGAAATTACCCGTGTTGCGGGGGGGACCCATCCCCCCTTCCGCAGGTCGAAGATGAGAATGAGGTGGATAAGGGAAAACCCGAGGTTCTCCTCTACGGAACGCAGCCGGCAGGATTTTTCTTTTATCTTTGGTTTCCACGAGGAACTTGTCTAAGTGATCACCAAACAGTTTTGAGCCTGAGAAAGGTACCGACACCAGATGCCACTTATGCCTGACATTGGCCTGCCAATGTCGGAGCCACACTAAGCGGTGGGCCACGATGGAAGAGGCCAGGGACTTAGCTGCGAATCGCGTAGTATGCAACGTGGCATCTGCAGAAAACTGTACGGCTGCCACAATTTTATTCAAGTCCTGTTTCAACCTAGAGTCCTCAGAAGACATCTTTTCCTGTAATTGTTTAAGCCACAGGAGCGTTGTTCGATTAAAAAAGGATGCGGTGGTCGCAGATTTAATGGCCCATGCCGCACCTAGGTGAGCCCTCTGAAGGACTTGTTCAGACCTGCGCTCCTCAGGTCGAAGGCCTTCCTCAGGATCTCCCGGAATGGAAGACGATGAGAGCAATGCCACCACAGGGGCGTCGACAGAGGGTACATGAAGCAGGGACTCCAGGTCCAAAGAAACAATGAAGTTTCTTTTGTCAGTGGAAGATGGCACTGGAACCGAAGAAGGAGCTGACCACTGTTTCTGGATGACCTCCAGGAAAAGTGGGGGAGTAGGAATGGCCGTCACTGCCTTAGGTTGCTCGGCAAACAACGGATTCAAAGAGCCCACAGTTGGTAACGGCTCAGGCAGAGCTGTGGGCCCCAGTTGAGCTGCGTTAACCGCTTTAAAGAGCAGTGATTTAAAGAGGGCTTGGGGAAACAGGCCCGTGAAGGCTGGCTGGTCAGGGGGTAACCCCTCATCCTCCAAAAGCTCTGGTTCCTGAGGTTCCATGTCCACCTCCTTGGAGTGATCATTGACCCCGGAAACGGATGGGGAATCCGAACCTGCCAGAGAAATGGCATCATCCATCTCGAACCTGGCTAGGGATTCAGCAGGTTCCGAAATGACTGAACAAGTGGAGGACGGCCCATGAGCAGGATGGAAATGAGTAGACAACAATTGATGTACCACTACGGCAATCATTCGTTGAATGTCCTCTGGTTGCCAATTGACCTGAGGTAGACCTGGAGCCGGGCCGGCCTCCATAGAGGCTCGGACCGGAACAGAAGTAGTAGGTGGATGGACCACCGCGAGTCCGGGAACGCTAGACTCCACAGTAGAATGCACCCCCGCCAAGGGAGCAGAGCCCCAAACTTCTGTCGAAGACACTGACATTGGAAAGTCCTGCAAGGACCTTTGATCAGGAGTCAGAGAACACTCTCGCACAGGGTCCTCAGAGGGCACCCTGACTGTCTTACCACACAGTGGGTCATTGCCACTTTGCTTATTAGAAACCACATTTGAATGTTTCTCCTGAAACTTAGGTGCCTTGGAACAGAACAAGGGGCGCTTGGTGGAAGGGACAGGGGGGCACACCCCTTCGCTTGACGCCTGGGCCTGGCCTTCCCGTAAGGATGCCTCTGATTGTTCCCGAACCGTGGCCTTCCGGCCATGTTTGGTCTTAGCTTGTGCCTTAGGCATGATTGAGAGAACAACCTCCAGACCAGGTAGACCAAAGGAGGAATGGTAAGGTCTGATAATTTATTGGTGGCTACACAAGGCCAGGGGCTCAGTAAGTGTTAGAGACGAGACCCAGCAACAGTCAGCATCGTGTGTCAAAAAAACCACCAGCTAATACGGCCTGAATCTCAGTGCCCCTAACTGTCGAGATAGGAAGAGGAACACCCACTGTCTGCAGGCACAGCCGACACAGTTGGAGGCCTGATATAACTGCCAGATGGCACAGAAGCCGTTCCAAAATGGCGCCCGAGCCACTGACAGAGCGCGAAACTCTACTCAGGGCTACAGAGCTTCGGCGCCAAACAGCTGAGTAAAGGAGCCGGCAATGGCACGGCTCCAGGCCAGTGAAGGAGGCAGATCAGAGGGCTTCTGAGGCTGACACTGCTGGGCTAGGGTAAACAAGCACCTCAGGGAAAGCCGACAAGTGGCTAAAGCCAGGGAGCACGCCGCTCCGCTCCAAAGCCTAGCGCCAAACAGCTGAGGCAAGGAGAATCGAGCAGCCGCAGCTCCGCTTTAAATGTAAAAATTCTGAGCCGCTGAGGGAGAGCGAGCCATCAATCAACGCTAGACAGCTGAGACAGCAAGCGCTGGCGAAAGACGTCAAACAGGGTCTTTGAAAACGCCCCACAGTGTCGGATTTGCAAAGAGCCGACAAGCGGCTGGCGCTGGGAAGCGTGAGGCTCCACTTAAGTCCGGGGAGGCTGAAATACACAAAATGGCCGTTCAAGACAGTCAGGAGCGCAAGTCTCCACAAGCAGTTCAAATTCTAGGTAAATACCTTTAATCTGATCAATAGGGCAAATAGTACCCTCCCCTCCAAAGAGAGCGAAAACTCCACAAAGGTGTGAAAGACTAAAACAGTCTACACGAAGATGACAGGAGCTGAAAAAGGAGAAAGGACTCAGCCGCTCCTCAGAGCGACTGAGGAGAAAATCTACCTAAATCCAAGTCCAGTAGGCAAAAGAGTAGTCAGTAGTGAATCTAAAGTCAAAAAACCGAAAATTCAGAAGGAGAAATTTAACTCTAAAGCAGTAGCAAATAGAGCACACTTTCCACACAACTGTCCAGTCTGACGACTGAGCAAAAAGCTGGGAGCCCTAGCAACAGGGGGTGGAATTTAAGAAGAATTTCAGGCTCAGTCCAACCTCTGACCAATGAGCACAACCCATGTCTGGCTGCTGTCTCCACCCTCAAGGGAGAACTGTTATTATCCACAATCATTCTCAGTTGCTTTCGTGTGTAAACTCAAAGAGTACTCTGCTCAATAACCCACAACATCGGTTGTGAGCCAAGAATATCCTTATCAACCACCATAAAGTAAGGATATTCAATCTCTGAGGTTTCAAGAGCCGCTAACATTTCAAATAATGTTTGAATATCACACATTCAGAAAATGACTCTAAACTACTGCTGAATTGAATTAAGGTTTCTTAATTTTATACAGTAAGATCTAAGATATAAACTCAGTGATATCCTGCCTTATGGACATCTGGAAGAGCTAGAACATGTGCTACCAGGGCACTAACAATGATTGTGTATTTCTTAAATTTGTACAAATCAAAATGATTTTAATCAGGGGTGGGTTCTACTTACCTTTACTACCGGTTCGCATCGTGCCTGAGCCCGTGCACTCGCTTCACTCATGCGCAGATCTACTTTGATGACGTCCGGGTCAGTGGGCAGAGCCTCCCGCCAGTTTTACTACTGGTTCTTGCAAAGCAGTCTGAACTGGGGGCAATCCACCACTGATTTTAATGTTCTAGCATCATTATTGTCTCAGCTTTTAGGAAGAATGGTTCATATTAAAATTAAATAAATCCTTTAATCTTGATTTCTGCTTATAAATACTACCTAACAAAAGTTAAAGCATTAAATCACTGATGTGATACAATAATTTTATGGCTTTAATTCAAATAGCACAAGCAACCCTAAATTATAAATATGAGCTATATGAAAGCTTCACCTAGCCAAAACTTTGAAACAAACTGGGATGGGATTTTTGCTTCAAGATAAGAAAATTAATGTCTTTTCCCCAAACAGTACCAGGCTATCCTTTATCAGCAAGTGAAGCTATCCTTCTCCCATAAGTAAAGCTAATATATTTTGGCTAATATCCTGGGTTAGCATACCTAACAAACAACAAAAAATAAATTATAGATAATTTTTAAGGGTTATTTGGAAAACTGATATCTCAGAGGTGGAGCAGACAATGCTAGCATATAGTTTCAGTGTGGGCTGGGCTCCAGCACAATTTGGAAATCTCAAAAGACAAAATATCTGGTCCTGGTGACCGACCCAGATTGGATCCTGACAGTGGTGAAATCCAAATTTTTGGATGGGTGTGGGTGTGACTTGGTGGGCATGGTGTGGCTTGATGAGCATTGTGTGGTGGGCGTGGCATGGTGTGTGTATGGTGTGGCTTGGTGGGCCCGGCTTGGTGGGCATGGCAGGGGAAGGATACTGCAAAATCTCCATTCCCACCCCACTCCAGGGAAGGATACTGCAAAATCCCCATTCCTTCCCCACTCATGGGGGAAGGATATCACAAAATCGCCATTCTGGGGCCAACCAGAGGTTGCCAGTTCTCTGAACTGCTCAAAATTTCTGCTACCGGTTCTCCGAACTGCTCAAAATTTCTGCTACCGGTTCTCCAGAACCTGTCAGAACCTGCTGGATTTCACCCCTGGATCCTGACATTTTTTCAGTTTATAAACCTTAAAGATTAGCTTCCTTTTTCAGGAACAAAGAGTGGCTCATTTCTAGTCTCATAGTTAGGTATAGTTTCATATATTCAACCTATTTAGTTTTGCTGTTAACAGAACCGCAATATTTGCATTAGAAATGAATCAGTCAATCAATAGCCTTCTATTTTTAATTGGATAAAAATCAGTTGTAATTGAGAGACCTCAGGGGAGAGAGAGAGAGAGAAAGTTTGTAAGATAGAAGCAACTTTAAAAGCACATGAAAAGTCATTTTGTGATCTTTTACTCTTTCCTACCTTAAGTAGTGTGATAAAATGAAAAAGGAGATGGGCAAACTTGGAAAGCTTACAAATGGAAGATAACAAGATCTGCACTGTGATAAGCAAGCAATACATTGTTTGTTTTGTAGGTTAGTTTGTACAAAACAGAAACACATTGTCTATTATAGAAAATGGAAAGAGAAGAACGTAAAAGTTCCCCAGTCACAATTAGGTCTTGTCCAATCCAGAATCATTTTCCCACATTGGTCAACTAGATACTTCTAGGCTTGCACACAAGATGTTTAATTCCTAGGTATTCCTCACTGTTAGATCCTAACAACTAATAATTGATGGCCTTATTGTGTCTGAATTTCAAGATTCAGTCCCCATCAATGACAATGTTTCCGTTTTCAGCTGCTTAATATACATATAAGAGAGGAGAAAGGTTCTTCTACAGTCTGTATGGGGAATTACCAAGTGAATTACTCTAAATCATTAATAAAATAACATGTTACACATATCATTAAATTTAGAAGAATGATCTATAACTTATGAAATCTATTTTATGTTTTTATATAGAAACAACTTATTCAATGGACTCCATTCAGACATTGCAGTCATAACTAAGTCATTTTAAGATTAATGTGAATTAATGTTGCATTATAATCAACTGATTTAAATAGTGCTCATCATCAAAAGCTTAAACTTAATTCTATCCCATCATAATTATATCATAATTTAAGAAGAAGAAATAAAAAATTTGACTCATGATGATGTCAGATGTGTTCATAACCACAAACACAACATCAAGACAGCATTCTGCACAAACCGAAAAATATCCACCATCCTAAGAAACCCCAAAGACAAAATTGAGTTAGAAAATCAAGGAGTATATGAAATCCCATGCACCGCCTACCCCACCACATACATCGGACAAACCAACAGAAGAATAAGTGCACGCATTGAAGAACACAAGAACTCAGTCAGAAAAGAGGAACCAACTTCTTCCCTGGTCCAACACCTCAAAGCCACAGGACATGATATTGACTTTAAAAAGACCAGAACTATCGCCAAAACTGAACACTTTAACACTTTAACAGAATACTCAGAAAAGCCATCGAGATAGAAAAACGTCCACACAGCATGAATAAACGAGATGATACCTCCCGCCTACCAGCCATTTGGAAACCCGCCCTTATTGACAAACGAGTCCCTAACACAAAGAATGACACCAGACCCACACTCACGAGAGCCACACAGGATGTAGCCACCACACATCCATGCAGAAAGCAGACTCGAACACACACTGATGATGAAGCACGACCCCGGACCAGAAGCCAGACCACAGCTGCATCATTAGCCACCTTAAACCCCTCCAATCCATACATGAAGCAGACTGACACCCACCATGAAGAGATAGCACAGCCACGAACACGAAGCCAAACAACAGCAACACAGCTCACCAGCTCAAATCCCCCTGCTACTCAGACTGACCTGAGCACAACCAAGCCCCCACCTAAACAGAAGACACACCCAGCCAATCAGAGCACAGCCAAACCCCCAGCCAATCAGAGCACAGCCAAACCCCCAACCCATCAGAACACACCTCTGCCCAATCAGAACACAGCCAAGCTCCCACCCAATCAGTTCACACCCCCACTGGCAGTTAAAAGGAAGAAACAGCTGCGATCACACACATTGCTCCTAGAAGCACGAAGCCAAGAACACTAGCCTGAATGAGACTTCATCGAAACGTTGCCAAGAAACCTCCAATTTTACGCGGGAGAAAACCCGAATAACCAAAGACCTACATATATATACACACACACACACACACACACACACACACACACACTAGCTGTACCTGGCCACGTGTTGCTGTGGCCCAGTCTGGTGCTTCCGCTGGGCTAAAAGAGCGAGGCTGAAGTTCCAAACTCTCCACAAACATTTGGTGGGCGTGGCCAACTCGACGTCACTCACTTTCATCAGTCATATGACAGCCCCTGAGCCACGCCTACGCAGCTGGTGATTAGGGCAGAGAACTGGTTGCTAAAAAACAATGGGAACCACAAAATCCTCCCTCTCTGTCTCCCCCTCTCTCTTGGTATCTCTCTATGTCTCTCTCTCTCCCCCATCTGTATCTCTCTATGTGTCTCTCTCCCCTCCTCTGTATCTCTCTATGTGTCTCTCTCTCCCCCCTCTCTGTATCTCTGTCTCTCTCTTCCCCCCTCTCTCTGTGTATCTCTCTCTGTCTCTCTCCCCCCCATATCTCTCTATGTCTCTCTCTCTCCCCCCTCTGTATCTCTCTATGTGTCTCTCTCTCCTCCTCTCTCTGTATCTCTCTATGTCTCTCTCCCCCCCCATCTCTCTATGTCTCTCTCTCTCCCCCCTCTCTCTGTATCTCTCTATGTCTCTCTCTCTCTCTACCACCCTCTCTCTCTGTATCTCTGTATGTGTGTCTCTCTCTCCCACCCACCCACCCCCCGTCTCTCTGTATTTCTCTATGTATCTCTCTCCCTCTCTCTCTGTTTATCTCTGTCTCTGGCCCGGCCTCTTCTGCATCCCCCGCCATCACCCTTACCTTTTCAGGCCAGGCCTTCACAGCTCTCCGCACCACAGCATGTTATGTTAACAATATATTTGTTTCTACTCTCCTACCTATCTTAAGCTAGAGTCCAATATCTTTAATTTACAACTATTTATATTTTATACAATTATGAATTTCTATATCTAAGTTTCTATTGCTATGTTTGTAGCACTATATTTTTCTTATCTGGTTTTGAGCTCTTTAAATCTTTCCAATCGAATCCAATCAATTTTTAATAAAGGTAGTCCTTAATTTACAACCACAACTGAAACCAAAATCTATGTTGCTAAGTGAGAAATTTCTTAAGTGAGTTTTGCCCCATTTTACCACTTTTTTTTGTTGCCACATTTGTTAAGTGAATCACAGCAGTTGTTAAATTAGTAACCCTGTTGTTAAGTGAATCTGGTTTCTCCATTGACTTTGCTTGTCAGGAGGTTGCAAAAAGTGATCACATGATCCAGGAACAGTGCAACCATCATAAATGTAAGTCAGTTGTCAAGCAGCTGAATGTAAATCACATAACCATGGGGATGCTGCAATGGTCATAAGCATGAAAAATGGTAATAAGTCACTTTTTTCAGTACTGTTGTAACTTCGAATGGTCAGTAAGTGAATTGTTGCAAGTCGAGGACTACCTGAGTCTTCTGTATCTGGACTGCTGATATTTTTTTGTTGATATATTTTGGAATTATATCTAGTGAAAAATTTGTGATTTAATTTTCAAAATTCATGCGGTAAAATGTTCATTTTCTTTCATGGCATTGCCAACATTTGTTACTAAATGATTTATCTATCCTGGAAATTATTGATGGAGTGACATTTCATAACCAGTCTGCTTTTCCCCAAAATTCCCTTCATCTGTGCTTCCTATAACTATTCAGGTATATATGTGCAAATGCCCATTTTTAGACATTGCATTCAGTAAAAACACAACTGCAGCTGTGGTGTAGTATGTTTCCTCAGAAAACAGAGCAACAATTCTTATGGCATTCTTAAACATGTAAATGTATGTGCTACCTGAATCTTCTGAATCTGGATTGCTGATATTTTTTTGTTGATATATTTTGGAATTATACCTAATGAAAAATTTGTGATTTAATTTTCAAAATTCATGTGGTAAAATGTTGGTGTGTTGGTTTTATGTCCAGCAGGTGGCGCTTATTCGTCTGTTGGTTTGTCCGATGTATGTAGTGGGGCAGGCGGTGCATGGAATTTCATATAAATCCAAGACAAACTAATCCACTAAAATCCAAGACAGAGAACAAGAAAACGGCAAAGCCCTCCTCCCATACATAAAAGGCACCACAGACAGAATAAGCAAAATCCTCCACAAACATAACATCAAGACAGCATTCTGCACAAACCGAAAAATATCCACCATCCTAAGGAACCCCAAAGACAAAATTGAGTTAGAAAATCAAGGAGTATATGAAATCCCATGCACCGCCTGCCCCACTACATACATCGGACAAACCAACAGACGAATAAGTGCACGCATAGAAGAACACAAGAACTCAGTCAGAAAAGAGGAACCAACTTCTTCCCTGGTCCAACACCTTAAAGCCACAGGACATGATATTGACTTTAAAAAGACCAGAACTGAACACTTTAACAACAGAATAATCAGAGAAGCCATCGAGATAGAAAAACGCCCACACAGCATGAACAAACGAGACGATACCTCCCGCCTACCAGCCATTTGGAAACCCGCCCTTATTGACAAACGAGTCCCTAACACGACAAATGACACCAGACCCACACTCACGAGAGCCACACAGGATGTCACCACCACACATCCACGCAGAAAGCAGACTCAAACCCACACTGATAATGAGCCACGACCAAGGACCAGAAGCCAGACCGCAGCTGCATCATTAGCCACTTTAAACCCCTCCAATCCATACATGAAGCAGACTGACACCCACCATGAAGAGCTCGCAATCCTACCAGTGACTTTAAAAGTTTTTCTTAAAGCAACGTTTCGACAGGCTCACAATCCTGTCATCTTCAGGCTCTGTTTCATGTAGAAGCTATAGGTTCTCTGTTGCTAGGTCAGAGCTGTTGCTTATCTATATTTGCTGCTGCTGACGTATGCTGGCTAGCCTGCAACTCTGTGTTCCGATTGGAGGACAACAGTTTTTCTTCCTGCTTCCTCATCCTAGCTGCTTGGCTTCGTGTTACAGGCCCAGCTTGGCCCAATCCTGACAGGCTCAGGATTGTGAGCCTGTTGAAACGTTGCTTTAAGAAAAACTTTTAAAGTCATTGGTAGGATTTTAGCTGAGGTTTTAAAGGACCTTGCAGAGTGCTCTGTAAGGATTTTTAGAAGATTTTAAACTGGGATTTTAAACAGGATTTTAAATATTTTAACCAATTTATTTACAATGACGCGAGAAAACACCCGAGATTTTAATTTTTTGCATATGCACACCCGCGAAAACTTAAGAAGACATAGATAGATAGAGAGATAGATAGATAGATAGATAGATAGATAGAGATAGAGATAGAGATAGAGATAGAGATAGAGATAGAGATAGAGATAGAGATAGAGATAGAGATAGAGATAGAGATAGAGACAGAGACAGAGATAGAGATAGAGATAGAGATAGAGATACAATGAGACTTTGATCTAGTAATGCAAATAATCATACCACTACAATATTCTTCCCCCTTTTAAATATGGAAATTTTAAATTTGTTTTAATTATAGGGTTATGCGTAAGGCATTTTAAATTGGGGAGCCATTTTGGATTTAATTTTCTTTTAAATGTATTTTAATGTTTATATTATATGTTTTTTAATCTTGGCTGTTCACCGCCCCGAGTCCTTCGGGAGAGGGGGCGGTATAAAAATTTAATAAATAAATAAATAAATAAATAAATAAATAAATAAATAAATAAATAAATAAATAAATAAATATTGATGGCCATTTTAGAACAACTACAAGATTACTTGAATTCTTTCAAATGTTAATAATATAACAGATGAAATTAGTGAATTCAAAGAAAAAAGTGCAATACATTTGAACTGGAGATTAGTGCTGATTGGAAAGCAAAACAATTTGCCCCTTTCTATTTTCAAAATAAACACAAATCCTTGGAAACTAGATAGGGTTTCTTCAGTACTAAAATCCTTGGCATTTTCTTTATTATACCCCCCTATCAGTTCTGCTAAAAACTAAAGGCTTGTTACTTGATTCAGTAAGAGACTCAGGTTTAGTCTATCATAATAGGAGTGAGATTATATGCTCAAAAGTGGAAAGACTCAACATTATCTACAACGAAGGCATGGTTGGTGAAGATGCTGGAATTTGCAGAGATGGCCAAACTGACTTCCTTGATTAGAGAAAAGACAACGTCTATTGCTGACTGGAAACCCTTTATAGACTTTGCATGAAACAGAAAAAAATAACCCTACGGTTTATGGCTTTGAAAATTAGGAAAAAAATCAGGTTTCTTTTTGTAACCATGAAGTAAAATATAATTTTTACACTTATATTTGCTGCAAAGAAAACCAGAAATTACTTCTTTTTATTTTATTTTTTTTAATTTTATTTTTTTGCATTTTTTGTCTTTTTTTCCTTCCTTTTTTCTCTTTATATTAATTCTGGTTCATTTTTATCTTCTATTCAAAAGAGAGAAAGAGAGAGGGAGAGAGAGGGGGGGGAGGGAGGGAGAGAGAGAGAGTCAGAGACAGTCAGAGAGAGACAGAGTGACAGAGAGATAGAAAGATGGAGATGGAGACAGAGAGACAGATAGAGACGGAGACACAGACACAGATACAGACATGGCTTAGACTTATTCTTAGCTACATAAGGCAGCCCAGTGCAAGTTTCAGTGTAGTCCATGCCACTAACCTTTTTTTACTCAAAGCATTCTGTGAAATGTAATCGTAATAATAATATTATCTGTCAAAAAAAAAAAATAGAATTCATGGCAAAGGCACTCCTAATAGTAGTGGTGGTGATGGTATTCTGCATCAACAATGTTTCTGATACTGAAAACATTCAAAGCAGAAGTCTTTGCCTGACATTTTGCATTTCTTCTCTGACTAAAATTTCTTCTAAGACTAAAATTAGGAATTCTGCCAGGCCTCAAGAGCAATCCTTGAACTGACAAAAAAAGCAAGGAAGCAATCTGATTGGTATTTTCATGAAGGTAATGCTCCTGCCCAGATGAAGCAGAATCTAGTCACAATGCAAATTTATATTGGTTTATATCCATTTAAATTGGTAAGGGATTAAAAATTCTCTGTTAATATCAAGGGAATAAAGTATTTGAAGGGAGAGCTGCCAATTATCTGGAAAAAAAAATGTGTAGAATTTGTTTCTTCTGTGGGACAAAGGGAGATCTGAGAAAGTGTAGAATCTCAGAAACTATAGAAGTTCTCTCTTGCAGTTTTCATTTGCACTCAAGGAAAGAAGGAAAGAAAAGAAGGGTATGGGGGAAGACAGGAAAATGGTGACCTAACTGTATGTTAATCTAATTATTATGTGATTAGCAATTCATTCCAAGACTTTTATTTCACAGAGTTCTTTGTGGACAGGTTATCCTATTGATTTCTGGTTTTTGTTTTTGTTTTAATTTGATTTATATGCCGCCCTTCTCCAGAGACTCAGGGCGGCTTACAATGTGCTCAGCAATAGCCTTCATCCTTTTGTATATTTATACAAAGTCAGCTTATTGCCCCCACAACTGGGTCCTCAATTTACCTACTTTAGAAAGAATGGAAGGCTGAGTCAACCTTGAGCCTTGGCGAGATTCGAACCTGCAATAATTGCAGGCAGCTGGTCTTAATAACCAGCTTAATAACAGGATGCCTTAGACCACTGTACTACCAAGGCTCTTGAATCTGGACTGCATAAGCCAGGGGTGGGTCCTATTTACCTTTACTACCAGTTTGCAATGGGATTGCATGCACTTGCACGCATGCCTGCACGCACTTTGCTTGCAAGCACGCCTTGCTTCTGCACATGTGCAGAAGCTTCTGCGCGTGCACAGATCATTTCTAATGACATCAGGTCAGTGGGTGGAGTCTCCTGCCGGTTTTACTACCAGTTCTATAGAACCAGTCTGAACTGGGGGCAACTCACCACTGGCGTAAGCCTTAAATATTGACAGGTACTTCATGAGAATCAAGTCAATGGTTTGGTTGAAAGCAAGTGAAGTGAGTGAGGGAAGATGTAGATTTATCTGGCAGCAATATGGTCTTGAAGCTGAATGGAAGCTTTCCAGCTGAGACATTTGAAGGGTGCCTTGGACTTGCAAGGTACAGAATAGCTTTTTTAATAACAAGTAAACATTTAAAATGAGTATTTTAAAATGTTACTGGAAGTGCTAATTAAACAATAATTGCTTTTCTAAATTTATATGGATCTCATCTTTGAAAATCCAATTTTTTCAATAATGAAACCATTTGTGTGTGCACACACATGTGTGCTTGTTCCAAATCATAATATTTAAATATTCAAAGTTAAGGATATATCTATTTATCTTTCCATTTTTTCTAGCTAACCCTTTCACCTTAATTTTGTAGATTCTCCTTTGGACATACTCTATTTCAAACTTACAAGTTATGACAAGAAGACAAGATTGACGTATTATAGCTTGGATCATCATAAATATGTGGGAAAGGTATTTGATGAGCAGGCCAAAGACTCAGAATGATGAGTATTTTGTGTTGGTGTTAAATTTTTATCGTATTTCTTTAAGATGCTTTTCATTTTTTTACTCAGATCTAACAGAAGTTCTGCATCTACCCTTATCTCTATCTATCTATCTATCTATCTATCTATCTATCTATCTATCTATCCATCTATCTCTATCTCTCTATCATCTAGCTGGAGGGCTGACTGTCAGGTATTTCTCGGCAGAAATCCATGTAAGAATGAAAATATTTGTAATGATCTCTGAACTATTAGGGAGGGATCCAAGTTGCCAAGAAGAGGTCAGTACTACTTAGCTAAAAGTAATGAAAAACTGGTTATCAAGGAATGTGTGCAGTGAAGCCCTGTTAAATAAATCATCTTTTAATTCAACCTTTGTTCATTCAAAGTGCAACTGTGCTTGCAGTTCAGAGCATGAGATACTGGAGATCATTCTGAAGACTGCACTATATATGCAGGTAAGATTCTTGTTTCCTTTTTTTCCAAATCTGAGGGGGAAGGACAGGAAGGGAAAGTAAGCTGAAAGTATTTTTTCCCCTCAAAATATTAAATATAGTCTTTCATAAAATTAAATTATTGTCAATATTTACCAAATATGCTTTTAATGTATGAAGATTGGAGAGATGGGTGATGCTTGTTGGCTCTAATGCTCAGATTTGGACGACCATTGAGTATATCTATGTACAGAATAGGATTATGCCTCCCTGCACAGAGGTCTTTCATGAGTCATATATTCATTCTTCCTTATTCTGCCTTTATGAATTCAAGGAAACACAGTTATGAATCTCGCCTCATTTTATAATCATAACAGCAAACCTGTTGCACAGCTTGAAAAAAACTGATAGTGATTGTCCAAAAGTCACCAGTGAGATAATAGTGAACATATTTAGAGGGTAGGTCTTTAGAAGAAATTCTACTCCTACCTGTATACATATTCAGCATAATGTTTCAGGGTTTGATAGAAAATGCCCCAAGAAGTCTAGAGATCTTTTAGGAGTCTAGGATGAGTGGGCAGGCTTTTATAAAGGAGTCAATTTATGTTATTTAACAATCTTTTAAGGGGACTAAAAGCATCAGCTATTTTAGTCATTGTTCAAATGGAAAGAACAATAGTGAAGAAAGTCTGAATGCCACCTAGTCAATTCAGTTCAATTTATCTGTGGCCAAAAGTCATTCGGTAAAACAGTTCAACAAATAAAACATTCTAATTCTTAATAGTCTAATATTCTGATTCTTGTTAACCTCACCTCTTGACCTAAGAAAAATCTTCCACATATTAACCATAATTCTCAATATATTAACTAAGTCAACAAGATTATCGTGCATCCGGAGCAAAGGAAGAGCGAGCAAAGTACATATTATTGCAAAACACTAAATTAGCAATAGGATTACTAGCAATAGAGTTTTAGAAGAAAATGGTGTAGACAAATATTGTCAGCAACACATTAAGCTTTCTGTTGCTCTTGAAAGGTGCTGTATTTGATCTTTCACTTCACACTGTACTTTAAAAATAAGCAAAAAGGGTTTAAGAGAATCACTTTGGCTTTGCCTTGACTTCAGAAAAATAATAACATAAATAAAAAAAACCTGTTCCACTCAATTCTCTGTAGAGAATTCACATGGCTATCTTAGGTGAAGTTGAAGAAATCCTGAGGTATAAAGTTAGTAATATGTCTTGCTCTCCAGAAGTCATGAATAACAATATATGAGCTAATGGGATGTATAATAACTTATGCCTTCCTGCTTCCTAAAAAATGTTGACTTAGAAACTAAGAACTATAATTTCAACCTACCTAGGAAAGACTCCACTTCAGCATTTCTCAGTTCAGTTCACTGCATAATATCTAAGTAGTTCATCTTACTAAGAATGCTATATTCATCTTACTACTTTCATTCCCTTATCTAAGAGTAGACTTAAGACAGACATTGAATTGATTATCTATATTTTCATATTAAAGTTTTCTTTGAGCCAAGTTTGATTCCTAGTAATTTCATGGGCAAACGTCATAGCTTTCTCTGCAACAATACAGCAATTATTTTCCACTGCTGTCTACTCTGGATTGTTGGCAGCACAAGAAAACAACAGCAATGACCTAATAGTTGGGCTTTGGGGTTCCATCAACATCCCAATCAACAACTAAAAAGCCACATACAACCAGGAACCATATAAATACCACACACAGAATAGCCCCAAGCACAAACTCTGCTAGAGAGAAGTTCCCTGAGGATGGGCTCCAGCATAATTCTGAAAACATGAAAGGCTAAACCTCTGGTCCTGGTGACCAACCCAAATTGGATCCTGCTCTGGTCTGTTTTCCATTTTCCATTTCCCAATCTGGTTTATAGTCCTGGCATTTCCAGTTTGTTTCTCTTTCAACTACTAATCAGGTTCAACCCAGTTTAGCCTCATGAGAGCAGCCAATATATTATTGTAAAATATTATGAAATACAGTACAGATATAATTTAGAAGAAGGTGCCAGCCATTATGATATCAGAAGGAAATTCAAGATTGCCCTGCCTTGATGTGTGTGTGTGTGTGTGTGTGTGTGTGTGTGTGTGTGTGTAGAAATAAATTCAAGTATTGCACCCTGAGACAATATAGTTTCAATAAGTCTGAGCCGACCTACTTTGAAGAGCTGACAAATACAGGCTATGTACTGCAATAAAGGCAAAATATTAGGTTTAAATTATTTTTTTATTTTATTTTATTTTATTAAAATTTATATGCCGCCCTTCTCCCGAAGGACTTGGGGCAGCTCACAAGTACAAAATGACAATAAAAACAATATCACTAAATAGCATTAAAAATCCAATTTAAAATTCCACAGTTAACTAAAAAACCCAACCAGATCAGGTGATTTGAGTAAAAAGCCAGGTCTTAAGATCTTTGCGGAAGGAATGGAGATCAGGGGCTGTCTGGAGCTCGGTGGGTAATTCATTCCAGAGGGTTGGCACGGCCACCGAGAATGCCCTCAAACTGGGAGCCACCAGCCGTCATTGTCTGGCCAATGGCACCCGGGGGAGAGCAGACCTATGTGACCTCAGTGGGCGGTCGGAGGCCGATAGGAGGTGGTCCTGCAAGTACCCTGGGCCCATGCCAAATTATATTGAACACATTCAAATTTTCTTCTAAGAAAACATCTGTAAGATGTTATGATAAATTCATTATATGAGATGACCCCATCAGCACTACTTGTACATTTTTCCCATGTCAAAATGCTTTCTTTTCTCCCTCTCATTCCCTTTTATGAGTGGCTCGCTTGATTCATTTTATCTGAGCAATTTACTTCAATAAAGTCTTTCTTTCTTCAGATGCATGTTTTTTATACACTTCTTTTGACAGAAATGATGTCACTTCATCCCAGAGAATGCACACTGGTCAAAGAAGAGGGTGAAAACTATGGATTCTGCCTGCGCATTGAGCGATTCAAAACAGGGCATCTTATCCGAAATGTAGAAAAGGATAGTCCAGCCGAGAAGGCAGGACTAAAAGATGGAGATAGAATTCTGAAGATTAATGGAATGTTTATAGATAAGGAAGATCATGGAAAGGTGGGAGATATTTTATTTTGGGTTTTTTTCTAATGCAAAGCACATATTTTCATGCACTTCACCAATTCGATCCTTGTATGCATTTATTCAAAATATTTTCTTCTTCCAAATATGAATACTTCCAAAATCTTCTGCCAGCATCCAAACCATGCAAAGCCAAAAAAAAAAAGCTTTTGCAAAGAAAATCTTTCCTTCTTTCAGAGAAAAGCAGGGAATAGTTGTTTTCATTCTCCATATGAGCAAAAGAATTCAGTTTTCCTTTCCCTTAACCTTTCCACCCAGTCAGTAATGATAGGGAAACTTAAATGACAACCAACTTCTAAGCACTTTGAAGAGACTTATGGCTGATTTAATGTCATGGCGTTTTCATCCTTGTACAATAGAGAAGATGAGAGTGAAGTGAAGTCCTGAGAGCCACCATTTGAGAACATTGACACGAGCCTGTAATGGCTGATCTTAGCTAAACCAGCAAAATTCAACTTTCGTATTTTTTACAACATCAGATATGAAATCACTACTCAAACGTCTGCCACATAAGTACAATTGTCAAGAGAATAAATCCTATTGGTAGTATTATAAAACAGTGATTATTATTTTCAACAAATTCTTAGGGTCGTAATTTTCCCCCTCCATTTTAGCAATCAACTTGATGAAAATTCTGCTTTTTCATTATTTTTGCGTCTGTCATAAGCTTCAGGGTAAGGTAGGTGTGCAAATAACGCCAAGTTGTATGCATATCAAAAAGAGGTGGGATTTTGATTGCATAGTCACAACAGCTATTCTGACTTTTTAATCCTCTCTGTAAGAAACAGCTGTATGACACAGCTCTGTGACCTAATTATCCTCTCTTGGATGTATTTTTCTAATTCATGTTCTATGCCATTTAACTATTTCTTTTAGTTACCTCTTAGTCTCTCATTGCATCAATTATAGGTGGCTGATTTAATTAGAAAAAGTGCAATTCCTATATTATTCCTTGTTTTGGATGACCATTCTTATGAAACTGCATTAAAAGAAGGAATCAGTCTTGAAGAGTTGGCTAAAAAGTCACCAAACCAAGAACAGACAGAAGAACCTCAACTTGTGCAAACTGAAGAATTGGATTCAGCTCCACAACCCCGTCTCTGTTATCTGACTAAGGAAAAAAATAGCTATGGTTTCTCTTTGAAGTCTTCTGTAGGTAAGGACAATAAATAAAAATAGCATGTAAACCTCTTGTGTAGGAATCCTTTTATATACCTTCTATAACCGTGACATAATTTTGAATGTGTATTTAAAGCCCAGATTTCTAAACCATCTATTAAAGGACATTAATAGGATGGTCAATTGTTATATTAATTAAAATAAGTCCTTGAATGAATCTGAAGCACTCCTAAAATGGTAGAAATAATGAGTCAAAGCATCTATAAATGCCAAATTTCTGGACATATTAGACCATATTTGTATGTATTACTCAAATATAGAAGAAAAATATTTGAATGGTTTTTTATTCAAAGTCTGGGTGCTCTTCCACTGAAAGAACTGTGATTTTTAGAGATATGAGGCAGATAACTCTGTCATGGCCATCTCAGTCATTCTGGCTATAAATTCTGGGAACTGCACTCACAATTATATGGAAGTGACAGGTTGCAGAATTCTGTTTATATTCTACTTGGCAATCTATGCCCTATTGAGTCATCTTTTCAGAGATACTTCCTTACCTAAGCAAAGAAACAATTACTTCAGGTGAGCAAAATGTAGTGGGAATGGGACAGGGGTAGGTTCTACGTACTTTTACTACTGGTTTGCAACGGGGCCACATGCGCACTCTTCTGCGCATGCGCAAAAGCATTTTGGTGGCGTCGGGGTCGGGCCTCCCCCCGGTTTTATTACTGGTTCTATAAAACCGGTGCGAACCGGTGCGAACCGGGGGCAACCCACCACTGGAATGGGAGCAACTTTCAACTTCCTTCTCTTTCTTCATCCCTCACTCCTTATTTCTTCTCTCCCCATTCTTTCCTTTCTTTCTCCCTTCCCTTTCTAGCAGGCAAGTAAATGGCAACTGCTGGATGGGGAAGGAACAAGGGATTGCAAGACTTGCTGAGAAATTGTCACAGAATGTTGAAAATGAAGATCAGGTGACTTGCAGCAGCAACTAGCTATCACAGCTTACCCAAATTTTATTGCCTCAGGACAATGAGTTCCAGATTTTGGACACATTTTTAATTAATCTTTTAATTAGTCCATTTCAGGTATCTTAGTTGAAAAATTGTTGCCCTATGATGCATCATTTCAACCAGTTAAAGATCATGACAAAAAAGTTTAATAGTTTTTAGATAAGAATTTCCCCTATTTTAAGTGTTAGAATTTCTCACATTAATGATTCTTTTGTTGCTATGGCATCGATGTTTAAATCATAGGGAACAGGAAAATGCCTTTTTTGTCAAGACAGTTGGGAGTCAGTCATCACACGAGCAATGCAAAGTCTAGAAATTTTGATTGGGTTTTGTCAGCTATATAAATAGGCTGCTTTAGATCATCCACAGCCTATGTTGCCATGGCCTTCTGATATAGGAATCCAGACTTTTGTTATATTTTTAAATCTCTATAAGGAAGTCATTCTATGACAACGTGAATAAAAGAAATGACCAGAATGCTACATTATTACATGATTCTTTACATCCACATTTGAAAATATATCATAAACAAGATATTTCTTCAGGTAGTTTTATTTTGCATGCCAGAAGCAGGGCCACCAGAGGATTATTAAGTGCTAGAACAAGACTAATATGGCCCTCCTGCCCCCAGTCCCCGCCATGCATGTGCTTGCAGCCCCCTACATGCCCCCTGTGCATGCATGCGCAGCCCCCCACATGCCCCCGCACATGTGTGGTCCCCCTACATGTGCCCTGTCCCCTGCGTATGCACAGACCCACGCATGAGGGTCAAAATTCAATGAATTACATAAATAACTGTTCACTGAGTTTCAGATTAATAAAGGTTATATCAAACAAGGATGCAGGGCACTTTTGCTATACACACAAAGTATAGAGTATGAAGTATATATCTAATATTGTTTTTCTTATTAAAAATTTGGTTTTGTAAAAAAAAATTAAAAATTCCCCTTCATGGGCCCCTTTGAGCTCCATGGGCCCCAGAACAATGTACCGGCTGAACCCCCCTCTCTTCAGGCCTGACCAGAAGTAGCTAGTGTATTTTGGGAGGGAGGGAGAGAGGGAGAGAGAGAAAGGGAGAGAGATTTGATACTTAAAAGTAGGTGTAAAATAATAAATCAAGTTCTAATAAACACTGGAAAAAGTCATAGTAGTTAATAAGTAACTGACTACTCCTAATCAGTCACTTACACCACTATAATTGCAGCCCCCCCCCCCCCCAAGCATCTGACAAAGCATAAAATATTACTGGGTTACAGCATAATAAGTTTTTTTTCAATTTCTGAGGCTCTGAATGGGCATAAATGTTATTGCCACATTTCTGCTGCCATATTAGTGTTGTTTGAACTAGACTAGATGCACTGTTACCCATGCTGTGTTTACCATGAGTAAAATGAACATATTAACAAGTAAATATTTATTTCTATTTTTCCTGTTTGTTTCTCATTTCCAGGACAGAAAAGTTTATTCATTGTAGATTTGACTCCACTGGGTGCAGCTGTAAAAGCTGGAGTGCAGCCAAATGATCGCCTTATAGAAATCAACGGGGAGAATGTGGAAAACAATACACATG
This sequence comes from Pituophis catenifer annectens, assembly GCF_029215685.1. NCBI lineage: Eukaryota > Metazoa > Chordata > Lepidosauria > Squamata > Colubridae > Pituophis > Pituophis catenifer. Next base: position 90,375,743 of record NW_027256884.1, read on the forward strand.
AAGAAGTAGTTGAGAAGGTACTTTAAGCCTTAACCTTATTTGTCAGCCAATTCTTGTAAATAATTCAGATCAAATTAGAATGGTAATTTGATAGAATATAGATAATTATTGCTCCAGTTGCATCTTGCCACAGCATGCGCAAGTAGATCTCCTTAGACAAAGACTGGCATGCACGGATGGAAAATAAAGTTGCACGCAATAAGTGGAAAAAAATGTGTTTGAATTAACTCTTTCATATTAAGCAATTACATGGTCCCTAAAGTTAAATACAACCTCCTCCTAATAGTGTCTCATCCTTCCAAATTTGATCAAGTCATATCTACCTATGTGCTTTGTATTTTCCATTATAAAAATTTATTTCCAAGTTGAATAATAACTCTGAGTACTAATAGTATTACCTGATATATTAAGTGGTTAGTTCCAAAATAGCTAAAATGCTGTGCACACCTGAAATATATAAATATGAGAATAAGAAAATACTGTAAATATCAATTTCAGAAATGCGGGATTTATAATGATAGTATAGAACAATTTTAGCTTCATCAATGAAAATACCATCCAAAAAAGGATACTGTGAGTGTGAAGATGCTACATATTTTCATATATGGTGGACATGTAAAAAAATTAAGGCTTTTTGGATAAAAATATGGTGGATTATTCAAAATATTTTAAGGAAAAAAATTAAATTTACGCCACAGTTTTTTTTGTTGGGAATAGTCACGGATTGTACTGTAATAGAGACTAAGTTGGTTTTGAATTTAATAACAGCTGGCAGATTACTGGTGGCACAGTACTGGAAGAAGGAAGATCCACCTACCATTGAGGAATGGACTTTAAAAGTTGTGCATCTGGCAGAGATTGCAAAAATTTCATCATATCTTAAAGATCATTCAAATGAAAGATACTTATCAGAATGGAGAAGATGGATTGACTATATGCAAAAAAAAGTATCCGAACAAGAAGATTCATATAGCTTATGAATGAAATATTTTTAAGTAGTTTATGTTTATAGTTTTTGAGTTATAAGGAGTTAAAGATTTAGGGAGAATATGAATGCAATAATTTGTTAGCATATTTTAGCTTTATGTTTGTGAATGCTATACCCTGTGCCTGTTCTGGGAAGTCTAAGGAGGGGGATGGGGTGGAAGGAGGGGAGGGGGAAAGGGTGGGGGGGAGAAAATTTTTGTATTTCTTATAAAACTTTTCAATAAAAAAAAGGATACTGTTATGCATTGGTTGTATGTAGGTGAGATTGTTTCAGCCTGCACACAGGGCAAAAATATAAACTCCATGTCTGTGTCCTCAGGTAAAAAAGTCTGGGAATCGGGTTGTGTTTCTACTGTCAGATAAAGAAACTGACCAGTATTACTACAGATGGAATATGCAGCTGATAAGGGAAAAGGCCAATCTGAAATTATTACCTCACAAGCCCCGAAATCTTGAGCTCAAAAAAGAGAATAATGGTTATGGATTTTACCTGAGAATGGAGCAAAATGGCAAAGGTAAGAATTGGGCCACAGGGTAGTATAACTATGCAATATGGACTTTACTTCTTTAACAGATGTGTAGTAGATTCCCAAGCCCAAGCCATGTAATAATTAATAGGAAAAATAGCATTTAAAGAACTCCACAATTTCCTTCCACATTTAGCCAGTTATCTCCTTTGTAGTCTTGCATAACAATTGTTGAAGGGAAAATCTCCCATTCCAGTTTTATGGACTTGGTCTGGCCTCTGCTTTCTGATGCATAATCTTCTATTAGAATGTCCACAACAGAGGGAATATATCAAAATGAAAGGGCCGTGGTCAAGCTTAGTACCTGCCTTAATACTAGAGTTTGAAAACTAAAGTACAAAATTAAACATTGGCTATGGGCCAGTGGTGGGTTGCCCCCAGTTCGCACCGGTTCTATAGAACCAGTAGTAAAACTAGTGGGAGGCTCCGCCCACCAACCCCAATGTCATCAGAATGCGCACGAGAGAAGCAAGCACGGGCACGCGACCCCTTTGCGAACCAGTAGTAAAGGTAAGTAGAACCCACTCCTGCTATGGGCCTATGCTTTGCTATGATATTAGCAGTGGTGGGATTCAGCCAGTTCGCACCACTTCGGGAGAACCAGTTGTTAACTTTTTGAGCAGTTTGGCAAACTGGTTGTTGGAAGAAATCATTAGGGCAGAGAAGTGGTTGTTAAATTACTTGAATCCCACCACTGGATATTAGGCTTTTCTGATATATATTTTTTATTTGGGGAGGCAGGTCACTTGATTAAGGACATCGATTCAGACAGCCCTGCAGCTAAAGCAGGTCTCAGGGACAATGATATCTTGATCGCCGTAAATGGAGAGCCAATTGAAGCACTGGACCATGAAGCTGTGGTAGAGAAAATCAAACAATCTGGTGAAAACACAACCTTACTAGTAGTGGATGAAGAGACTGATACCATGTATAAAATGGTAAGGTACGCAGCTTCAGTGCAAGCATGAGTTAATTTGGAAATTATGTAATGAGCTGTAACATGGAAGGGGGAAAGAGCTGTAGCTGTTGTAAGGTTGTCCTGATGCAAATGTGTATGCATACCTAACATTCTGAGAATATCAGTTTTAAATCTTTATATATACACCTGTTCTTCTAGCCTTTCTGGTTATAAGACAAGTTTGTGTTTGCAGCACTTGAGCATTAAAAACCAAAACATAGTTCTGGTAACTTTACAGAACCGGATTTGTCTGCATTGTTTTCTCTTGCCATGACAAATGAACTCATGGCACTTAGTCATACTTTTCCAGAAGTTGAATTCTGCTTCTTGTAATAAAAAGAATACCCACCCTGGAATATTTCCAGCTCAATACCCAGGTTTTTTTATGACAGCAATCATAGCTTCCAGACTACTTCTGCAAAGTCAGAACTAGTTAAAGTCAAAAGCCAGGATTCTGAAATATGGTTACTAATGAAAAGATGCACAATGCAGCTAGATAACTTCAAAAAATTGAGATTTCACTGCAGCAATTTTTGACATTGTAATCCTGCTTCCATTTTAAGGATGAGGAAAGGACAACACAGCAGCCTTCAGGCTGTCCAGTTGTTAAAATAATATTTGCTTTCCAGGGTGCCCAATATGTTGTCATGGCAAAATTATAGGCTAAGTAATCTCTTGGGAAAATCAAGCATTATGTTTGACTCTTTTTATTAAAAAAAAAATCTAGAAGAGCATGCATTAGATCCATTACATACATAGTAAATTCCAAGTTCTTGCAAACATCACATTAATAGTATTGTTAAGGAGACAATTTCAATATTTAAATGGCATGATAGCTATCTGCCTTGTAATCTGGATACTGATGGCAATGTTTGCACATTATTCTTTGGATTCTGAAATGAATGGGAATGGAACAAATCAGTTCTTTTATATTATTTGGCCCCTAAGAGAAGTTACTATGTTGAAGTGACCTTGGTTTCTCCTCTATTTAATTTTCTTGGGAACAATATGGACATGATTTGCTATTGTCTTCTTTCAGGTATGTTCTTTTAACTTTCCATTGATTTCCAGGTTGATCTTTTATCCAAATAATAATCAGGACTGAACATACTTAACTACTCAGCTCTGATTGATTAGGTGTTATTTTTTGCTGTAATGGAGGAAATGCAAAAAAAGGACTAAAAGAGCTGAAGACATACCGGACATGATATTTATAAGGATTATACTATTAAATTGCTATCTACCAGTTATCTTTTTCCTACTTAATCTAATTTCCAGTCTCCATGAGTTTGAAGAGAAAGAGTTTAGCACAAATGCCATGCCACTTTGCTGTATGAGATTATATTGTTATCTTGATTTAAAACTTTTCTATACAATTCATATTTAAAATACAGTTGTCCTTCTAAACCTTATTTCCACTCTGAATGTCATAATTACTTTTATGAGGACTTCTGAACAAATCATGTCATATTAGAGCCATACAACATGTACAGCTTTAATACAATATAGAAGCCTATATTTAATAAAGGGTTTGATGGAAAACAAAAAAATCAGATAAGATAGCAACAATAAGAATTGTATAAACTGCTCTCAATTGTGTAATCCTACTTCAGCCATAAGGTCATCTTTCAATTTGCTATCTATTTTAGATTGAAACAAATGACAGTTGATGGAGATTTATTTATGGTACTCTCCTCCTCTTGAAACTATTGATCCCTTTCAAGACAATTGCCTTAATTTTTTATATTACAGATAGACCTCAACTTATGATAATTGAGCCCAAAATTTCTATTGTTAAGTGAGACATTTGTTAAATAAATTTTGCCCCATTTTATGACCTTTCTTGCCACAGTTGTTAAGTGAATCACTGCAGTTGTTATGTTAGCAATACAGTTGTTAATGAATCTGGCTTTCCCATTGAGTTTGCTTGTCAAAAGTTGCAAAAGGTGATCACATTTATTTATTTATTTATTTATTTATTTATTTTTTATTTATTTATTTATTTATTTATTTTTTATTTATTTATTTATTTGTCATATTTCTATGCCGCCTACTCTCCAAGGATTCTGGGCGGCTTACACCAAAGACAGTATACTAAATAGCATATTGCCCCCAACAATCCTCATTTTACCCACCTCGGAAGGATGGAAGGCTGAATCAACCTTGAGCCTGTGAGATTTGATCCGCTGATCTGCTGAACTAGCAGTCAGCTGAAGTAGCTGCTGTACTGCACTCTAACCACTGCGCCACCTCGGCTTATGACCTTAAGACACAGGAACAGTCATAAGTATGAACCAGTAGCCAAACATCTGAATTTTGATCATATGAGCATGGGAATGCTACAAAGATCATAAGTGTAAAAAATGGCCATAAGTCACTTTTTTCAGTACTATTGTACCTTTGAACAGTCACTAAATGAATTGCTGTAAATTGAAGACTATTGAAGACTACGCATTATGGTTCGTTGTATAGTCAGCCAGATATTTAGACTAAATTTAGCATTTTTGTCTACCTATTGAGTCCTTCCCAAGGACCTGAAGTAGGCAGATACTATTGTTTGGTAGTGTTAAAGGTGTCATCACAGAGTATAAGCTGTTCCAAGTAAAGATGTCTACATTCCAAGTGGAATATAAGTACATAAGCAATGATAGGATCTTAAAGTGACAACATTACCATATCAATCGAGAGTTTCAGAACTATTTTTGCATTATTTTCTCTAATTTTTGCTATTTTGGCAGGATATAGGAACAAAAGAGTAATTGAAGGTGTGATCTACTTAGGCAGGATAAATTATATACTGTGGTTTGAGATTGTCTTTGTTTATTTTGCGGATCTGACCTGCAAAAGCTAGGCTACCCCTCAAGTTTCCAGTGTCTCTTTCCTGATATCTGAATTTGTTTTAGTCCTTTTCAGATTTTAATTTAATTCCTTTTTAGATGTATATTCCACCTTTCCTTTAGAAGCTAATGGCAGCATACATAGTACTCCATTTATTTTTCACAACAACCCTGTGAAGCTTGAATTCTGTTAGAGCAGCTGCCTCATTACAATCCTGAGCCTCTTAGCACATTACCTCCCAAACTGCATTTCCTCCAGGAAAGGGGTCAGAAGTTACACAGTGGTGGTAGAATGGGGCAAAATAACAATGAGTAATGTTTAGGCCAGAAGTGGGCAAGACAGATAGTTTATTTTTAAGCTTTATAATTTAAAGTTTCAAAAAATGTTTTCTTTTGATATATAATTTTATATAATTTTATATATTATGCAATTTTCCTTCCTATTTAGCTTCTCTCCAACAATGGGGAAGTGCTTCAACTTGTCTAGGCCATTATCCACCTCCCCCAGACCCACCAAAGTCCCTCAGTTGATTGCCAAAATATGCCAGCAGGAGTCACAAAAGAGTCATTGCTGAACTCGAAGGGCCTGTCACCAAACTATCTTTTCTTACAACTTAGCTGCCTCCAGCAATTGAAACCTCTTTCCTTCTGGATTGTGAAAAACTGTAAAGAGCTGGGGGAGAGGAGACATCAATGGCATCTGCATCCCCAGTGCTGTTCCACAACATGAAGAATTGTGTATCATCATGCTCCAGCTCATATTCATTATGTTTCAATTCATGTTTCTTTGTTCTTGATTCAGGCTAAAATATCTCCTTGTCTCTACTACCATACAAGACCGGAGCCACATCTGAGTATTACAAAGAAAGCCATGCATGCTGAGGAAGAAAATCAGAAGCCCAGACTCTGTAAACTCATAAAAAGTACCACTGGATTCGGCTTTCGATTGAATGCCATTAACAATATACCTGGAGTGTTCATCAAAGAGGTATCACTCTAGAATCTTAGAATCTTTTCATTGGCAAACAAAACAAGTGACCATTGATCAGGCAAAAAAGCACAACTTCTGTCCTGTAGTGTGAATGTACTCAGCAGAATATATATAGAAGTATATCTTTGTTCTGTGTCTTACCAAGATACAATAGCTGCTGAATAAAAGGAATTTGAAACTGACACAGTAAAATATGTTCCAGAACCAAACAGACTAATTTATTGATGCTCATTTTGGGATTTAATACTTAGAACAACATAATACACCTTTATTCTCATATTTTGATTCCATCTAAATGTTTTTTATCCCTTCTCTGCTAACTTTTTTTAGCAAAAGCAATCTTAAAATGGAGTTTAATTCAAGTTGATTGAATTAACATTTTATGCACTTTAAAGAAATTGTCATCTTGTTAATAAACATAATTTTTAAAATAGTATCAGATAATTAGATTCAGACTAAGAATGGTTTTTTAAAAAAAAGTGTTAGTCTTCAGGAAATGGTAAATATATTTAGGTTTTTTTCCTAAAGTCTAAGTAATAAAATTTTTCACCAATTTTATTTCCCACATTGATAAGAGTGTACAAATAGAGATAGTCAGTATAAAAAAAAATCATTGTCTCAATTATTTGCAGAAAAACAGTAATAGGAATTGATATAAATTCTGAAGTTATGTTCAGTGTAGCTTAAGAGGTGACTTTGTGTTTTCAATTTTCACCCAAGTAATCTTCATAATCTCGGCATATATTATGATGAATTGTGGGGAAAATAATATAGAGCCATTACTTACAGAGACAGAACGTTTGCCTATTCATGGAAACTGGGGTTTTGTTTTTGAGACACTGTTACTTTAAAAGCAGTCATTTAAAAAAAATGATTTGCATGTACCTATAATGATAATAAACATATCTTGTCATTAGTATTTCACTAAAGAGCAGAAAATATAAAATATAGCTAGTCAGGTTAGGTGTGTCCCTATTTATCTGGAGCAAGAAGTAAAGTTTGTGTGTAGTTCATTTTTTTTAGAAATTGCAATCCCCTCTCCATAATGGTGCTTTTTCATGTTGAGGAGAGAACATTTTTGGACAAAATAGTTAAGTTTCTGCAGGCATTTGAGACCTTAATTCAAATATGAGAGTTAAGCACTCACTTGTAGCACTCACCCCGAAAGGAGCCATTAACATGTTCTTTTGTCCCTCCTCTCAGATGACCAGCCTGCCTGGTCCAAATATAGCAGTACACCTTGTGGGATTTGTGAGGCTTTAATTAAGATAATAGTCCTCTCCAGTCAGAGGTGATAAATCCAGAAACTGTGGCTGGATCAAGAATGCAGCCACTTCTGAGTTTCACCTTCGACTAGGATTGTCACCTCTTATGGCAGCAGAAATGTAGTCACATCCCAGAATGCCCAGTGGCTCAAAATCTGTCAAATGGAAGTCAAAGCATTGCAATTGACAATATACCATTTTTGCACAAAATAAATGGGCTCCAATTTTAACACCATAGCTGCCATCTTGCACATCCCCCTCCCCAAATAGTCATGTCTTTATTCAAAACAGCAGCACCAGGCTACAACTAGCCCTCAGAACTTTGAATAAAAAAAATAAATTTGTATTTGTATATATGCTGCTTACCATGGACTGCCTGCTGCTCTCAATCAAGCAGAACAGCAGCTTCTACTACAGTTATTTCAGTCAATCTTCTAATTGCAGGTAAAGAAGGATGGGCCTGCCAACATAGCTGGGCTGCAAGATGATGACATTGTGATAGAAGTGAATGGTACCAATGTAGAGAATGAAGAGTATGAAGATGTAGTAGCAAGAATTCAAGACAGTGGTAACAGCCTGACACTATTGGTGTGTGAAGAAAAGGCTTATCAGCACTTCTGCTCCCAGAATAAGGCTGTTACAACCTCAATGGCTGACCCATTAAATGGCGACCATGGTGAGCCTCCTGCTTATGCAGAGATACAAGCAACAGAGCCAAAAAATGTACTGGCAGAACCACGAGAAAGGGTGAGTTTCCTCTAATTAACTTCAGAAAAATCTCACAAGAATCTGTGGCATCTGGTTATCAAACCAATATGATACACTGCAAATAATTGAATTATCTACCCTAAAGAATTGGCTTAGAAAGCTAAGCTGAGCTTTTGCTCAAGCTGTGCTTAAATCACAGAACGACTAAACATTTGTAATTAACCAGTTAGATGATTTGGTTTTTAAAAGATTTTTATTGTAAAATTTTAAGCATTCATAATCAGACCATAAATTCATCTCACAGCTCAATCTATAAATCTATAAAGTTTATTATATGCTGTAACTGATTCCCCTTAACGGTGTTATAAATCTATTTGCAGTCTTTCTAACAAGAGTTATTGTTTTTTTTCATTAGGTCAGCTCATCCTCCTCTGAAGATGACACTGCATTATGAAGATAGCAGAGTCCAAGTCTTTTTCCATATTGTACCTGAAAGGGGCTGCTATTCTGAAGTAAATGTGCCAATACTACCAAAAAAAAATATTGGCTGTAATCCTATAATACTTACTTGAAACCAAGTCACACTGAGAATTACTTCCAAATGAATGTACTGAAAATAATATAGCTAAGCTGTTCTCAGAGCACAGTGTCCATGACACTGGATGCAAAAACATCACAGGATTAATTTCAGCCAAAAATGGTATTAGAGTACAGCACTAAGTCAGTACATGATACTGAGTTTTTGCCCTTCGTTCCTAAGTCTATGGGTATTTAAAATGGGGGCAGAGATGTGATTTAGATATACAAATAGATGGTATGAACCAAGTTTTTTTCCCCAGTTAATCTGAACACGAGTAAAATCTCTGCAACCGGAGTTTTTTATCAGAAACTACGGTCATGCTAAGTGAAATCACAATGAGAATTCAATTGTATGAAAGGAGACTTACTGTATTAATTAAAACTAAAATATATTGCATTTATTCTGTAATATTTTTGTCAACTACATCCAATTTTAATTAAGTGCAGAATTAACTTTAGGTTTTTTGGCTGAGCATTAGGTTCTGCAAAGAAACCAAAGAATACTATGGTAGCTACTTATTAGGATATCTAGTTTCTGATGGATACCAAGTTTAAAAATAAATTGTTTCATTTTATCTCATTTAAATTGTTGCAAATGAAAATAGGAGGAAAAAGGAGTACTGTATTAGGTATGTTCTCCACTTACAAATAATAAAGATGGTAAATAAATAAATAACAGTCAGTTTGTCTTTTGCATACAGCTTGACGTACCAGCTAACATGTCAGAGCACATTATTCCAATTGCACTCACTTGTTCCACTCATGAGCAGACTGCTCTAACATACGTAATGCAAGAGATGCCAATCTTTCAGTATCACAAGACTGGGGCACTGAATTTTAGTAGCAAATGATCAAATTTTAGCAGTACAATTTCCCTCCCCATCCCCAGCACCCTCCACCTCAAATTCAAGGTAAACATTAAAATTAGAAATTATTTCCTTCCAGTGATGTTGCCCTATTATGCATTTCCTGCTGTAGGAATTGAACAGTCCTATAAAAGAAGCCAAGAACCAACCAATGCTATATAGGCTTTTGTTGTGAATTTGCAAGCTAACATTTGAGTGTAACATTCAGAGTTATGAAGACAAGAGGTTCTTTCAAAGTAATTATTTTTTTAAAAAATCAAGATTTTTCCTATGGTTAAGATAACATAAGTATGTACACAGTTTTGGTTGGTATTTCATTGTTATTTTTTCAGCATACCTCATTCCTTTTTCTCATCTGTTTAACGGATAGAAAATGCTGCTGAGTTCCCAAATCCACAAAGCTTTTTTGAGCTATGTAATGCCAATATAGATCAGTGTTTCTTAAAACTTTTTCCTCATGACCCTTTCTCCCATTTTGAAAAAAAATATGAGGGAACCCTCACTTTTCTTTATATGTTTTTATATTTATTGTATATTGGTGTCTTCCAGTCAGTTGACTCCTGACAACTGCCAGGACAAGTCCCTTAAATTTACTTGGTGAAATATTGGAAGCAGTTTGCCACTGCTTGCTTTCTAAGTTGTGAGAGAATTACTAGTCCAAGGTCACCCCACTGCTTTCATGCCTAAAACCAGACTAGAAGTCAATAATCTCTCAATTTCTGGCCTGGTGCCTTAACCACTACAACTAAACTGGATATCAATATTTACCATATTAAATTTGACAATTTGCTGCTACTGCGGCTTCTAACAATTGTTCAGTGAAATTTTAATATTGTATTACTTTTCAATAAAGGCTGGGAAGTAATTTTGATTTTGTGGACCCAAGAAGAACTGAGGGGAAACCCTGAATCCTTAGGATCACAATTTAAGAAACACTGATCTAGATTTTAAAGCCAGTACCAAGTCCTGGCAATATTTCCTTACCAACAAACCAAAAAATACTACTGATAATCTGAAGTAAGGCTGATGGATTCTCTTCGGTGCCCCATATATTAAATTATTATCAAGATATATACTTATCCTACATTCTTCATTTTACATATTGAACTTTCATGCTTGCACAGGGTTTTTCAGCAATATTGAAGTTACTTGGGATTTACTGAGTCGTACAGTTCTTGGTTTCTAAGTAGCATGACAAGAGCCTATCAAAAAATGTGTTAAGTTTTCCATTGTATTACATTAAGATTTATAACTGAGAAATAACATTCGGAGGACTTCTGAGAGCCACATTAACAGTTTTGGAGATGACCACTTTTAATGTTGGACCTGGCATTGTGAATGCTGATTTAATGGAATGAAAGGAGGAAGTGATTAGCAGTGCTAGACAATGCTTGTATTTTTGAGTTCCAGGGAGATAGTGATTTTTTTCCCCATTTCAGTCAGAAATTAATAATTCATCAAATTTTGTTCCACTTTAAAGAAGAAACTTTACAAATCTATAAACTGTAAGAAAATTATTGGGAATTATTACAAATATTGTTTTATTTAGTCTTCAGAATCATTATCTTCAAGGTAAAGACAATGAAGCAAACATTTTGCCAACTCCATTGAATAAAAATTGCAGAATGGTGTCATATCCAGCCTTTTGAGAGGTCTCCAATATTCCCTTTTATTTTTTTATGTTTCTCTTTTTTATGGAGCTGGAGACTGTCCTTGTGAGACAGCTTGTCACTCCTTGTCTATAGTGAAGCATCTGATTTGAACCAAAGAAATGAGTGTCCATCATTGAAGAGCCATCTTAAAATGGTGATATGCCAAATTCATAATTGCGAATAACTTCAGGCTGTAGAATCAAAATAAATTCAGAGTGTCATATGTTTCTCAGGAGCCTGCTTATGTGCCAGATAGAGAAACAGGATGCTTGAGAGAGCACTGACAAGAAATATAACATCAAACCATCGGTGGTAGAAGTTAAACTGTAATTCTCCTAAAACTTCGGTAATGATAGTACGATACTCTAGAGGCATACTCATTCGAATCAGAAGCACAGAAGACACAAAATACATTCCCTGCAGAGAAGATAAAAGAAACATTAGACTTCATTTTCCCCGCTGCTGACATAGCTGAGAGAGCAAAGTTGATACTCAAATGGGTTAAAATACTCACCATAATCTGTGCCAGCAACAGAACAATAACATTAGAAGACTTGCTGCTTGAGATAGCATAGAAAAACTAAGAAAGATAAACACAGAAAGTCAGGTCATACGCTGAAATGATAACAATATGGCAAACATGATTTAATAAATGTTTTAGAGCTAAATTAAAAAGAAGTCACGTTCATAGTAATGCAAGATCTTCATGCTTAATGTGATCACCATCATTAGAACTGCTAGTTAGAAATAATATAAGGTGTAGTAAAACCCTTATTTTTCCATTATACATATTTCAGCATACTTCACATTCCACTCCACATTCACGCAGAATCACCTATACAATAATAATAATAATAATAATTTGTCCTATGTGCAAGCAGTCCTGATAACTTTCAGATATGCATTTAAGTGAACACTTAGGTTAACACCCAAAGAACTGAGAATTTAGATGAAAAATACTGTCATGATTACAGAAACAGCAATCTACATTTTTGCAAATCCAACACAAATGGCATAGCCCAGGGATAAATGGGACTGTTTTAAGTAATAATTATAACATTTCATGTAATTCAACTATAAATAGTGGCACTTGAGCAGTGTGCAACTAAACAAATTGCTGATGTGGCAAGATTGGCCAATTATAACAAACTCCTTGAGATGTTTTCTAGTGTGCATAAAAAAAAGCATTTCACTAAGAGCACGATTATCATTACACAACAGAACTATTATGTATATAAAAAGCATCTTTATATCAGCCATGTACTGTTAAAACTTATCTAAATGAAAAATGGCAATTTAATGTCAAGCAAATTTATTTCACTTCTTAATAAAATCAATATCAATGTTTTACTGTGACTTATTAAACAATCATATATATTCCCACCTCTGGCCTTAAAAACTGTAAAGTGATGCAGAAAATGCATCTGCACCATATCTGAAGTACCGTAATTTGGGTTACTACAGGTCTTAATGCTGTACATCTCTATAAGGCTGTAGACCAAAAGTTAGGAACTTCTCAGAATAACAATACTAAAACAAACTCAGTTGCTACTTCCTGCAGTGATTTCATATTTTTGAAGTTTACAATTCAGTCATAACACTTTTACAGATATATTAATACGCTCTCTTCTTTACTTCAACACAGTTCACAGAGTAAGATTGCACTCAGGCTTACCTTTGTGAGTGTTATTAATAAGCCCCTGATAGAGGTGACAATAATTATTCCAACAAGAATAAATGAAATATGTTGGGACCAGAATTTTACCTGTAATAATAAAGACAAGAAATGGTTAAATTCTCAGAGATACAGATAAGTACACTGACCATGTAGGACATAAAAGGCTATTTAACTTCAGTTACTATTTATGTGCACAGAACCTTTTGAAGAGTACAAATAGCCCTTGTTTAACAACCATGGTGATGAAAAGGTAACTTTGGAGCCCAGGGCTGTCAAACTCCCAGATGCATCACATGCTGGCCACGCCCAAGCCCGGTTTAGCAAAGGGGGGAAAAAGTCCCACTATGTCATGTGACACTGCCATGACGACGTGAGTTTGACACCCCTGTTGTAACCAGTCCTCAATTTCCAACCTTCATAGGTCTGTAAAGCAAAGGAAATAAGACTAATACATCACAGCTTCACTTAGTGACCAAGCTGCCATCCCAATTGTGAGAGTTAAACAAGAACTTCCTCTATCAGCAAGAATACTTTCAGAAAAAAATAACTGCTAGCATGACATACAGAAACAGTGCAGAATTAAGGTTGAGCTGTTTAGAACTGTCTCTTGCAACTCTGGAATCTTAAACTGTCTTCAAAATGTAAGTTCCAATAGAAATGGCTTTTAAGAATTATACAGAAAGATGAATATTGTCTTCTCACAATATATTACCTTAGCAGCAGCTACAGACAAATAAATTACCCAAGACTATACTTTCAACAAAAGTTTAGTATTACATTACCAAGCTCTCTATAAAACAGAAATTAAGAATGAATATGGAGATTAGTAGGTAGGATTAAATCTAAAAGAGCTCTTACATCAAACTGTATCCCCAAATAATTCACAGTAATCTCAATTCCTCTTGTTACTGGATCTGTTTTTCCAACTCGGTCAAAAACAATATTGATTGTTGCCTGAAGAGATGAAAAAGAAAAATATAATAAATATTTTCACTAAAATTATTGTAAGATCTATTGTGTATATACAAAATGTGTATATCTATTGTAAGATATACAGTTGCAAGAAAAAGTATGTGAACCCCTTGGGATTACGTGGAGTTTTGCATGAATTGGTCATAAAATGTGCTCTGAACTTCATCTAAGTCACAACAATAGAAAAACACAGTCTGCTTAAAATAATACTACACAAACATTAGATGTTGCCATGGTTTAATTGAACATAACATGTAAACATTCACAGTGCAGGGAGGAAAAAGTATGTGAGCCCCTAGCCTAATGACTTCTCCAAGAGCTAATTGGAGCCAGGAGTGAGCCAACCTTGACTCCAATCAGTGTGATGATATTGGATGTGTTGCTGACAGCTGTCCTGCCCTTTAAAAACACACACCTGTTTTGGGTTTACTGGTTTCAAGAAGCACTGTCTGATGTGAACCATGCCTCGCAGAAAAGAGCTCTCAGAAGACCTACAATCAAGAATTGTTGACTGATCAAGAATTGATGAAACTGGAAAGGGTTACAAAAGTATCTCCAAAAGCCTTGATGTTCATGTGTCCACTGTAAGACAGACTGTCTACAAATGGAGAAACTTTAGCACTGTTGCTACTCTCCCTAGGTGTGGTCGTCCTGTAAAAATGACTGCAAGAGCACAGCGCAGAATGCTTCATGAGGTAAAGAAGAATCCTAGAGTATCAGCTAAAGACCTACAGAAATCTCTGGCACATGCTAACATTTTTGTTGACACATCTACAATAAGGAAAACATTAAACAAGAATGGAGTACATTGGAGGACACCACGGAGGAAGCCATTGCTGTCCAAAAAAAATATCGTAGCACGTTTGACGTTTGCAAAAGAACACCTGGATGTTCCACAGCACTACTGGCAAAATATACTGTGGACAGATGAAACCAAAATTGAGTTGTTTGGGAAGAACACACACTATGTGTGGAGAAAAAAAGGCACACCAACATCAAAAAACATGGCAGAGGGAGCATCATGGTTTGGGGCTGCTTTGTTGCCTCAGGGCCTGGACGGATTGTTGTCATTGATGGGAAAATGAATTCCAGAGTTTATCAAGACATTTTGCAGGAAAACGTACAACCATCTGCCCGCCAACTGAAGCTCCGCAGAGGATGGGTGATGCAACAGGACAATGACCCAAAGCATACAAGTAATTCAACAAAAAAAAAAATGGCTTCAAGAGCACAGAATACGCCTTCTGGAGTGGCCCAGTCAGAGTCCTGACCTCAACCCGATTGAAATGCTGTGGCATGACCTTAAGAGAGCGATTCACACCAGACATCCCAAGAATATTGCTACCTGAAACAGTTTTGTGAAGAGGAGTGGTCCAAAATTACTCCAGATCGTTGTGCAGGTCTGATCTGCAACTACAGGAAACATTTGGTTGAGGTTATTGCTGCCAAAGGAGGGTCAACCAGTTATTAAGTCCAAAGGTTCACATACTTTTTCCTCCCTGCACTGTGAATGTTTACATGTTATGTTCAATTAAACCATGGCAACATCTAATGTTTGTGTAGTATTATTTTAAGCAGACTGTGTTTTTCTATTGTTGTGACTTAGATGAAGTTCAGAGCACATTTTATGACCAATTCATGCAAAACTCCACGTAATCCCAAGGGGTTCACATACTTTTTCTTGCAACTGTACACATTTATCTTTCATAGACAACATTTCTGTATGAGAAAAAATGTCCATTCTTGCTTAAAATGTGATTGTATATATAATCAACAAAACACATTTTTTAAAAAAAAATAGGTTTTTTTTTTTATTAAGCACATATTTTGTCACAGTACAAATTATAAATGATTATACCTACAGCAGCTTTACATACCATAAAAGTTTTCCAGACACAGTAGATGGAGAAAAAATAACCCAGAAAGTTGAAATATTTCCCTTGGAATGTTTTAGAATATTCTATTCTTTCCTGCAAATAGATTTTTTTCAGAGAGAGAAAACATTTAGATTTATTATTTTAAACTAGCATATGGCTTTATTTTCAGTACAGATCATTTCTACAGATAGTGTAGCTTCTTAATAGATAATGAATCTATGGAATTGCAAAATCAACATTTGTCTAAGATAAATGAACCGAAATTACAGAATACATGAACAAAACCAAATTTCTGGTGTTCTAGGCCTGCCTTTTGAGTCACAAAATATGATATCTATTTCTGGAAAGTTTCAATATGCAGAACATTCATGAGGAATGTTCTACATAAGGATTTTTTTTAAATAAACAGATTTTTTTTTAAGATGTACAAGCTTTTGACCTTAAAAAAATAGACCAGTATCATAAAGTCATAACATTTCCCTTAGCTCATTTAATCTGTATTTTCCAGTTTTTTTCACATTTTCCTCATATATCAATCCCAGTTACCCACCCATCAGACTTGGGAACAATGCCCTTAGTTTGCACCTTGGTAGCATGCAAATCAACTGTTTCCAAGAAAAGTTGCCGACTAAGTTCTTCTAAAGCATCAATTTCTTGCTGGATGAGTGTCAAATCTTAAAACCAAGATAGTCAAGCTCAAAATCATTTTGAAAAACATATTTCTTTTTTAAGTGTGAAAGATTTTATTCCCCAAACCCAAAAATCAATAGAAAAACAATACTATGATATCTTTTAAGATTTTTTTAAAGTTAAAAAAGGGGAAAAAAACAAAAGCACATTTTATACTGTATACATGTATCAAATCTTGCCTATGCAAAAAATATTAGTGTATCCATTGTGATGAAGAACAGATTAATAAACACCTGAAAATATATTTCAAATTTAGCACATAGTAAATCTATGATTTTCTAGATCCATTTCAATTTGAGTAAGCATTCAAATTGGGTCAGACTGCAATCATGGTACAGAATAATCTTTCCTGAGCAATAGAAAACAGGACAATGCAATCTTGTTGATTTCCTGGCTTTCTAATTAGCTTTTAAAACAATTGACTATGGTATCCTTATGGAATAACCTTTGAAGAGGAAGTATTATTTTATAGTAATTATGTTCCTTTTTGATAGGCTGTTGCCAGAAAACATAAGGGAATAATTATTACATAAATAAGTAGGTTTCATTTAATCCCTGATTTTATTTAATATGTACTGAAATAACCTGAAAAGATTACCCAGGGAACGGACACTGAAACGACATGTAGATTTGTTTTTATTTTCTGCCTATCCTGGTAGATGTTCTGAATTAGACCTAGGGTAATGGACTGAAGACCAGTAAATTGAAACTTATCCAAAATAATTGCTACATTACTAAATTAAAGAAATCATGTCAACAATATAGCCTGTAGTTAATTTCAGGCTATTATTTAAAGTACGGCAGACATTTAATGTCCTGAAATAGCAATAGCACTTAGACTTATATACTGCTTCACAGTGCTTTACAGCCCTCTCTAAGCAGTTTACAGAGTCAAGCATATTGCCCCCAACAACCTGGGTCTTCATTTTATCGACCTCGGAAGGATGGAAGGCTGAGTCAACCTTGAGTCGGTGAGACTTGAACTGCCAAACTGCAGGCAGCTGGCAGTCAACAGAAGTATGTAGCCTGCAGTACTGCATTCTAACAACTGTACCACCATGGCTCATGTTGAAATAAGAATGTTTAAAAGAAAATCTCTTTCTATATATACCTATCTGCTCGGGATTTGGATAATTTCTTTTGAACAATGAAGTTAAATAGCTGGCTACATAGAAAACAACTGATTATAAGTAAAATGACTTTCTCAGTACTACTCTGCAGTACCTTCCCTAGGGAGGTGCACATGGTATTCATATTGCAGCAGATACTTTCTCCTCAGGCATTTTATACATTTGCTTTAATTTGAAGTGCCCAAATGACACAAGAAGAATGACTATGGGGGATGTTCTTATTTATCCAAATTTTTTTAAAATCTATGGCAACTTTATTAGTACTTTATGACTTTCATTAGGAAACAGAAAATGCCAAGTACAGGTAGTCCCCAACTCATGATCATAATTGAGTCTGGAAATTATGGTTGTAAGTTGTGATGGCTGTAAAGCGGATCGCCATGTGACCAGACCCCCTTTTATGACTTTTGCTGCAGTTGTTAAGCATACAAAGTGGTTAAATGAAACCACTGTTCGCAATGGGCCATTTTCCTGGAAACCTGAACTAAATATGAGTTTTTCAGCTAAACAGCTAAATCACAGTCACATGACTACAGTGCGCTGCAAATGAACCTAAATGTAGACCAGTTACTGAGCGCCCTAAATGCAGTCACATGACTGCAGGAAAGGAACATAGGAATTTCTAAACTGGATTGTAAATTCCTTTTGTGGGATTAATTGATTTTCCATTCTTGCATGCTGTCAGTTATATAAATGTATTACTTAATGTCCAAATGGCCATAAAAGTGTCCTAGCAGCTTAGATCGCAGTGCTTAACACTT
Organism: Pituophis catenifer annectens; assembly: GCF_029215685.1. NCBI lineage: Eukaryota > Metazoa > Chordata > Lepidosauria > Squamata > Colubridae > Pituophis > Pituophis catenifer. The sequence continues at coordinate 90,394,221 of NW_027256884.1, forward strand.
ACAAACTTGGATTGATATTGGTCTCTTCAAATATGTGATCTCCAAAAACTGAAAGTAATTTACTACAGCCCATTAATAAAATATTCTACATTTTTTTTCATTTATTGTAAAAGGAAGCAAGCTGACTTTTGGGCCTCCTTCTGCAAGTAAAGGATACTTTCACTGCCTGGTGAAGATGTTGTGACACTTTTTATAATTCCCCAGAAACCAGTGGTTTTGTTGTGCACTTCCCCTCTCTGGAACATGTTTCTGTGAACCATTGCTATCCTGGTTGGGAGACAAAGTTAGGAATGTAAAATCATGAAATATCAACTAGAGTCAAATCAGATAATAACTAAGCAAATCTTTAAATATTTGTATTTTTATGTTTCATAAAATCTGGCATTCAAAATTTAAAGGAAAATTCAGAATTCCATTCAGAAAGAAATCAAACAGGTATTATGATTTCCACTTGGTATAGAACTGTGCTACTGCTCATGCTATTATGTCAGAGTAAAAAGTGCTTCTAATTAAGAATAAACTACATAACATTTTATGAATTACATCTACATGTATTCATTACTGGAGGTGACTCATTTAAATCAGGGATATTCTAATGAATTATTCTTAAATTAGGTCTAACCTTTAACCTTGCTAGCTGGTAATGAAGAAAGTTGAAACTTTTTAAAGTATTAGTCAGGCGAACATCCATATTGTTCTTCAAAATATATTATATTAAGTAACACAGTTCAACTGAGTTTTAATAAAAAAGGTAAAGGTTCTCCTCGCATTCCCTACTCTAGGGGGTGGTGCTCATTTCCGTTTCAAAGCCGAAGAGCCAGCGCTGTCTGAAGACATCTCCGTGGTCATGTGGCCAGCATGACTAAACGCCAAAGGCACACAGAACGCTGTTACCTTCCCACCAAAGGTGGTCCCTATTTTTCTACTTGCATTTTTTATGTGCTTTCGAACTGCTAGGTTGACAAAAGCTGGGACAAGTAACGGGACCTCACTCCGTTACGCGGCACTAGGGATTCGAAACGCTGAACTGCCAACCTTTTGGTCGACAAGCTCAGCATCTTAGCCACTGAGCCACCATATCCCTTTTAATACTTAAAATAATTAATAGGTTTAATACTATACTATAAATCTTATATTAATTTTAAATTCTAAACAGAATACTAATTCCAGATAAGTACACCAAGTACACAAATTGAGATAAAATTTGAATCTGTACTTCACTCAAATTTCATCCACATTTATATTGCTATCTTATGATATAAATTATTGTTCAATAGCAAATAATTTCTTGTTGGACACTAAGATGCTCTAATGTCTTTATCTTACCTTTTCTTTTTGCTGATGATCATGTCCATTGTCTGGAGGAGTCGACGTTCTAGAGATAGAATATCAGCATCTGTGACATTCCTGTAATAGATGTATACATCTAGAATTATTCCTATGATTTCTAGGACAGTCTCTTCCCAATTCTAGCTATTCTCTGATTCTTCTCCACTAACTGGACTATAGCAAAAATTGCAAATTGATGATGATGCAAAACAATGATATATTTAAATCTAGAACCTATTTATTGAGGTAAAGAAGATAAGGACAGTTATGGAGAAATCTGTCCTGAAAGCAGAAGAATAGAGCAACAAGAATTAAGATTAAAATGGCATGATACATGATAGATATAGAGACAGACAGACAGAAATGAAGAAAGTGAGCGAGACAGACAGACAGATGGATGGATTTTAAAACTACTTTGAATCTCTTTTGAGGAAGGGAGATTTACCTGAGAAAGTAAGACATATAGGTATATGGACAATTCACTGCACCAAAGCCAGAGAGCAAGGCCATGAGGGTCACCCCAATCACTCCAACCCTACTTATGAGTTGCTCTATGGATAGAATTCCTGGGGGAAAAATACCACAAGGTTAATGTCGTCATTACATTTACTGAAAGCAACAGAAAAGCAGAATCTCACTGCCATATTATATCTATACAATTTTGTTTTAATGATTTAGACATTCCTTCCTAAGAACTCTCAAATGTGTTTGCAATGGGGCAAAAACATATGTGTATTTAACAGACTACTTTGCCCCCAAAAAAGTAATAATTAGAAAAAATGAACCATAACTTTTAATATAGCTGTCATAATCTTGGAATTATTCTGAATTAACTAAAAGGCTTCTTCAACTGAAAATGAGTATTCACAAATTGTGTTAATTTTCACTAGTCAATAATGCTTCCTTTTGTTTTATGCCAATCTAAAATACATAGTAAACTGAATGGAAGCAGATAACCAGGTTGTTGTGGCTTCTAATCTCATTATCAGGGAAAGAGATAAGTCGCACTTGAAAACTGGCAAAGACAGCAATATAGTTCAGTTCACTGTAGCACATCTTACTGAGTCTGAGTAAAGTTTATTGATAACTTTATTACCTCAAATGGCAATTGGCATATATGAAAGTGAAACTAACTCCACAAGGTCTATACTTAATCCTTTTCACAGACTCCATGTGTCATTTTTAGATAGCTGTATACAGTTAACTACATTAACAGTGTACAGTTGTAATGTGGAAAAAAGTTCTGATAGCCTTTCAGACTATTCCTATTTAAATTTGCATCCCAGAATAAAATAACCCCAGAATTAGTTGGCTATAAGGGGGAAAAAAGCTATTTTGACAAGAAAGAAGAATAATATGTTATTATGGGGAACATAATTATCATTATGCTATTTATGTCCTCATTAATTCTAAATAATAAATAAATGAAGCTATATGAATGAGTCATTGAAACTATTCTTCAATTCATTCCTTTTTCCATGGACTTGCTAAATATATTCAGTAGATAATCAAAGAAAAGAAAAAGAAACAGAAAAAGAAACATATTTATAAACATATTTGGATATAGGATCCCTGCTTTGATAGGAGTTCAAGTATTCAGAATGAATAAAGTCAAGGCATTCAAAGTCAGAGTCCTTAAATCTGGGAAGACAAATCCAATTCTGTTCTTAATCATTTGATTAAGAGTAGTTCATAAAATCAGCCACAGAATTCATCATCCAAGCAAGGGAACAGTGACCTCAGCAGGTCACTTGGAGCAAAGATATTATTTATATAGATTCAATGCCACTGTCTATGTTTCAAAAACAGATTTACTTAAGATTAAAAGCCTCATTCTCAAGCAAAGAATGCACCGTCATATCTTGTGGACAAAAAGTGAAATTTGCAGTAGTATGAATCTACAATTTGGGTGTAACAGTGTAGCAAACAATGTCTAGTTATATTATGTAACCCTGAATTGTAATTCTTTGAATGAGTGTGGTCCCAGTACTGACAATATTTTATTCTCAACCTTGCTTTTTTCTGCACTACTAAAACACTGATTTTAAAACTTAATTCTGCTTTAGGAGCTCACTGTGAATTTTGGTTTCTTACTTTATTTATTTGATTACATACCAATTTAACTGAAAAATCTTCCGAGTCCTTAAAAATGGTGAAACAAGAAAAGCCAGAATACAGTAAATTATGAAGTCTTTGTTAAACTTAACAATGTAATTATCTATTTAAAAATAACTTTTTATAAACTAGGGCTCCCTTCATCACGTGCAAGCAAATGTTCGATATAGTGGGAATTCCAGTGCTTTTGTTGTGATCCCTATTAATACATGAAATATTGGGCATGAGGTTGTTCCAAATCATTAATTCCATTATTGCATCATGATTATTTGCACTCCCAACTTGTGCATTACTAACATACGTGGATGTCTTATTATCCAGGGATGCCAGTAGCTGCAGGAGAAAGATGGTGAAAGTCAACTGGGGATGTTGGGGGGGGGGGGGGGAGCAGCAGTGGTAGACAATGGTGTATACGGTGGCCAAAAATGCAGAGATGTGGGGAAATAGACAGGTGGGGTGTCACTAAGTGGTGTGATCACATGATGTATCACCTAACAACAGCTCTGCTTAGTGATGGAAATTCCACTCCCAATTACAGTAATTAAGCAAAGATTACCTAGTACAACCAAGCCAAACCACAAATATGTTCATGTTCTCAAACACTGTAAGAAGAGCTTTTTTGCACTCAAGTCAGAAGCAATGAGGCACTTTCAGGTTGAAAGGATTGTCCTAGGAATGTCCAGTTGGGGGCTCCTTTCATATCCCCAGCAGGAGCTGGAATGAAGGATGAGAGCTTAACCCTGCCCCACGGCAGCTTTCGGATCTCGAATGCGGGCTTGCTAACCTCCTGCCCAGCATTCCAACCACTCGAGCCACTGTGCACCTTGCAAGAAGAGCTTATCCAACACCATAGCCCAATGGTTGGAAGAGAGCCATGTTTTCAAAGCCTTATGGAAAACTAACAGAGTCAGGACCAAAAGTCAGAGCAACAGAGAAGGCACCTGAAGTTCCCATCTATAACTAAACAGATTTAAAAAAAACAGTCAGATGTGCATTTATAAGTTAATGAAATAATAAAACTCACCATGTTTTGGACTTAGGATAGGAAACGGATCTCCCAGTTTCCAGAAGAAATACATAAATATTAGCCAGACAACACAAGCAAAAAGAAGTCTATGTCTGTGTACTGAAAGTGACATAAAGAAAATTAAGATTTTATGTTAATTACATTGAAAAATATTATTTAAACATGATAGTGCCAGTGTAATATTTATTTTCAAGATTCGTTATACTTACATAATCGAATGTTGCTCACAACAAAGTAACCAATATAAAAGGGCACCATGAACACCAGAACAAGCAAAATCACACAAAGATTTAATTTCCAATGGAAATACCGAGAGCTGGAAGTAATAAAAGGATTGATCACTAATCATCATCATAAAATAATTCTAGCTTTATTTTTTGTCTATTTTCATATAGTAAGCAATATCTGCATAAAATAATCTGAAAGATTTATGCTTATAATCAAATATAGTTTTAGAAATATGCACAGTAATAGAGTGTATACAAAGTTATATATTAAATGTTCTTGTCAAAATTCTGTAAATTATTGATAGTTATATTTGATCTCTTTTCTATCAGTCAACTTTAAAAAAAAATTCATTATATAGTTATATAGTTTTCCATTAGTGTAATTTCAGAAGGCCCATTTTTTGATATATGTTATTTGTCTAAAAGCATCCAATTTAAACTTTGAATTCGAAAAATAATGTAAAGATTTTCATCAATGCACTTCAGAGGGCAAGTGTTTATTAACAAGCAAAGATACTTTAGTAAATAATACATAAATTATTGAGAAAAATATGTCTTCACTGAACTGGAACTATACAAATAGAATTATGTGCATTTGGGGACCATACATATTTCGGCATTTGCTGATACTGCTTGGAAAGCTTAATAATTTTAGATCAGACAACCAATAACTTATATTATACCATTTGTGGCAATTTCTTTAATGTGTCTTTGCTATTAGGAATGTTGCCAGTACTTAACAGCAAACATTTTTGAAAAGAAACAAATTAAAAAACAGCATAGCCATCATTTTTCTACTTTTTTTTAACACCCAGCTGCACATTAATATTGTATACACTCACTTATGTTTAAACATACTAAAACATTAAATGGTCATGAAGCCACAGACAACAAGCAAATCTATCAATTATACTAAGTTCTCAATGCTATGATATGCAGCTGGATGTTAGTGTCATCTTACCTGCTGCTTAGGATGCCTAGAATCTCAAAAATGATAAGTTCAAACATGGTGCATGAAAAAGCAAAGGTTACAGAGAAGACAACCTGTACAACATACTGCCGAACCTGTAATAAAGCAAACAAACATTTTTATGTAATTTTTATGTAATTATTATGGATGTAATGGACATCCATAACAAAAATAAAAGATCAGACTATCCTAGGGTTAAATATATACAGGATGATATATCTAAGCACTTTGCTGAGATAAAATCTGTACTAATAATATATTTACATTCCCACTTAACATTTTTATGTTCAAAAAGATTTTTTTAAATAAAAATATTAATCTAAGACTTATTTCCTTAGCATTAATTTCTCTGGATGACTGTTTACATATTGCAGAATTTTAAAAAATCTTAAAACATATCTTTAATTTTTTTAACAATTCTCAAATGCCTTGTTCTATTAAATGTCTACTTCTGTGTAAGTGCACAGTTTGTGCATTCTCACAAGGCATGTAATTTTTTACATATTCTATATTAGTGGTTTTACTTTTAAATAGAGTAGTTGGAGGACCAGCCGCTCCGAATCCGACCGAACACGGGTGAGGTCTCATATTAAGACCTACCTAGTGGCGATAAAAGCGGCGAAATCTAGCTATTTTGCCGCTCTTATCGCGTCATCAGATAATCGCCCGGCCGCCCTGTTTAGGGTGACCCGCTCCCTCGTCCATCTGGAAGTGCGGGATGACCCCTCGCAGGGCCGAGCCAAGGATTTTGTGCAGTATCTGTATGACAAAATCGCTCAGATTCGGGAAGGGCTGGCCTCTGACTGGGTATGTCCGGACGGGATGACTGAGGCAGGTCTTGAGAGCGTTATCTGGGAGGAGTTCGATCCTGTGGCTCCCGAGGACATGGACAGGATCCTGGGACGGCTGAACGCGACCACATGTTTATTGGACTCGTGTCCCTCCTGGTTGGTACTGGCTTCCCGGGAGGTTACACGAGGCTGGCTCCAGAGGATTGTTAACGCTTCTCTGAGTGAGGGGGTCCTGCCGGCCGCTTTGAAAGAAGCGGTGGTGAGGCCCCTCCTCAAGAAGCCCTCTCTGGATCCGGCTGTTTTGGCTAACTATCGTCCAGTCTCCAACCTTCGCTTCGTTGCGAAGGTTGTTGAGAGTGTGGTGGCGCAGCAGCTTCCCCAGTACCTGGATGAAGCTGTCTATCTAGACCCGCTCCAGTCCGGCTTCCGGCCTGGGCACAGCACGGAAACGGCATTGGTCGTGTTGGTGGATGATCTCTGGAGGGCTCGGGATAGGGGTTGCTCCTGTTAGACCTCTCAGCGGCTTTTGATACCATCGACCATGGTATCATGTTACACCGGTTGGAGGGGCTGGGGGTGGGGGGCACCGTTCTGCAGTGGTTCTCCTCCTACCTCTCTGACCGGTCGCAATCTGTGTTGACAGGGGGGCAGCGGTCGACCCCGAGGCACCTTGCTTGTGGGGTGCCACAAGGGTTGGTCCTCTCGCCCCTTCTGTTCAACATTTATGTAAAGCCGCTGGGTGAGATCATCCGTGGCTTCGGGGTTGAGTTCCATCAGTACGCTGATGACACCCAGCTGTACATCTCCACCCCAACGATGCCCTTGAAGTGATGTCCCAGTGCCTGGAGGCCGTGCGGGCCTGGATGGGGAGAAACAGGCTCCGACTCAACCCTTCCAAGACCGAGTGGCTGTGGCTTCCGGCGTCCCGATATAGCCAGCTGGCGCCATCGCTGGCTATTGGGGGTGAATCACTCGCCCCCACAGAGAGGCTCGTAACTTGGGCGTCCTCCTGGATGCCCTTTTTTATCAGCTTTTTATCAGGTTCGCCTGATATGCCAGTTGCGCCCCTTTCTAGATCGGGACTCCCTATGCACGGTCACTCAGGCACTCATCTCCTCCCGCCTGGACTACTGCAACGCTCTCTACATGGGGCTCCCCCTGGGGTGCACCCGGAGGCTCCAGCTGGTCCAGAATGCGGCCGCGCGGGGGATTATGGGAGCGACGGGGCGCTCCCATGTGACACCTCTCCTGCGCGAGCTGCACTGGCTCCCGGTGGTCTTCCGGGTGCACTTCAAGGTATTGGTGACCACCTTTAAAGCGTTCCATGGCTTAGGGCCGGGGTATTTACGAGACCGCCTTCTGCCACCAGTAGCCTCCCACCGGCCAGTACGCTCGCACAGAGTGGGCCTCCTCAGGGTGCCGTCCGCCAGACAGTGTCGGCTGGTGACCCCCAGGGAGAGAGCCTTCTCTGTGGCGGCGCCCACCCTCTGGAACAACCTCCCCCCAGAGATACATACAATAACAGACCTCCGGATTTTTCGTCGGGCCCTGAAAACTTATTTATTTCAACTAGCCGGGCTGGCTTGATCCCACAGTTTTGATTAATTTTAATTGATTTTAAATTGGGTTGTTTTAAATTACGGCCAAAAATATTTAATCATTTTAAACTGCTTTTAAATTTTGTATGTTCTGTTTTTATTTCAGCTGTTCACCGCCCTGAGTCTTATTGGAGAAGGGCGGTATATAAATGGAAACAAATAAATAAAAAATAAATAAATCAGAAGGAAGTTTCAATTAGAAGTCAGTGTTCTGATTAATTCCTAATAGTCCAGTTGCTGTTAGCCTTATGCATGGCACTAAAGATCCAGCTGTTCCCCTAGATATTTGGGCTAGGACAGTGATGGCTAACCTTTTTGCCATTGCATGCCAGTAGAGGGGGGCGGGGGAGGGTCGCACACGCACGTGCCCACATGCATGCGCACGCAACCCCACCCACCCCCGCTCCTGGCACATGATGGCCTGGTAGACCCGTTTTTCTTTCTTACCTGGTTCCAGATCCTCTCTATGCATCTGGGAAGGGTGAAAACAGCCTTTCCCACTCCCTTGGAGGCCCTATGGAGGCTGAAAGGGCCCATTTCCCAACTCTCGGTGGGACAGGAAGTGACATTTTTTGCTGTCCCCAGCCTCCAGAACCTCTCTAGGAGTGTCTAGGAGCCTCTCTAGGAGTGTCTAGGAGCCTCTCTAGGAGTCTCTGGAGGCTGGGGACAGGAAAAAACGTCACTTCCTGTCCCACCAGGAGTCGGGAAATGGACCCTTTCTGCCTCCATAGGGCCTCCAAGGGAGTGGGAAAGGCTGTTTTCGCCCTTCCCAGATGCATAGAGAGGATCTGGAGCCAGGTAAGAAAGAAAAACGGGCCTTCCCCACCACCACCACCCCCGGCCCTCCAGAGGCAGGAAAAAGCCTGTTTCCCTACTTCTGGTAGGCCCAGAAGGCCTGAAAATCAGCTGGCCGGTACGCGCATACGCCCCAGAGCTAAACTGGCGTGCCCATTAATATGGCTCAGCGTGCCACATGTGGCACACGTGCCATAGGTTCGCCATCATGGGGCTAGGAGGTTAAGTGAGCTCTTTCAGCTAATGATATTTTTATGGTAAGATGGAATTTATTTTTCCAATCATAAAAAATCCAACTTCCAATGAAACCCGCTGTTTTTACTATTGGTTTTAACTGTTTAACTGTTGTAACTATTGGCTTTTAACGAGTATGTTGCCCAGAAAACTGCTATTAATTTATAATTTAAATTTCTCGCCTCATAGTCTTTAAAAAGCCGGCGCATGAAGAACAACCATCCAAATCCGAAAAACAGCACCTACAGAAGCAAATAGAAATCAGTATCATCAGTAATTGTAAATTCAGTGCTTGGAAGAAATACTTATCCATTATCCGACAAAAATTAAAAATATTTTATATTTTATAAAAATAAAATATAAAAATAATAAATTAAAAAGAAAACAAAAAAGCAAATAAACTCAAAGGACAGACTCAATACCACTAGGTCTTTTTCTGCCATCCGGTTTTGTATGTTTCTAATACATAATGGCTAGAATGCTATTTCCAAAATGTGGAAATCTCAAAGCATATTAGCTAGCGTATGAAAGATGCTGGGGTTTTCTTGTTATGAAATTAAGATAACCTGATGAACTGAAACATGTGTGTGTGTGTGTGTGTGTGTGTGTTTAATTGTTGGATAAATGAATTATTTGCTTTAAACCATGAACATTTTAAAACAATCATTGTACCAAAATGTAGCTACATTTTCCTATTTAAAAGCCCATTCTAAACCTGAGGAAAGTTACATGTTTTGTGGAGACTACGTAAATATATCTCTGGGTCATGAAAAAATTGATTTTTTTGAAAAAACAAACAAAATAAAAAGGGTAAAATAGGACAAAATTTCACACAAGGCTCATATCTCATTGTTATTTATATAGCATTTATAAAAAATAAACTTGCATAAAGCCATCTTGGTTCTTGAAACTATTTCAAATCCTAGTATGGATGCTGGATATTTTACAACAATGCTACATTCTGTATGTCTTGGAGAATATTAAATTTAATCATTTAATTAAAAAAATGCACCAGGCAGAGAGATATTAGTGTTAAGTATATAGTTAATCCTTGATTTACAATTGGCTTTTTAGTGGCTAGTCAGTTACAATGAACATTCCTGGGGGTATTTACAAACCACTTCTTAAATTCTGATGGCTGTGCCGCCCATGTAATTTTATCCTTATATTGTTATATATTAAAGAAATGACATCTCAGGATGCAGGTGTTTCCCCAAAAAAATGGGAGATACCTTGCATATTTTCTAAAATGGAGAATTAATCATTCTTTGCTTTTGTTTCTTCATTCCAGTAGACCTTGAAAGACATTTAAATCTAGCTATCCCAAAATGTTACAGAATCAGTATTTTTTTTTCCTTTATCTGTTTTGTTTTGAAGAATTCAAAACCTTGAGTTTCATGATCTTAAAATTATCGAAGAAAGATATCACTGTAAAGATTAATATTGACTTCTTTGGAGAGAGATAAACTTCTAAAGAGTTTTACAAACTTAAATTGCATCAGAGTGTAGAGCTCAAAATCCCAACCTCTTCCTACTAAAACTTTGTATATAATTCAGATGTCACTAAGAATTGCTGCTACTCAATTCTAAGTGTTAATATTTCAACAGATGTAAATGTATTAAGATTGTGCATAATTTATTAAACTACATTTATTAATTTAACTGAAATTTATATTAAATGATATATGCTTAATAGAATTCTTGAAAAGCAGCCATTCAAATCCAGGACTGAACAAACTGCCCACCTTTGGTACAGAATATCTGATCTCAATATATACTATTACACAGAATTGGGGGGGGGGGGATTGCCAACCAATATTCTGCTACATTTGTCTTAAACCAGGGGTTCCCAACCGCCAGTCCATGGACAGGCACCAGGCTGCGCAAACAAGCGAAGCCTCATCTGCCAGATACAGGCAGCACGCAAAACCACACCCCTCCAATCCGCGGAAAAACCTCTCTCCATGGAACTGATCCTTGGTGCCCAAAAGACTAGGGGCCACTCTCTTAAACCATTCCTACAAATAGCATTATAAAACATATTTTGCTATGCCTGCATTTGTAACACATTTTTTTACAATAAACCAGGTGTTGTTATATATAGAAGTTTTAGGCTGCACCAAGTTTTTTATCCGTGTATGTAATTTAGAGAATGTTGTTTATGAATACCTATCTGAAGAGCATATAGAAAGACAATACTTTTGATTATTCTGTAAACTTTCAAAAATCCTTCACCAAAAGTGAAAACTCAGTCACTTTCACTTTTTATGGGCAGCAGATAAATTACAAGCATATCAAGCACCTGTTCCAAAGATCACGTTTCTTAAAGCAAACTGGATTAAATGGGATAGTTTGCTACATAACTTGCTTGTACAATGCATTAAACTGTGTCTTAGCCAATAGGCATGTACGACCAGGCTCAACTTATTCTACTTTGGGCACTAACATTCTAATTTTCTAGAAAAGGCATAAATGTTTGAAAAGGTGGAAGGACACAGAAGAGGATGTGGGTGGACTCGGTGCACCGTTGGAAGACCTGAAAAAGGCTTGGCTAGGCACAGATCATCACAGAGATTTATGTGGTTGCTAGGAGTCCAAAATGATTTGAGAGCACCTAATCACTTTTGTGAGCCCAGACTTTACAGTTCATAATGGCTTAAGATGTCATGCAAACAACTAGTCAAAATTGACTCAAGGGTGCTTTTTTTTTTCCAAAAGGCAACTGGACTTTGTTTTTCTTTGAAGACCTTTCACTTCTTATCCAAGAAGCTTCTTGGATGGTGGGGAATGGAAGGATTTATACTCCTTGCAGACAGCTGGTCCTTTGCATCCTTTGAGAGAGTCGTGGAGGCTACCTGGAGGTTTATCTGTGTGGTAAAGCACCTCTGTAACAACCATGACCTGGATGACTGAGAATCTCCACAGACATCGCTCAACATTGGGCACACACACCATCATGGCTCACTTAATCACGGTTCACCACGTCACCCTAACCCAGCCAGTTAAGAGGACTCCAGGACTCCATTTTCCGAGGCCCAATTCGCAGGTGCAACCCCAGTACTTGGTCAGGCAGAATTAATTCCAGGCAGATTATTCATTCACCTGAGCCCTCTGACGCGCGATAACTCCTCTAAAAGAAAATAAAGCAATTTCTAAAGAGCCGGACTTTCCCCAAGCCCCGCGATTAAGGCCCGGATTTAACAGGGGGTCGTGCTCGGCTAGGGGGAAGGAAGCAACAAAATTCGCTATCCCACCCACACACCCACCCCCGGTCGTCCCATGGAAAGCCAGGCTTTTCCCCTACATCCGGAAAGCAGGACTGCCCCTCCTGCCCGGCTTCTCCCGCCTTTCGCTGCCTAGCCTGACGTGGGACGGAGAAGGCCGGTACCTGGGAGATGACCATAATACTGGAATCGATCAAGAAACTCATGGTGCACAGCCCGTCCGAGAGGGGGGGGCGGGATGCCTCTCCCCCCAACGCGACCCCTCAGCCGAGCTCGCGCCTTTCCTGCAGAAGGGAGGCTCAGCCCCGCCCCCATTCGCTCCCTCGGGCCTGAGGGGAGAGCTTGGACGGGTTTGCAGAGATAGGAAACTGAAAGAGCAGCCCGAGCCTTTTTCTCTGAGGGAGAAAGAGAGCGAGCCCTCGTTTGCTCCGCTTGTTTTGCGCTCTCTCTCTCTCTCTCTCTCTCTCCTCAATTTATTCCTCCCTGGAAGATTCAGGGAATTGATGAGGGGAGGGGAATCCCAAAGGTGCTTTTTCCCCCCCAAGAGGCAACTGGACTTTCTGGTTTTTCTTTGAAGACGTTTCGCTTCTCATTCAAAAAAAAAAAGCTTCTTCAGCTCTGCCTGGATGGTGGGGGGATGGATTTATATTCCTCGCAGACGGCTGGTTATTTGCATTCAATATAAATCAATATAAATCCTTCCGTTCCCCACCGTCCAGTCAGAGCTGAAGAAGGTTCTTGGATGAGGAACGAAACGTCTTTAAAGAAAAACAAGGAAGTCCAGTTGCCTCTTGGAAAAGAAAAGGAAAAAAAGCACCTTTGGGACAACCATGACCTGGATGACTGAGAATCTTCGTAGACACGTAGGGAAAGGGAAAGATATATCTCTTTTTTTTATTATTTCTCCGCTATGAAAATTAATAAAACGAGGAATGAGCAGCATTTCTTCTAACTCCACTAATTATTTTATTCCTCCTAAGAGAGTGAAGGGTCAGGCAGAAAACGGGTTAGAATTAGAAGTGGGTTAGATTGAAGCACTTGGTCCGTTTTACAATGGTCTGTTTCATGGAACACTAAGCTTTGCTGGCTGGGAACTTCTGGGATTTGAAGTCCGCCAGGCTTAAAGTTGCCAAGGTTGGAGACTCCTATCGTAGAGGTCTCTTCAGGGCAATAGCTTTCACTTTCCTTTATACTGGAGTCTAAGACCTCTCAAGGGCCGCTAAAAAGGATTCAGAGAGCACGTCATCGACCGAAGCGGAAGACAACCAAGTTTATCCGCAGAGGCTTGAAAAGGGGATTCACGCGGTTCAGTTGGACTTCCGGTATCTGGAATCTAAAGGCGGTGCTTTGGGATGGTGGGCGGGCCTAAATTGGCCTGTCGAATTAGGGCCGGGGGTGGGGAAGTATGGCCCTTGGAATTCTGGGAGTTGAAGTCCACAAGTCGTGAAGGGGCCGTAGTTCCCCAAACCTCTGAAGGGAAAGGGAATGAGAGAATTGCCTTGTTTTCATTGGCTGAAGCGCGGGAATGACGGAAAGGCCTGGCTTGAGGAGCTTCTGATAGCATTTTTTAAGCGGGCGATTCCGAATTAAACATCCTGTGAGAAGGGGCGCCTCGACGATGAGGTCAGTTTTACTAAATTAGAGCCTGTTAAACAGCTAATAAGGAGCAGGCCCGAAATGTAAGTCTATTGGCAGTTAAGAAATTATGGCACCTCGATGGAGATTTTTTTTCCTTCTTTTGGACAGGAAGAATAAATGGCTGTTGGAGTCGAGAGTTTAAGATTAGCAACTGCGCGGAGATCTACCTTAGTGGTGCCTCTTGAACACGGGATCATAACTTATTTATCTTCCACTATGGTGTAAATACTGTTAGATGTTGACACAAGTATGACATCAGAAGTGCCAATATACCCAAGCTAGTGGGGCAGATATTTCAGTTCTCTGGGAGATTTCACTAATCTCAAGGTCGCTATCTTTAAGAAAATCAGTTACAGAGATTTCATCACTAAATAGTTGAGCTGGAATTCACTAGAACAGAGGTCTGCAACCTTAAACACTCAAAGAGCCATTTGGACCCGTTTCCCACAGAAAAGAAAACACCAGGAGCCACAAAACCCTTCCTGTGCCTGACTATTTCTTCAGCGGCCACAAAACTAGCATATGTAGTTGAATTAAATGTTCTGTTTTCTTCTGAAACTTTTCTTTTCTTGGATTGATCCATTGTTGGCCTACCAGGGGTTGAAAAGCTCAATAAATCGCATGCCAGCGGGTGTCGCACATTGGCGGTTGTGACGCATATTTTGAATGACAGAGCCGCAGCAGAAGGGTGAAAGAGCCACATGTGGCTCCAGAGCCGCAGGTTGCTGACCCCTGCACTAGAACATGTAATGCCATGTCTCACAGATTAGACAAAGGCTTCAATTTATCAATGTAAGAATATGTCACTTCTAGCTCTTGTCTCTCATCTTTTTACCTCCTCTCTGGTTTGTCTGTCAAAAGTTGGCTCTGCACTTAGTCTACATATCTAGTGAAATTTAATCCATAACAGTTTATATGATAATAAATGATCAATCTGTGGTGCCCATAGACATCTGTGGGGTTCTATAATCAAGTCCATTGATCTTTAAATAAAGATTCCATACACTTGACAACCACTGGAAGAAAGTTTCTTCCTAAGGACTTGTTTTATATTGACGCAGTCCACAAGACATGCTTAAATTTATGTCAGCCTTTTTCTAATTATCCAATTACATGCATTCTGACTAGCCACTTGTTACGAGTACATACCAGCCGTACATGGCTTGGATAAATGCAGTATTTCTATGCTAATAATATAGATGAATTGACCAGCATGTTGTGAATGGATTTGCATGTAGTATCCAAAAAAAGTAGCTGAAAAATAAAATTGAAGAATAACTGAGCTAAATATGAAGAGGTCTTAATATAAAGGTTTGGGGAATGTAAGTCCAAAAATTATTAGCCAGCCTCTGAATATATCTGATGACTTATTTTACAAGGATGTGCTAAAACTTTGCCCAGCTGATTTTGTTTATAGCATAGACTCTTATCAATTAAAAACATCACTTTAAAATGCAACCTGAAATGTATTTTGCTTTTTCCTGTTTATGTAAAAATAAAAGCTATTAATGCACTGCATAGCAAAATAAATATTGATGCCCATGGACAAAAGACTTCAGATTTATAGTGTTCCAGTAGAAAAAATCCTATCAATGGGGGAAATGGACATATCATTATATTATTTACATCTATATAAAAACTATGGTGTGTATAGACTTTAAACATAAATGGAAAATGTATTCTATCCTGAATAGTATTTATAAGGAAAAGTGAGAAAACAAAACAACTAGAAAACCACACAAATCATATTTCTGAATAATTTTCTAATCTGGACTCATTAACTGAAAAGGCTGCAATTCAGTGAGCTCAGTTGGACATGCTACTAAACAAACTTTATATTGCCTAGCTATTAGGATCACATTGTTTGAAATGTGCTATGCTTCACATTGATAAAACACAATTGAAAAATGAACTGATAAAAACACAAAATTTATAATTCAAACAAGAAGGTATAGGGATACTGTACTAAATATAATAATTATGTATCTGAACGAAATAACGATCGTAAGTCTTATAACATTTTTGGATTTAGTATACATGTGTGAATCTACAGACTCCTTTGACTTGTAAATAAATACCATTTGACCAATGAAAATGAAAGTAACTGACTGACTTTATTTGCATTATTGTTTATTACAGTATAAATTGAGTTATACTGTATTATTCCCATCTTAGACATAAAAACCAGCTGAGTTGGGTTAGTGGCTCACTCTCAGCCCAACTCACCTCACAGGGTTATTGTAGGGAAAAATTAGACAAAAAAGTATTACATTTGTTAAGCATCTTGAGTTATTTATTTAAAATAATAATAATGGCAGGTTACATAAATTGTGTGTGTATGTGTATATATATTTCTATATCTGTCTACCTTATCTGTCATCTAAACGTTTTATTCTAAGAAGGCAATTCATCTTGCTATAAGCTAATACAGTAAAAGAATAAACACAGTTTTGCATTATTTAGACCTAAATGGATCTGAATAAATTAATGACACAATCCATTATATTGATTGAGATGTAAATCCTATTTTTAATGGTGTTAAGGTATTTTTGCATAGAATTTCAAGCTTAATTGGTTTGCAAGCTGATTTGCTTGCAAGTTTGTCATGGACATTTCCTATCCTGATCTAGATTACCAAGGTGTCTTTTTCCTACTCAGGAGTTTTAGGCCATAATAAATATAAATTACGAATATTGTTTTCCAGCACTACTAGGCCTACATTCACATTGATCTATTAAGTATATTTATTAAACATATTTTTTTTCTGTATTACTATTACTATTAAACATTACTTTGCCTAACCTCTGTGCAGTAGAGTTGCTTAAGAGATTTAACATTTTGATTTCTATCACTATTTTTATCATACAGCTCACATTAAAATTACTGTCCATCAAGACTGTGAAAAGTAGAGAGCTTCCATTTGACGTCACAGCGAGATGATGTGGATTAGTAGGGTTCCGCAAAATCCAGCCGATTTCTATCCGCCAGGAGGTCTTTCGGGGCCAAAGTCACTCTGGAGGGGTGATGAAGAGAGGAAGGATCTTTTGTCGATGGTGATGGAACGGCAGCTCCCTCACTCAATTTGAAGGAACGTTCCTGACCAGCGGAAAAGAGGACGGCCATTATGGCCAGACTAAGGCTGTGACAACCAGGACAAAGAAGCAGGAAGTAATGATTTTACAACAGTGTGTCTGATCTGGTGAGATTTTTTTCCTAATTTCTGCCATGGAATTAAATCCCCAAGAAAGCACTTTTGAAAAGTGGGACTCTACAGAATAGGAGGAAGGGAATACTCTCCCGCCTCTGAAAGAATAGCGGCGAGTGAGATTTGGAACCGATGACAGATCCAAGCAAAAGAGAATCATAATGAGAAGATAAATCTAAAAGTAAAGGGAAAAACATTATAATCTGTTTAAGATTTTTTCTATTTTTCCCTGTTTCTTGTAATTTTGAGCAACGAATTTTAAAGGACTAAACTTTTGGATTTTTTTAAAGTTTGCTGTAAAAATGAAGAGAAAGAGCCAGGGTGACACCTACTGGCTGGAAAAGACATTACACTAGTGAAAGAATAGCAAAATATTTTGACTATTACAGATAAGAGAACAGAGACAATAGAGAATAGAGATAAAACAGCAGCTATTGTAAATTGTTTTTGCTTGGTGTCTGGAGAAAGATAGTGAATACATTGAAACCCTTTGAAGCCTTGTGAATTATAAATACTCTTGATGGCCTGAAACAGTGGAATAGCTTGGTTTTCCTTTAAAACCAAGTGAAGTGGCTTTTTGATTTATTAGATATTTTGGGCTATTGGATTATTGAATTATGGGGGACTTGGTGGGCCCTTTGGATTATAAATATCAACTGACAGAAGATAAAGAAATAACCGTAGTCACAAAATGGACTGATTTTGTGCACTGACCCTAAGGATTACAAATACAGATAACTTTGAGAAATGGTTGGTGATTGAGAGAAATAAACTTTTGATTGGTTTCCTAGCCTACTGGGTACGTGGGACACTGTGGTGATTGTGGGCTGTTTTGGACCATTGTGGGTTTTTTTTTGTTTCCCTTCTTTCTCTTTCTTTTAATAACTCAACTGGATTTTCTCTCTTAATATTAGATGCTGAAATGACAAGTATTCAAAATTTAACTAGATAGGGAAAAAAGCATCATCTACACCATCATTAGCTTCCTCTAATCCAGGGATATCAAACTGACGGCCTGCCGGCCAGATGCGTCACACGTAGACCACACCCATCCCAGCTCCGCAAAGGGAAAAAACATTGTGAAACGTCACATGATGGCAGCGTGACACCGCGAGTTTGACACCTGTGCTCTAATCCATCAAGTCAAAGATCAATAGACACCATGCTACAACAAGAGAAAATGAATACTTCTCAAATACAAATGATGCTTTAGTCTACACAGGAAACTATGACAAAAAATCACAATGAGATGAAAAATGAGATGGGAGAGATGAAAAGTGGTATGGGAAAGATGAAGAAAAAAATACACAATTTGAATGAAAGAATATTCAGCAAATGATAACAAAAAATGAACAAAGGATTCAGAAAACAGGAGAAATCAGAACAAGCAGAAAAAAAGGTGGATGAAATAAATCCAAGACTGACAGAGGTGAATAAGGAGCTGGAAGACTGATAGTATTCCAAATGCAGAAGGCGGCTTATTATTTACGATTTCAGAATATTGAAGAAGAAAAAGGAGAAGACCTTCTAGACATGATGATAGAGTTGTTGGCAGAGACTCTAAAGTTAAATAAGCAGGAGATGGATAACGAAATAGATGAAATATTTAGAATACATGCGAGCTGTGCAAAAAGGCACAGACTCCCAAGAGAAGTGCATGTGAGATTTGTCAAAAAAATCAACAAGGGATGAAATACTTAGCAAGGCAAGAGATGAACCACTGCAAGACTGTGAAAAGTAACTTTGCAAACAGCAAAACTAACTTTCTCAGTTAAAAGCTAAGGACTATTTTGAAATGCAAAATTGCATGTTTAGTAAATAAATAAAGAATGCAAGATAATGCAAATCTTACATATCTTTTACAAAATTATTATACGTAAGGTATAAGGTGTAAGGTTCAGTACTGAAAATGTTGGCACAAGTAAGTGTAGTGCATTGTAATTTGACTTACGAGCCCAATCTAATAGGATTACTTAACCAATAACTTTTTGAATAGCAAGCTAACACTTGCCAATTTTGCTGCCTCTTTTGCAGAGCTTGCAGAAGTAAGGCCTGGTATTAGGCAAAAAGGCTTAAAGTTCAGATTTGAAACCAGAAAGAATCACACACTGCATAGCAAGCAAACAGGTTTTATTTGCTCCCCAAAGAAAGTTATAAAGGTACACATGAGAGATCTTACATTCCTTTTATCTGTTGAGAGCCCCAGTTCCAGCAATTAAACACCACCTATGTACTCTAATTCTGGGGTTAGCTATAGCAGAATGGTTCCTTCAGGTGGAAACATAGCACATTTGACCAAGTCTGCCTATGGTAATGCTTTGCCTACCCATAATTCATTTCTGACAAGGCTTATCATAGCTCAAATAGCCAAAGCAGCCCTAATAAACCTTAATAAATTCTGATGTGAGAAAAATTACAACTACTTAAAATTAGCACATTTAAATTAAAAGAAATACCTGGTATCTGTGACTCACAGACATACTGTCAGCATTATGTATCAAAGTGGGTTACATGCTAATTAGCCTGTTCAAGGACTTTGATGTTGGCCAAACTATGAGTTCTTGTCCTCCTAGAGATTACAATGGTCTTCTGATGAACATTCTGTACACCTGTGGTGCCTGAATAATAGTATGTCATAAAAGTTCTATGGGAATAAATGAAATATAGTTAAGACATATAAGCATTATGGCTATAAAGTTAATTTAAGAATTGCTTCAGTTCAAATTCACTTCATTAATTGGAAACAGTACAAAATCTAATTTAATACACTCATCATAAATCTTTCAGAAAACTAATTCTGTTCTTCACCAAAACATGAATGGCTTAATTTCATTGGTCCTTTTCCACTGGAGGAAAGAGAACTCTCCAGTGTCTGTAATCATAATGGGGAGAAAACCCTACAACCTAAATATATCATTCTCTAAACATTGTTTACTTCACAAAACATTGTACTTTGTTTAGTAGAAGTCAACTCCAGGAATGATTGCATTGTATAATACAGTATACAACTGGTAAATTACCCATAGTCATTTCCTATATTTGAACTAATATAATTTGGCAACTGTCATATTTTTATTTATATTCCTCATATGGCATCTATGGCCTTTGTTACACATATGATATTTGCATATTACATATTACATATATGATACTTATATTTCTGTGACCCCAGAAAATCACTGATTTATGACACTGTAATTTGCAGCTCTGAACTGATGAAATGAATTGTTGCTCCGAGGAAAAGGCCATGAAAGTAGGATTGCAGGGTTTTCTCTAGAGCTGCAGGGTGAGTCAATTCCCAATGGCAGAAATGTCTGTTCCTGTCTGCCAAGTCCTTTGATTTTTACCTCCAAACTGAAATCAAAGCCCTGGGATGCCTTGCTGTTATTCCCCATTCTTCCCAGCAATTCAAGGGGTAGCTTAGCCACTCTCTCATGCAGAGGCCCTTTCGCAGCACAGTAGGAATGCCAAGGTTAAGAAGAAGATAGACACGGGACTGACTGAAGCACCATTTTTGCATTCATCCATTGAGAACCTGAAAGGAACATTGGTCAGTCCACAAGGTTTCTTAGCACTTGGTGTCAACTGTCAATAGTTAGGACATTCATGGGGACACAAATATAGTTTTCAGGGTTTGTGGAGTGAAAATGTGTCTGGGTAATGTTGGCACATATATGTAATAATGGCACATATGTGAAGGGCAATCAAGCATTCTTCACCTTCAGTGACACCTTTTTACATTTAATAAGCATGAGTACATAAGAGCCACTGGAATTCTCAGATCAAATAGGAGCTAATCATCTCTCACTAAGTGCTATAAACAGTGCTGGGAAAGTGACTGCTAGTGCCTGTGTTTATTTGCTACTGCAAGTTGTCTGGTTCTACAATGCCATATACATTATGGCTCAGAGCAGGGATACCTAGGAAAAAAAATCACCTCCTCCTAAATGAGCCTACCCGTAATCTACAATTTCAGCATACGTCCTGCTGGATGTTCCCCACCAGGAGAGGTTATACTGTGGATACAAACAGTAGGGACCTTTCTTTATAGGCTTCTTAGGTGTCAAATTCTCTTCTAGAGGAAGTCAATCTAGCCATCTCGCTACTGTGTTTCAGATACGCAGTATAAAGCATTTTGACTTATTTTGTCCCTTTAAATCATTTTATTTTACTGAGTTGTTAGCGTTGCTTTGAGGCAAGTTGAACCCTAAATATTTATAATGAAAAAATAAAGAGTTGTACTACAGTCTTCTTTGTTTACATTCCAAGGTATTCTTTTAAAATTCATTGAAGGGTTTGCACGTACAGTTACGATCTCTCCCCAGCAAGCAAAGATATAATCTTAGAGAAAGTTGCTTTAGTGACTTCAAGTGTCAATAATATGCAGAGATTTAAATATCAGATTTATATATTTGCTTATAATTATACATCATAGTAACTAGAATGTGAATTAGATCTATACAGTTGCTGTGATTACTTTCTTGTATATTAAGTTTTTTTCTTAAAATCTTCAACATTTTTCAAAAAGCAAATTAAAAACACTAATATAAAAAGTGATTGAGAGGAAATAACAAACATATTAAAAACAAAAACAGTATTTTCAATAATTAATTTTTAAACTCATAGTACTTTAATTTTTGAACTTACTTATTGAACTACACATTTCCAGTAAAGAAATTGTGTATTGAAGACATTTTTCAGAGCTGACATTTGCTACTAAGAACAAGGAGCTGATGAATAGATTGGCTTCTTTGACCCTCTCAGAAGGAAAAAAAAAGGTTGTGAGATTGCCCATGTTGCTCCTCACCAGGAGACTGCAAGGCAATGGCCTCTGGAGGTTGGTGGAACCAGGAAATGCTTGCTCCAGCCACAGCCGAAGCCTTCAAAGGACACTAAATTCAAACTTCTTTTGTTAACCACCTTCAGAAATTGCTTATAAACTGCTTTAAAGAAGTTAGACATCTTCAAATGTCAAGGCTGGAAACACATGAGTGCCTTCAATCCTTAATATATAAAAAAATGACACTGTATCTTTAAAAACCTTAAGAATTCAAAACTGAATGGCAAAAAGCAAGACTAAGTACTGAAGTCTTGCTTAAATCAGTCTTAAACCAATTAAGAAAAACTTGGACTATTTGATTTTAAACATTGACTGACATTAATTACAAAGAATAAATACATTTTTGTGAACAAGAAAAATTATTTTCAATATTGGAAACAAGTAGCTTACAATGGCATTCAGGAACAGCAAAAAGACTTTGAATTAATATTGTCAGCTATATTATATTTTTATGAACACCCTGTGCCAGATGATGTTACATCATAAAACATTACAGAAAAATATTTGGGGAGGGGAATCATATCTGAGGTGTTTGAGGAGAACAAAATGGGCAAGAATGTATCAATGGATGTGCAAGAAAGTGGGATGAGCCTCTAAAAATTAGGAAGAAAATAAAAATGCCAATTGAAAACAATAATTGGAATAATTTCTTCCTGATGGATTTACCAAAGAGGCTTGTTAAAGTTCTGAAGAAGATAGTGATCTTTTGAATGCATTAATGAGAAAGATTGTTTTATGTAAAAAACCATGATGATGATGATGATGATGATGATTGGGATAAATAGTTTTATATTCCTAACTAAAAGGTGAAGAGATAGTGAAATTGTTGATACTTGTTGAGATAAAGAAGGAAATTGCTTTTTTGGTTTTCTTTCCTCTTTCTTTTCTTTCTTTCTTTCTTTTTTTTTTTTTTTTTTTTGCACTTTTTCTTTTTTTTAATTTTTTTTTATTATTGTACTTAAAACTTTTCATAAAAACATTACCTTAAAAAACTTATTTATTAAACTTATTATACAGTAATGAACAGCAAATTGTAATGAGCTGCAAATTGTCAGTACTCAAGTTGTTTTCTCATTTTTTGATAAAAATTGTGTCCATGTCATGGATGGAACTAGTCATTTATCTTTTGATTTCCTCCTAAATATTTTTTCTCCTATTTTAATCTTTTTGTAATTTTTTAAAAACCTGTTCAAAAGCTTATAAATCCATTATCAAATAAATCAGCTTGGCCATCTAAGGAAAATTCAAATGTAATTTGCTGTGTTTCTTACCTGTTCCCTCACTTCCAAGTGGATGCATTATATATTATATCAGATTATCTTTTGTTGTTATTGTTGTTTAACATTCTGATGTCCCCAAACCCTTTGTGAGGCTTCCAAGTTTCAAAATTCCAGAAATAATAGATTTATTATTAATAAAAGAACAATAGAATATTCTACTAGAAAATTTTAATAGAATAGTACTATAATTTTTTAAAAATTGAATCATCATTACATGTACTTAAACTTCTTTGCTTCGTTTAAGAGATTCCCCTTCCTTGCTTCCAGGATTAAAATGATAAAGGATGATATCTATATATTAATAGAGTGCATTGTAATTTGGTGAGGTTTAATGTCCTGATCCCAGATCATGGGAGTGATTATGGAGAAAAATCCCTGGCTTCAACTGACTTCTGAATTAGGTGCTTATGCCTTTAATCTGCTGAAAAATTCTATGGGTCCTTTCTGGGTGTGTTGGCAGTTTATGCAAAAGGGATTTTCTGAAATGGATTAAACCTCCCTTCGCATTGTTTCCGGACTGGAGAGAATTTGCTGAGCCACTAAGGGCTGAAAAAACAGAGCCAATGAAAGTGCATACCTGCACATTTCTGTTGGTATTAGTCTCCACTGCCTTAAAAAGATCTGATTTGCTACACATATGCAAGTTATATTTTCACCAAATCAATAAGAGAGAGGGATTCTTTTTTTTTTTTTAGATAAAAATCGACATTTTCAAGAAATCAATTTCTCTTTCTCTCTGCTCAGGCACATACCTATATCTATATCTCAGAGGATTGTGCAAAATCTTCAAAGAGGTGTTTTGCAATGTGCAGGTTGCTGAACAAAGCATCTGTTTTGGGACTGTTAAAGCAGCTGGATTCTTTGCATAGTAGCTTTTCTAAGAAAGTGGGAAATGATCAAGTGTTTTGCTAAATCAAAAACTACTTTGTATCACTCTGCACATTGTGAATCATTTCTCTGGAAAGTTTTGCTCAGTCCTAGTAATCTGCTGTTAGATAAACAGATGGCTTTGGTTGCCAGATAAATGTGTTGCTTTTTCTGAGGAGTTTCCCAGAGCTTTTGTTTCTATCATTATTCTAAGACATATTGCTAGCAGAAGAGAAAGCAAGAGAGCACAGCTATCAGATGGCTGCTGAATCTTATTTCGGTATTGGAGATGGGACCTTGAAGGACATAATAATATTCTTTGTCACCTCACTGCTACTTCCTGTTCTCCTAAGTGGCAGGAAGGCTGCCAAGGAGACTGCTTTACTCTACCAAATAATATGGTCATCCCATTCTACTGCTGAAAACAGAATAATGAATAGTAAATCTCAGTTTGCTTCAACAAAAACATTTAAAGGGGTCTATCCAAATGCATCCAACCAGCTTCATTCTGCACTGGTCCTGCATCTAGTCCAAACCACTAGAATAATGACTTGAAGGCTATGCAAAATAGACCATGCAATCAGCACAGTAGGAAATATATTACTAGGACTTCAGCTTTAACACATATCTCTCAAGCAAAAAGCAGAATAAGGTATCATTTGGAATACAATTATAACTCAAGTCTATATTCTCAGGGAGGTTTTTTACTTTCCATTTGCTAAAAATGATTTAGCTAAGGATAATTTAGCCTTCAGCTACCTATAATAAGCAAATGGCATTTTCATTATATAATACAAACTTGGACCATTAAAATCCACATTTTATCCTGGAGCTCATAATATATTACAGCTACAAGATACAGCACACTTCAATACATACTGTAAAATGCCAGTATTTTCTTCCATTTCTAATGTGATCATTAATGATCTAATAGGAATCTATCTTTCTCCAAAAACTGGAACAGCTCAAAGTAGGCAAGGTGTTACACCAGTACAGCCTCTTCCCATGTGGTTGAAGATACCCATTTAACCAAGCATTTACTACTTACTACACTGTACATTTTAGAAGTTCAAATGAAATAATTTATATTTTTCACATTTGGTTTATATTATGTTTTTCATCTATCCCTGTCCTGTGATGAGAAACAATCAAATAAACAAATCAGCAGATCGCAAAAAAATTATTTTGATCATGCCAACAGTTTGTCTGGCACAATCACCAATATTGGTTCTGTAGCTAAGTTAGGTTGTCTGTGAACTATGCTGATTTATCAAAGTAAACCTCATTTGTCTCCATAAGCAAACATTTCTGTACATTCACTGGGAGATGAATTAAAACCCCTTTTGAAAGGTAACTGATTTAAATTCCACAACAAGGAAGGTGGAGAAAGCCCCAAGCTATCAATTTATCTCTATATATGACCATCAGAGAAATAACACCTCCCAAATGCTAGAAGAAAAGGAGAGCATAAAAACAGTTGCAATCACAGTTGTTACATTTGTTTTCCTCATTGCTTTCAGTGGTTGGTGGGTTTTTTTTTTGTATCTCAATATTGTTATAGTACATTTTATTTTATAGTAATGAAATCATTTCAAGTGAAGAATTCATTTCATTGTTGCATTACATGACTAACATGATAACTAGTACCAGTATCATGAAAAACAATAATGATAAAACAGTTAACTTTCATAGTACTTTTTTCCTAGCTAAAACATTGATAAATATTAAGAAACAATATTAAAATGACCACTTTAGCATCTTGTTTCAGACATCTGAGGTGTGTATATATGTAAATGTAGGGGGGGTGGATTCTTAGGTCACTACTCATACAGTCAGATCATCAGACCGAGCCCGACTGCTGCCTTTGCTTAACCTGCTCAGGGGTCTTGTGTCAGTTGTCACATCAGCAGATGATAGTGGCAAGTTCTGCTGTGGTGGTTCTAACTCGTTCTCCATGGCCTTTTCTTCTACTTCTTTTTCTGTTTTCTCCGTTAACAGTTCTAACCTTTGTGGTTCAGCTTCCTCAGCTTCCTTCTCTTCTGATTCCTCCTCTGCTTCTCCTTTCTCCTTGTCCAGTTGGTCTATGTGTGTGTAGGAGTGCAGTTGTTCATTAAATGTCCTGGAGAGGTTTTTCAGGTGTTCAATGCTAATCTTCTCTTCCATGTCATGCAATGAACTTTCTACTCCTACTTCTGTCAAAGGAAAGTAATGGAATTCTTGCTTCCCTTCCTCCTCTAGCAATTTATACCCTTTGGCTTTTTGGATAGATGAAACAGCAATAGAATGAAGGTGAGTCTCTGGCATTTCCACAGGTTGTTGTTCCACTGGTTTTTTGAAAGCATTCAAGATTTTCTTGAGACCCAAGTGACTGATCTCTACAAGATTGAGGAAAAGGGATACTGATGCCACAGCCAACATGAACATGATAAAAACAGTCTTCTCAGTAGGCCTGGATGTAAAACAGTCTACAATGTTGGGGCAAGGCCATCTGCCACAGCGGTAGAGAGGATAGATTCGGAAGCCATACAGAAAGTATTGACCCACTATAAACCCAACCTCAAAGAGAGTCTTAAAAAAGATGTGACAGATATAAGTTCTCAGAATGGTTCCCTCAAGATGGAACTTTTTGATCCCTCTGTGGCTTGTATCCTTCATAGAAACAGAGTTGCCGTCATCTTGGTTAAGAGGTGAGTTTTCTTCCTCTGCTTTTCTTTGCTGAGCTCTTTCAGCTTCTTTCCGCTCTTTCCTTTTCTGTTGCACCTTTACATAGTGGGCAGCATGGCCCAAATATACCAGCGAAGGAGTGGAGACGAAGATGATTTGGAGAACCCACAGACGGATATGAGAGATAGGGAAGGCCTCATCGTAACACACATTCTCACAACCTGGTTGCTGAGTGTTGCAAACAAAGTCTGACTGTTCATCGCCCCATACAAATTCTGCTGCAGTTCCTAAGATCAGGATTCGGAAAATGAAGAGTACTGTGAGCCACACTCTCCCAATGACAGTGGAGTGTTCATTCACCTCTTCTAAGATGTTCCCTAAAAAACTCCAGTCACCCATTGCTGGCTGTTTAAAAGAAAGACAATGATTACATTGTATTATACTTTAATAGTTTAAATATATATTATCTACATGTCTTATTCATTTCTCATTATTTTTAACATGCTTCACATTTTCACAATCCATATTCCAATGAAATCAAAGGCGTATTTCATTTTGAACTGTACATTTTAATCCAAAGAGGCTGCTGCAAGCAAACAGCATAGCAAAGGGTACAAAGCCATGCTCTCTTCTCTTTTTTATTTTTAAAAATACTCTGAAACTACTCTGAAATTAGAAGCCATTTCATGCTATAAATTGCTATTGCCTTCTCCAAAAATCTCACAATCCAGAAAAGTTTTGGAAGGCAGTTCTTGGAACTCTCCAGGCTGTCTGAATAATTCTGGTCCCTATATATGGGAAGGATGCTAGGTCGGGGAAGACTAAACTGAAGATGATTCTAGCCATCACTTTTCCTGAGGGGAATCTTTTTGCTGGTTACTTCTGCAGTGTGCTGGATTTTATTGAAAGCATTTGGGTGGCAGTGCCAGTGAGGCATATTATAAAAGAAAAATTATTTTCCTACCCATAAATTGAAAGCTGAAATCTGGTCTTTAGAAACTTCTATTTGATTATCAATGAGGTGATCAGTATCTCCAGAAAAGAAATCTAATCTTTTAGATAATGTTGGATACTACATTGTTAATTGTTAGATAGGTATTGGTATCAATTGTAACAGTGTCTATAATTACAATGTTCATAAAAGCAGATGCCTTGTGGACATTTAGCTCTTTATCAAACTCTATGGTTTGGAGTCATACATTGTGCTAAGCCATGGTTTGTTCATTACGGTTGAGTTTAAGTCATAAACTTTGTACAAATTTAGTATGTCCCATAATACATTAAACCAAAACCAAATAAACTACCATAATCACAGCTATGAGCTGGCTGGGCTGGGAGTTGTATGGATGGAAATTTGATAAGTAAATATATTTAAATAAATAAAATTGGCTTGTTACAATGGGCAAAGGTTTGAGATGTACAAGTACTTTCCATATTCAATATACAAATCCAGTGGGAAATATGTAAGCTATCATTGTACTATACTAGAGATCCGAAGAGTCTGGAAATGCTTATGTTCTGTTCGACTGTACAAGTACTCTGCTTTTCTAAGCATTATCAATAAGGCATTCCACATATTATTCTATATGTATCATGTATAACTTGCATTATTCCTTAACAATTATTCATTTCTCAGGGTATTCATCCACAGTGCAATTCAGTTCAGAATAATTAAACCAAATATAAACCAAATATAATTACTTTCTGACAAACTTAAAATAACATCACCGCCCTGAGTCCTGCTGGAGAAGGGTGGTATACAAATTAAAACAAATAAATCAGTAGCACACTTTCATTAATATAAACTAGAGCAATATCCACACCACCTTTATGCCCCTAAAATTTATGTTTGCAGTTAACACGCCGTACAGTTCCTTTTAACATATTTAGAAATAATCTATTATAGTTTTTTTTTCCAGTAATAGGATCACAAGAGTCATAAATACTTTAACCTTTTCCTGAACAATTCCTGCAACAATGATAGGATGCAATGGTTATGGTAAATTTCTGGCTCTTGCATTCTTTTTAAAAACTGCAAAATCTTGGCCAAGTTCAAAGTGTTTTAGTTGAGGAAAAAAAAACATATTCTGAGAAGACATTAATCTAATATTAATTTATATTTAAAGAAGCATCCAAGCAACTTGTCCTTTAGTTAAAACAATCCACATGTCATCCTAAGAACCAAATTGCACACTTCCTATAAAAAGCGACCACCACTTAGGCATAAATGTGCAAGAAAATTCTTATCTCCAAGCCTCCGATCAAACAGGACACCTTTTCATATTCAAGCTGAATGTATGTTTCCCCAAGTGCAGAAATTCAGAAAGAAGAAAGCAGGATATTACAGATAGTTTCATTAACATGTTTCTACATGTTAGATGCATGCTTGCAAAACAGCCTACTATCACCATGCATTCAGGTGTTTCTTTAGAACACCAAGACTTAATTTTTTTTATTATTTTTTTTTTTAAAAAAGGAGGAACCAAACAGTTGGCCTCTAGATGCTGACATCCTCAGAATCCAGGAGCTGGTTTTTTTTTCCCCCAACCACCTAGGAAGAAAACAATATTGTTATGAATATGAAGCAGCAAACTTGCCACAGTGGAAGGATCCGCTGAAGATACGTGCTCCCGTTGTTGCTGGGTACTCTGCAGCAAAAAAAAGAAAAAAGTTTTAACTTTTCCCTCCTCTAAAAGTCCCCAACTTTGTCACATGACTAAGCAAAAGTGACTGGATCAGCTTTGACAGGTAGGCTTTACTTGCCCCGTAGTATATAAGCTCTAAGCCAGACATCTTTACAAAATGAATGACATTCGGTGACAGGAAGAACAATAGAGAGAAAAGACAAATAAAAAGAGGCCCATACAGTAGTGAAAAAAAAAAAGGAAAAAGATTCTGCATGTTGAATAGAACTAAAATGAATTGGTAACAGGCTCTGGGCACCAGACACTGATAATATAGTGCAAGCAAACATGCTATTTTCAGAGGCCAATGTTATCTTATAGCGGTATGGTCTCCAAAGTTGAGATACCCAGGGAACCCGTATCCATATGAAAAATTAATGGACCATTAATAAATAAATTTTGTCTGCTATAAATACATTTAATTTGAACAAAATGTTATAATTATTGTTGTAATTATACAATGCTGGTGGCTCAGCAGACTAAAAAAGCATTGTGATTAACACCAGCTGTCTGCAATTACTGTAAGATCGAATCTCACCAGGCTCAAGGTTGACTCAGCCTTCCATCCTTTCTAAGGTAGGTAAAATGAAGACCCAGTTTGTGTGGGCAATAAGCTGACTTTGTATAAATACACAAAAGTATGAAGGCTATTGCTTAACGCCCTGAGTCTCCGGAGAAGGGCGGCCTATAAATCAATTTTTTTTTTTAAATGTAAGCAGAAATTGCCAGGGAACACAGTTTGAATACTGAGGTTATAGAGGATATTCCACTGGCATATTATTATTCTTATAATCATAATCAGAGCAACTTAATTCAGCCTAAACACATATTTAACAATCGTATCAATCTATGGGGAATTGAGAAAAGGTGATAATAAGGAACTTATGGGTCTTCAAATGTTGCTGAATTGAAATTCTCATCAGCCTCATTCAGTATGGACTATAGTGAGATGGTTGGGACTTGTAGTTCACAGATACTTTCCTCTAGTCTTAGATAAAATTTGACCAAACTTTCTTTCAGAAGTGTCTATGGAGATTCTCAGTCATCCAGGTCATAGTTGTCCCAAAGGTGCTTTTTCAAGAGGCAACTGGACTTCCTTGTTTTTCTCTGAAGACATTTCACTTCTCATCTAAAAAGCTAAGAAGCTGAAGAAGCTTCTTAGATGAGAAATGAAATGACTTCAAAAAAACCGAAGAAAGTCCAGTTGCCTCTTGAAAAAGCACCTTTGGGATTTCTTTCATAAACTTTAGAACAACTTCAGATGATACCTGAGTGTATATTTCTTTACATTTAGCAGGATGATACATAGTGGAAATTTCTCAGGATACTTATATAACTTCAATTATGTTCAAAATTAATAGATTATAGGGTATTTTTACATTTAAGTTGCAATTTCCTACACTCAGTGAGCACACATGATCTGAAAGCAGTACAAAGAATATGGACAAGAGCATCATATAGTGTCATTCCATTATAAGAACAAAATAAAGGAGGTGTTGACAAAAAAAAACAGTATAGAAACAATAGAGATACTGGTATAAGATTTAGGCAACTAGAAATTTTGAGAACAAGAGATGAAAGAATAACATCAAGGCCATTAGATTGCTAGGCATAAATATAGCACAAGGCCATACTGTACTACTGCTGTAGCACAAGGGAGTTGGGAGACACACAAAGGACAAATGCTACCTTTTGCTCCTTCTCTTCATTTTCTTTTATCTCTGCCTTTGCTCTTTCCACCTGCAGTCTTAGTCTGGCCACTCTCTATGGCAATGCCAAATATGATTACAGATACATTCAGGAACTAAACGAAACTCTATTCTTGGCAATAGTCAATGGCAACATCCATTTCTTTCAATTTGACAGGTCCTTGTTTCTTCATGTTTTCTGGAAAGAGAAGATTTTTGCTTAGTAATTCCTCTTGCCTTCTTCATATTTCACATCCATGAATAGTTACAAACCTATCTCTAAAACTGGTTTACCCTGTTAAAATTAGCATGGAGCCTACATTTTATATCAAGTGTGGATGCAATTAGAATTAGTGAGTGCAGGGGCAAGCCACTTGATGTGTTCCAGATAAGAGAACACAATAGCTAAAGACTCTGAGTGTCAGTTGGAAAGCAGACAGCCTAGGTTTGAATCCTAGCTCCGTGTGATGGGGTGAACTCCCATTACTTGCCCCAGCTCCTGTCCCCCAGCAGTTTGAAAGCATGCAAATGTGAGCAGATAAATAGGTATCATTTTGGTGGGAAAGTAACAGCATTCTGTGTGCCTCAATCAGTGGTGGGTTTCAAAAAAATTTACTACCGATTCTGTGGGTGTGGCTTGGTGGGCGTGGCATGGCTTGGTGGACATGGCTTGGTGGATGTGGCAGGGGAAGGATACTGTAAAATCACCATTCCCACCCCACTCCAGAGAAAGGATACTGTAAAATCTCCATTCCCACCCAATCAGCTAGGACTCGGGGAGGCAGAGAATAGGTGGGGCAAAGCTAGTCAGAATTTTTACTACTGGTTTTCTGAACTACTCAGAATTTCCACTACCAGTTCTCCAGAACTGGTCAGAACCTGCTGAAATCCACATCTGGCCTCAGTGTATAGTCATGCTGACCACATGACCATGGAAATATTTTTGGACAACCCTGGCTCCCTTGACTAAGAAACAGAGAGAAGAAATATAGAGAGATGAGCACTGCTCCATAGAATCAGACTTGACTGGACAGGAAATATCTTTTCCCTTACCTTTATTCTCCAGATGTTTTGGATTTTGTTTTATTAACAGCTAGACTGACTCAAGCCCAAGTTGAAGTTCAAAATATCTTGACCACACCAGACTGCTCATCTCTATGCTAAATGGAAAGGCATGTACAGCCAGCCTCATTATTAGGCAAATTAAGTTGACTTCCTCAGGCAACAGGTTAAGGTCAGTGCTAGCAGGTCTATCACACACATAAACAAGTACAAGCGGAATTCTTGCTCTTGAACCAATCTTTCAACAACAGCCCTTCATGGCACGGGCCCAAGATACTTGCAGGACCACCTTCTACCGGCCTCCCACCACCCTGTGCAGTCACATAGGGCTGCCCTCCTCCGGGTACCATCGGCCAGTCAATGTCGGCTGGTGGCCCCCAGGATGAGGGCATTCTCAGTGGCCGCACCGACCCTCTGGAATGAGTTACCCACCGGGCTCCGGACAGCCCCGACCTCTGCACTTTCCGCACCGACCTGAAGACATGGCTGTTTCAGCGAATTCCCTGATCTGCTTCAAGATTTTTATTGGCTACTTTTAGGGTTTTTATT
This sequence comes from Pituophis catenifer annectens, assembly GCF_029215685.1. Classification (NCBI taxonomy): domain Eukaryota; kingdom Metazoa; phylum Chordata; class Lepidosauria; order Squamata; family Colubridae; genus Pituophis; species Pituophis catenifer. Next base: position 90,427,008 of record NW_027256884.1, read on the forward strand.
GTTTATGTTTTAATTCTGTACACCGCCCCGAGTCCCACGGGAAGAGGGTGGCATATAAATTTAATAAAAATAAATAAATAAATAAACAACAGACTGGATTATCATTGTTATGGAAAGACTGGGTGACTTTTTTATCTTCTCCTTTTTCTCCCAACATATTACAAAGTAATACTGGGAAATAGTTTTGATCAAATGGCTTGGGTTATCTAAGGAGCCACCTCTTCCCCATTACATCTAGCCAACCTATCAGGTCCAGCAGGAGAGACATGCTGTGAGTCCCTTGTGTGAAAGGGTTCCATCTAAGAGATGAACATTTTCTGCCATGGATGCCATGGCATCCAGCCTCTCTCTATATATATATATTCCTATTAGTCAATGCCAACTTATATTCCTGTTTCTTACTCCTTACATTTATTGCCTTTCATTCAGGGGTGAAATCTACTTATCTTCCTTACTGGTTCAGAAGTGCATGCGCCCCATGCTCAGACCATCTGTACATGCGCAAAACCTTCTGTGCATGCACAGAGAGTAAAAAACACATAACAACACCCGGGCAGGTGGGCAAAGCTTTGCTCCACTGTTGCTACCAGTTCTCTGAACACCGGCAACGATCGCTACCAGATCACCCGATCCAGTCCGAACCAGGAGCATTTCACCCCTGCTTTCATTGCACTTATTGCACTGATATTTTAAAGCCAGATTTTGACTAAAGACTTGCCACCTATTAATTCAGATACAGAAATGAATTATCAATAGAAATATAGGACGGGAGCAATGCAGAATATTTATATGAGACTCCTTGTTCTCTGGAAACATGAAATCAGTAATTCAGTAAGATCACTATAGCACTAGTGAGAGACTTGGTAGAAAACTTATCCTATAAGATGGCAAAACTTTAGAGAATTTCTATAATTCTTTATTGGATTGAGTTCCCCCAAAGCTTGAAATATTGCCATGGTGTCTTAATAAATGAGAATTAATTTGACTAATGTTCCGTCTTATCAATATATCTTATTTGCCCATCACTTTCATAACTGAAATTCTATAATGACCTATCTTATGTTATTTTAACCATAGACTTGTATCCTTAAAGAACTTTTCAAGCTTTATAAACTTTTGAAGTTTCTTTAAAAAGCTAGTCATTCTAATAAAATATGGTCTATATATGCTGTAGAATCATTTTCCTCTCTTTTGGACTTGAGCTAAGAACAGAGATTCTTTGCTAATTATCTATACTGTAAATCACTAAGGGTTTTATGGAGAAAGTAATGGTGCTAAACTCTAAGATCATCATTTATCCACTTATCATAATGTCAAAGTGGGTAGATGCTTGTAAATGGATAAATTACTCTGCTCTTAGAGCAAGACAAGTCATCTGAGTAGGACCAAAATGAAAAGAGAATAATGGCAAGCCAGCAGAGTGGTGGGACCAGAATAGCTTAAGAAAAGGTGAAGAATATGTGTGTGTGCGGGGGGGGGGGCAGACTGGAGATTAGGCAGTTGCAATAAGAAATCACATAGCTAAAAGAATTTTATATACTGCTGCCAAGATCACTCCATGGAGTGATGCTTTTGTAGTCACTGAGGATCAAGTGAGATTCAAAGGTACTTTTATTGACTTTTAAGCTTCTGGTATATAATCATTCCACAAGAGGGTGTTGTGTTGCAACATTAGTATGCCTGCCTAAGATCAAGTAGAAAATTTAAGTTGTACTTTGAATCTTTGTTTTCCCTGTTCCATTTACTCTAGATGGCATGATTCCTAATATAATGATCCTACACTGTTTGTATGTATATATGAAAGTATGTAAATGTCTCTGTCTGTGTATTCATATTTATGCAGAGTACTAAATGCCCCATTCTACCGCAGTAAAAAGGCAATTCGATTGAGCCTAAACACAATCTCCTTTCTTCTTTCCTATCTTCCTTCCTTCCTTCCTTCCTTCCTTCCTCCATTATTTTGGTGGACATTCTCAACTAATTGTAATGGGGGAAATCATGACATTTTGTTTAAGACAGCAGTGTGTACTGTGTGGTCTGTAAATAGCAGGTAATCCCACAAATTATTTTTGTGACAAGTTAGGCTGCTAATAGGGGCGCGATGGCTCAGTGGCTAAGACACTAAACTTGTCGATCAAAAGGTCGACAGTTCAGAGGTTCGAATCCCTAGTGCCGCATAATGGATTGAGCTCCCATTACTTGTCCCAGCTTCTGCCAACCTAGCAGTTCGAAAGCACATAAAAAATGCAAGTAGAAAAATAGGGACCACCTTTGGTGGGAAGTTAACAGCGTTCCGTGCGCCTTTGGCATTTAATCATGCCGGCCACATGACCATGGAGACGTCTTCAGACAGCGCTGGCTCTTCAGCTTTGAAACGGAGATGAATACCGCCCCCTAGAGTTGGGGCAGAGTAGCACATAAGTGCAAGGGGAACCTTTACCTTTACCTTAGGCTGCTAATATTTGATCCATTTTTTCCTGTTTTTCAGTAGGAATGCAAAATGTGTTAGGCTTAACTCAAAAATAAAAATTAAATAGTCCAGTAGCACCTTTTCAGTCTAACAAATATTTAAAAGTATACTCCTTTATGAACTTTAATTCTCTTAATCATATGCCTGGAATTCATGAAATATTATATTCTTAATTTGTTCGTTTGAAAAGGTGCTAACTCACTCCCAATTTATCTACAGAGCCTATACTGCTTTCCCTTTACAACTTCTATGAAAATTAGCCCACCCAAAGGGCAAGAACATGTTTAAAATCCTCCCTCACATCTTTTAAATAATATAATAACAGAGTTAGAAGGGACCTTGGGGGTCTTCTAGTCCAACCCCCTGCTTAGGCAGGAAACCCTACACCATTCAGACAAATGGTTATCCAACTAGCATCTCTTCAGGTGATATCATTATATCACTATCCCATCCAACCTTGTTGTCCTAATATTAAAAATGTTGTTCATTGTTGCTGCCTATGCTTGTGTAGAGATGTTTTTAAAAAAACAAGATCATAATGCACAGGGATTGGCCATACCTGCATCTCAAATGTGTTGCTCTGCACGTCTCTTCAACATTGGCTTCAACAGCAATGAGTTCCATGATGTTCAATGCCCTCCCATTGGCTAGATCCCTGCAAATGAGGCATAGGAGAAGTTGCATACCATTTTCAAACTTCTGAAAATTAAATTGCTTGTGACTATCCATATGTTTTTAGCATTTAGCTCTCATCTTTTATTATGTTGATTGGGACTTTTGGGAGGTAGACTCTAACAATAATCTAGAGAGCCACATGTTTTAAAGGAGTCATTTAATATGAAGATGATTTCTAGCTGCTCCATCCTTTTATCTGCCTGTGTACATTCCCAAGTGCCATTGTAGGAAGGTGGGGGGGACAAACAATTTCTACTTCTGTCTTACTTCTGCTCTTGTTGGCTGCTTAAAGTCCTAAATGAAGCTTTATAAACCAAGAGTCCTCCCTGGATCTCTCCAAAGCTGCCAAGGCCATCTCCTCTCAGAATAGTAAAGTCGAGTTCCTGCAGATATGCTTCAAAACTGAGAAATAAGGAGACCCCTGCCATCAGAAAGCATCCTCTCATCTGAAATCATGACTGTCCTCATAGGAAGACATACCCATGAGAGAGGAATTTTCCCAGTGCTTCTGGAAGCAGAGCAAAGGTCTGCTCAGAACCACTGGTACTTACAACTTCAGAGAAAAAGAAAATTAAGGGACCAACACAAAAGTGATGAAAGGAATAAAAAAGGAAATGCCAAGAGAATTGTAAAAATAAAAATGAATTGGAGAATGACAACTGATATAGAGAGAATGAGAAAGGCAGCTAAGAATAAGGAAGCGAGCAGAATGGTCACTTCAAGAAAATAACATGCCTGGATCTTATTTATTTTAATATGTAAATATAGAGGCAGGGTAGAGATGGAGCTGGCCAAGACCTGAATCTATCATTTAGGAACAATGCTTAGTATCAACAAACATATAATGGAAAAGCATATAATATATTTTAGATAAAACCTTTATTGTGCAACTGTCACATTTCATTCACAGAATTTTATGGTAGGGACTAAATGCAACATCTTTTTCCAGCCACTATTCCTATTTCTTTTTCTTATCAGGAAAAATCCACTGGGGACACCTTGTGACAAGATGGCAGCAAACACATTTAATAAATGAATAAGTATAAAAACCCTACAGTGGCTTTTGATTGGAATTACAGTAGAAGCCATTATTTGGATGCAGACCCAATCTGATAATTTCATTGTATTGCACAAGCTTTATTATATGAAGATATATAAAGCATAATTACCCATTATTCCAATGTTGAAAGCTGCATGTTTACAGGTATCTTGTAGGAATTCAATGTAAGAATTCAAAGTCAATATTGTTGGGTGGGTCTGCTTTTATTTATTTGCTTTATTCTACCTTTTATTCAGCATATATGGTATACAAGTGTTCCCTCTTTCTGTTTCCCTCATAATAACCCAGTGAGTTAAAAAAGAGTTACTGGCCCAAACTATCCAGTGACTTTTTATGTCTGTGGGTAGAGTAGAACTTTAGTCTATCCACTCCTAATCCATCACCTAAACCACTACATCAGTTACTTATGTTTATTCATTATTATTTTCTTTCTTTCAGCAATTACTGACTTCCTTAAAACTTGAGTATTCTAGCTTTCCATCAATATTGTCTCCAGAAATAGTCATCAACACTACTGTTTTAGAAAAGAATTTAGGTTCAGAAATAAGTATACTTACAGACATACAGGACACATCTAGCACATTACTCATTTTTGTGGGGTCCAATGTTGTACCTGCAGAATGCATGAGCATATATTGTTAGCACTTCAAAACCTACTGACCACAAAGTACATCTGGGAAGTATTATTATTTTTGCTGGTTGCGCAGCTGGATAGATGTTTAGATTGGTTTTGGCATTTTTTATCCACCTATTGAGTCTTTCCCAAGGATCTGGGATAGGCAGATTTTGTTGTTAAATGGCGTCACAAGATGTAAACTGTCCCAAGTTTGCAATTGATTGATAGTGATTTTGTCAATGGTGATGGATTGATCTAATGACTGGAATTACATAGGTGTTAATTGTCATGATTGTGTTTCCTCAACTGAGTTATTATCATTATTTATATGCTGCTTGATGGTCAGTTGAGAGGCAGCTTAGTCCTCATAAGGAATGGCAGCATGCTAAATATCTAAAAAGGGACCCTATCTCACTTTCTGGATGGTAAACTGAGGAGGGAGAGATGTACTTACTACAAGATTCTGTTACGCAACCTTACAAGAAAGACAGTGGTGATACCTATGGTGGGTGCTTCTTATCTGAACTACCTTGAAGGCACTAAAATGCTTAGTGTGACATAAGCATTTTCTCTACAATCCTTTGTCTCTTCATCTACCTACTCTTTTGGGATCACCTCAGGATGTTTCTACCTATCTTTGTTTTCAGAAGCATACTTGCTCTCTTGATTATCACCTGAAAGGATGTTGTTAGCTAAGAGCCAAGCTCTTCCTTAACCTCCATGTAGTTCCTTTAATAAACTTTCTTTCTGATTCAATAAATTATTTCATTAATCCTTGCTTTAGTTATATTCTTTTTCTCCAGAATACACAAATAGCTCCCTCTGCTAATACAAAGTGCATAAAAAGAATAAGATTTAAACTAAATAAATGAACGGTAAAGCACATGTTTTGCATTTTGAAACGCAAGGTCCAAATTATTATGGCATCACCAATTAAAAACAAACCTTAATTTTATGATGACATAAACCTCCTACCACAACTATTGTATGTTGGCCTGTCTGACATCCCCACTTGGTTTCTAAAACAGAAGAGCACTCAGTTGGGTCTTGGCTTTGAAACCATCATTGTTTTCCCAGTCCTAACTGATGAAGTAGATATTTTGCTATGAACCTTGGTTGAAATTGGCCTCGCTGTTTTCAGCCTTTCTGTTTGTTCCAGAAGGTGGCTGACTTCCCTCCCAGGAGGACATCCGTAGAGACAGTTCCTGTTTCCTTGCCCTTCCCACTACTTGCCTTCCTGAACCTGATACGATTGTTTCTCTGGGCAGAATACAAAATATGCCAGCAAGGAACGGAAGCCTCTCATACTTCAGCAATTTACCAAAAAAGAAAAGCTTCATGGGCATGAGAGCAGTCTCTTTTCCTGACATGGGATCCAGGCCATTCTCAGATCATTAATCTCTCACCAGAACTGTGGCCAGACACCCCCTGATTCACAGAAGAAGGCATATTCGTGGGAATATTGCAAACTGTGAACCAAGACTGTGAGCAAGATTGTGAGCAAGGCTGGAAGGACAGATTCATTTTGCCCATACATGGAGATGTTGGCTACTGTAACAACTTAGTTGAACAGAAATCTAAAACGCTATCATTAGCTTAGTTTGGGTAATAGCCATACTTAATTCTAAGAGACCCATTCTCATAATAGCAGATTTACCGTAATCATGACTCAGATAATGGTTAGAAATAAATCTGAGAAGAAAATTGCATGTTGTTTCAATTATCCAGCAAGCAGTTGGTTCTCTTTTTTATAGTTTATTCTTCAATAAGTTTATGACTTTAATTCAGATCATGACTTAATGACCACACTTAGATTGGAAAATCCCTCCATTTAACACTTGATTATTGATTTAAAGAAACAACTATAAAGTCTCCATTTGTGTCCATTAAGATCTTTCACCATTTTTTTCTAAATGCCCAGATTGAGGAGTGGGGAGATGAATCATACAGTGGGCTTTAAGTGGATCCAGTTTGTGTGTAAGACATGAGGAACAAGGGAAAGCGAGCATAAATTGTGCTGTGTTTATGTGATTTGACAGGAGAAAATGTCTGGCATATGATTCTGAAATGTTGCAATATTTTTAGGATCAGACTCAATAAAGATAATAGGAGTTAGAGGTTTAAATATATTTCTCTTTAATCATAGTAGGCATTCTATATTCGCTGAATATTCAAGATAGAAGCAAAGCAAAATGGTGAGGGTGGCTCTATATATATACAAGGGGTGGAGCCAGGAATGGGAGTGGTAAATTATGAATACATTAAAGTCCAAAGAATAAGTTAACCCCTGATGTTCCATATATACATTATTTACACATTAGAGAACAAGGCATTTACATCTGACAAATCCCCCTCTAAATGCCGGTTCGTTATACAACACCAATTACATTCAGATTCAGGACAATATAATACATATAATTTAGAAGTTAAATATTTGTGTTGTTTAGAAGGCAAAGGCTTCGTTAATATGTCAGCTAATTGTTCAGAAGTATCACAGTGTATTGCTTTGATGAATCCATCTTGAGATAGTTGTCTCACGTGTTTAAATTTTATATCAATATGCCTGGACCTTTGTCCAATTGCATCGGATCTGGATATTTCAATGGCCGCTTTATTGTCTTCATGCATAATAAATGGTAAAGTAGGTTTTTTCCAAACATCTGTGATCAAATCGTTGAACCATACAAGGTTATTTGCAGCTTTGGACAAACAAACATATTCCGCTTCTGTGGTAGAAGTGGCTACCAGTTCTTGTTTACCAGTATACCAGTAAACTGGACAATCATTCAATAGAAAAACATAACCAGAGGTACTCTTTCTGCATGTTGTATCACCAGCCCAATCTGCATCAGCATAACAAGTAATTTTTGGTTCTTTGTCATTATTAGGTTCTAATACTAAACAAAAATCTAATGTACTTTTCAGATATCTTAAAATTCTTTTGACAGCTTCCCAATGATACATGGTTGGTTTGCTAACATATCTTGACAATAAATTGAGAGGTAATGCAATATCTGGCCTGGTCCAATTAGATATATAAAGGAGTGAACCTATAACTGATCTGTAAAATGTGTTGTCTTTAAACTCAGGGGAAGATTCATCAGTGTTTCTAAGAAAATCAGTTTGCATAGGGGTGTCACAGGTTTTGGCATTATTTAAGTTACATTTGTTTAGAAGTTCAATGATTTTATCTTTCTGAGTAAGTTTGAATCCCCTTCTAGTTTTGTTAATTTGTACACCAAGGTATTTATTCACTTTACCTAGAGATTTTAAGGAGAAATGTTCGTTTAACTTATTTACAAAGATTTCCCTGCTCTCTTTATGTTTTCCAATATATAAAATATCATCCACATAAATTAATACAAATTCAATATGATCATTACTTTTTTTTACAAAGAAACAGTTATCAGCAGTGGTGGCGTTGAAATCCATGGTCTTAAGTACCTTTACCAAGCAATCGTACCATCTTTTGCCAGATTGCTTTAATCCGTACAGACTCTTATTTAATAACCAAATTTCGTTCTTATTAGTGTATTGGCTGTGTGGTGCTCTTACATATATTTCCTTATCTAATTTTGCGTGTAAATACGCAGTCTGTATGTCATATTGAAATACGTCCAGATTAAGTGCAGATGCTATTACAAGAGCTGTTTTGACACTCTCTGTTCTCACTGTGGGTGAATATGTGTCAGTATAGTCTTCTGGATATTTCTGTGCATAACCTTGTGCAACTAGTCTAGCCTTGTATAAGGTATTGCCTCCTTCTAAGTTCTTAATTTTATAAATCCACCTGGTACCTATAATTGTTTTATCCTTAGGTGCGATCGCAGGTGTGAATACATTTAATCCTTGCAAACTTTCCATCTCCTTTTTCATAGCTAGTTCCCATTTTTCTCTTTCTTCACGGGGAAGTTTCAATACTTCCTCATATGTATTAGGTGTTATTTGTTCTCCATCCATATGCATTATGTAATCTCTGTATTTATTTGGTATTTGGTTTCTATTGTTTCTAATAGTTCTTCCAGGCTTGCTATGGTTGTCATGCAAATATCTAGCTTCCTTTTTTGTTAATGTGTCTGTCTTTATTTTATGCTGGCTATTTGTCCAAGTTTTGGTTTTGTTCTTATTTTTGTTAATATTTTGATTGTCTGTTGTTTCTTCCTCGCAAGATATCGTATCTTTGCATTTATTTGGGAATATTTCATTAAGGTGCAATTTAGACCAATTGGCCTGCTCATGGAACACAGCTGTTCTGGATACTATAAATTTGTTATTATTATCAATGAATCTGTACCCTTTGGTTCCAGTTTCGTATCCCATGAATCTTAATCTTCTGGATACGTTTTCTCCCTTTCTCCTCAACTGTTTAGGTATGTGTACGTCTGCAGTGACTCCAAATATGTGCATGTGTGCTAATTTAGGTTTCCTATTGTACATCACCTCATATGGTGTCTTATTCACAATACTGGACCAGGTTCTATTTTGAGTGTAATTTGAATAATGTAAGGCTTCTGACCAAAATTGTTTGCCTAAACCAGCATCCTCTAATGTGCATCTAATCATGGTTTGTAGTGTGGAATTCTTTCTCTCTGCAATACCATTTTGAAATGCAGAAAATGGATTGGACGTGAAATGTAGCATTCCTCTATCCTTTAACCATTGGGAGAATTCTTTAGACATGAATTCACATCCCCTATCTGTCATAATTTGTTTTATTCTGATATTATGTTGTGTTTCTATGCATTTGTAGAATTCCTTAAATTTCTGAAAGGTTTCATCCTTGTGTTTTAATGTGTAAACAAAACCATAGCGACTGTAATCATCCACTATTGTTAGAAAATAACGTTTTCTATAGGTAATTGATGGAGTTAATGGACCAACTAAGTCCATATGTACTAAATCAAAAATATTGTTAGTTGATCTGTTAGATTTTTTTGGTCTGGGACTGGTTTTTAGTTTGGTGGATTTACATACTGAGCATTCCAAATAATTTTCACAATTTTTTATTTTGACACCTTCTGCGTGTTCAGTCATTTTTTGTACTACAGGAAAGCTTGCATGTCCTAACTTCCTATGTAAGATGTGAGCACACTCATCATGAATTGGTTTACCTATTTTTGGTTTCTTCTCATTGTGTGTATTTTTGTGATCATGAGTTATTTTACATTCATCATTGTCACTGTTACTGACATTTTCATCATCTGCTTCAATACAATCTTCCATATTTGAATCAATGTTATGTAACCATCTTTCTTTAGTTATTAGATAGGGTAGACCTCCTTTTATCATCACAGTGCCTACATTTGTTTTGTTCTTCTCTATAGTTGCTTTCCCCTTTGAGAAAACTATATTGATGTCAGATTCTCTGCTTAGTTTTATAGCACTCAGTATGTTGTGAGGTATTTCTGGAATTAATAATACCCCCTCTATTTTCCCTAAACCAGGCAAGGTCACATTTCCTCTGCCTAATACTTGAACTTTTTCTTGATTAGCTACCTTTATCACAAACTTATCTTCTGTAAATGAAGATAATATACTTTTGTTGTTAGTGGTGTGGTTTGTTGCACCAGAATCAATAAGCCAATTATTGTTCTCATCTTGTTGTGTTCTGGTGCTGTCTTGTTTATTTAGTCCATTTAGTGACCCAGATTTTCTCTCTTTTGAATTTTCTCTACCCCCTCTACTTTCTCTGTAATTTGGTGGACTTCTATATTTGTGTCTATCTGTGGAAGACTGTCTGTAATTGTATTTGCTCCTATATTCTGGCCTATGTCTCTCTCTTGAGACTTTGGGGCAGTCTCTTCTACTGTGTTCCCTGGATCCACAATTGTGGCATCTAAAGGCCTCATTATATTTATCTTGAAAGACTACTTTCCTAAAAGGTTTGTGTTCTGTTTGGTTACTGAAACGATTTTTTCTTGAATTGTCTTCTGCTATCAATTTGTTAGATAGACTTTCTATGGATAAATATCCCAAATTAATGGTATCTAAGTGTGACATAAAGCTATCCCATGATGGGTCAAGTGAATTGATAATAACACTTTTCATTGTTTGATCTGAGATCACTTCCCCCCTTAATTGCAGCTCAGCTCTTATTTTGTTTAGATTTATCAAATGCTCACTTATAGAAACCCCTGGTTTCACTCTAGAAGAAAAGAAATCCTTAGACATTCTTGTAGTTGTAGCTACGCTATCGCTGTGAAATAGATTAAACATGCATTGAATTATTTCTGATACAGTTAGGTTTGGTTTGATGCTATGATACATTGCAGGAGACACGCTAGATATTATTATGAAAAATGCTCTATGATGTAAACAATCTATTTTTAAAGTCCAAGGTCTTCTTGGAGGACTAGTTATAAAAAATAGTAAACTTTCTTTCATAAAAACAACCTGAAGCTGTTGATACCACTCTTGTAAATTAATGCCATCAACTCTAAGTTTTGGGAAGTCACTGGGTAAGTTCCCCACATTATTTTGTCCATTACTTACAACCTGAGGCAGTCCGTGGTCTCTCAAGTGCAGGAAATTACAGAACGGCATTGGGATGCTTGCAACGAGTCTGCGCGGTTCTCTGGCCAGTTCAAGTCTTTCGGGGCCGTCTACGTAGTTTTGCACATGCGCGTTGCTCATTTCTTTCTTGGCGTCGTCGTGGAAGGTTCTCTGCATCTCAGCTCTCTCGATCCGCTCCTCTTCAGATGAGTCGGTCTCTGGCTCGGTTTTTGGGGTTCTGATGGTGGTGACGTTTCTTCTCTTTCTTTTGTGTGCGTTGGCACTCGATCCTGTCTGCGGTGTAGGACGGAATCGGCATGGCTCTCTGGGCTCGGGTGTCGTCGCTTTCGAAGTCAGGATGGGAGCGTGCAGGTCTTGAGTTGTTGGTTTGATTTCTTGCTTCTTCGTTGATGTCTTGGAAATTTTCAATCTTGGCCCAAAAGCAGCAAAAAGCGTTTTCATTGCTGACTTTACTTGAGATTTTGTTAAATCGTCTTCACTTTCTGATTTTGGTTCATCTGAAGAGTTTGAGACTTCTTTTTCACTTTCTTCGTCTGATAGTGTTTTTCGCGCCAGAAATTTTGAACTGAGCGTTTTGATTGGCTCTGCTTCACTCTCTTTTGAAGTTCGTTGAAACCAAGATGGCTGCCATTCAAAATTTCGCGCGGGATCATATCTTTTCTTTTTTACAACGATTTTCTTAGTAGTCATTTCACTCACAGTTTTTTGATCTTTGGGTTTTTCTTTAATGACGTTTTTCTCTCTCGCTGCTCCGCTGTTCCTCAGCATCTCCTGGAGGTCCGCGATGAGGCTTTCATCATTTTTCTGGCTTTTTAATATCTTTAATATCTCTGACCTGAGTTCGTTATTTTCTATTTCGATTTCTTCCTGGTCATTATTTTCACTCATCAGTTCTTCTTCTTCAGTGGTGTATTCTTCGGATTCTCTCGAAATCGCGTTAGTGGATTCGTTGATCATCTCTTGATCAGTTTCTATTTCTTTGCTGTAGGCCCTGGTGTTGGGCCTATCTTTCTTGGACATTTTTAATTACTTATTGAGTCAATTAACCATCCTCTGCTACCAGCTTGTTGCAATATTTTTAGGATCAGACTCAATAAAGATAATAGGAGTTAGAGGTTTAAATATATTTCTCTTTAATCATAGTAGGCATTCTATATTCGCTGAATATTCAAGATAGAAGCAAAGCAAAATGGTGAGGGTGGCTCTATATATATACAAGGGGTGGAGCCAGGAATGGGAGTGGTAAATTATGAATACATTAAAGTCCAAAGAATAAGTTAACCCCTGATGTTCCATATATACATTATTTACACATTAGAGAACAAGGCATTTACATCTGACATGAAAGATTTCCGATGCAACCGATGTACAACTCTTTCAAGCGTGAGGTGTGATACAACTGTTTCGTGTAGAGGGTTACCAGACAAGGAGTTTATTGCATCTCTGCAGCTGCACTCACCCTGGTAATTGCATGCTCCACTTCAGGCAATTCCTTGATGGGAATTAGGGAATTATTAATGAAATAATTAGATAGTTTTGGTGGGGAATAGGCAATTGGCAATTAGCTGTAATGAACTGGATGGCTCTCCATAAGCTCTACAAAATTGCATGCTAAATGTAAGATGCAGGGAAAATGGGTAAAACTAAGTTTGCATTTAAAGAGGTGATGGCTTGTAAGTTGCAGAACTAGTTTGAAGACTTTTTTTCTACATGATTGTTGATAATATTCAGCGTGTTATCTGGTATGGACCATACTGGATTTTAGTAGATTCAGGATAGTTACCACAAAATACTGTAAGTATAATTAGTTTAGCCGAAGGTGCTATGCTGAGCTTAGAAAAAGGAGATGAAAACTCAGAATACACAAGTGTGTGAATGGAAATCATGCTTCAGGAGTATCTTTGTGTCAACCAGAGCAGATGAGACAGAAGAGAAGCAATTGACCACTATAAGTTCTGTCCACTACTAAATTGCACTAGAAGCCACTGATATGTGAGTTGCTCATAAAAAACTTGTTTCAAAATAAATCGAGGAAAAAGGAGGAAGGAAAAGGGAGAAGTAGTTATGTCTACTACTAAATTGCACTACTGTAGAAGCCACTGATATGTGTGTTGCTCATAAAAGACTTCTTTCAAAATACAGTAAATGGAGGGGAGGGGGAGGAAGATTATGAACCATGAACTGAAGAGCAATTTTCACATGCTATTTTTTCATACATTCAAGTCCCATATACTGTAAGGGTTATCAACACATCCTTAGAAGAGTGCCGAATACTGTGTCCATGCCATCCAATAGTCTTGGCAAAGGTGTTGCTGTGGAAAGATTCTGTGAGTTACTAATCCTAAAAGATCAACACCTTGCACTTCAGTTATTGTTATCATTAAAATTCTCATTCCAGTTCCCAGAGCACCAATTACTTCTCAGGGGCTGGATTAAAGAGCAGAGAAATGCATTAAAAATAACTCTTACCTCTTTCATACAAGCATGTTTCTTTCCCCCTTCCCGCTATTTCTTACATTATTGCCATATTTTGAAAAGATTATTATATATTATACCTCTTTGTCCTAGAATTAAGGCTACCTAACTTCATATTATTAAACTGTAACAACAGTAACACATTTGTAGTCCTTCATTCATAACCCCCCAAAAATTATAATGGCAAAATGACCTATTTGTTTGTTTATTATATTTTGCATTTCTTAACCACCCAGCTCCCTCAGATGCAGCAATCATAAAATAACCAAAGAAACTACCAAGAATATATCTACATTAAAAAATAAGTAGATCATAAAAATATTTAAATTGTGTAAATGTCAGTGGAGATTCTAGTCATCCAGGTCATACTTGTCTCAAAGGTGCTTTTTCAAAAGTCAACTGGACTGTTTTTTCCTTGAGGAAGAAGAAAACATTTAGCTTCTCACCCAAGAAACTTCATCAGTTCTGATGGGGGAGAGATGGAAAGATAAGATACTGACAGTTGAGATTACACATTAATATTGTGTAGGCATTTAAAATAATTCAGAAGAATTGCATTGGAACTTGCATCAGTAGAACTACCATTCCATAAAGCAGTGCCTCTTTTCCAAGCACAGCTGGAAAATGTCCTTTCAGCATTTCAGAAGCATATTAATTGAGTAGATTCTTTTAAAGTAGCCACAACTTATGTGCAGATGCACATAAAAGATGCACTGAAAAAAGGAGGCTGCTTTATTGTAAAATTGTAAATAGATATTATATTTAAGAAAACAATTTTTCCCTCCAAGTAGTAGGTACTCATGGCCAAAGGCAAAAGGTGGGAGGAAAAGTCATAGCAATTGTATTGTATTGTATTGTATTGTATTGTATTGTATTGTATTGTATTCTATTCTATTCTATTCTATTCTATTCTATTCTATTCTATTCTATTCTATTCTATTCTATTCTATTCTATTAATGTAACCAGAAAAATATGACTGTTTACTCAGTAAATACATTTCCAATTTTTGGAAGTAAAATCTGGTCTGGGAGAAAGATATAGGAGAAATGAATTTGGAAGCAAACTGCAGTTGGAAAGGAGGCCTCCATTTATTTAGTAATCAGAAGTGAAGTGACACACCAATTGATTCTGGGACAGTCTGGTGAGTGGATGGTGTTTTATGTGGTTGTAGGGTTTTGTGATTTAGATGTCCAAGTTTGTTGTGAAATGGACTTTAATCTGTGCTTGAGTGTGTCTTTTTAATATTATAATTTTTGTTGCCTGACTCCTATTGTGGATGAGAGGTCATGCCCTGTCCTTGGAGCTGGATAGGGAATGTTGGTTATTAGGTGTCTTTTGTCTCTCTGCTTTTTAACCTGATCAATTCCAACCTTCTGTGGAGACTGTAGCTGAAGGTGTTTTGTTTATGAATGGAACAGTTTGTGAAACTAAATATTCATTCACAGGCGGTAGCCATTTGACAGATTTTACTTCAGGGAAGCCTTTTGTCTTCTGGAAGGGGCATTTCTTTGTTAATATGGGGGCTTTATTATATTAAAAGAAGGTGATTCTCCTTCCAGTTTTAAAAATATAAAGAACTACCCAGATTATTTATGCCTATTAATGCATTTCTCTAATTAGTAAAGGATAAGTTTTTGTTCTGAATATGGATCAGTGGTGGGTTGCCCCCTGTTCAGACTGGTTCTATAGAACCAGTAGTAAAACCGGCGGGAAGCTCCACCCACTGACCCTGACATCATCAGAAGCGAGCGCGCACTTGTGATCCCGTTGCGAACCGGTAGTAAAGATAAGTAGAACCCACCCCTGATATGGATATATGAATATGTCCAGTGAGCCTCTGCCTGAAAACAACTAAACAGTGGTCAACCATAGTAAATCCAGGCTCTCAAAGGGGAAAGCTGAAATCTAAACTCATATCACATTATGCTAACATGCAATTTTTTAATACCAGGAAAGAAGAATTAAGTGTCCAAGTGTTAGTAATGAACAATAGACTTTGAGCCTTTATTAACAAGAAAGCCAAAAACAAAAAATAAATGAGATTTTGGCAGAACAGCTGGTTCCATTCCCTGGTGGGTAAACTGTGTGAATGCAGCAGGCCAGGCCGTATGCTGGGTCACACTGATAACATTGTGTGTGGAAACCAACATGCAGTATCTTGATTTTCACAGAGGCCAACTAGGCCATGAAATTTCATTTTTCAAGCAACTCAGTTCTCTTGTGTCCCTGTAGAATTTTCATAACCACACCCACGATATTTATATATTTTGCTTTTTCTTATTCATTAACCTGTTCCAGGGCTGGCCTATCTTAACTATACCAGCTAAAATATCATTATCAAATGGAAATAGCTTGTTTTCTCAATAAATCTAGTACAATTTGTGATCTGTCTTCCACACACACTATGTCTTTTGAAACTTAGAGGATTGAGCCCACCAAAGATAACCACAGCTAGGTAACCACAGATAACCACAGCTAGGAATCTAGGTATTAAGAGAGCAGACTTTTAAGTCTAAATAATAAAACAAAAATTATTCAAATGCCAGAAGGTACATTCAAACTACAATTGCAAATAAGTTCAATTGTACCCTCTTGTGAATGTATAATTTTTTTAAAAAAAGCACAGTATAACCCAGGATGGCTTAAAAGGAATGCAAAGAGAAGTTGGGATTTTTTTCAATTTTTTCTACTCCGCTTTTTGCGCCAGCAACTTTCAGACAGACTGAAATAAGGTTTGTCATAACACTTGTACAATTTTATAAACTGTGAATAAGACCTTGTTCTTGTTTTCCTCATTTAAGCATTGCATTCAGAGTGTCGTAGTTTCTTTTTACCTGGTAAAACCATAGAAAGAAAAGAATTGTAATTTGCTAGCCTAAACCCTTAAGGCTGTACAATTTCTCTGAAAACTTTAGTTCACTTGTTTTATTATTTAATGAAGCACAGAGATTTGTCTCCTTTCAGAGAATTTAGCTGGTCAATTCCCAGAATGGGAGTGTGCCCAGTTATCTATACAATAACACCATTCCCAACCATATTGTTATGGGTTTCCTGTCTTGGTTTTCTTGGGTTATAACATATAAGGCACCACAGGCGGGCAGAAATTTAGAGTTAGGGTACAAAAGTAAATATCTTGGAGAGAACAAGAGCTGCATGAGACACAAGCAGAATGGCAGGGCTCCAGGGAAGGGGAGTTTGGGGTGTATACTTCATTTTTAATTGTACTGTTATTTTGTACAGTAAGTGGAAGCACCTAGCCAGATATGGGTAACCTCAGAATGCTAAACAGGTCACACTTAGTAAGATCTCCCAAGAAATATCAGATGTTTAGATTAGGCTGGGAATTCAGAATAACATTTTGGAATCCACTTCTATATTGTTGCCAATAAATCTATATTAATTCCCTAGGGGAACCCTCTTACTTAATTCAGGCAACAGAAGAAATCACATCAAGTATGAAAATTGATAAACTCTTTAGTATCATAGAGCCTGGCTATTTGAGAGACTGCTTATCTTTGCACATTTCCACTTGTCTAGTTAAGTCAGGCAGCACAGTAGGCACACTTTGGGTCCTGTTGATAAAACAATGCCTTTTCTCAGGCATGCCTTCTCAGTAGCAGGGACTGCCTCTGGAATGACATCTCTCCAGAGATCTATGTTGCTCCCAAGCTAATAATTGTCAATAATCAATAATGACAATTATTAGCTTGGGACAGCTGTAAAGCACTGTGAAGCAGCATATAAATTTAAGTGCTATTGCTATTACAAGTAAAAAGTAAAATAACACAAATTAACAACCAAGTATTTAATAGTTTACAGCTTTACAGCCGTCTCTAAGCTGTTTACCGTGTCAGCATATTGCCCTCAACAATCAGTTGGGACTTGGGAGGCAGAGAATAGATGGGAACGGGACCAGACAGAATTTTTACTACCGGTTCTCCGAACTACTCAAGATTTCTGCTACCAGTTCTCCAGAACTGGTAAGAACCTGCTGAAATCCACCTCTATTTAGAACACATCTGTGGCAGCAAATGTGGATTTTTAAAACTTTGTCCCACCTGGCAGAAACTGATTTGACTTCTATAAAGTGAATGAGTAGCAGCCATGCCTTCCATATCTTTAGGGTAGCCAGATAGTAGCAGATATCCAGGAATGCAGACAAGAAGTTTGGAGCTTTCACAAAATGTATCTTAAAATACATGGCCTCTTTTTTAAAAAATTAGATAGTGAATTAGCATATTTATTGCCTGTGTTTGAGTGGGCAGCATATAGTAATATAGACAAATGATACTGAAAAAGGCTTTACTGTGTATGTATTCACACACACACACAATTTATTTTGAACTAGAATGCAAAAGCTTTTAAAATAAAGATTACATAAAGATTACTTTCAAATTCACTAGTCTGGCCACTGACTCCTTGTCTTTCGTCATTTTTCAGCTTTCATCAATATTTTCAGTTTGTATATATTTTTATCTTCTTTTTTTCCCTCTGTTAACCGTAATTACTTATTTCATTCTTCCATCACTTCTAGGTGTTCTGCTTTTTGTCTTGGTTTGTTTTAATTAATCTTATTTATTAGGTTTATTTGTAATGCTCTGCTACCTTCTTCTCTAAATTATCTCTTCTTCCCCACAGGTTGCTCATTGTTTTCCCACCTGAGAAGCATTCTCCCATCAGCCCTGTCCTTCTCTTAGCCTCAGTCCATTTGTTCGATGGGGATCAGCTCAAACAGGTGCTGTGCAGAGTAGTGGCAACTAGGAGGCCAAGGGAAAGGCATCAAGGATAAAAAGAGAGAATCCCAGAAGTACAAAATAAGATACATGGGAAATTCTTGCCCATGGAAAACCACTCATCCTGCAGTTCCACAAGAAATGCTGCAAAGCTGTAGAGCTAGTCCTCAATTTATGACCACAATTGAGCCTAAAATTTCTCTTGCTATGTGAGACATTTGTTAAGTGAGTTTCGCCCCATTTTATGACTTTTCTTGCCATGGTTGTTAAGTGAATCACTGCAGTCATTAAATTAGTAACACGGTTGTTAAGTGAATCCAGTTTCCCCACTGACTTTGCTTATCAGAAGGTCACAAAACGGGATCACGTGACCCCAGGACACTGCAACCGTCATAAATAGGTGTCAGTCGCCAAGAGTCCGAATTTTGAACACATGATCATGGGGACTGCAATGTTTATAAGTGTGAAAAACAGTCATAAGTCCCCTTTTTCAGTGCCATTGTAAGTTTGAGCGGTCACTACATGAACAGTTGTAAGTCGAGGACTACTGTATTTGGAGCATTTCTGGTAGATCAGCAGCAGCGTTGAAATTGTTTGTTTGTTTGTTTAGTCAGTCATTCAGTCAGTCAGTCAGTTGGTTAGTTAGTTAGCTTATATGATGCCCCTCTTGCTGTTATACGACCCAGGTAGTTCACAATCTGTTCTGCCCCAGCTATGGACCCCAAAGAATGCAAAAATACGGACAAAAGTCCGTACAAACCTTAATTTACTAATTAAAGACTACTAATGAGCTTTCTTAGTAGTTGTTTGAACACAAGTACCATAAATCCGTCTTTTCTGAACAAGGGCTGTTAATTTAACTTCATTAACAGCCGACAAGAATTCAAAGACTAATAACTCAATTCTGAGGTACAGTATTTCAGATAACCATAATCTTACTGTGGTTGGCAGAATGCCCAGAAGCAATTTGCAGGAAAACTGATAAGAGAGAAACAAGAGCCAAATCAAACGTTTTCTGGAATCAAGACGCAAAGGAATTTGAACGAAGTTGTGTCATGAATAAATGCCTGGCCTCTGACCCAGAGCTAGAAGCAGGGGGGTTGAGCAAGCCAACCCCCAAGATCCACCCTAACCCAATGACCCCTCCTTACCTTAGCCATGCCCCGGGGGTACTTAAGGATCAGCCATGCGGTCCTGCCTCAGTTCCAGACTAGTACCTGTAACGATAAGATGCTTAATCAATAAACAATATTTTGATACACTAAGAATCTGTCTATGGAGTCATTGGGCACGATCCTCGAACATAACTAACAATATGGTAGCAGAGGATGGTTATATAGCCCAATCCTGATACTCCACAACATGCAAGGGACCGCGACAGACAGGGTGAATACCAGGGCATTCACCAAGAAGATGGCAGAACGATCTGCCCAACCCGAAACCACGCAAGGAGAGGTACCCGACACGAGCGGCCTACTCCACCACCCATCCACCCCGGCCAGGAGCAACGAGGAGTGGACGAAACACGAAACCTCAAAGGAAGAGATGCACGACCTAAAAGGGAAACTCCTTGAACTGATAGATTCGTCGCAAAGCAACAGTGGCCTCATCGCGAAACTCCGAAGCCTGATCAAAGGTTCCGAAGCAGCGAGTGAGGAAGATGAAGACGAATCCGACTACAGCGAAGGAGACCCGGTAAGGGAAGATTTCCCCCACCAAAAATCCACCGCAAAGACCGAAGGAGACTTCGCGCCCTTTTCACGGCGGCCATCTTGGGAGACGGCATCATCAAAGATGGCCGACCATCCACCAATAGACTCCCGGGATTTAAATCCTATGGCGGGAATCGGGGCCTACTCAAAAACTACCGACCAAAAATACTACAAAAAACAAAGGAGCACAAAAACAAAACCCACAAGCTCGCCTACCGAGCCCGAAGTCAACAAGGAAATCGAACTAATCGCCGCGACCCTAGGGGACAAGGTGAAAATACCGGCCGTACACCCCGGCGCCAGGCCGAAAAATAGGAGGGACCCCAACGCGACGAGGGCCGGCACCGGCGCCCACCCTGGGAAGGATACCACCATCGCGTGGACCCAGGACCACCCAGAGCCCCTAAGAAGGCCACCCACCAAAGCGGAACACCAAGGGCGATGGGACTACTCACCAGACCGACGACCGGGACCAGATCCGTGGACCGCGAGGCCATCCGCAGGCAGAGGACATCCATCGGCGGGCAGGGGGATCGGCCCGATACCCACAGGCGGCACCCGCGCGAGACCGGGCCGACCGGGACCATTCGCGGCCCCAACGGGATTCCCAGCGTCCATTGGCGATCCTCACCGCTCTCCGAGGCTCCAGGCGACGATCCGCGACGATCCCGAGCAGGCAAGGCCAACCGGAGAGGAGCTGAAGGCCCATCCGGAAGATTGGGGCCTTCATCCGGGAGCAGCATGGACGAGCTCCTCACTCCACGACGACTGGGGAGAAATGAACCTCACGCATGCGCAGCACGCCCCTGTAAGAGAAACGGAACAGGACATAGAGCTACACCGACGCAGACACATAGAGACAAGTCAGTTCAGACTTGCCACAGTCGTTCCTCTGCCTTATTGCGAGTATCCTTATGTGAGGAACCATGGACAGCGACATAATGTAAGTAATTTAACTTACAATTCAGGGAATTTACCCAGTGATTTTCCTAGACTGAGGCTAGATGGGGAGAATTTCCTGGACTGGAATCAACAGCTCCAGGGCACCCTACTTAAGGAAGACCTGCTATCTATGATTACTGACCCCCCAGAAAAACCCTGGACTTTTGAACTGGATTGCATCCACCACAAAGCTTACTGCATTGTCATTGCTAGCATTACCCCCAGTATTTACCCCAGTATTGGTCACCACCTGACTGCATTAGAGATAATACAGAGAATGCACAAACTG
Organism: Pituophis catenifer annectens; assembly: GCF_029215685.1. Lineage (NCBI taxonomy): Eukaryota > Metazoa > Chordata > Lepidosauria > Squamata > Colubridae > Pituophis > Pituophis catenifer. The sequence continues at coordinate 90,448,494 of NW_027256884.1, forward strand.
TTTTACTGCCAAAGCGTTGCCAGCACCACCAGGCTATCCAGGGAATTTTATGCCACAAAACTCAAGGCAGGGACACCCATGAGCGAGCATTTACTATCACTAAATAATACTAGGGCCCAGCTGACACAAAGGGGGGAGGTCATAAGCGAGAGGACCATGATAAGTATCATAGTGAATTCCCTAGACCCCAGTTGGGACACCTTTATTACGCAGATAGACAACCTAGGGACAGGGAGGCTCTCACTTGACTTACTAACGAGTAAACTAATATCAGAGGATTGCATCAGAAAGGAACGCTCCCTAAGCCGCAGGGAGCAAAGACCCAGCAGAAAGGTTGAGCCACAGGGCAGGAGCCAGGGCAACACAGAGTGCTATATATGTGGGTCAAGAAACCATTACAAGAGGGACTGCCCTAAAAATACAGGGGACAGGATGCATAGGAGAGATAGACTAGAACAAAGGACCAGGCACACTAGCGGACGCTCACCAGAGGCCAGGCACAGGCGTAGGGATTCACCTAGCCCTAGAGACAGGAGAGACCACAGGGACAGTTCCAGGGAAAGCCACACCGGATCCCTATATGGCATAGGGGACCAAGCACAACACGTAGGCCAAGGCAGGGAGGAAGGCACATGGCTGCTGGACTCAGGAGCCACAAACCACACCACACATGATCGCAACCTACTAACCTCTTTCACGGGAGAAAGTTTTGTAGTGAAAGTGGCTAACCAGAATAACGTGCAAGTAACAGGCAAAGGTAATGCGTACGTACCAGGGATAGGTATGGTGCGGGGAGTACTTCTAGTGCCAAATATACCATATAATATCCTTGCCACCCTAAAACTAAGCAAGGATAACAATGTCGAGGTGATTTTCAAAGAAGGAAAGGCACAGGTAACCAGAGGGGGTAAAGGGATAGGGAAAGTAATAGTCTGTGGGGAACTACCATTCTTCCACCCAACCAAGAGCACACAGCCAGAAGTGAACAACCACCAAGGGGTTAGCCCCAATAGCACAGGCAACGCAAGTAAGGAAGTAGAGGGGGTTGAGCTCACACACATCACTGATGAACCCAGTAAACGGGGGACACCTAGGAATGAGAAACCCATGATAGGGAAGCCAATGCATGACAACTGTGCTCACCTATTGCACAGGAAACTAGGACACATTAGTTTCCCCGTAGTGCAGAAAATGTTAGAATGCTCTGAAGGTGTAAAAATAAAGGATTGTGAGAACTATCTCGAGTGTTCTATTTGTAAGGGCTCCAAATTAAAAACCAAACCAAGGCCCAAGAAGTCAGTACGCACAACTAATTCGATTTTCCAACTTGTACATATGGACCTAGTTGGGCCACTAAGGCCCTCCATCAAGTACAGGAAGAGGTACTTCCTGACCATAGTGGATGACTTTAGCCGCTATGGCTTCGTGTACACCCTAAAACACAAAAGTGAGGTTTTTCAAAAATTTAAGGAATTCTATGCAAGGGTAGAGACACAACACAACACCAAAATCAGACAAATAATGACAGACCGGGGGTCCGAATTCTTATCAAGCGACTTCTCGCGATGGTTAAAAGCACGCGGGATGGTCCACTACACGACTTCTCCATTTTCCGCTTTTCAAAATGGCGTGGCGGAACGAAAAAACGGAACGCTACAGACCATGATGAGGTGCGCACTAGATGATGCCGGCCTAGGGCAGCATTTCTGGTCCGAAGCACTCATTTATTCGAACTATACTCTAAATAGACTGTGGTCCAGCGTACTAAATAAAACCCCATATGAATTAATGTACCAAAGGAAACCACAGGTGTCACACTTACACATATTCGGGGTTACAGCAGATGTACATATACCCAAGCAACTCAGGCGTAAGGGAGACAGGGTATCCAGGAGGCTGAGGTTCATGGGCTATGAACCGGGGACGAAGGGATACAGGTTCATAGACAACAGCAACAATTTCGTGATATCACGAACAGCTGTTTTTCACGAAAACGCTAACTGGTCTAAAATACACCTCAACGAGGTGTCCCTTAACAAGGACGGACCAGGGGATGATCAAAAGGAAATGAAACACCAAGCAGGGAGGGACACTGAACAGAGGAAAAACAAACCCAGGGGACAGGAAATACCAGTGAAGGGATGGAAGGAAAACCACCCGATCATTAAAGTAGACTCACTCACCGAGAGAGAAGCTAGATACATGCATGACACAGAGACACCTCCTGACAGACCAGTCAGGACAAACAGGGGCAAAAGGCCAGAAAGGTTAGGGGACTACATACTATCCCTACATAATAACCAACTAACCCCCAACACATATGAGGACGTACTGAGGTTGCCAAATGAGGAGAGAGAAAAATGGGAACAAGCCATGGAAAGGGAAATGGATAGCTTGAGGGAACTAAAAGTGTACACTCCCTCTAAAGTCCCAACAGGAAAGACAACCATAGGCACTAGGTGGGTCTACAAGGTTAAAACCCTAGAGGGAAACAAAGTGCTCTACAAAGCAAGGCTGGTGGCTCAGGGATTCGCCCAGAAATACCCTGATGACTACACGGAAACGTACTCCCCCACAGTCAGGGCCGAGAGTGTGAAATGTGCACTAGTGGTCGCATCACTGCTGGGGCTGGAGGTGCACCAATTTGACGTGCAAACCGCTTACCTGCACGCTGAGCTCGACAAAGAGATATACGTGAGAGCGCCACCCAGCCAAAGCACCAAAAAGGGGGAAACCTGGATTTTGAACCGGAGCTTGTATGGACTCAAACAGTCAGGGAAACGTTGGTACGAATGCCTATCCAAGACATTGAGATCCATGGGATTCTCAGCCACTTCAGCCGACAACTGCTTCTTCACCAAGAAGTCAGACAACTCCCTCGAATATGTGTTGATATACGTAGACGATATATTGTATATCGGTGATCAAGCTAACAAATGTAATAACTTCGCAAATGAACTGGGAAAACATTTTACACTAAAAATATTGGGCAAGGTAGACAAATACTTGGGGGTGCAGATCACGAAAACAGACAAGGGTTTTCAGCTGTCACAGAAGGATAAAATTTTAGAACTAATACAGAAATGCAGCATGACAAACGCCAAGGGGTGTGAAACACCAATGCAACCAGACTTCTTGAAGGACATGTACAATGAGGCTGAGGCGTTCAAAGACAACACCTTATACAGATCCACCATAGGCTCCCTACTGTACATTGCGAACTGGACTAGGCCAGACATTGCATTACCAGTCAATTTGCTGTCAAGACACGTGGGTAAACCCACCGTGTACCACTGGGAGGCTATCAAAAGGGTATTAAGATATTTAAAGCAAACTTCCGAGGCCTGCCTGTCATTAGAACCCGAGAACACCAAAGCACCCACACTCACGTGCTATGCTGACGCTGACTGGGCTGGGGACGTGAAGTGCAGGAAGAGCACTTCTGGTTACATATTTTTCCTAAACAACAGTCCAGTTCATTGGTATACAGGCAAGCAAGACTTAGTAGCCACATCCACCACGGAGGCTGAATATATCTGTTTGTCTAAAGCCGCCAACAACCTGGTCTGGTTTGATGACCTGCTCGCTGACATATGGGCCGAGCCGAGCTATCCCATAATCATGCACGAAGACAATAAAGCCGCCATGGAAATATCTAAGGCTGAAGCAGTGGGCCAAAGGTCGAGGCATATCGACATAAAGTACAAACATGTCAGGCAATTCGTGAACATAGGTTTTGTGAAGGTTATTCACTGTGACACGGAAGAACAAACAGCTGACATCCTAACAAAGCCATTACAAAATAAACAGCACACATATCTCACTTCAAAACTAGGGGTCCTCTTGAAAAAAACAACTCAAGTACATAGCACACAAAAATATCTCAGCCAGGCATTTAGAGGGGGTTTTGTCATGAATAAATGCCTGGCCTCTGACCCAGAGCTAGAAGCAGGGGGGTTGAGCAAGCCAACCCCCAAGATCCACCCTAACCCAATGACCCCTCCTTACCTTAGCCACGCCCCGGGGGTACTTAAGGATCAGCCATGCGGTCCTGCCTCAGTTCCAGACTAGTACCTGTAACGATAAGATGCTTAATCAATAAACAATATTTTGATACACTAAGAATCTGTCTATGGAGTCATTGGGCACGATCCTCGAACATAACTAACAAGTTGTTTCCTGCAAATTGCATCAGTCATCGTCCTTCCTTAAATAGACTAGGGGAGTGGCCAATTAGCCCCAAGCCTTACTCTTGAGAGACCTCCTCCTGAGGAGCCACTCCTGCCTTTTCGCAGCTCTGTGCGCTCGTGCATCGAGAAGAGGCTCCTCACTGTCAGAATCAGCTACTAACTGCACAGACCGCTGACGGGCCACAACACAATCTGATACAACAATATTATAAAAACAGTAAGACAATAAGTACAACAAAAAAGTAATTAAGTCAGCTGCAGGAAACATAGGAAATCCTCACAGTCTTCGGGACCCATCAGCCCAGGGCAATCTTGCATTAGTGCAACCTTTCATGTACACAGGTTTCTATTTATATTCATCCCATGATTCACTTATCTCAATTAGTACTATTCTTCTAAATCTCTGTAGACAAAATGTCATTCTCTTAATTTCCACCAGATACTTGTTGCTCAGGAAAGTATTAATATGGAAAGTAACACTTGCAAAGTATTTGTCCCATAGCAAAAATATTTCAGGAATGTTTTGCCTTCCATGTTCCTGCCAAACAGCTGAAGGGGAACCAAGAATTCTGTCAGCCCTACAAATTATCTGCTCTATCTTTTACATACCTCCCTAAACCAGCTCTACCTTCAGACCACCAGCAAATGTGCTATCGTATATCTAGCTGGATCTGTGCAATCTGAGATGTCATCTATATCAGGGAGAATGATTAATAACCAGGTTTATTTAGAGCTATCCTTTTTGACAGCCCCGGTGCATTTTTGGAATGGCAGGCAATGTACAAAGCCCTTTGATCACTGGGAAACATCTCTCAGAATTCATTGCCCCCCTATATTAATCCAGTCCTCTTTCCAAATTAACTTTGTGCTCCCCCTCCTTACAAATCTGTTTATTTATTTATTTGTTTCCATTTATATACCGCCCTTCTCCAATAGGACTCAGGGCGCTGAACAGCCAAAATAAAAACAGAACATACAAAATTTAAAAGCAGTTTAAAATGATTAAATATTTTTTTTTGGCCATAATTTAAAAATTCTGTGTGTATGGATAGTTGGATAGGGAGAGAGAGAAAGAGAGAGAGAGAGAGAGAAACAGACAGACAGAGTGATGGCTCACATTTGATCTGAAGCTAGAGATAATCTTTGCAAGATTTTTGTTACAAGGTTAATCGTTGCAAATTTTATTCCGATGTTGCAATTTAAAGTGTGTATTAATGGACTGAAATCGAAATACTGGTAAGTGAAAATCTTTGAAGACCAACATTGGGATGATTGAGAACAGACAAAATAATGTCAAAAAATCCACTTGGCTTTTATTCTAAGAAAATGCTTTTACAAAAGGTCTACTAAATATGCATATTTGGAATAGGGGTAGTGCATCCATCCTTGCTCTACTTGACATCTCAGCAGCTTTCAATACCATTGACCTTGGTATCCTTTTGGATTAGCTTAGAGCAGGGGTGAAATCCAGCAGGTTCTGACAGGTTCTGGACAACTGGTAGCGGAAATTTTCAGTAGTTCAGAGAATCGGCAAATACCACCTCTGGCTGGCCCCCGAGTGGGGTGGGAATGGAGATTTTGCAATATCCTTCCCCCAGGAGTGGGGTGGGAATGGGGATTTTGCAATATCCTTCTCCTGGAGTGGGGTGGGAATGGGGATTTTGCAGTATCCTTCCCCTGCCATGCCACCAAGCCACGCCCACCAAGCCACGCCACACCCACCAAGCCATGCCCACAGTAGTAAAAAAATTTGGATTTCACCACTGGCTCAGAGGATTGGGGTGGAGTCATGGGGTTGTGCTGGTTCACCTCCTTCCTTCAGGGTTGATTTCAGATGATGATTATTTGGGTCCTGTCCCTGACCTCTACTATGTGAGATGCTATAGGGTCCAGTGCTTTCTCCTATCCTTTTCAACATCTACATGAGACCACTGGGTGAGCTCATCCATCGCCATGGGGCGAGATATACTGATGATACCAAATTATATAGCAATAGCAATAGCACTTAGACTTATATACTGCTTCACAGTGCTTTAGAGCCGTCACTAAGCAGTTTACAGAGTCAGCATATTGCTCCCAACAATCTGGGTCCTCATTTTACCAACCTTGGAAAGATGGAAGGCTGAGTCAATCTTGAGCAAGTGACACTTGAACTGCTGAACTGCTGGCAGCCAGCAGTCAGCAGAATTAGCCTGCAGTACTGCATTCTAACCACTGTGCCACCATGGCTCTTATAAACATAGGAGGACATATTAATCTGTTCTGCCCCAGCTACGGACCCCAAAGAACACAGCACACACAAAGTTTGTACAAAACTTAAATTTACTAAAATAACTCAGTCTTTTCCAAACAAAGGCTGTTAATAAACTTCCTTAACAGCCTACAAGAAAACAAAGATAAAGTAATCACAATCTTAATAAGGTTGGCAGAAAGCCCAGAAGCAATTCACAGAGATCCAGACGCGAAGGAGAATGAACTTAAGTTGTTCCCTACAATTTGCTTCAGTGGGTGTTCCTCCTTAAATAGGCTAAGGGAGTGGCCAATTAGGCCCAAGCCTTATTCTCGAGGAGACCTCCTCCTGAGGAGCCACTCCTGCCTTTTGGCAGCCCTGCGCGCCCGTGCATCGAGAAGAGGCTCCTCCTCTTCGACCTCTTCACTTAAAGGAGCTTCTGGAGGTTTATGAAGGCCCTGGCTGAATCCCTGCCTCTGGCACCACATCTTCTCCAGCCTCCTCATTGTCTGACTCGGGTGCCAGCTGCACAGACTGCTGGTACAACACCACACCAGCCTCCTTGCTGTCAGAATCAGCTACAATCCGCACAGGCCGCTGACAGGCCACAACACTAATCATAGTGTCTGGAGGTTCTGAGGATCTGGATGGGAAACAACAGGCTTCAGCTGAACTCTAGAAAAAGTTCTTCTGCTGAATGGGGTTGCAGTCTCAGAGTTCTCCTAGATTCATGATTCCTGCTTTATGATCAAGGGGTCATGGTAGCTAGGAGGACTTTTGAACAGCTTCATCTTGCATGCTGGATGTACCCATTCCTGGATCAGCAGTCCCTGATCCAGTCATTCATCCCCTAGTCACCTGACTGAACTATTGCAATGTGCTATACATGGGGCTGCCGTTGAAGCTTCAGCTGGTACAAATTGCAACAGCGAGCAGTTACGTGTGCTCCTAGAATAGCATATGTTATATCTCTGCTCTGTGAGTTGCATCGGTTGCAAGTCTGTTTCTGGGTCCAAGGTTCAAGGGTTCAGGGTGTTGGTTTTAACCTTTAAAGCCCTTCATGGCATAAGTTTGGGATATCTGAGGGACTGGATATCTGAGGGACTGCCTTGCCCCATTAGATCTTGCAAACAAGAGGTGCGGTGGATAACATTGGCTAGGGATCTACAATGGAACTCAGCAGTCAGAGTAACACAGTTGGAAAGGACCTTGGAGGTCTTCTAGTCCAACCCCGTGCTTGAGCAGACCTTAAACAAACATTCTAAACAAGTGGCTATGCAGTTTCTTCATAAAAGCCTCCAGTGATGGAGCACCCATAACTTCTGAAGGCAAGCCATTCCACTGGTTAATTATTCTCACTGACAGGAAATTTTCCCTTAGTTCTAGGTTGCTTCTTTCTTTGATTAGTCCATTGTTTTGCCTTCTGGTGCTTTGGACAATAGGGTGACCCCCTTTTCTTTGCGGTAGCCTTTCAAATATTGGAACACTGCTGTCATGTCACCCCTACTCCTTCTTTTCACTAGACAAGACATACCCTATTCTTGCAACCATTCTTCATATGTTTTAGCCTCCACTCCCTAATCATCTTTGTTGCTCTTTTCTACAAGCCCTCCTTATGGAAAATTCTTCTCCCCTAAATTAGATCAGTTCCATCCCTTTTGTTATTCCAAATGGCCCTCAAGACCTGATCGTGTTATAATGTCTGTGGGTTCCATAGAACCAGAAATGTATCTAGATGGCTCCATTGTTGAGGTGCCATTTTTATCCTCCCTTGGCCTATGGTTATATTTTTGGTTTCTTATATTTAGATATATATGGGTTTTTATATTTTATCAGTTATTTTTTCATTTGGTGTTTTATGTGATTGTTGTGCATTGTTCAGATTCAGTTTTGGTGAGATGGATGGTTATATAAATCTGATAAATAAATAAATAAAAATAAATTCTCTTACTGCAGCTAAGTTAATGGGAAATCATTTAATCAAATAATTTTAATAAATTGACTATTATAGTTTGTTCAAAAAAGAATTCTTAAAAGTACCGGACAGAAGGGATTAGAATTACAGGATGTGTTGTAAATATTTAAGGTAATAATGTAATATAGAGATCCTGGGATACAAATGAAGATAAATTCTGTTTTAATTTCTCTTCCTGATGATATTACTTCTAGAAGTTATATTTCATTAATTTAAATACCTTTGGGGTATCTTGAATAAGGTTCAGTTGCTCTCGAGAAGGTGATACCTCTGGAGAGGTGCATGGCCACCATAAAGCTTTATTCTAAGGCAGGGCTGTCAAACTCATGGGCCACGGGACCGGATGCGTCACACATTGACCACACCCACGCCTGGTTTGGCAAGGGGGAAAAAGTCGTGATATGTCATGTGACAATGCTGTGACAATGCAAGTTTGATACCCCTGTTCTAAGGACTTCTTAGAGTGAGGCAACAGGTGGATGACTATTGTAAATGGCAGGATGGTGAAGCAGACATTGCTAATGAGTCACTATTCTTCTCAATCTCTTATATTATCTGAATCTGAAGGCATTAAAAGTTCCTTTTCTGGTGCTACTACATTTATATATATATAATGTATGGATCAGTGGTGGTTGCCCCCGGTTTGGACCAGTTCACAAGAACCGGTAGTAAAACTGGAGGGAGGCTCTGCCCGAACGTCATCATAGGTGATCTGAGCATGTGCAGAAGAGCGCGCGCGGGCGCGATGCAAACCGGTAGTAAAGGTAAGTAGAACCCACCCCTTGTATGGATAGAAAAGAGGTTGAACAGTTTCAAATAATTTGAACATTGGCCACATACAATCACACACACATTTCTCAGTGTTTACGAGTTCCAGTGTTAGTTCCACTGCTAAAACTGTTGCATTCTCAGCAAGCCTGGTCAGAAGACTTCACTGGAAATGGTATTTTATCAGAACTTGGAAGGAGGTAAACCAACAAGTGATAAGCAAGTGTTAAAAGTTAATAAGAAGGTGCTGTTGAAGAGGATTATGTCCTGCCAGGCATACATTCTGCAGCCTTGTACGAACAACGTCCTTAGTATTGTCCTCTTTTTAATGTTCCCAGGCTTCCATAGCATTATTACTATGGAAAGATTATGGCAGAATTAATGTCTGATTAATGAAGATGTCTTTAGCGTTTCTGTACATAAACTACATTGTAGGCAAGTTCTGCATGCTGTCGAACCTGTCTTTGGTCCATGTCATTGGACCAAAGACAGCCTTGGTGGTGCAGCAGACTAAATTGCTGTTAAGTAACACCAGCTGCCTGCAATTACTGAAGTTCAAATCTCACCAGGCTCAAGGTTGACTCAGCCTTCCATCCTTTCGAGGTAGGTAAAATGAGGACTCGGTTTGTGGGGGCAATAAGCTGACGTTGTATAAAAAAGAACACCGCTGGGGGGGGGCGAAAGCCCTACTAAGCAGGTATATACAAAAGTATGAAGGCTATTGCTTAACGCATTGTAAGCTTCCCTGAGTCTCCGGAGAAGGGGGGCATATAAATCGAACCAATAAATAAATAAATTTCCTGTAGGACAAGAAAGAGTTACAACCTGTCAGTAGCCAATGCTGAATTAAAAGGATCAGTGTTTGTATTAGGTACAAAGTAATTTTTCTATTTATTCTTAAATTTTAGTGTCATTAGTGCCAAATGCAAGCTTCAAATGCACCACTGTCAACAATTAGAACTTAAATAGGGTCAGTGGGTTTAATGCATCATGTATTTTGAAATCCATGAATTTTTGGCATGTGACAACATACTTTGGTGAAACTGTTCATACTGTAGAAAATTGATCTAGAAACTCAACTATCATTATATATCATTACCAATATATCCTGCCTCCATATGAGCTTTGACACTTAATACATGTAATGGTTGGGTTTTTTAGATCAGAAATCTAAAATATTTCCATGGAAAACCTTATGCATGTGACAGATTATATTTTATGATTTTCCTATCAAAGTTATGGTTATACATAGTTATGAATGGTTGTGCAAATTTCTATTTAAGGAGACTTAAATTAAGAAGACTTCTATTAGCATTACAGGTAATAATTTCAGATTATTCTTACACTTTATGACAACCAGAATAATTCAACAAATCATAGTTGACTAATAGTTTGTAATAATGGCTAGCTTAAAAATGAAATAACAGCCTAAGAAAAATCCTTTATTTGAATTAGTTTAAATCTTCAGGTTCAGATAAACTTCTTCCTGGGGTTTTGAAGGTATGGTCATCCTATATTCTTACATATTATATTTAAGAAAAAATCTGGAGAAATTATGAATTAGCAAATGTATGGACAGGATCAAAATCTGACTTAATTTTCAAACAAATATCTTTTAACTAGAGAGCAGTCATTAAGAGTACATAATTGAGTACATAGCAAGATTCTAGAGCACAATCTCTCAAAATAAAAGAATGGAAGGGACCTTGGAGGTCTTCAAGTCCAACCTCTTGCCCATATAGGAGACCCTATGCCACTCCAGGCCAATGGCTCTCCAACCTCTTCTTAAAAGCTTCTGATGACAGAGGACCCATAATTCTGAAGGCGAACTGTTTCACTGATTAATTGTTCTCACTATCGGGAAATTTCTCCTTAGTTCTTGTCTCTTTGATAAGTTTCAATCCATTACTTCTTGTCTTGCCATTAGGTGCTTTGGAAAATAGGTAATCCCCCTCTTCTTTGTAAAAGCCCCTCAAATATTGGAAAACTACTATCATGTCATACCTAGTTTTTTTTGTTCATTAGACTAAACACACCCAGTTCCTGCCACCATTCATCATATATTTTAGCCTCCAGACTCCTAATCATCTATGTTGGTCTTCTCTGCATTCTTTCAACATTTTTTTTTATCATGGTGACCAAAATTGGATGCAGTATTCCAAATGTGGTCAAACCAATTATTATAGTGGAATAATAGTTCATATGATCTTGATACTATTCCTCTGTTGATTTTGGTTGGCTTTTTGTCATACCTAAGTGGTTGTCCATTAGGACACCTAGATTCCTCTTTTTTAAAAAATAATAATAATTTTTATTTAACATTTACATCTTTAATATCCTTGTTACATTTTTACAGCTTTCCGATACCGGCATCTTTGATAATATCTATAACCAACTATATATACATACATTTTATATATTACTTACTAATTTCTATATTCACTACAATTTATAACTATCTATTACACAATAACTATTTTGTTCTTCTATAATATCTTTTCTTATGTTTATACATTTATACATTAATTTTGGATTGTTTCTCCAACCAATTATACCATCTATTCCATGTCTCATAATAAATTGTTTCCTCTCGATATTTTAATTCCATTGTTAATTTATCTGCTTCTGCACATTCTAGCACCTTTTTTATGATCATTGTATTTGATGGAACAAATCTTTGTTTCCAATTTTGTGCAAATGAAATTTGCAGCTGTAATTATGTGAAGTATAAGGTAATAAATTTATTTCCTAATCTTCTCTTTTATAATTTCCAATAAAAATAGTTCAAGTTTCATAGCAATTTTTTCCCCTGTCATTTCCTCTAACCATTTTTGGATTTTTACCCAATATGCCTTTGCTTTGGGGCATATCCACCACATGTGGAAATATGTCCCATGTTGATGATTGCATTTCCAGCAATTTGGTGCATTTTTTGGGGACCTAGATTCCTCTTGTAGTTACAGCTATTGAGCCAGATACCACCTATTCTATACCTGTGCATTTGGGTTTTCTTTCTTAAGTGTAAAACTTTACTTTTCTCAATACTGAATTGCATTTTGTCAGATAGGGCCTAGTGTTCAAGTCTGTCAAGATCTTTCTGGCTCCTCAGCCTATCTTCTAAAGTGTTGGCTAATTTGGTGTCAGCTGCGATTTTGATGAGCTCCCCTTTTTGAAGATGGGAACCACATCAGAGACTCTTTTTCAGTCCTCTGGTAATTCCCTGGTACTCTAGGGTCTTTGAAAGATATGGTTCAGTGGTTCCGAGATGTTTGTCAGCTCTTTCAGAACTCTGGGAGATAATCCATCTGGTCCTGGTGATTTAAATTCATCTAGGGTGGACAAGTGTCATATTACTGTTTTCCTGTATATTTTGACTTGGATTCCTAGTCTGTCTTTATGGTTCTGTTTTTGGTAGGCTGGGTTATTTTTTTCTTCTGCATGAAGACAGATGCAAAAAAAATGAATTATGCAGTTCTGCTTGCTCCCTGCTGCCCATCACTTTCCTGCCATTAGTGGACCAATCATTTCCTTGACATCTTTTACTTTTACACATTGAACTTTTATTATTATTTTTTGACATTTGTTTCAAGTTGTAGTTCAATCTAAGCCTAGCTTTTCTGTTTCCATCTTTGCAGATTCAGGCTATATGCTGATATTCTGCCTTAGGTATGTGTCCCTCTTTCCATTTTTTTATACTCATCCTTTTTGTCTTTCAGTTTATCAGAGAGTTATTTATGCAACCCCATGCTGGTTTCTTCTTGGATCTCTTATTTTTCTTTTTCAATGGTATTGTGCTGGACTGGGCTTTTATAATTTCAGAGATTCCCAAGGTTCTTGACTTGTTTTCCCCTTTAAGATTTTCATCCATCAAATCCTTTTCAAGCTCTCTCTAAGTTTGTTGAAATCAGCTCTTTCTTAAAGTCTAAGACACTAGTTTGATTTTGCTTTATTGCTTGTGTCTACATTATATTGAATTCAACATGACACTATCACTCTGCCCCAAAGTTCCTGCAACTTCAACTCCATCTAACGTTTCATCTATGTTAGTAAGAATTAAAAAAATCTAAAGTAGAGAATAAAATTGATGATTTAAATTGTCCCATACAAATCTATAATGTTAGGACTCTAATTCCAAAAGATGAATTAGCAATGAAGTATATTTTGTATGTGGACATCAAGGTTCAAGAGAAAGAGCAGTATTTTATCAAGCTATGTAAATGACTGCTATTTTTGCCAGGTTTCCATGTGTCTGTTGAAAATCAAATGACTTGAATTGCCCTACTTGACCTCTAAAAGTCTTGTGGAAATATTTTTGAAATGGAAAAATTCATTAAATATTTTATGCCTGCATTCCTTGCCCTTGTTTTTAGCACTAGATAATTTTGTAGCAACAATGATATGCATCAGAATGGTGGCACTTGGGAGCCAAATATCTACTGTACATCAGGGCTGGAAAAAAAGGGACTATTCTCATAATAGTCTCAGCCACTGCCTCCCATGTTTGTTTAGCAGTTATGTTGTTAACCGATACAATTCATGATGAAATGGTTAAAGAATACTCCAAAATCAAACATGTTTTATTCTGGATCAAAGATTTGGCATGTGATTATGCAGATTTTTTTTTAAATGCTGCTTAAATTGTGCTATTTAAAAGAACATAAATTTGCTTCCTTTCATCAAATTTTACATTCTTATGGGTATTATAAACATAAAGTCAAATTTTCTCAAGAAGCAAACTGGATCTTTTCCCAATTGGTTGATGGCCATAACAGTAAAAAGAAAGCAGGATCAGACATAATGAATATCAATGACAGGAATAGCTCTAACCTTAAGCCAAATAGGCACAGGCCTGAGTGCCAAATTTTAGTCAGCACCAAAATTGAAAATTTCCAACAAACACAATTAAAAAGAATGCAAAGCAGTGCATTCTGTGAGCTACGATGCCTACTAAAGAGTTAAATATAATTTCACAGAATTGTTGTCATAGGACAACAATGGGAGCTGATGTAATTAAAATTACCCATTGTGTAAATAGGCTGAAAATGTCTGGAAAAAAGAAAAAAAATATGGGCTTTAATATCCTAACTGTTAAGTCTGAAAACTAAAGGAGGGGAAAAAACAGGGTGCCTTTTTAACATTCCTAATAAAATTGGAAGTTGAGCTGAACTATAGGGAGCACCAACATATGAATTTGGGATACCAAAACGTTTCTAGCACCAGCCCAGGTCACTGATTGTCTATAGGGGATCAATTTATTTCTCTCTTATATGGATATGAAGCAGAATTTGGCAATGCCCTATGAACTGCTGCAACCATAAATCAACATCAAAAAGAGCTATCATAACTAAAGTTCTCAAGAATAATCACGATAGCTATTATCGTGATTTTAAACATTTTTAAACCAGTTCTGATTGCCACCAAGGTGTAATTTATGCTGCTTCCAGTGCCCAAGGGCCGCTAACTGGAGAGCACTATTCAGCTGTTCTACGTTTTTTCTTCTTTAATAGATATTCTCTGAAAAGAAACATCATGAAAGAAGAGGTGGCAAAAAGCATGTTACAAATCAAAGGTCGTATCAGCTAGATACCCACCTCCTCCTCAGGCTCCATCAATAATACCCTGTGATCCTTCAATAAGAATCAATTAAAAATGTCTGTAACTCTGTAACTGCTACCAGTTCAAGATGCTGCCACACAGTGTAAATCACAAATACCTTTCAGTGTATGAGCTTTTATTGGGGTTCTGCTCAAATAAGCCAGCCAAAGGATGGGAATGTGCAGCGGCTGACTGATAGTTCCTGCTGCATTGTCTCAAAGATCGACATGATCACTAGTCAAATGAAAAATAAACAGACAAAAGAGAGGTTTTAGATAGATCTGAACTACCACTTGACTCAGCGTCTAGGCAGGATATTGATCAGAAGGGCCATTCTTTATTGTTCTGCTATTGTTTAGCATTCACCCTGTTCTATCGTGGGAACCTAGCAGATTGAGTCTATGTTAAATATCCTATTATCCAGAAGGCAAATGTAAAAGCTCTCTCCTCCATGTGGAATGGGAGATAGGCAGTGCTTACAGTAAGTTGTTTTCCTGAAATATCATGCCATATATCCTGTAAATATAGCCCAGGCTTTTTTGCCAGTTCAGTCTCTCACTGGGTAAGAAAAAGTGGAAAAATAAAGTAATTTAAAAGAAAAGAAAAACACAGCCTTCCAGTTCATTAAGTGTATGCTTGTAAATATGTGTGTGTACATCCACACATGTACACATAGATACCTACAATAAAATAAAATAATACTCAGTGACATCAGTCTAGACTCTAGGCCTTTCCAGAGCAAAACATTGTACAATATTTATGTCATTCATTTTTCAAAAAGTAATTAAAGCAGGCAAGATTATATATTGATTAGAACTTGACAAAATGCTAGGATTACCTTCCCCAACTGACAGCTTCTACAGATTTAGGATTACAAATTCCATTATGTCCAGTCAGCAGGATTATACAAAATAGGTTGGAACTGCTAAGACTTCTAGCCCAGCATATCTTGCAAACAGCATGGTAGATATTAAACTTTATGCCTATCAGTTCCAAGGCAATAGTATGAACCTATGTTGTGTATAATTACACAACAAAAGACAAATATTATTTTTAAATAACAAGCTAGGAAAGAAAATTAAAGGAGTCACAAAATAATTTCTTTGTTAGATTTTTATCCTACTTTTATTATTTTAGTAAATAACTCAAGGTGGAGAAGATACTTAATGCTCTTTCATCCTCCTATTTGCCCAACAACTCTATAAGGTGTGTTTGGCTGAGAGAGGGACTGGCTCAAAATCGCCCAGCTGCTTTTCATGCCTTAGGTGAAACTAGAATTCACAATCTCCTGGTTTCTAGCCTGGGCCTTAACCACAAGACCAAGCTGTCTCTTTCATGCAAGTTATCCTTGCATAAAGAGGAAGCATTACCACTGAGACTTATTCCATTGTAAGTGGATACACTTTAGTCAACAAACCTGCTATGATACTCATTATTTGCATTATTTGCAGTGGCAGTCATCATAATACCGGTATTTGGGAAATGTAGTATTTCCCAGCCATGGAAATAGACATTATACTTCCCATATCCAAATCATCATGCAACCGTAAAACAAAAATATTAGAGGTTAACTTGAAGAATGTATCAGAAAAAAATATTCTAGAAAATTGGCTTGACTAATATAGCATATTAGTCTGCAAACTGAAGATGACAGAGCTGCTCGCTCTGTTCAGCTAAAACCTTTAAGTGAGATTTTAACACATGAGGAGTGGGAAATAGCTGTTTAAAATGCTAACTTCCATAGTGATATTGATGAACAACAAACCCTTCAGAAATACAGCACCACTGTCTACAGCCAGCAGTCATATAAAGTGTCCACTCACACAGAAACAGTCTAGTGTGTGTAAAGGCTCCATTCTAGAGAACCACATTGTGCCCAAAAGACATGTCAAACTACTTAAACCAGTGCTTCTCTATCCAAAAGTAGATTTCATTTGTCTGTGATTGTCCAACTAGTGCCATGATTGGAGAGTGCATGATTGGCAGAAAGTTTTCCTTGGTTGTTTGAGTTTCCTTGGTTGTCAATGGGCATAAACCTGGAGAAAGAAAAGAAGAGAAGAGAAGAGAAGAGAAGAGAAGAGAAGAGAAGAGAAGAGAAGAGAAGAGATGAGAAGAGAAGAGAAGAGAAGAGAAGAGAAGAAAGAAAGAAAGAAAGAAAGAAAGAAAGAAAGAAAGAAAGAAAGAAAGAAAGAAAGAAAGAAAAGTTTCCCCCTATCTAGGCCATTCTGTAAGAAGAATGATTAAATTATTTACCTTCCTTCTTTCTTCCTTCCTTCTTTCCTTCCTTCCTTCCTTCCTTCCCTCCCACGCACTCACACACCCACCCACAATTGTGGAGTATATGTGGCTGTCAAGTACAAGCTAGAATCAACACTGGTTCTCATTTTTTTCTTTTTATCACCCTGCAGACCAGGGGTGAAATGTAAAAATGTTTGCTACCGGTTCTGTGGGTGTGGCTTGTGGTTATGTGACCAGGTGGGCATGGCCAACTTGACATCATTCACTGTTAGAGGCAGGAGCTGCACATTTTGAAGCACATTCTGCCTTTCTGAAGCCCCCAACGCTTTGAGTTTCCCTCCACAACCCAAGCGAACATCAGAGCCTTCTCTTGCAGAAGCAAAATCCAGGCACAGAAATGGAAAAATGAGGGGGGGATGTGGAGGAGAAGGTGTAATTAGCAGAATCCAGGCACAGAAATGGAAAAATGGAGGGGGGGAATGGAGAGGAGAAGGTGTAAGAAGACGTTTCCTTAGATCACTGATGCTCCCAACAATGAGTTTGGCGGCGATCTACGGAAATGTCTTCCAGCTCTTCAAGATTGACTTTAAGGCGACAGCAAAAGTAGTGGTGGTGGTGGGGGCAACAGGGGCGTGTGTGTGTGTGTCCCTCCCTCTGCAAGGACTTGGAGGCAGACAGTGTCCCTCTGAGGAAAAGAGGAGGGGGTGAAGCCCTGGCTGTCACCTGGGAGAAGAGGACCACGGGACACACACACACACACACACACACACACACACATGCCCCGTCACCCCCGCTGCCGCTACTTTTGCTGTCGGCTTCTCGGTGCTCTTAAAGTCGATCTTGAAGAGTTGGAAGACATTTCCTTAGATCGCTGATGGTTCGAACAATGAGTTTGGCAGCATGGAAGGCAGGCACACTGGGAAGGAAGTAAGCTGCTAGCTCCCTTCCCTGCAGCCCTGCCATGCTTGTCTGCCTTCCACGTGGCCTTCCGCTTGCCTGCCTTCACAAGCTGGCCACGGGAAGGCCGCATGGAAGGCAGGGAAGCATGGCAGGGCTGCAAGCCATAGCCCAGTTCAGTGGCGTGGCCAGTCAGCAATTGCTACCGGTACGGTGAACCAGCCCCAATCTCCTCTATCGGTCTTCCTGAGCCAGTCTGAACCAGTAGCATTTCACCCCTGCTGCAGGCCTTTAATTTGGGGGTAGGGTCAGGGAGACTGAATGGAACTGAGCATTTACTGGCCAGATGCCCTTCCTGATGCCCACATGGAATTCACAGCAGATTTTTTTTCCTTTGCACCCTAACAGAGAAACATATGCTGCTCTTTAGGATTGAATGCCCAACCTTCCAAGTGGGAAGTGAGTGTCTTCATCACTAGGCCACCACACCACTCAACATTGGCTCTCATAAAGACACTTTAAAGAGCAACCTATGAAAAGGAAGAAAATCAGGGCTTGCTTTCCCAGTATGAGGGAGAGGTTTAAAGAAAAGCATTAATCGGGAACCATTGAAACAGGAGAACATCACAGCCAAAGGTAAAGAACTATTAAAATATGGATTACAATTTCTTAATATAAATCCATTTCTAGCCAATTTCAGCATGTGACAAAAGCAGGCCAAGACTGCTCTATATATTTATCATACTTTCCCACTGCACCCTAATCATCTACAAGTAGACAAAAGCAATGGTACAATAAAAAGGCATGGGACCAGGTTGCCTGAGGAACCATTTCTCCTCAAGGATACCTGCCCATTCTACCAGAATAGTTGGATAGTCATGCTCCATGTCCCTTCCCTTAAACATTATCACCTTGTGGCTTCTCAGAAACATGTTTTCCACTGCAGTTCCTGCCCTACGAAATATCTTCTTGCTTTTAATCTTTGGAAGAGCACTTAACTGACTTCCCTCAGTTGCTGGGAAAGGGGAAAGTCACAGCATGATGAGAACGCAAACGGTTGTACCAGGTATGTGTGGCTGCAGCATCCTTTTTTTTTTCTTTCTTTCTTTTTGGTTTGCTGGCTTTTTATTTTTGCTGTATATATTATTGATATGGTTAGGCTATAAGCCATCCAAAGATTGGTTTTAGGATGGAGGCAGTTATACAAATGCTTTAAATAAATAAATAAACAAATAACCATCTCATAAAAAACCCATCTCTTCCACAGTAGTCAATGAGTTTTAAAAATATTTTCTTTTGGCTCAATAAACTAGACATTACTCATCTATTCTTATATACAAAACCCGAACAAAACCCGGTATTATTTGTATGAAAGTATTTAAGGAACTTTCACTAAACTATATTACTTCATTTCTTTGTCTTTTTAAGCATACAAATGCTTCGATGTTTTTTTTTTTCATGCCTGCCCTGTTTCTTGCCAAGGTTAGGCCAATTTACCCTTTTGTAAAGGTGTACCTAGGGGTACGTGGTGGCTTAGTGGCTAAGACGCTGAGCTTGTTGATCAAAAGGTCGGCAGTTAAGCTGTTTGAATCCCTAGTGCCGTGTAACGGGGTAAGGTCCCGTTACTTGTCCCAGCTTCTGCCAACCTAGCAGTTTGAAAGCACGTAAAAAATGCAAGTAGAAAAATAGGGACCACCTTTGGTGAGAAGGTAACAGCGTTCTGTGTGCCTTTGGCGAACGGAGATGAGCACTGCTAGCACATATGTGCAAGGGGAACCTTTACCTTTATCTTTAAGGGTGTACCTATGAATATAGTTTGAAATGTCATTTTCACAGCTCTGCCAAAATATTTTGCCTGACTCTTAAATCATTTTTAATGTTCTGTTAATAAAATAATGATCCGGAACATCCCATGATATGTTTCACTTGTGGCCAAAACGTTCAAATAGTGGGTGCATTGTGTTAAGCCAGTTTTAAATTTCTTTTGAACTCTGAAGAACCAGCTAAATGACTTGCTTTATATGGACACAGAATAATTTTCTAAAAGGCTTTCAGAAGCCCACATGAGGATCACATGTGGCACTGATGTCCCATTCTTCCTCAGATAGGCAGATACTCAAATCGTTTTTAAAGACAGGCTTCATCCGGTCATCCTAACCTCTCACTCGTTTTCCAGTCTGCACACATCTTTTTTTCTTTTTCTCCCCGCCCCCAAATTTTCTGGCTGGCAGATGGCAGGTTTCTTGTGACATTTCCTGTCATACAAACTGAGATTGCAGGAGTGAAAGATGTAGATGAAATAACCGATTAGCTCTATAGCTGCTTTTCCTTCTTAAGAACACACATAATGCATATTGTCACAATACTTATGTTAAGAAAATATCCTCTGGAATGCTAGTTGAAAGATAAACTAGGCTGCTGTTAACTTGATAAAGCTGGGGAAAGCCACCCTACCATCTCAGTGGCCAGGGTACTTTTACAAACATATATTTAAACACGAATGGTGGATTTCAAATTTTTTTACTACCGGTTCTGTGGGCGTGGCTTGGTGGGCATGGTGTGGCTTGGTGAGCGTGGCTTGGTGGGCGTGTCAGGGGAAGGATACTGCAAAATTCCTATTCCCTCCCCACTCCTGGGGGAAGGATATTGCAAAATCTCCATTCCACCCCACTCTGGAGCCAGCCAGAGGTGGTATTTGCCGGTTCTCTGAACTACTCAAAATTTCTGCTACCAGTTCTCCAGAACCTGTCAGAACCTGCTGAATAGCACTCCCCTTATACACACACTTTAACAATTGGGATATTCGAGTTTCTGTTGTATTGGGACTTCTGTAGGAATTAAAGGGAACTGCAGTATCTGTTTTTTCCAGCGACTGCACTAAAGTCATTCCCTGGTCCTAGTGCTCTTGAAGAGGAATACCGCTGAATCTGTCCAACAAATCACGGAGGGAAGTGTATCCAGAAATTCCAATGTGTAGGCTCTCCTATGCGATGCAACTAGTAAATAATACAAATATTAGAGAATAGCGAAGGGAGGGTACACAAGCTCCATATAGCAGAGATGTGAAGTGTGGGTTCTCTTTCTTTGTACATCGGGATGTAAAATCCTTTGTTGAGCTCTCACCAGGTTTTATTCAGGCAAGTACCAATACAGATTGGGCGTGAGCCCACCATGGGTCAGATCATCCATTATTTGTTTCTCCTAAGGAAACTGGCATCTATTTGACAACATGAGTTAGACACACCCGCAGCTTCCAAAACCTGATTAAAACCTGACCTGCAGAGTTGCAATCAAGCCTCAACTGAAATCAGCTGAGTTCTAGCTAGAAAAGTGTACTAATGATAGAACAGCGAATTTGAAGTGCTAGCAGCAATATTAATTGACTGACCATTTTAATTTTGCTGACTGCCAGGAATTCGATCCTTGCCAACTGACTCAGCCTTCCATCCTTCCAAGATTGGTAAATTGAGGACCCAGATTGTTGGGGGCAATATAAACTGCTTGAAGAGGGCTGTAAAACACTGTGAAGTGGTATATAAGTCTGAGTGCTGTTGCTGTTGCTATAATCCAGGGGTGTCAAACTCGATTTCATTGAAGGCTGCATCAGAGTGTGTGTTTGACTTTGGAGGGCTGGGCGGGTGTGGCTGGGGTGGGCGTGGCCAGCTCGACATCACTTGTGTCAGAGGTACCTGTGGTGGCCCGGGCGGGGCTAGAGGATCCAGCGGAGGAAGGCGAGACCAAGGATACCTGGATTTACCTCATTTTTAGCCTGGACAGCCACCTGCAGCCCTCTGCCAGCAAAAATGGAGCTCAGGTTTCCGTGTATACCCGCTGGGCCCCGTTTTAAGCCTGGATAGCCTCCTGCGCCCTTCTGCCAGCAAAAACGGAGCTCAGGGGGCCACGTGCACCCCTCTGGGCCCTGTTTTAGGCCAGAACAGCCTCCTGCAGCCCTCTGCCAGTGAAAATGGAGCTGGGGGGCCAGCTCCCTAAGCTCCATTTTTGCTGGCAGAGGCACAGCAGGCCAGTCCTTTGCTATTTCCAGGGCAGCCCCATGGGCCAATCTAAGCACTCCAGGGGCCATATCTGGCCTGTGGGCCTTGAGTTTGACACCCCTGCTATAATCCATCAAAATAATGCTCCTCAAGGGTATTGTGGGAATTAAGATGAAAGGACATTCAGTTTAGTATTGGACCAGGGAATAAAAAATATGAGAAGGAGCAGTCAAGAGAAGATGGTCTAAGTTGCAAAAAGGCATTACCAGCTTTCATGAGACAATTTACATGTAAATAAAATGGCACCAAGAATGACTTTATGGAGGTAGAATGTTACCTCCTCACCATTCCCTTCTAATATTCTCCAGTCATTAACATGAATTCTATTAAACTAATAAGGGTCATTAGTGCTTCTGGCCCTCCTGTGAGGGAGAAGAGAATGGAATTACTTTGTGTAGCAAAATAGGCAGGCAGGAATGCGGACTCTTAAAGAAGACTCCAACACAAAATTCTCAAGATGCCAGCACTGTAATGTTTAGTCTTCCAAAATGCAGCCAGTTTCTCAGTAAGCAGCTGTGCTAAAATAGCAGCTTTCATGCCTCTTCTAATTTACTCTGATAAGGAATAATTTTATTCATTAGTAAAAAGGGAAAAAAAGTGGAAACAAAGGATCTTTGCACAGCCATCCTGCTGTTACAACTGACACCTGGTTGCTTACAGACAACACTTTACACAAACTGGAGAGTTGCTAGTAAAAAGTCAGTCATCCATAAATCCATTTTTTATCTTTTTTTTAACTAAAGGATAATCTCCTTCTCCTTCTCTAGAAACACAAGTGCAACATCTCCTTATACAAAGGAGGTTTTCCAATCAAGTTTAATATAGTAAACTAAAAAAAAAAAAGAATATTAGATACACATTTTAGTGCTATATCTATGCTGCAGAAATATCTGTTTTGGGAAGCCAGGCTAACTTCTAGTGGTTAAGATCTTCCTATTTAGAGAAGTGTTCATTCTGCAGACAGCATTCTTTTTTCTTTTTTTCTTTTTTTTGCTTACTTTTCCTGGGAAAAAACTTTTTTGCAGCTTTTTTGTCTTATTTTTTGCTTTATGTTTGAAAGATTTAACATTATATTATTTTTATAAATAATATAAATAAAAAAGCCACTTCTGACTATTAAAACATGAATAATAAAGTGGGTATCTTCCATGATGGACATTACCCCCTCAAATTCAGACAGATTCTTTAACTTTAATTCTGTAAGCAGCCTTGAGTCGCCATGGGCGAATAAACAGCAATATAAATTCAATAAATAAATAAATAAATAAACTTGTCTCTAATTTTCTTTCATCACTCATTATAGAATTTGTAGCTAACTGTAACCTGGACCCTTCAGATATATAATCCACATCATCTTTGCCAATATGGTTAATTTGAAGGAATGTTGTTAATTGGGCACATAGCTTACAAATCTGGTGCACCAACTTTGGGGAGGGTCTTTAACAAAGTAAGCACATACTTCTCTACTGCAAAATATTTTTAAAAAGTTTAAAATTTCTTGTCAGAGATATTTGAAAGTGTAGATTTCTCTGATATTAAGAAAATGGTTTAGTCATTTATTTCACATTAGTGTGATTATGTGAACTTTTGATACTTATAAGGGAGAAAGCATTTCTTTTATATGAACCAAAGTTCATATAAGCTAATCCTTTAATATTTGTGTGTGTGTGTGTGTGTGTCTGTACTGTTATATATCCGATAGATAGATAGATAGATAGATAGATAGATAGATAGATAGATAGATAGATTCGAAAAGTCTGAGGGAAAATAATAAAATAATTAAAATAATGTTAAAATGATAGATAATGTTATGCAAAAACTATGACTGTTGCGCAAAAAATGGAAACAATAATCTATAAATCTGGAGAAATGTGCACCAAAAGTTTCTGTGAACTGAAAAGAGAAGTTCTCCAGTTTGATCAACCAAATCTTATTTGTAAAAATAGAAGAATCTGATTGAAACTAGTCAAGAAATTGACTCATTCATCCTCCATAAACAGATTATTTATGGGTTGCTCTCACACCCTCTCAATCATTACATAACTGTTCTGATAGTAAGCAAACTGCATCTACTGTTAGAAGAAATGTAACTCAAAACCAGTTGCTGGGATGCGTAAGTGGAAGGCTGCTATTCCTCTGACATCTGGTGGGACAATAGGAAACAGCTTCAGTAAGCTTTTGGTTTGACCTCTCCAAGCTTTTATCATGTGCTTACATTTATTGGCTGTTTAGACAAAATACTCTTTCCCATTCTATTCTCCATTAATGTCCATGCGCACCATATTGTATCTATAAGAAGTGCAGTCTCATTCACTTCCAAATTCTTGTAGCATTTGTCAACTATCAGTTTCCAAACTGGTACATGATACTGAGTTGAAACTCAAACTATCAGATTTCAAAGCTACAATTAAGTCATAGATGAATACATTTTTCTTTCTTTTCTTTTTGACAGTTGAAAGTGAAAAGTGAGAGGTATCGTTGTTTGCTCTTTGTGCACGCATAACCTTTTCTTTTGCCCATTACTGTATCGGGCTTTTCAGACAATATCAGAAACTTGCAAAAACCTGATTACTGGAAATGGTAGCAGAGCAACTCAACACATCATAGGAAAAGACCTCTCTGTTCTAAGACTTTCAACACTCCATTTCCAGCTACAGATGATTAAATAGAAGAGATAATGCTTAGCCATCATACTATTTTACTTCAAGTAATTTGTTAGAATGCAAACTACTTGTCCTATGTGGGAAAATGGATTACAAAGTGGTGAACTTTTCTTTTAAGAAATAATGAGAAAAATGTACATCAAGAGCCCAGATCCCTGGGACATTCTTCTCAACATTTTGTATTTACAGTTTAAAAACAACTTATGAACATTCTTGTAAATAGTTATCATAAATTTCAATGTAGCCTGTATAAACAAGTTCCCAGTGGATTGTGCTCAGTGACGCAGAGCAGAAGACTAGTGTTTTCTCTGGGTAGACTTTCTTTCACTTTTACCACTTTTAATTCAAAATTGAATTGCTTAACTGGGAAAACACTGTAGAGAGGTGAGCATTGTTAGCCTGTAAACACTTAGCCTTAGAGGAAATCATATTGCAGTCGTGTAGATACTGCCACTTTATTGTCACTAACATTTTACTTGAAGTGCTAAATTGCTGCATGGCTTAGATTCCAGGTTGTTGTTTTTTTAAAATATAAAGAAGATTGGGCATGCGAGCCCTAAGAATTTTTTTTTAATAAATAATCCATACATCACATTAGTCCAATTGACAAGTCTATCCCAGACCTCAGGGGAGGAACTAATAAACATTTAGTTACTTTGCTATTGTTTTCCGAAAACAATTTGACTTCCTTTGCGATAACCCTGAATTCCTTCATTAAAAATAGAGAGGCTGAGAGCCAGAGGAAGTGCTTGACTGGAGCCAAGTCACTGCTTACAATAACGTTTTTTTGGGACCACATTTATATCCCAATTCATGGTGATGACTCTATAGGAGGCTGACAGCTGCTGGGGCATGTCATACATCACGCAGAAGCTGGAAGACCCTCCACTCGGCTTCTTTCAGATTTTTTGGGATCCTTCAGCCAGCTGCCTGATCCCAGACAAGAAGGCTTGGAGCTCCAGCAACCACCTGAACTGTGTTTATCTCACATCAGACAAAAATCCGTACTGGATCTAAATAGAAAAGGTACAGTCCTGCAAACTCTAAAAGAGATCTGAAAGCTAATGGATTAGTAATTTTATTATTAGCAATTTTTTAAAATTTGGTGATCATGGTTTTCTTCTGTCTGGTCAAAATATATAAAATATCTATAAAATATATTATATTTTTAAATTTAATATATTTAAAATACATTATAAAACTGTATTTATGTATGTATCCACAATTCCATTTCATTCTACAGTGTCATACTTACATTTAATCCAAGAATTAGCAGATATTGTTGAATACAAATAAGCATTTCTATAGTTTTGAAAGATGACATTGCTACATGATGCTTGGCAAGTAGTGTATTATTGCAAATGTATATTCTGCAAGATAATCTGATAAATTAGATGTCATTGCAGTCTTGCAGTTGAGGGGGAAGGCTTCCAGATTGGGGGGGGGCTCCTAAACCTACCAATCCAAAAAATTTTCTCTGGTTTTTTTTTGTAGATTTTTTTTGTAGATTTTTTAAAAATACATATAGAATTAATTATGGGAAACATAATTAATGACAATGCAAGATCCCCTAAAACTATGATAATAACTGGAGTGCCTGGATGATGACTGCCTTTTCTGGAAGAAATCCATGTCCTAGAGTAGTAAGTGGGATTTATACTCAGATAAGTGCACAGACACTGCCTATACTAGACGAATATTCATGAGATTGGCATGATAAAAAGACTGAGGATTAGTGAGCAAAAGTAGTCTAAATAATGAATTTCTGTTCAATAGCTATTATAAAAACCATGACAGCATATTTAGAAATATGTTCTCCTTTACTTACCGGTAAGTATTCTGACATTTTATTATTTAAATCCTTAATTTTGGCTCATAACACAAAATAGATCATCTGAATTGTTTCAGGACCTTCTGAACTATTACTTGGAATTTCTGTCTGTTTTTCGGTTGCTGTGCAAAGTGACTGACTAGTGAAGCATGTAGAATGAAAATAGAATAAATAAATAGCACTTGCTTTCTCACCTTCAGAGGGAGAGGCAAAGAAACAGGGGAATACACAAATTGGCCATTGCCATTCTGGTTATCCCAAAGGTTTTTTTTCAAGAGGCAACTGGACTTTCTACACTACTATTAATCTTCTCATCGTTCCCACCACCCATCTCCTTCCACTTATGACTCTATGACTGTAATTTTGTTGCTTGTATCATTTGTACCCTGTGACTATCATTAAGTGTTGTACCTTATGATTCTTGATGAAGGTATCTTTTCTTTTATGTACACTGAGAGCATATGCACCAAGAAAAATTCCTTGTGTGTCCAATCACACTTGGCCAATAAAGAATTCTATTCTTTGTTTTTCTTTGAAAATGGTTCACTTCTCATTCAACAAGTTTCTTCAGTTCTTGGATGAGAAGCGAAGCATCTTCAAGGAGAAACAAAGTCCAGTTGCCTCTTGAAAAAGAACCTTTAGGACAACCATGACCTGGATGACTGAGAATCTCCATAGACATTTGCCATACCTGTTGTTCTGACAGAACGCCTGCCCGGATTCGTTATGAAAGCTTGTAGTATGGACATGATCTTGTTTAAGCAACTTCATATTATGTTGCTGCAAAGGCAATTGAAAATGCTTGCATGAAAGACAAGCAACTCAACACTGCAGTGCAAAATTGTCCTCATTCTCAGTTATATAACAGTTCACATTTCGTCTCTTTTTCAGACTTTGGCACAATTGACAAATAAATAGGATACATTATCAGGGACCATTCCCATTAAAATAAGGAACATACTTTCTAGCAACTTGTATAGGATCATTCTGCATATTTATTGTAAGTAATAAAAAAATAGTTAAGATGCCAGGAAAGGCAATCTAGGTAGAGTGGATAGCATATCCCCATTTACTGTGTGCCCTTGGCCCATTCTTATCTCTCAATCTGATAGATGTGAATGACTGTCACAAGGGATAAACAGCTGGGGATAGTCTTGTATATAGGCTTGGGTTTGGGGGAAAGGTATAACCAAATCAATAGATCTGTAAGTTTATTTTTTGAATTGATAAATTATAGTCTCTTTTAGACTTTCTTTCAAGTGGTGAGAAGGTAGTCCCTGGATATCAAAATCTTGCAAGGACTGTCTTGAAAAGGAACATCATCACTTTTTGTAAGATTTAACAATATACAGATTGAGCAAAATCGATTGTCCTGCACTGGATCTGCAAAGAAAAGAAACCACCTACCCACCTCCGAATCTTTGCCGAGTTTCCTATCTTCCTAATTCAGCCAAAAATACAGCCTGAATGCAAAGGCTTTGGCCTTTTCTCACATTTTGCTTCTAATTGGCTCAAGAAAAGGTGTGATGTGATCTATTTTTCTTAGGTCATTTTACCAACAATCTCCTATATCAAAGTTGTGCCTCGCAATAATGTCATTGAATCTATTACCTGGGTCTGTGAATCCCATACCATCTCCTTTCTTTAAGACTTCCATATTAGCTCTAAATTTCAGCTTTGCACAAACTTGCTCATTCTTCTTAAAGTGCCATAAAAGGGATATTCCTATTTTACATTTACATCAGGTTTAAAAGCCTATTTGTTAATAGGCTGTTTTCTTGTCAAAGCTTCAAAGGTTTTTTTTCTTTTTTAATTAGAATATAAGATATTTAAAAACAAATGATATTCATTTTCAAAAATCAATATTCATTCAATATATTAATCAACCAGTATACTAATCCTCCTCTCCTTTGTTTTCCCCTTTGCCCGTTATTAGCATTATACATTTCTTCCTTCACTTCTTACTATGCCTTTTCACACTTGCTTTTCTGATTAACCAGTCCACTGTACATCATGAGTAAGCCACTTATACTTCTAAAACTGTTGAGCCTTGGCCTAAATACTGTCTGCAAGAATCAGGTCCTGCATTTGGCACAATCTCTATTATCAGCTTCCCAGCTAGGCCCCTAAATGGGAAAAGTCTCCCTGACTACCAGTTCCATTTGCTGCTCTAACAGGAGCTATGAATACAGGATCTCTCCAAAATTATAGACTTTGCTGCTTTAGGAAGACTGCAACTCCCTTCATCCTCAAAGCTGAAGCCAGTGTTGAGCCAGAATGATCACTGAAATGTAATAACTTCATCCTCAACAAAATTAGCCTAAGCTTGTTTTGGGCTCAAGTCCCTTACAGCTCAAAGGACCAAGATAGGATTTGAATGATAACTCTAGTCTGACCTAATGTTACTTCAGTCATCTTGATGGGTTATCTTCCCCATCAGTTTCATGTAACTTCATTGCATAACATCTATATTACATAACAATGTGTAGCTTCATTACATAACATGGGGAGAGGATCAAGAACTTTAAAACCCCACACTGAAGCAAACATTAACTTGATTACTCTTTCTCATGCATAGCAACTGGAAATTTAGAAGTAATATACTATTATTAAGCTCCAACTCTCATAGCAAATTAATTATATTGAATGACACCTTCCACTTAGATCATAATACAGATCACTTAATATAAGGATAACTGGGAATGTATCCATCTCATGCCCAGGTCTGAATCTTTACTCAAAAGAGCCATAAATCCATTTCGTATGGAACCCTCTAGAGCTGACACTGAACGATCTTCTCAAAAAAAAAAACAAGATTGGCAATTGGCTGATAATTTCAGAAATAGGTGGACTCAGAGGTGATCTCTTTAGAAAAGGCATACCATACCACCTCCTCTTTAAAGGGCAGCTTGCACTAACCCTTCCCTTAAAGAAGATTGATCCACTCCTAAATCCTGTCAATTATGACTGCCCAGACATACAAACAAGCTTACAAAGACCATGTATCGAGTCCATCAGTAACGTAGTTCATGCCCCAGAGGGTTCTTTTGCTTCCTCAGTTTTCACAAGGTCTGAAGAATCCCAGATGATCTTAAAGGACCTTGCTGAAATTATCTGGTGAAATATGTAGGTACATTTCACATTCACTCAGGTACTGATAACAAGCTCCTGAAACCATTTGCAAACTTCAGTTGGCGAGGATAAAGCAAAAGCAAACTATGTTGAATTTCAGGGGATTGGAAATACTTTATATTGAAATTATACAAATCTTGATGTGATAAGATTCAGTATGAATGGTGCCTTATTCATTGTCGTTAAGCTGGTTGCTTTGCCAGCAAAGTCCACAAACTTCTGATTCTGTTTTTAACTTTCCAGGAATGCAGTATAATTTATTTCTATCTTTCTCTGCCCCTAAGAAACACACCTTTGATAAATGAGGGACTTGCTGAATGAAGGATTGTTCTTTCATTGGTTGAGTTTTTCAGAAATAACTAGGGGCAACCTATTTCTGCCCCACCCATTAACATCAACTATTCTTTTGCTTTATGAGTGGTGAAAACTTTTTTCATAGAGCTGCAACTGCAAAGGGATTCACACTGTTCCTCAGTTACAAAGAACACTTGACAAGCCGTACTTGCTCTCTTGACAACCGAAAACAGCACAACTGAAACTTGCAAAACATCAGTATTTATGTAGGAACAACTGCAAATATAGACCATGGAGGAAAAAAGAAACCTATAAAATGATTTGATTTTGCCAAAAGAATGTCTAGGAAAGGGGTGAGCAAAACACATGATGGAGAAGTAAATACACATATAAAGAGAGAAGACAGTAAGTGTCTGACAAGCTGCAGATGGAGAAAAAAAATGAATAAAATATTGAACACAAACTCCTAAGGATCTATGCTGGATAAAAAGAACAGCTAATTTCAAGAAAAAAGTTAGGTAAGTAAAAAATGCTCTGAAAATCATTACAAACAGAAAGCTGGATTGTAATGAGATGGTAAAAATTAGTCACTTCTATCTTGAGAAAGAAAGCTGTATTTCTAAAATACAATTTAGAGGGTAAACTGGTAGCTTTTTAGAGTATAAGAATTTGACATTTTTATATTACACTCAGCATATTTTAAAGTACATTAGCAACCACGATTAATTTAGTGATATAACAGGTTCCCTTTCATTGTGTACATTTAAGCTTATATCAGAATGACTGGAGGAACCCACTTTCTAAATTGGGATGCAACTTTGGGGCAATTCAAAAATGAGCAAGAGCAGTGCTGTAATTTAATATGTTTTAACTTGTTTTTTCCCCCTCATTTATATGTTCCCTCAATGCTAAACTGCATAATATTTTTAGAATTGGACTTTCAGAACATTGGGGGACACAACACACTGTGAAGTTTGAAATACATTCTCTTATTGATATTTTGTAACCATAGCAATATAGCAATATACAATTGATCCACCTTTTATAGTTGTAGAAATAGATTTTTGTTGCTAATGAATTTTATGGGAGGGGGGGTTAATATTACAAGGAAGAAATTTATAGAATTTTGCTTTTAGCTTCTTGCAGAAACAGTGCAGTCCTATACATTTTTGCTCAGGAGGTTAGATTGGACTACAGCTTTCTGCCTTCTGATTTGAGGCTTACTTCTGTTTAATGATCTAGAGAGGTATACTATTAAATAGTCTATTTGCATGCTGATTTTGTCCCATACACTTTTAATTTTAGAAATAGCAGTAAGGATAGCTATAAGCACATTCTCCTGTGATTTGCAAGCACAACAGTTTATTAACTGCAAGCTAGAGATAAATTATCCTATAGAACTAATTCAATAATTTCTTATTGTATTCTTATGTCATCAGATTTATAGTAAAATGTACATAGAAAATGAAAATTTGCTATTAATACATGCACATCGCTGGTAAGGATATGGTTTAAAATATTATTTTTTCTTGGTATTTCTAGAGTGCTAGAGTTTGCTTCATCAGGAGCAGAAGTTCCACTGAATGAATATTGCCTGCAATTCATAAAGAAAAAAAAAAGCAAACCAAAAGAATGCAAATGACAAATACCAAATAAAATATTTTGAGTCGCTTCAAAGTTAGATGGGCTGCAAATAAATTTAATAAATAAAAATAAAAGTATAATTTTGGAATTTCCAGGACATTTTTATTTGTTTTAAATATCAGATTATCTAAATTAATATAAAAAGAGAGGGAATTGAAGAAGGTATGGTTTAATTTTGTGAAATAGTGAGGATTTCTCTAGCATCTTCTTTAGCATCAAGGCTTCTCTAAGTACTAGACTGTGTTGAAGGCTTAATCAGTCAAAAGCTTGTTAACAGATAAAGATTCTTCTCAGCATCAAATACGGCTCCATATAATTGGAGGTGGGGGACAGGGCATTTTCTGGGTGTTTTTTTTTTCCAGTTTCCAAGATTAGCCCCAGCTTCAGAGACTACACATGGTTAGCCAGTTGCTGCCATCATATATGAATTCTTCTGAAAAGATTTTTAAATATAGCATTTACCCTAGCACTGATTGAAATATATAGATTATGAAACAATGATTGAAAAATGTGATAACCTCTTATGTAATACAATAAGGAAATGTAAAAGACATAACTAGTTAGACAAACTTCTTTCTCACAGTTTCTTAGCTAAATTTTAGTGTGAGAAGTTCAGACTGATGAGATTCAAGATCACTTGGGAATGATGCCAAGCACAAATATTGCATTCTTTTTTTATTGCTCTATTTTGCCCTTGGAATGTTAAAGCTAGAAGGATTCAGAAACATGACATAATGTGCTATTTATTTTCTTTCTCTATCTGGCTTTG
Organism: Pituophis catenifer annectens; assembly: GCF_029215685.1. Lineage (NCBI taxonomy): Eukaryota > Metazoa > Chordata > Lepidosauria > Squamata > Colubridae > Pituophis > Pituophis catenifer. The sequence continues at coordinate 90,480,772 of NW_027256884.1, forward strand.
AGGGCAGATTTCACACATCCATCTCCACTGTCCTTGTCTTCGTCACATGGCACTAAAAAAAAATAGAAACAATGAACATTATATGTCCTGAAGAAGAATCAATTGTGCTTCATTCCTTGGTAAAGCAGCAAACGAATTCTTTGTTTATAGTAAATTTGCTGACCTCCTTAAGAAAGAAGAGGGGGGGAGTGATTTTTGGAGAGCCATAATGCTGTGTAGAATGTGTAAATTGTAGCTCATGTTACTCCGACATTTAGCAGCAAATTAAATAATAATGTTATAAAAATGTTAGGAATTTTAATTAATTTAGCAAAATTGCAATTGAATTTAAATATGGGATTATTATTACATATAATGAGGATATAACTGTCCAGGTATGTAACATACCAGAGGTGGGAAGAAAGTATATTTTGCATGGATTTCTTGATCTCTAGCTGTTTAATGGAGTGATCATAATTTTTATTTATAATGTAGTTGGTTATACAGGATTAATTTTGTCACCGCCCCAGAACACATGCACAATTGCTACTCAAGCATCAACCGCAGTACCCCTTCCCTAGCCCTTCCTCAATGCTTCCAATTCCCAATTTATGCCATAAATCAAAGCATATCTAGTATAAATTTGGGGCCCTTGAATCTAGAAGATGAATTAGAATAAGCTTCCAAACATATTGTTCTCATCGCTCTTTTGCAAATTCACATTTGAGATTGGAGAGAAAGAGATTGACATTTTTCTTCCTTCGTTCTTGGATGTATTCTCAATCCTTTACACAATAATGCAAGAAAAAAAACTATTACAAATATTTCACACTTGACAGTGTGTGCACCAGCTGCAGCCCAGTGTTTCCTGATCTCTGGAGGTTGTTAAATGGTTTCTTCTGGACTAGAACCCACTTTATTTTATACATGAGATATTATTCCCAGTTGGGATACTTTGGTCAGAGGAAAGAGAGAAAATGAAGGATGCAGATATTATAGACCAATCACAATGTTTATGGAAGTTGGTAATAAAATCAAGGAAGAATCTGAAGGAGAAATAAGAGATAAAGGGATCCTAAAAGATAGAGTTAGGAATGCAGGTTATTATTAGAGATACAAAGAGAGTGGAGACTTTCTTACTGGTCTGGAAAAATCTAGTTTAAGTTGCAGTTACTGTTTATCTTAAGCTGTGAGTTGTTTCTTTAATTAACCAAACAGTATCAGATGAAAGACAGAAGACATGCACTCGGTGACACTTTTCTGCAAAGCTTAAGCATATAAGCACATAATACAAGTATTTCTTCTGAGGCTAAAGATTGCACTGCATTTTTGTTATTTGATGCTTTTTAATTATCCTTAAGTTCCTTGTGCTGGCTGCAAACTAGTAAAACTTGGAGAAATTCAGCAGCATCAGCTGTAACCTTTTGTTTCAACTGCCTTAAAACTATGTCAATATGTCCTAATCTCTCTAGGTTGATCAAAATTATTTGGCTGTCCTCGCATACGCAACACCTCCCAATTTAGTACCAGCCCTACGATTTTCACGCTTAATCATATACTGGTTAACTTGACACTGAAGTCACTGATAACGAACGAGCAAAACTAGATCTAACACCCATCTGGGCAGCAGCCTTCTGTACACTCACACCCAAGGTCATTATCTCCACTTAGCATTATCCTTTGGTTAGAGTCTGAAGCTAGTTTCTCAAGTATTCAGCAGCATGCATTGGAACTTCAGTATCAGAATTTATTTAAAGCTACAAATGCTTGAAATAAATCTGGAAACAGAACATCTGTCAAGCATTCTAATTCCAGTGCAGCTGAAAAATCAGTCAATTAAAAACAATAAGCTGTGTTTCTCTGGATGGAGAGTGTGTAGTGGTACCAAGCAGTGGTGGATTTTAACCGGCGTTACCACCAGTTCGCTTTGCACATGCGCATTGCATTTCAGAACAGCTGAGGTGCGGCAATCCACTCTGCTGCGTCTATCAGCTGGACTAAAAACAAACGAATATAGGTAGTATAGCGCAGGGGTGGGCAGGAGGGGCCAGCTGACAGTCGGAGCAAACCGGTTCGCTCTCACCTTACCATCACCTCTACTGGCTCGCCCGAACCAGGACGAACTGGTAGCAACTCACCACTGCTACCAAGCAAATGATGTTCTGTAGCTATTGTAACTTTGCTTTTTTAATTCTCTTTTATTTATTTATTTATTTATTTATTTATTTATTTATTTATTTATTTATTTATTTATTTATTATCAAATTTCTATACCGCCCTACTCCTGAAGGACTCAGGGTGGTGAACAGCCAAGATAAAATACAGATAATACAAATATTAAAAATCCCTTAAAATTATTAAATATTTTGGCCGAAACACAGATTAAAACACCCAATTTATAAAATCACGAATTAAAAAATTTAAAAATTTAAAAGAGGGGGGGAGTTAGGCCAGGCCAGCTTGCTGAAATAGAAAAGTTTTGAGAGCACGGCGAAACGTGCGCAGGTCCGGGATCCTCCGTATCTCTGGGGGCAGCTCGTTCCAGATGGTAGGTGCCCCCACAGAGAAGGCTCTCCCCCTGGGGGTCGCCAGTCGACACTGTTTGGCCGACGGCACCCTGAGGAGCCCCTCTCTATGGGAGCGTACTGGTTGGTGAGAGGTTATTGGTAGCAGAAGGCGGTCTCATAGATACCCCGGTCCGATGCCATGGAGCGCTCTAAAGGTGGTAACCAAAACCTTGAAGCGCACCCGGAAGACCACCGGGAGCCAGTGCAGCTTGCGCAGGAGGGGGGTCACATGGGAGCGCCACGTCGCTCCCATAACCACCCGCGCGGCCGCATTCTGGACCAGCTGGAGCCTCCGGGTGCTCAAGGGGAGCCCCATGTAGAGAGCATTGCAGTAGTCCAAGCGGGAAGTAACGAGAGCATGAGTGACCGTATTTAACGAGTCCCAATCCAGAAGGGGACGCAACTGGCGAATCAGGCAAACCTGATAAAAAGTCTCCCTGGCCACGGCCGTCATGTGCTCTTCTAAAGACAGCCGTGAGTCCAGGAGGACACCCAAGTTGCGAACCCTCTCCGTGGGGGCCAATGACTCACCCCCAATAGTCAGTGATGGCACCAACTGACTATATCTTCATTTTGAAGAAGCAGTGGTGGCAGAAGCAATGGAAAACGGGGGCTGGGTAAGAGAAGACTGCAACATCTAACCCAGTGGGTCTCAACCTTCCTAATGCCGCGACCCTTTAATACAGTTCCTCATGTTGTGGTGACCCCCAACCATAAAATTATTCCTAAGACCATTGAAAATATGTGTTTTCTGATGGTCTTAGGCGACCCCTGTGAAAGGGTCGTTCGACCCCCAAAGGGGTCCCGACCCACAGGTTGAGAACCACTGATCTAACCCCTTAAATAAGACAAACGGTATAATATAGACTCAATTGGAAACACTAACTCACGTTTTCCTATTCATCTTCTGTCATTATTTTTCTTTTAGCTAAGGAAGATAAATCTATTAATGAATTAGAGATGGACAGCTTGAAAAGGCCTCATGACTGACAGTGCTAAGAATTCCCTTGAGTCTTTCTTCACTAGAGTTTCACAGTGAAACCAGCCCTTTGTGTAGTTCAGAGTTTCTCAACCTTTGCAAGATGTGAGGACTTTGATTCCCAGAATTCCCCAGCCACATTTGCTGGGGGTTACCAAAGTTGCCAAGGCTGAGAAACCCTGCTATAGTGAGAGAAAAAGAGCCACCATTGTTTTAACTTCCCACACTATCCAGGTATGTTGTGGCCACCAGAGAAGACAGTTGGGATGATGGTGCATATAAACACTAAAGCAGTGTTTATCAGAATGGCTGACTGGGGAATTCTTGGCGTTAAAGTCTACACATCTTAAAGTTGCCAAGGTTGAGAAACACTGTCTAAAGCTTGGGAATATGAACAAATAAGGTTAAAATCAAAGGGTGTATTATTCCCTGAAGATATTTTGAACCTATTTTCTATGCTGCACTGATTTAAATTAAAAAATGGCAAACAAATAGCATGCTTCCCTTATTGTCTTTATGATAATCTGCATTTTAAGGTGATATTTTCATGCCTTTAATGTCTTTTAAAGCCACTTACAAAGGCTTGACTGCTATGCACAATATATCATCCAGATGTGAAGGACTTCAACTCTAATAATCAGTGCATTGCTAATGGCCATCTATAAAAGAATTAGAATCCAATATATCTGGAGGTTATTAAATTAGGGAAGACATTTCTATGCCCTACACATTGTTCACCATAACTCCTTTTTTCTCTTTTGCCCTTAGACGTCAGTCTCCCAATTGAATAAACATGGGTGATTGGAGCTTCCTAGGAGAATTCCTTGAAGAAGTCCATAAACATTCAACAGTAGTGGGAAAAGTCTGGCTGTCTGTCCTTTTTATCTTCCGGATGCTTGTCCTGGGCACAGCTGCAGAATCTTCCTGGGGAGATGAACAGTCCGATTTCAAATGTGACACCCAGCAACCCGGTTGTGAGAATGTTTGCTATGACAAAGCTTTCCCAATCTCCCACATCAGGTATTGGGTCCTTCAGATTATCTTTGTCTCCACACCATCCCTGTTATACATGGGTCATGCAATGCATACCGTCCGTATGCAGGAGAAGAGGAAACTTAAGGAGACCAAGGAAGAAGCAAGGACAATCCAGAACAAGTGTGACTCTTTTTCCCAGCAGGATTACCCAGCACCAGAGAAGATAGAGCTGTCCTGCTGGGATGAACCCAGTGGGAGAATAATTCTTCGGGGCACTTTGCTGAATACCTATGTCTGCAGTATTTTAATCCGTACCACCATGGAGGTTGCTTTCATTGTTGGGCAATATATGCTCTATGGAATCTTTCTGGAGACCCTCTATGTCTGTCACCGGCAGCCCTGTCCTAATCCAGTCAACTGTTATATCTCTCGGCCGACAGAAAAGAACATCTTTATCATTTTCATGCTTGTGGTAGCATCCTTCTCTCTCTTCTTAAGCCTGGCTGAACTGTATCACTTAGGATGGAAGAAAACTAAGCACACCTTCTCTCAGAAAATCAGCCCTACACCAGCAATTGGCAAACTGGAGGGAGACTCTCAAGTGAAGACAGATGAAAACTGCACCCCTCCTCCAGATTTTAATCAGTGTTTAGCCAACCCTACAGGGAAGTATATCAGCCCCTTCAGTAACAAAATGGCCTCTGAACAAAACACGGTCAACTTTGCAACAGAGGGGGTCCACAATCCAGATGATTCAGGTGGAGAAGCCCCCTTTATCCAACTAAACTACATGCAACATCCAGAAGCCACTGTAAATTCTGCACCAAATCTGATACCAAATGGATACTTTCAGAACAAACGCAGACTCAGCAAAACTAGCCACACAAGCAGTAAGGCAAGGTCTGACGATTTGTCAGTGTGAGGTGCTTCTAGTGGAGCTAGAAGAAGGGAAGAAGTTGTTACGGCAAATGCCTGTAGTTAAATTTTTGAAATCTTGTCAGTCTAAACTCTGGATCAATTAGCTTATGAATTCACGCTTAGCTGACATATTCCAAAATGTTTCTTTGCATGTTCTGAACCCATTACTGTTCCAAAATAAAAACTGTTTCATTTCAAAACAGCAAAGTAACTTTAGCAGTTACATGGTGTTCTTATACTTCAGATGATTATCTCATTATCCAGCACTATAAAACAGTATAATCATTGCAATTTCTCCAAGAACCTTGGAAATTATAGTTTGGGAACAATGCTGAGGAGTCTCTGTTCCAAGCCCTTGCACAGAATTACAATTCTCAAGAATCCTTGATTGGACAAAGGAAAGGAGTAAATTATAATTCTGAAGAAAAACTCAGGGCATTTTCACAATCCTCTGTGGGATTGGCTCCAAGTGGAATGGATTCATGCTGTAATCTCTTTTTGTGAATTGAGTCAGGTTATTTATGACTCTTCTCAGGTGTATTTAAAACTTTTGATTTTTTTTTTTGTTTTAGATCACAGAGGTTCTGCAGACTTTCTGGGCAGTCTGTTTTCTCACTTGTGATAACTATTGTCTTAACCTTCCTCTCAGTTCCTGGGCTCAGGTTAGCTATTATTACCAATCTTCACAGAAGTTCAACCTTCACTGACCTTGACTCTTCTCTATCCATTATTCTTTATGCCTTCCCGCCATAGTCTTCTTACAAGCATGGATACAGTTATTGGAAAAAGTCAGAAAGAAATTTAACAAGTGATGGGGGCATTTAAATACAAAAATGGAACAGTGGCAGAATAGATAAGAAGTCTTTGAACAACTTCAGATGTTTTGCTTACTTTCTTTTTCTTTTGATTGAACTTTGCTGCTTCAGCTTCCCACCATTGCTGTTTTTCAGATTGTTTTGCCAGCACATAAACCCATATTCTAAAAACACATGGATAAAAGGACAGTAACAATTTCTGAGATTTCATCTTTGTGTGGAAAGAGGTGAGGGGATTCCATTATTCCACAGCTGATAGCAATTCAGGAAATGGAGCAGTTGAATTACATTTGATATTCTCATTTTGATAAACTAGAGGATGAGCATTGACTGACTCGTGGGAGTTCCTCCATTTTCTGAGTTTCAAAGACAACTAATGTGAAGACAATAGATCAGATTGAAAAGGCTTCGTGAAGGATTTGGGGGAGGACTGTGTGGGAATGTTACTGAGTGGAATTTGCAAACTAAATTTGCAGCGAGTATCGTGTTGTGAGATGTGTACAAAGGAGTTGAGGGGTGGGGTATATAGCACTATTTTTTCTCTCCTTTGAGATGAAGCTCAAGCACTGGCTTTCCAAATCTTGGTGTAACTTCAAATTCTTATAGTGCAAACATGGGGCCAAAGCCTCTCCACATCTCTTAAAGTCATTGGACCATTTGAAACCATAGCATACCAACAAGCTATCTCCCTTCTAGAAAACTAAAATATTGCTTTTTCTTTTTTTCTCAAAACTGTATAGAAAACCATGCTAGTACCAATTAAAATGCAATGAAATCTACTTGAATTTTTGATGTATTTGTCTATAATAAATCTTGAATTCTGTATGGCCTCATAGTGTTAAACATGCACCAGCTCAGGGGGACAGCAATTAAAAATACTTTGTTATTTTAACAAAAATATTAAGATAAAAAGTTTTCTTCTGAAATTAATACTCCTGTATGAAACATGAATTAATACTCTGTGGAACCCTAATAAATTGTGGCTTTTTTAATATGATATTCTCTATCCATTTTTAAGTTACTGCTGCTGGGAACATAGTCACTAGGCCAAAATACATCAAGGAACAAAAAAGAAAACAAGATCACAGAGGCAGACAATCTTACCACATCCAAACATAATGTTTCTCTTTAGTAATTTTTTTCAGTATGACGGTATCATAGGAAGACAGCTGTTAATTATGCTGTAACATCCACTGGAAAATGGAGTTTAATTTCATGAAGTTTTAAAGAAATTTATTTACAGTTTCAGGTGTGGACTTTTTTCTCTCAACCAAATTGTGTTAAGCCTACTCTGAAGACTTACTGCAGTTTTTTAGCTAATAGCCAGAAATATTCTATTAATTTTCAGCAGTTAGAAGTGGAATTTTATGGGCATGACCCTGTTGAGGCCAGAGAATGCCTAAAAAGTTGGCTGGATCTCTTTAAGAAGTTAACAGATCAAAGTCAGTTCTGGTTGTTGCTGCATAATTGCTGTGCTGAAATAGGTAAGCAAGAGACACTGGTGGAAAATGAGAACTGGGGTAGCACCAGGAGGCATTGTCAGGCAATTTAAGAAGTCAAGAAAATATTTAATCAACCAAATCAGAAGATTCATGTTCAGGAGTTGGAAAGTGACTGAAAGATAAACAATTTTTATAGCAATTTTAGTCTAATCTAAATTCATGCAACAGCTACAGGAAATACAATCCTCATGTAATAGTATGTTTCTGCAGCTTTGGGAAGTAGAAAGACCTGTTCCTGGCCTTGAGACATTTAACTTCAAGCTGCAAAGGGGCTAGAAATATTTGAATTTATTTACATGAAGCCAAAGGCTCTGCTTCTCTTCCTACGATTTTCTAAGAACATCTTCTAAGAACATTTGAGTCACTTTTACTTGTTAAGCCACTCACACATGACTATTTTGATTGGGATTATTTTTTAATATGTGATATTAAGTCAAATATGGTTGCTACATTTTCCTTTAACAAGCCTGTGAACCCTGTAATTTAGGGTAGATGTTCCACCCAATATCACACAATCAAGGTTTAATTCGCTCATTTGAACCAGAATAATTTAAGCATCAAACGGATAGAGAACTAAGTGAAGGAAATTCATTTCATTTCCCAGTTGTCACAATGTGTTCTACTTCATTTTCCAAAATATTTGTTTAACTCAGTATCATATATGGTGTACCAATGATTGAAGAGATAGGAAATTAATGCTCTCGCTGTTTTCAAGGCAAGTAAGTATTTTCTCCTGTTTCTGGGAAGGAAACTAAGGGCACTGGGAGTATGTTTTTGTGTTAAAGGACTTGATAGAAGACTGAAAATGTTTGTCTTTAAGCTACCTGTCTTTGTGGTCTACTTTCCTCTGTAATGTAAACCCAAGATGAGAGGATGCATGTTATCTTTGATTATGTACTATGCTTGTTATGTTTTAATAAAGTTTGGGTTAAAACTTGTCTTATTCACATTTCTCTTCTTAAATGGAGAGTAACATTTTGCCTAGGTGGTTGCCCTCTTTGGATCTCTGTCACCCCAAAAGCTGACCTTCAAATTCCATCATAAATTAGAACAGCTTCATCACTGGAATAAGGAAAGCCTAACAATGTACCTGCATTTGTTTAGTTACAACAAACTCAACAAAGACTCCCAGTTTCTGTCTCCAGGCATACAATATTAAAAGATGAATTTAGCAAGGTCTGTTTTTACAACCAGGATCCAAATCACCAGGTCTTTTTTTTTCTTTCAGAAACATTTCCAATTTTTAAAAAAGGAAGTTTTTTTTGCCAGTTTCCAGCATTCTTTGACAATGTCCCACAAAACTGCCCATTTGGAAGAATGGGCTTGAATTTACAATCATTGTATTCATGTACCAACCATGGATTTATTTAATAACCACCACAAACATCATAACATCAGGTCTGATCATGTGGGTGCCTCAATTTATGAGCATGTCTTACAACTAGAAATCCAGTCTCAATGTGGTTGTAAATCAAGGACAGTAATAAGCATACCTTACTAGGACCATCCACACTATTTCACAAGTTGCATTAGTTGCTGGTACAGATACAATTCAAGGTGCTGGTCATCACACATAAAGTTCTACATGACATAGGGTCAAGTCATTTAAGGGCTGCCTGGTTCCTATTGTTTCTACCCATCTGGGAAAAAATGGAGAGTTTGTATCCTTTACATCTCTCAAACAAAATTATCTATTGGATCCATCTATTTGTCATGACAGTTATCCTCTAGAATAGGGGTGTCAAACTCCCAGCCCACGCACTGGCCACACCCTGTTTAGTGAAGGGGGAAAAAGACACAATATGTGACACCACTGTTATGACATGAGTTTGACACCCCTGCTCTAGAATGTAGTTACTACCCTGATGGCATTCCAGAAGACCTTGAAAACACAGCTGTTCTCCTGTCTTAGGGAAGGGTGGTGATGGTCCCCTGGTCAGATTTCTGGTATATAGAGTGCATTGTGCAATTATATTTTGTAATCTGTTTTTTTACATTGTGAGCTGCCCAAAGTCCAATGGTGTCTAAATAATGAAATAAATCATGTTTTAAAATGGGAAGCAGATAAACATCTTACTCTTCCTTGAGTAGCTCTTCAAATGTTTGAGTTATACAACAAAAAAATACACACACACACACACACACACACACACACACACGAAATCTCATATAGCAAGAACGTTAGTTAAGAATATTTATTAAGTTCAGCAACAGTCATAGAATCCCCCAAACTGCATAATAAATACCTTAGTAATTAGTGTTATCTATCCATGCATGCATATTTCGTGCAAAGAACCACCTTATTCTATCCCAGTGTTTCTTAACTACAACAACTTTAAAATATTACATGCTGGCTGGGAAATTCACATTTAAAAGTTGCTGAAATTGGCAAATACTACTCTATGATACATAGGGATCCTATGCTACCTTTCCCTGCCTTTGGGGGAAATTAATACTGTTGATTATAGAATGTGACTGGAAAGGTTCAAATTGATAGTACAGTGGTCTACGCACCCTGTTATTAACACAGCTGCCTGCAATTTACTGCTGGTTCGAATCTCTCCAAGGCTCAAGGTTGACTCAGCCTTCCATCCTTTCTAAGGTAGGTGAAATGAGGACCCAGTTTGTGGGGGCAATAAGCTGACTTTGTATAAAAATATACAAAAGTATGAAGGCTATTGCTTAATGCATTGTAAGCCGCCCTGAGTCTCCGGAGAAGGGCGGCATACAAATCAAATTTAAAAAAAAAAATCAATCCCACCATGAATTTATTAGGTAATCCTGGACCAGTCAATTTTTCTTGGCTTCACCTAGATTATAGGACTGTTACGAAGATGATAAGGGAGGTATGGAGAAAACATGCATACTACTCAACACTCCTTGGAAAAAGCATAGGAAAAATATAACATGTAACAAAAATATAACGCAGATTGTGATAATAATGGTATGGGAACAGGAGGGAAATGTGTCCATTTTTGTTGTACTGTATGATTTTGCTGTGGCTATTCCTGTATTCCTTACACCATGGAATGTTACCACAGTCAGAACAATTTTGCAGCACTGATGCTAAAGCTGTTTATGATCAGCTGTTGAGATTCAAATGCCATTGCTGAGTTTCAGCTACATCAGCAAGAAATTCAGAAACAAGCTGTTTCCCCCCCTATTGAATTAGAGGTTATATTGAAATTCTGTAAACAGAACTCCTGGTACATTTTTCTTTCTTCAAAAGTAAGTTTTGGGGCAGAGAATGCAGTGTCACCATATAAATCAAATAGGTTGCACAAAAACATGTATTTATCATTATTGTAAACCATTTTTAAACAATTGCAAATTTGAATGTGGGGAGCAACTGAAAGTAATTTACAATACATTAAATTAGGGAACTTTAACCCTTCCCTTCCCTACAGCAATTCCAAATTCCTCAAGTGATTAGTAGCCAGGGATGAGGTAACAAAAGTAATGAAAACGGGACTGCTGAAACTTGCACCTGGAAATCATGAATCCTTTAAAGAACATTCTGATAATGTATCTAGAATGCACTTGTTGACTGAAAAATACAATGGACTGAGCCCTGAAGCTTCAACATGTAAAGGAAACTTTCCCCTCTGGGTATCCTCCAGGCATTGCTTCTCAGTTGTTGTTGTTTTGATACAATCAAGCATAGGTGAACTCTGGTTCCTCTAGGGTTGGAGAGTTAAAATCAAGCATATCTGAAAGTACCACATTGGGAAGAAACTAATTCAAAGAATATTCTTAACCAGTGTCATAGGGAAGGGATGCTACCATGGACCTCACCCAAAATGTAGTTCAGTATTTGAAATGATCAGATAGTTCGATATTTTTCACTCCAAGCAGTAAAATTAGTCAGATATAATGAAATACCAAATGTTATTTCAGGGGTAGGAATGATATTGACTTAAGATGTGTGGAAGGGATTTCAAATAAATATTGTCTTCAGACCTTTAATGGCTCTTCAGATCTTTTAAAAGCTGTTTCAGTATCATTTCAAAGAAAGGTTGGAAGTGGACAACCAGCAGCAAAGAGGATGGAATGTTAGTGGTGATGAATGTACCATTGAAAGATCAGAAAAAGCAGGCTAGTGACTGATCCTCATAGAGAAAATCTTTCTGTGTCTGCTAGGAGTTGAAAATGACTTGCTGGCACATAATCTGTATCAATGGATACAAGGTTTCCTCTATATACTGAATTTGAAACAGTTATTGGCAACCAGAAGTTTGAACAGAGTATTCTCATTCATACTCACGCACAATCTCCATCAGCTGGTAATCCTCATTTTTCCATGAATCTCATTCCTGATGATTTACAACACCAAATACTGAAACAGTACCAATGTCCCAGTAAGTAAAAATTTTGGTACACTGCCTTATCACTTATGTCTATGTCTTCTTTGCTCTGAATTTTATGCAACATGCATTAAAACTCATACATGTCAGTGGTGGGTTGCTCACGGTTCGTCCCGGTTCAGGCGAATCAGTAGTGGTGGTGGTGGTGGGAGGCTCCGCCCACTCATCATTAAAAATGGTCTGTGCGTATGCAGAAGCACCGCGCGCTACCGATAGTGAACTGGTAGCGTGGAATTTAAATCCCACTACTGATACATGTATGTGCCACTTTTTTCTGCAAGCTGAAATGGCAAATATCAGGATTTCCCCAAAATTTATTTCAGCAAATTCTGTATGACAGACGAGTTAAAAGAGAATAACTGATTAAATACTACCTCACAAGTTCTATGGCTGAACAAAGATTTAAACTTGGATTTCTCCATCCATGTGCAGTTCCTTAGCTGCTAAAAAGTAGGACCAGCTAGCTTTTAATAAATGCTTATAAAGAGAGCTTCAGGATTAACATGTTAATTCTATCCCAGTGTTGTGACTTGAAGACCAAGCAAGAATTTGTAGAATACAGTAGTAAATTATAATGCTATAATGAGTACGTCAATTTCAAAGACACCACAAAACATTTTATTTTTCTGCAGAATTATTATAACAAAGATCACTGGATCGCTAGAAGCTGTCTATAGAGTCTAGAACTGAAAAGTCTTTGCAATTTATACCTATTACCAGTTCTTGGAAGTGATCAATTGAAACCTAGTAATTTTGTCAGGAAGCACAATCTAACAATATTTTTTGAGACAGAGAATGGCCCATGAGGATCACAATCTGCTAGTTGGGAGGGAAAGTAGTATTTGTCAACCTTGGCAACTTTAAGAGATGTGGACTTCAAGTGTCAGAATTCCCAGGGACTCAGAACTCCCAGAAGTCCACATCTCTTAAAAGTTGGCAAGGTTGATAAACACTGCCCCAACAGATTATCACTGTTTTTACTTTTGAGGTATGCTCTGGTAACTTCTGAAAGTTACCTCTGTCTTCAAAGTGCCAAACTGGTAATAACCAAATGTTGGTTAAAAAAAAAGAGAGATATGAAGAGGATAGTTATGAACTGTAGATACTTACAATGCTATGTAACATACATCTGACAGAAGAAACTTCACAGACTTTAGTGAAGTTTACTCCCAGGCAACTAACCCTCTCCAATAATCCTTTAAAAAATGGTGCCTTGCTATTAAAATTTCCTTTTATCCATCTGAAGTTCTATCTTTACTCTATTTAATGGGTGTTAAATAGCAGCTGAAATCATCTCTCCCCAGAATTCCTTAACTTGGGACTCCTGAAGGGTTTTTTTTAACCTCACCAATTTATTGACACAATTCCATCCCCGATCCCCCCAGGATTACTATGTTTCTGAAAATAACATGCATGGAACAGCTGGGTAGACCAAGAATGTCTTGAATGCATGTAGCATGATTCCCAAGATCAGGCTAAAGCTGCTCGCTCATCCCCACCATCCTTTTCTCTCCTGGATTTCTCTTCCCATATCAAGCAGCTGTTTGGAAAATCAAAATATAAATTAAAACATAAATCAATCGATCAATTTTAAATAATAATTTCATGGTTTTAAAATACAGTAATACTTAATTAAGATTTGTCCTGAAGATAACGGAATGCTTTCAGATCAGCAGCGTATTAAATAAAATTTGGAGATGTGATGCAAATGCTGAAAATGCTTGATATAACCATAATAAATTACGAGCTTGGCTAGCCATTAATCATGGTCTACTAAATTGAACTATGGTTTGTTAAACTAATACAATTTGTTTATAAAACATATTCAATTACATAAGTGTCTATGGAGATTATTAGTCAGCCAGGTCATGGTTGTCCCAAAGGTGCTTTTTCAAGAGGCAACTGGACTTTCTGGTTTTTCTTTGAAGATGTTTCGCTTCTCATCCAAGAAGTTTCTTCAGCTCTGACTGGATGGTGGGGAATGTAAGAATTTATATTTCTTGCAGACAATAGTTCATTTGCATTCTTTTAGAGAGTTGTTGAGGGCTCTTGAAGGTTTATTTGTGTCCTGGGGTCACCTGAGTAGTGCAAATGGGTGTGGAGTCTCCTTGGAACTGCTGAAAGGACTGTGTTGTAGATTGGAGATAGAGGGTGTCATTGGTGTCATCATGAAAGAGGGGTCAAAGAGGCCATCTATGTTAAAATTGAACATCGGTCTCTCAACGGAGGAGGAGGGAGGGATACTATATCATCTATCTCTAGTAGATAGTAGTAGTAGGTTCATCACTTTCACATAATTTTTCATCAGTCTTGAGTTTCATGTGAAGCAGAAGCAAAAATATCTTTGCTAAGTCAACAGGTATTCATGCATTACATTTTTCTATCCTGGAAATAAATTCTTTTGGAGTGGCTATTTCTTTTTAATATAATGTTTTTTTGTACAGTTGTCCCATTCATGTATTTAACATCAATACTTGGAATATCCAAGCTGCATTTCAAGCAGTAGAAATATTGCGTTTTGATCTCCACAGATATTCCAGTTGTACTTGGTATACTGGATGTGCCTTAACAACAGTTCCATATTTTTGTATGCTTTCTTGTGTGCAATGTGGCCAAATGATACTGAAGGATATACATTGCAAAAAAAAAAAAAAGATTTCTCTAAGATAGTACATGATAGGTTAAATTACAGGTTATTTTTGTGTTTAGCAGCTAAAAATCTATAAAGTACACCACAAAATGTTCAGGAAGCAAAATAAATTAATCACAATAGCTGGGTTCACATAACATTCTGAGACCTAAATTAACCAAATACATTTTACCCTAAAGTGATGAGAAACCATCCCTTGTTTTTATAACAGTACAGACTGTAAAATATTTTTACCTTCCATCTTAATTTCTTAAATGTTATAAAATTAAAGATCCCTTTTAAAATGGTCCCGCCCCATCTCTCTCTCACACACACAGTTTTTTTTCATCTTATACTATGTACCTTTGACAGCTTAGCAATGAACAATTCCACTCAAGATCTCTGTCTTCCTGGACTCACACATCCTGCTTGAAGAGCAAATAGAGATTGTGATCAATAAAATCTTTGGACAGTTTCATCTTGTATTTATCCAATCAAGGATGGAAAAGATGTTAATAGTCAAATCTTTTCTGCCAAACACTTATTTATTTTTTCTTAGTTTCATGGCTGATAGTAAATTAAGTGGGGTTTTGTTTTGTTTTCTTTGGCATTATTGCAAGAGAGATTAGTGAAGAAGAATGTTTATGTGATTTTTGGATATTCATGAGGAAAATTTATCTTATACTTATTCCTAAGATTTTGAAAAGAACTTAGAAATACCATAGTTGTGTTTTGCATTACAAGATTACTGTAAAACTGATAAAATCTTTTTCTTGTTTGTTGACAGGGAGAAAAATTATATTCTGCAAACAGTTCTCTGGCTGTACCTTATCCCTGGTTTTTACCCTTATCCTTCATTATAACCTTATAAATTTCTTAAACTCATGGATGTTGTTCATGAATAATTAGCTTAGACAAATAGGAGGTAGTATACTATATAATGTTGCATCAAAAAGGAAGGGCCATTTTTTCTTTCTTCAACTGGGAATTTTATCTGACTTTGTAATTCACTTCCAAATCCTTCTATTGCCCTCTAGTGGTCAATGAAATTTAATGCAAACTTTTCATCAAACCTTATAGTTTGACATCATATTAAATGCTAATGGCCAATCAGCATGTGATAAATGGAATAAAAAGGGATTTCTCATCAGGGTCCATGCCACTAATTTCTCTTAATTTTTGCTTAAGAAAAAGGAGAGAACAGATATAGAGGTGGCATGAACTACATATACAAGTCCCTGAGTGATCTCTTCTACCAGGATACAACTGTCTTATAAATATGACAGGATGATAGGATATTCATTCTTCAAATAAAAATTCAGGAGAGGATTTCCCTCTTCACACGGCTGCATTTTGGGAATGCTGTGCCTAAAAAACCTTCAATAGCCTAACAATTTATTTCCCACAATATTACATCAGTTGGTGTATGAAACTTCTGTGTCCAGTATATTGACTAACCCTCTCCTTCCCCAAGGTGTATGGGAAAGCTTGGGTAGAGAACTAGGAAGCATAAGCCATAGCTAAATCTTCAGATCCTAATTTTACCTTCCAGGATATGTTTGTCCAACCACATCCACTGAAGCACTGTTACAAATATACCATTAATCCAGGGGTGAAATGCTACCGGTTCGGGTGAACCAGTAGTAATACGGGTAAAAGCTACCAGTTCGTGTGAACCGGTAGTAAAAAAAAGTTATTGGTTGGTCCGAACCGGTATTTCCGATGATCAGCTGTGCTGTGTGATTTATATTCGCTAGAAAGCAGGAAATCCTGCTTTCTGGCGAATCTAAATCATGTGGCAGAGATGTTCCCCCCCCCACCCCGCTGTTCAACTTACCTTCAAAAGGTTCCTTTTTCCATGCAAAGTGTGTGTTTGGTGCACACTGCGCATGCACGGGCAGCAAAACAGTGGCAACCCACGAAGGATTTCACCACTGAATTAATCCCATAGGCTAATTATCTCTATAAGTAATCCCATGCTAGAAGGCTATTTCTGTTGTTTAGGACTTTTAAAAGGTTATAATTTACAAAATGAGTAGAATTGGCGATGGAGGCTATTCCCATTATGGTATGCATTTCTTTGTCCTAATTTTCTCATTTCAAAGTCATATGCAGTAGCAGCCCTTTGCGATTTACACATTGCTAAACTATAATTCAGGTCTGTATACCCTGCTGACTAGCAAAGGGGGGGGGGCTGTAGTCAACATATCTGGAAAGTGCTGAGAAAAGCTACAACAGAGAATTAAAGACTTGGTCATTTGCCACATTTTCAACGGATACAAATCATGGCTTCTTTTAACTTTAATTTAATTTAAAGGAATACTATGTTGACATCTTAAGATAAGGCAAGAGCAAACAAACTTTCATATATACGTTGATTTTTCCATATTACTCAGCAGAACCTCACAGGTTTAATCAGTATTTACGGACTCTCAAAATATCCTGGGATGCTCAACCTCGGTTTTTGTCACCTTCCAGATAGGTTGGGATGCAACTCCCTGAAGTCCTAGTGGCAGTTTCTATCCAAGTCATCTGGAGGACTCCTCTAGATATTCTTGCCTGGAAAAAATGAATAACCACTGCACCATTAGCCAAAACGTCTCTGCATTTTGATGGCAGAAACTAGATAGTTGGATAGTTCTTGTTGGAATTTAAAAAAAAAAAAAAATTAAAGTGGTTCAAGTCAAGCTGAACTGTTATTGATAACACAAACATGTGTGTATGGAAGGCTAGAAATGTTGCCTTTTTCTGGAATTTTGTTGTTGTTACTTCCAAGTGTTGCCTACAGCCCCAATTTTTCCAAATGGTCTTCCATCCAAATACTAACCAAATCCAACCCTGTCTGGCTTTTTCAAAATCAGCCATGATCAGCTAGCAACTGTTAACTTCCTGTGACAATTCACATGTATAAATTGCTTGATGTTTTTCTGTCTTAATTAGTGTGCGACTTAGCTAAATTGTGAACTACAGCCTATTTAAAAATCCAAGGCTTCATGTCTCTCAGAGTATCTCTCCCTGCCTCCCCATTCTTTTATTGCAGTATCTCACATTAATGGACTTTTGATAATTGATTTTTCTCTATTGAAAGCATGAGGAAAACCTGAAAGGCTAATTAAATCTGGCATTATTTTTTAACCGATTCAGTGACATGAAATAAAAACTTCTTAGAAAATACCAGTAATGAATATTTAGGCGATACACAATCCAAGTGCTGAAGCAATTACCCAACTGCCATCATTTAATAAGTCCAGATGTGAACAGATTCTATGGGGAATAATTGATTTTCTCACTAGGAGAATTTACAGCAAGAGTATTTTAAGTTTGTGATTCTCTTTCAGAAGGAAAATCATTTGTCAATATGCTCTTGCACCAGGGGTGAAATTCAGCAGGTTCTGGAGAACTGGTAGCGGAAATTTTGAGCAGTTCGGAGAACTGGTAACAGAAATTTTGAGTAGTTCAGAGAACCAGCAAATACCACCTCTGGCTGGCTCCAGAGTGGGGTAGGAATGGAGATTTTGTAGTATTCTTTCCCTGGAGTGGGGAGGGAATGGAGATTTTGCAGTATCCTTCCCCTGCCACACCCACCGAGCCATACCCACAGAACTGATAGTAAAAAAAATTTGGATTTCCCCACTGTCGTGCACTCGCAAGTATATTCGCAGGTATAAAATAAGAATATTTTTTTTATTTCTGTTTATTAAATAAAAATAAAATGAATAAGAATAGCATCTGCTTGTATCTTTCAATTTATATGGTTTTTTACTTGTTTCTTTGTATGTTTTGATAGCTTATTAGTAAGTAACCATGACTATGACTAAGTGTTGTATCTTTTTTTCTTTTAAATTTGATTTATATGCCGCCCTTCTCCAGAGACTCAGGGCGGCTTACAATGAGTTAAGCAATAGCCTTCATACTGTTGTATATTTATACAAAGTCAGCTTATTGCCCCCACAAACTGGGTCCTCATTTCACCTACCTTAGAAAGGATGGAAGGCTGAGTCAACCTTGAGCCTGGTGAAATTCGAACTTACAGTAATTGCAGACAGCTGGTGTTAATCACAATGCTTCTAGTCTGCTGAGCCACCATCTTTTTATTCTTGATGAATGTATTTTATTCTCCTTATGTACAGAGAGCATACACATACACATACACACCAAAGACAAATTCCTTGTGTGTCCAATCACACCTGGCCAATAAAGAATTCTATTCTATTCTAATCACAAAATCACTACTAGAATTTCAGCATATAGAATATTTTAAACTGGCCCTTTTTGCTTCTACCGGTATCAGTGATTAATACCATGAAATTAATACACAATCAAGTTTAGGTTTTTTTGTTTTGTTTTGTTTTGTTTTGCTATATTGCAAATCATTCCCACCACCCATCTCCTTCCACTTATGACTGTATGGCTGTAATTTTGTTGCTCGTATCCTTACGATTTATACTGATATTGTTCCCTGATTGCTTATTTGCTACCTATGACTATCATTAAGTGTTGTACCTTACGATTCTTGACGAATGTATCTTTTCTTTTATGTACACTGATAGTGTATGCACCAAGACAAATTCCTTGTGTGTCCAATCACACTTGGCCAATAAAGAATTCTATTCCATTCTATTCACAAAACCACTACTAGAATTTCAGTGTATAGAATATTTTAAACTGACACTTTTGCCTCTACCTGTATCAGTGATTAATACCACGAAATTAATACACAACCGACTTGAGGGGTTGTTTTGTTTTGTTTTGTTTTGTTTTGTTTTGTTTTGTTTTGTTTTGTTTTGTTTTGTTTTGTTTTGTTTTGGCTATATTGCAAATATGCCATGCCAGGGGTGGGCAAATGCGGCCCTTTTACAACTTGTAGACTTCAATTCCCAGAATTCCTGAGACAGCCAAGCTGTGCCATGCCATAACTAAATTAAATCAAAGCCAAACTCTCCCAGGTCCCACCACCACTCTCTTTCCCGACCGCGCACCAAGCCACAAGCCACCAGATAAAAAAAAAAGAACGCGCAACTCCCGCCCTGAGATTTAAGTGCCCTGATGTCCTCTGGGAGTCGTAGTTTTTTTTAAGCGGCTATTTGCTGAGGGAGGAAGGAACAGAAGTGGAAACCTCATTTCCCATGATCCGCCTCCATCCTTAATGGGTTGGGGAAGTTCTTTTCGGGAAGTCTTTTCAGCTGCGTTATTTGTAAACCGGGGTGGTGGTGGGGGAGGGGTAAAAATGGGGGCACGTGTTTGCTCCATGATTCGCGTTGCATTCCCAAGCAACGGTTTGTCTTGAGTTGAGCTTCTCCTACTTTCCTCTGCCTTTTTTGAGACTTTACCTTAGCATGGAGCTGTGGGCTCGGGTAGGCATGGTCGGCGCTCTGGCTTGTTACGCGCACCGCAAGAAGAGCGTCCTGGCCCAAGCTGCAAAGAGCGACGGCGACAGCAGCAGCAACCCAGGCCAGCCAGAGCTGAAATTGGTGCAAGTTCTCTTCAGGCATGGCGCTCGTACGCCCCTCCGGCCAATCCCGGGCGTCGAGCAGGTGAGCAGGAGAGACGCCTTCCTTTCTCTCCCCCCCCCCCCTCCGCAGCCGACTAAGGATTATCGGGGGCTGATAACGGTCGGTAGAGAAAGCGCTGGTGGTATCGAAGGTGGGAGCAATAATAAAACCTCCAGGGCTTTTTTATATATATATACGCGCGCACCACATAGCCGTGCTTGACACCCACGTTTCCGAAGTAATGCGATTAGGAAACACAATGACCAGTTTAGATAACTTAGTAACCACCATATAAGTTTAGATAACTAACCATCATGTAAAGAAACCGAGTAATTTAGATTAGGGGTCTCCAACCTTGGCAACTTTAAGGCGGGCGGACGTCAACTCCCAGAATTCCCCAGCCAGCATTGCTGGCTGGGGAATTCTGGGAGTTGACGTCCGCCCGCCTTAAAGTTGCCAAGGTTGGAGACCCCTGATTTAGATTACTTAATAACAGGGGTGGGTTCTACTTACCTTTACTACCAGTTTGCAGCGGGGCCGCGCGCACTCCTCTGCACAAGCGCATAAGCATTTCGATGACATCAGGGTCGGTGGGTGGAGCCTCCTGCCAGTTTTACTACCAGTTCTATAGAACCAGTGCGAACCGGGGGCAACCCACCACTGCTTAATAACGATCTTATAAAGGAGACTCTTAATTGTGTTTCCTAATGCACTTCTTCAGAACTTTGGGTGTCAATCACAGCTTAGTGGACACTATATGTGGTGTACACTAGCCTGGATGTTGGTTAGAGATCAGTGTAGTTGTTCAGTCACTAAGTCATGTCTGACTCTTCGTGACCCCATGGGCCATAGCACATCAGCCCCACCTGCCTTCCATTGCCCTCCTGAGTTTGTCCAAATTCATGTTCCTTGTGTCGATGACACTAACCGTGGGCTATCACGTTTTATGAACATTGGTTGTGAAAGAGGATGCCTGGTTCGGGTGCTTTCCTCCTCTTGGAAACAGAGAAGTAAGTGCTGGTTTCAAGAACTTTGCTCTTTTTCAGTTGAGCTGCCTTCTCTGGAAGTGGCCCAGCCATAATTATGACTGCAGCACAATTAAGACAGAGGGCTGTTTTACTCGTGGCAAAGTTCATTTTTACATGTTTGTACAGCTCAAGCTATGATCAAGCATGCAGTATTTTTTTACTGTACAAGATCAAGTTTGCATTTCACTGATCCAATTAGGAAAAATAACACCTCTTCCAAAGGAAGCTTTGCAGCTTAATAAAATATTTTAAAGAGAATTCCAATTTCTGTAGAATTGGAAACAATTTTTTAAAATTTGCTGAGGTGGAGTTGCTCCCAGTGAATCTGATAGGGAAACAAAAATGGCATCCTGATCCACAATGACAGTTGTGTCATTTGGGATACCCAAATGAAACTTAAATATGTTACAGTATTCATAGGTTCAAAGACGACTACATTGTACACTGCCTCTATTTCATAGGGCATGAAGCATTGATGGTGCGTGAGCAAGGGAAATTTCTTGGAAAAGTGCTTGCTTACAATGAATGCTAATGATTGGTACATTTGTATTTTGATTTTGACTACAACTTAATGATCTGAAGGAGCCCTTCCCACCAGCAGCTTTCAATTTGTTGAGGACAGCCAAGATTGGAAATATCTGAAGGGTAATAGATAGACTAGATACTTAATAACATTCTTTACTGTATTATATATTCAGTGTTAAGGTCCATAAATACATTGTTTTGCATTGATTGGAAAAATTTCTACATCTAAGCAAAATTTAATGATCTAGTTCTAATTCCTATTATCCCATCATTGATGATTGAACTGAAGTTAAGGAGTACCTTGAGTAATAACTGAAAAAGTATATAAGTGGTTTAGAACTTACGATTTTTTTTTTTAAATCAAACCTTTGTCATGTTTTTGAAACAGGTAGACTGGGATCCTATTCTTCTGGAGATCCCTGCTCAAACAAAGTTTCCCTACATAGTAACTAATCTCACTGGTGGACCAAGACCATTTTCTCCTTATGAAGAAAATTACAAAAAAACAGTGCTGAAGGTATTTTGTTTCCAAACATTGTATTTTCCTGCCTGCTGGCGAGCAGCCTTAAGTGAAAAAGTTTTCTCTTTCTAGGGAGGTGTAATTGCAGGACAGTTGACCAAAGTTGGCATGCAGCAAATGTTCTCCCTGGGGGAACGGCTAAGGAAACGTTATATTGAGGAGACCAATTTCCTGTCATCATCCTACAAATCTTCTGAGATTTTGTAAGTTAGTATTTAGTAGTATATTTTATGTGGTATGTCCTAATATTGAAGAAAAATGCAAAACTTGTTTTTCTCCAAAATATCCCTAGGTGGGCTAGTCTAAGACAAATCAACACACACAGTCACACAGTGAGCTTCCATTGTTGAGGATGGAATAGAACTTGTATCTCTGTCCCTCATAATTCAGCATCTTAACCTTTATACCACATTTGATTTCAAGAGACTCGTAATAGTCATCCATAATGTTTGAAGGAGTGTGTTGGAAGCAATGGCCATCTCTGCTTCATTTCATTGGCTACCTTATATCTTGCAGAGTCCGTTCCACTAATATTGATCGGAATCTGGAATCCACACGATGTTTATTAGCTGGGCTGTTCCAACAACAAAAAGAAGGTTAGCAGTGGAAGCTTTTCACTATTATGTTTTCTGTTCTGCTTCGTATCATGTCTGCCATCATGGATTCCTACCTATTTTGTCACTTTGTGTAGGTGGATAACCCCATAAAAATTAGCTAAAATTCTATCATAAAATGAGGTGTAAAAATGCCAAAATCCATTATCCAAAGCCTCACTAAAAAGGCAGTCCAATAAATTCCAGATTCTGTGTGGAACAGATTAAAGTTCTGGAATCCAAGATGTTAGAGGATTTATAGGTTACCAAGAAGTAAATGTTCTTTTGCCTTAAAGCTTGTAAAATGTTAGTCATGAAATTATAGGGAGTGATAGTAGCCTCTGAGCTTAGATTTGATTTGGTATCCCCAGTATTTATACTTGTTTAAAGGTTTTAATTTAAGACATCGAGACATATGTGATGTAAATTAATTTACAAAAAATCATACAGTATGAGTTGTTAAATGCAAGAGTTGAATCTATCTCTGGTAAATATCTGACAATATGTTAATAAATACTGGATTTTATTCGGCATTTAGTACAATGGGGTCCTTTTAGTTTGCAGTCATGATATATCATTAACTTAGAGAGTAATGTAGTAGGAATAGAAGCATGTAAACTTCGAAGAGTAAGAAAAGTTCTTTACTTAGATTTTTTAGTAATAAAATGGATAGGATACTACAAATACTTAAAAACCAAAATGTAGTTCAGGTGATTTTATATTTCAGAATGCAAGAAATCTTAGTATGAATCCTTTACATTTGTCAAACTCAATTTCATTGAGGGCCGCATCAGGGTTGTGTTTGACCTTGGGGAGGTAGGCATGGCCAGCTCGATTTTATTTATTTATTTATTTATTTATTAATCAAATTTCTATACCGCCCTACTCCTGGAGGACTCAGGGCGGTGAACAGCCAAGATAAAATACAGATAATACAAATATTAAAAATCCCTTAAAATTATTAAATATTTTGGCCGAAACACAGATTAAAACACCCAATTTATAAAATCAAACGAATTAAAAATTTAAAAGAGGAGAGTTAGGCCAGGCCAGCCTGCTGAAATAAAAAAGTTTTGAGAGCACGATGAAATGTGCGCAGGTCCGGGATCCTCCATATCTCTGGGGGGAGCTCGTTCCAGATGGTAGGTGCCCCCACAGAAAAGGCTCTCCCCCTGGGGGCCGCCATTCGACACTGTTTGGCCGACGGCACCCTGAGAAGCCCCTCTCTATGGGAGCCTACTGGTCGGTGAGAGGCTATTGGTAGCAGAAGGCGGTCTTGTAAATATTTATTTATTTTATTTATTTTATTTTTATTTATTTGATTTGTATACCGCCCTACTCCCGAAGGACTCAGGGCGGTGAACAGCCAACAATAAAATACATAAATACACAAAATTTAAAAACCCGATAAAATCAAATTAAACTTTTTGGCCCAGACAAATTAAAATACCCCAATAATTTAAAAACAGATTAAAATTTACATATTTAAAAAGGGAAGAGATCAGGCCAAGCCCGCTTGATGGAATAAAAAGGTCTTCACAGCACGGCGGAAGGAGCGCAGATCCGGGATCCTCCGTATCTCCGGGGGGAGCTCATTCCAGATGGTAGGTGCCCCCACAGAGAAGGCTGTCCCCCTAGGGGCCACCAGTCGACACTGTTTGGCTGACGGCACCCGGAGGAGTCCCTCTCTATGAGAGCATACTGGCCGGTGGGAGGCTATTGGTGGTAGTAGGCGGTCCCGTAAATAACCAGGCCCTAAGCCATGGAGCGCTTTAAAGGTGGTAACCAAAACCTTGAAGCGCACCCGGAAGACCACTGGGAGCCAGTGCAGCTCGCACAGGAGGGGGGTCACATGGGAGCGCCACGTCGCTCCCATATCTACCCGCACGGCCGCATTCTGGACCAGCTGGAGCCTCCGGGTGCTCCTCAAGGGGAGCCCCATGTAGAGAGCATTGCAGTAGTCCAGGCGGGAAGTAACGAGAACATGAGTGACCGTATTTAACGAGTCCTGATCCAGAAAGGGACGCAACTGGCGAATCAGGCGGACCTGATAAAAAGTCCCCCTGGCCACAGCTGTCATGTGCTCTTCCAAAGACAGCCATGAGTCCAGGAGGACACCCAAGTTGTGAACCCTCTCCGTGGGGGCCAATGACTCGCCCCCAATAGTCAGTGATGGCACCAACTGACTATATCGGGATGTCGGAAACCACAGCCACTCGGTCTTGGATGGGTTGAGCCTGAGTCTGTTTCTCCCTATCCAGATCCGCACGGCCTCCAGGCACCGGGACATCACTTCAAGGGCATCATTGGGGTGGTCCGGGGTGGACATGTACAGCTGAGTGTCGTCAGCATACTGATGGTACTTCACCCCAAAACCCTTGATGATCTCACCCAGCGGCTTCACATAAATGTTGAACAGAAGGGGCGAGAGGACCAACCCTTGTGGCACCCCACATACAAGGGGCCTCGGGGTCAACCTCTGCCCCCCTGTCAACACGGACTGCAACCGGTCAGAGAGAAAGGAGGAGAACCACTGTAGGACAGTGCCCCCCACCCCTAACTCCTCTAGCCGGTGCAGCATGATACCATGGTCGATGGTATCAAAGCCGCTGAGAGGTCTAATAGGACTAGGACAGAGGAACAACCCCTGTCCCGAGCCCTCCAGAGATCATCAACCAACGCGACCAATGCCGTTTCCGTGCTGTACCCAGGCCTGAAGCCCGACTGGAACGGATCCAGATACGACGATTCATCCAGGTACTGGGGGAGCTGTCGTGCTACCACACTCTCAACAACCTTCGCAACGAAGCGAAGGTTGGAGACTGGACGATAATTTGCTAACACTTCCGGGTCCAGGGAAGGCTTCTTGAGGAGAGGCCTCACCACCGCCTCTTTCAAGGCAGCAGGGAAGACACCCTCACTCAAAGAAGCATTTATAATCCCCTGGAACCAGCCTCGTGTAACCTCCCGAGAGGCCAGCACCAACCAGGAGGGACACGGGTCCAGTAAACATGTGGCTGCGCTCAGTCTGCCCATTATCCTGTCCACGTTTTCGGGCATCACAGAATCAAACTTCCCAGATAATACTCACAAGACCTGCCTCTGTCCTCCCCGCTGAATCTACCCAGTCAGAGTCCAGGTGTTCCCGAATCTGAGGAATTTTGTCATAGAGATACTGTACAAAATCCTCGGCTCTACCATCCAAGGGGTCCTCCCACGCTTCCTGGTGGAGCAGGGAGCAGGTCACCCTAAACAGGGCGGCCGGGCGATTATCTGATGATGCAATAAGAGCGGCAAAATAGTTATACTTCGTCACTTTTATCGCCACCAGGTAGGTCTTAATATGAGATCTTACCAGTGTTCGGTCAGATTCAGAATGGCTGGCCGTCCAACCACTCTCCAGGCGTCTTTTCCGGCGCTTCATCTCCTTCAGCTCCTTGGTGAACCAAGGAGCCAGGCGAGATCGGCGCCGGGTCAGAGGCCGCAAAGGCACGACCCGATCCAAAGCTCCAGCAGCTGCCCTATCCCAGGCAGCCACCAGCTCCTCAGTCGAGCCGTGTGCCAGAGCCTCAGGAAATGGCCCAAGCTCTGTCTGGAACCTATCTGGATCCATCAGGCGCCTGGGGCGGTACCACCTCAATGGTTCCGTCTCCCTGTGGCGGGGTGCGGCGGTTTGAAGGTCAAAGCGAAGAAGGGAGTGATCCGACCATGACAAGGGCTTGATCACTATATCCCCTATCTCAAGATCACTCAACCACTGACCAGAGACAAAAACCAGGTCTAGCGTGTTTCCCCCCGTGTGAGTAGGGCCATGAACTAACTGGGTCAGGTCCATGGCGTCATGGAAGCCATGAACTCCCGAGCCACCTCAGACCCTCACCGACGGATGGCAGATTAAAATCCCCCATGACCATAAACCTGGGGGTGTCAACCGCCACCGCGGCTATAACGTTGAGAAGCTCGGGCAGGGCTGCCGTCACGTGGCAGGGAGCCAGGTACATAACCAGCACGCCCATCTGCACCCCATGACCCCACTTCACAAGGAGGGAATCACATCCAGCCGTCTGAGGAACAGTGGCTCCCTCGGACCAAGACCTTCTCTAATGACAACCGCCACCCCCCCGCCCCTCCCCTGTGTCCTCGGCTGATGGAATGCGCGGAAATCTCAATGAGCCCCCCCGGCCCAACCAGGTCTCCGTAATACCCGCCAGGTCCGCTCCCCCCTCCTGAACAAGATCACAAATGACGGGGGCTTTATTTACCATGGACCGGGTGTTGTACAGCATCAGCCGAAGGCCCAGGGCCTGAGGGGCTGTGCAACCTGTGGAACGAGAGGAGCATTGGAGGCTAGAGCGCGCCACCGCTTGGAGCCAGTGGGCGCGTGCTCCCACAACCTGATGTGGCCCCCTGCTCCCGCTCACTCGTGTGGCTCCCAAGCTCCGTTTTGGCTGCGATAGCCTCCTGCAACCCTCTGCCAGCGAAAACAGAGTTGGGAGTGCCGCCCATGGCCCTTGCGAGCTCTATTTTTGGTTGCGACAGCTCTATTTTTGGTTGCGACAGCTCTGTTTTTGCTGGCAGAAACACTGTGGGCTGGTTCGTTGCTATTTCCAGGGCGGCCCCACAGACCAGATCTAAGAGTTTGACACCCCTGCTTTACATCTTTGATATTACAATTTGTGAAAGAGCAGATTTTCTTAATTACCTAGGAGCTGTTACCATTGTCACAGATAATGCAGAATCTGAAATCCTTTATCCCAATCCAGGGAATTGCCAACAACTTAAACGTCTTCATAGGTATGTTGCCAATATATTTTTGGTTGATGTCATTGAATATTTAATATGCATAGAATACACTGTGTTGTGCCAAAAAGCAGCTTATAATAGCCTTGTGTAAAGCAGCCATGGTTTCTAATTTGGATTTCTGAACAGAATAATTTTAATGTATGTAGAGGGCTCCAGATTGATGACAACTGATATAAGACAGCTTCATTATCAAAAGCAGCATGCATTCTCCTAAATTCATTGGTTATGCTTTTGGGAATAATAGTTAAATTTGGCTTGTTATGTGTAGTTGAGCTTCAAAGAATTTGGCCATGTTCCAAGTTTATGCATGGAGCAAGTTCTACCTTGCCTTTTTCCCCATCATTATAGGGTAAGTGTAGGTAGCTATGAAAGCCTTCAGCAAATGGTTGTAATAATTATTATGAGAGTTTCAAACTTCTGTAATATGAACAACTGCAAAAAGCTCATGCAAAATAGAAAAAAGCTCATTAGCTGTTCAGATCACAGCTGTATTTCACGACCTACTACTAAACCTCCCAGGAAGCTATTCTAAACAGCCTCACGCATAATCCATATGCAGTTTAGAAAATGAATAAAACTCTTTTATAAGGTTCCCTGGAGTTGAAATGAAAAAAAAAATATGGTATCTAACAATGGCTACTCAATCATACTGTATGCTGTGCTGATATTCAAAGAAAGATACTTAGTTCTTGGGTCCTTCAATGGTAGCTACTAGGTTCCATGTGTCACGAGATCTATTTTTTCCATATACATGGAATCCAAATTAAATGGGAACTAGTATACAACTCTATTTTCAGGAATGCCTCTGGCCCCCATACTTAACTCAGGGAATTTCATGGGGTGAAAAATAATAATATAAAAGGCTGCTCCTCAATGTTAAATTTTAAAGTATCTCATGTCATACTAAAGCAAATGGGATTTTAATGAGCATCCTACATAGCTGTAAAAAGTCTCGCCCATATATTGTCTAATAATACTCTTGTATTCTTATGGACGTTCATGGCCCTTTTGTTACCAGTGCCATAATCTACATTCAATATCTATGCTTAAGAAAACCGATGATTACTGATCCTGTTGTACTAAAAAGAAAAGAATTATAATGTAGGTTTCAGTTCTGCCATTCTTGATGATGCCCATATAGTGATTGTAGCCTATATGCAAGTAGCAGCTACCCCCAAGTCTCCTGACTGCCTGCATCCCCTCCTTCACCTGACAGCTGCCACTTAACCTCTGGGACTTGCCACTTCCCTACTGACTTTGGTTTTTGCAAGCCAACATGAAATTGCAAAAAGGTGCTTGATGACCCACAATCCTCACTTAACAATGGCAATAAGAACTGTAGGGATTGCCATTACTAAGTGAGGATATAATGCAATGTCACACTTTAGAATTTACATCACTTTGCGATGGAAATTCCAGTCCCATTTGCCTTTGTAATTCAAGAGCTACCTGTAGTTGTATGGATAGATCTTGAAGATTCTGGTATTTTCTTAAAATGTCACAAACATTTTTTTTTATTTTTCTGAATGTGTATAAGTAGAAATGTAAACATCTGCTTAAATGAGCTCTTATTATTTGAAATTGATTTTGAATTTAGTATCTTCTATAACTGTATGTTTTAAAAATGATGCAGAAAGAATGGTTCAGAACTTGACTGATAAGTCTTAAAGCAATTGCATATTTTTACTGCAGAAAGCCAGTAAAAAACCTCATTGAAGCATAAGCCTAAATAGATTTATACTTACAGATTCTGCAACATGCAGAATGCTACTTTCAGCCTCTGAATTTCGTATTACTAAACCCTTTATTTTTGAGAGATGCAAGCATAAAAACATTAAAAATACATCTACTGTTGATTTTTCTGATCTACAAAGCAAAAATTAAGAAGCACCTGAAGCACTTTGTTTTCCTTGACAGAGATGGAATGGCTAGTGTGAATTTGCACCAAGGCCTTTGTGAAGATCTGAAAAACATTAAACAAAAATTGGGCATTAGTAATGAGCAAAAAGTAGACTTCATTCTTCTCCTTGACAACATTTTTGCAGAACAGGTAAACTTCCTGTTTTCTTCAAGTATTAAAGTGATGTATGCAATTCTGTGGGAAAAGAGAAATCGTAATCAAGCATGCAAGATTCCTCATTGCAGAAGTAGGAAGATGGGTAAACAGTCCAGCAAGTGAGGCAATTGTTCATCTTCCTTTAAACAACACAAAATGCATTCTTTTGCAAGTCTGAACTTAATCTTTTTGTTCTCTAACCAGCTGTCCCTTGCCTAAATGTTTGATCGTGTCTATTACTCTTTATTTTCTCCTCATCCTATGTATTTTCATTATTTTTGCACAAAACTTTATTATTATTAAATGTACCTCTTTGTAAATGCTGAATTTCTCCAGCTAATGTCATTCATCTGCTTCAATTCCCATAATCCCTGGTCTGAATATTTGAGGAATTAAACATAAATGGCAAGACGGCAGCAAGGGAAACATTTGGACCAGCTTTTTACTAATACAATATAGGACAAAATAATACGTATGCAGTTCCCATTTGTAATTAATATGAATTAGGTCTTTGTGTAAGATTAAGGTAACCCTTTTAAAATTCAAGCTCTATTTCTCTATATTTAAGGTTTACTTTTTATGTTGATTTCCTGACAGAATCTTTGAATGATAGACTTGGAGGTCAGCTGATCTATATTAAAGTCTGTAGGAATGTAGAAAAAAATGGCTCAGGTTTTTGTAACATTTCCATAAATTGGAAATAATACCAGAACACACATTGCACATTTTATTATGGAGCAAAGATAAGTTGTTTTTCAAGGAAACTTGGCATGGTATGAATGGCATTTATCATTGGAAAGTCAGAGTTCCTTGCAACATATCCTTGCTCTATACAAATTTCTAGACTTTTCAAGTTTTTTTCTTATCTAGCATTTTTCTATTTTTGAATACTATGGTTTAATTTATATTTAGGTATGCTGGCATATCTGGATTCCTGACCATATAGTTTTATTTTGGGCCAAGGAAATATGCCATTTTGTTATCACCTAAAATTTATGTCAAAATTACTATTAGTTATCAGTCTCCAGACATCAAGTAAAAATGCAGGTATATGTCCATGCTAGTGATATAAGCTTAGATATGTCATTCTTAGACCTGTATTTTATTTAATTTACACAATGTTATATTTTCAGGCACATGACCTACCAAGTTACCCTGTTTTGAAGAATTCTATGCAACTAATTGAGCAGAGAGCTGTTGACTCATTCTTTTATATTACAAAAAACAATTCAAGGTGAGCATGGAATGGCTGTGTGGCAGCATCAGTTTGGTATTAATAACTTTAAATGAAGAAGTACTTTAGAAATACTTTAAGCTCTCTTACCTGTTAAACCATTTGTGTAGAATTGATAAAGAGGCTATATATTCAAGACTTGTTTTGAAAGTATCTAATATTTTTCTTTCCCATAGGGAGATCCTTCAGATGTCTGTTGGTCCTCTCCTGAATGCCATAGAGAACAACATTAAGAAGGCAATAGAGCCTCCCTCTTCTGATATTAAGACCAGGTATGTAAATTGTAGATATTAGTCTCTCTGTCTTCACTTGAAACAGAACACATAATTAAGAAATAGTCAAAGATTACTATTCTGGGCACATTTTGCTAATAAAAATATGTATACGTGGACCTTACATGCAATTGATAAGAGACCAGACCAGACCCAGTATAAAGCTATGGGTTTACATATTGTATGTGTTATCTGTACCTAAAATCTGCACTGGGAAATACTAGTCTTATTCCAAAGCATCTGAATAGGCAAAACATTTGTCTATTTTAATTCTATTGAGTAGTTCTGTAACCATAGTCCCCTCCAGAAATTCAGAAAAGCATTAAAAAAACTGAATGATGAAATTGTGATGGCTTATCACTAATGCAGAGGTCTTCAAACTTGGGAGCTTTAAGACTTGTGGACTTCAACTCCCAGAATTCTCCAGCCAGCTATGCTTCCAGCTGGCTGGAGCTATGCTGGCTGGAGAATTCTGGGAGTTGAAGTCCACAAGTCTTAAAGCTGCCTAGTTTGAAGAATTCTGCACTAATGGGTTAGGAAAATAGAAGAGAATGTTGGGGTTGCTTAGTAGGAGGGAGAAGGGACAATCACTAGGCAATTGCTATTCAATTATTATTTTAGGTCCTGCATGTTCAATACTGTTTTTGCCTGCCTGCACAGCTGTCCTCTTAAAAACCCATTTTGGGACACACTTGACTGCAAGGCTTATTTAAGGGTAGATCCTTCACCCAATGTTTGGAAGAAGAAAGGGATCATAGGTTTCGTAACATAGTCACACAATTTTCATGGATTCAGTCTTTTTTGTTTTTGTTCTGGAAATTTTATGCTAGAATAGACATTTATCTGTAATAGAGGCCTTTTATATTGCATAGATGTAAGGAAAATGGGTAAACATTGGAAAACACTGGTGATTAACTTTGGGTTAAAGCAAACTTTGTTAGGTAAGGAATGCAAGCAAGATTTGTGAGAAACTATTACAATTTTAATATTTTGGGTTTCTCTTTACATGCTTTAAATTGGGATGATTTTTTAAATCGCCTGAATTATTTTTAATATAGATTACATGATTGTCTTTCACAACAGCTACCAT
The DNA here is from genome assembly GCF_029215685.1 of Pituophis catenifer annectens. Lineage (NCBI taxonomy): Eukaryota > Metazoa > Chordata > Lepidosauria > Squamata > Colubridae > Pituophis > Pituophis catenifer. The sequence goes on from NW_027256884.1 coordinate 90,513,113, forward strand.
GAGATTCTTGAATATTTCCACTAGGTGGAAGAAGCATTCTTCATTTAATCCAGCCACTTCTGCTTGTGTGAAATCATGTTATTTATAGAGCTGCTATCCTGTTCAAATGGAACTACCTCACTAAATTGCTTTGAGAATAAAATCCTTGCAAAAGGATGGTGTTTTAAAATATTAGTTCACTGTTCATGAAAACTAATCCTAAATGGAATAAATATACATGTAATAATAAAATTATTATTAAAATGTTACTTATACATTAAATGTGTTAAGAGTACATTATGCTCATTTTGCATTTAGGAAGCTCATCCTCTATGCTGTTCATGATGTTACACTCTTCCCGTTGCTGGTGGCGATGGGAGTCTTCAATTCAAAATGGCCTCCATATGCAGCAGATGTGACACTGGAACTCTATCAGCATTCCAAGGATTGGTTTATACGACTGATCTATAATGGAGAGGTACAAATTCTGATCCGCTACTACCACATGGGTCCCCTTAGCAAGTGTTAGGTCGCACGTTTTATATGAATATTCAAGCAATATAACAGATCACATCACTTTCTAAAAATGGCATATTGGATTTTTACCATGCTGGTTTATTCTAATCTCTGCCTTATTAAAAATTGAGGCAATCAGTACTGTTCCTTTACTACAATGCTTTCGAAGAAATAATCAATGTGCCCTAAATAATTGATGTGCCCTATAAATTAGGTCCATAACTGCAGCTATCAATGTGTCAATCTCCCCTAGATGCCATATGCACTCTGTATCTCTGGATTTTTTTCATTGCTCAGGGCAACTGTTTTAAGAATGGGCATGCTTCTTTTTCTCCCATGGCAATTAACATATCCATGAAATGCATTTAGAATTTGAAATGAGCCCATTTACCAAAAAGTTGGGGGAGTTGGGCTCAAAAATAGATCCAATGACAATTCAAGGTACAGATTGTTATCTTTAAACTGTTTATGGCATGGGACCAGGTTACCCTTGGAACTGCTTTTCCCTAAGCGCTTCCCCGTCTTACTAGTTTGCTTGCTTCAAGTTGCCTCTTTTAAATGTTTCCATATAGTAGGACCTAGGAAGCAAGTGTCTTCCATAGCTGTGCTTTCCTTGTGGTACAGCCTTCCTCCTGAGTTGCAAGAGCCCCTTTTCTTCTCACCTTCTGGTTAAGATCTGGATTTTACTTCAGGTAGCTGAGTCAGGAGGGGACAAGAGCCCGATATTTGTGATTCTGCAATGAGATTGTTATAGGGCAGGGGTGTCAAATTCGTGGCGTCACATCATCACGTGATATATTGCAACTTTCCCCTGTTGCTAACCGGAAGTGGGCGTGGCCAGAGGATGACACATCTGGCCTGTGGGCCACGAGTTTGATACCCGTTACAGGGCTTGGTGATTTGAGTTGTTTAATTAGTCTTTTGTTATTTGTTAGCTTTCCAGAGTTATTTTATATAAAGATGGCTATTCAAATCTCTTTTTAAAAAATAACTTTATTAATTCTTTTACTATAGGAGCTGATTCCCAGAGGATGTAAAGATGGCTTGTGTCCACTAGAAGATTTTTTAAATGCTCTTTCAGTATATAGCACAAAACCACTGGTGTATAAAATGATTTGTTCCCAAACAGAAGAGGCAGTTTTACAACACAATTGATCAGGAAAGCACATGTTACTCTTTTCTAAATATTGTAAAAATAATGTATTAATCATTGTTATAATTTAGTAGCTGAAACAGCAAGAAAAGGCTTGTTATAATGGTGAAAATGAATCATGGTTTTACATTTTGGAAATGAGCATTATCAGTAGAATGTAAATTATTTTAGACAGGGTATACATTACTACCTGCAGATATTAATGTCAAAGAGCAATTAGAATATGGTTCTTCATAATATATTCCTTCAGTAATATATTTAAGTTTCTTTTTGTACATAAAGAACATGGCCTGCTTTTTAAAGTTTGAATCTCTTACTAAACATTTTAACTTGAGATTATAGTCATCTTTGTATACAATATTTTAAAGTTAAGGTATAATCACAGAACTAATTTTTCCTACATATTTTTAATTAATATTAATTTAAATGAAGAACCTGCCTAAAAGTATAGCTCTTAGAAACTACTTGCATTATGGATAATAAAGTTTTTTCTTTTAACAGTTATGTTGTCCTTATTACATCAGTCAATAAAGCTAAGGTTGAAAAATAATTTCTCATTTGAAACCTGAAATACGAGAGCTGATTAGATACTGTATCCTAGAGGAAATGGTTAAACAAATTAGCTGTATCATTGAGCCAGAAAATGTGTTTGTGTACGTTTACTATTTTTAAGAATGCAGACAATGTTAATTGCTGAAGTAGTGAAATCAATGGACATTCCATGTGGCTCTTAACTGTTAATAGTATTTGTGTATACTAATAGTATTTACTATAGTAATAGTATTTGTATCTGATTCTGTAAATCAGAGTGTTTGTTATGGGTTATAGCAAAAGTATCTATAGATATTCGTCAGCTATCTTTCTAGTTACCAAACCTTAATTCCAAGCCTGCTCCACAGCTGAATAGGGAAAGAATTCACATCTGACCTGCAGATCTACATGGATAGCTAAGATGGTGGAATAGTAAATAATATTTTTGTGTTAAACTTAAGGGTTTAGATTGGTCATACCCACTATTTTCATGCATTTCATTATATCTTTAGCTTTGGTCAAGTTAGCCTACGGCTGAAAATATTGTTCCAGTCCTGGCTAAATGTATCAAAGTGATGTTAGGCAAAAAACACATGGCACAGGGTGACTTAATAAAGATTCCTCTTCAAGGGAAAAAAAATAATCACTGTGAATATTTAACCTGACATCTGTCAGCAAGGCAGTAGTAATAAATCTAAGTGATTTATTAATAGCTACTCCAAATGTACAAAATATTTTTAGAGAAAACAGATAATTTACCAGGTATTTATTAATATCCTGCCTTTATCATTTTTATATATAACTCAAGGCAGCAAACAGTTTTTCCACTTCCTACTCTCCCAACAGTAACCCTGTGAGGCAGGCTGGACTGAGATATTCCCCAGCCAGCTTTCAGGCCTAAGGCAGGACTAGCAGTCAAGTCTCCTACTTTTTAGCTTCGTGTGTTAAAACACTAAAGGAAACTGTCCCATCTCCATCCAAGGCCATCTCCAGATGCATATGTTTTAGTTTCCAGAATCCCTCAACCGCAATGGCAATTGGTGAGATTTCTTAAAAGTACATTTTGTTTTGGTCTGTACATTTGGAAGACCAGAATGTGGGAAATCTGCTCATGTTTAGGAAGGTTACACTGCTAACAGTGATATGCATAACATTCAAAATACAATTGCCTGCAGGTTTAGGCAGCTCTAATCAATATTTCAGTGAATGTTAAGTGAACAGCTGACAACTTCTACATAATGCAAACTTGAACTTGAATCTTTCTGCAAACTTGCATGCATTCTTATCATTTATATTCAGTTTATAGATTCAAAATAAAGTAATTCATACAGAAGTATGTGTTACTTTAATGCATAAATTTGGACATCTCATTCAGCCTTTGTAACAGTCCTTTGGCTAAATTATCAAACGTTAGCTGTAGTGATTTGGAAACGTGCTATTGCTTTTGAGATTTTTCCCCACTCTATCTTACCTAAGTCTTGTAGCTGAGAAATACTCTTCCCAGAGATATTCAGTATTGTTTGGAAACTGTGAAATCCATTCAAAAAACTTAGCATATATTTGTTAATTTTGAGGCATATTTTTTTGTCATTTTCTTGCTGAAATACCCAGCCTGTCTTTACTTTCTTTTGTTCACTTGACTATATGACATTAGCTCAGGGTTGAAATGAAGGGTCCTTAATGCTCTCTGAGCTTGGTTGCTTTCTTAACTGACATTTCATTACCCAAACTACATAACATCATCAGTGCTAGTAAGGAGTAGGGCTTGCTTTCAATTTATATTTTAGTGGCTTTCCACTCTTTTCAACACCAACAGGCAGTTATTTCAAATGGTTAGAGGAGTCCAAACTTCTTGAAAGACCACCACAATCTGAGAGGTTGGCCAACACAGGTGTTTGTTCACTCGTTGACTCACCTTTCTTAAAACGAATTAGAATCAGTTGGAAGGGTTCTTCAAGGTCTTCTAATCCATCCTGCTGCCCAAAGCAGCGTTATCAAACCATCAGACAAATAATTGCACAACTTTTGCTTAAAAATCTCCAGCTCAAGGAGGCAGAGTAACTCTTAAATTATACCTTATTGTGAATTTGGATTTCTGTAAGGATTTTTGTCCTATCCTTGGGCACTATGGTAAATGAATCCACACCTCTTCCCTATGACAGTCTTTCAAATACTGGAAGACTGCTGCTTTTTAGCTTTCTTTTTTAGACTAAACATTCCCAATTCCTTTAATAGGTCTTTGTAGGATTTAGAGTTCAAGTCCTTCTTTGGTTTCAAGCCACCTTTGTCTCTTTGCAGTTCTCCTAGTTCCTTAACACACTTCCTGCATTGTAGTAACCCAAACTAAACATATTACTCCGGTGTAATCTAACCAGTGCAGCATAAAATGAAATTGTCATTTCCTGTGATCATGACATTATACATTTGTAAATGCAACAATCTGATATGCTTTATCAGAATACCAGATTTAATAAAGATTGTCACAAGATTTAATAATTAAGTAGATACTATCGAATCAGGTAGCATCTATCTTGTATCTCTATCTGGGTTTTTTTTCCTATTTAAGTGCAGAATTGTAACAATTCCCATCGCTGTATTGCACATTATAGGGTAGAGCCCATTATTCAAATCAAGATCCTTCTGAATTTAGTCTGCTATCTGAGGTAACCTGTGTCATCAAAAAAATTGATATGTGTTTCTTCGTGTCATTTATAAAAATCATCAAGGGCCCTGTGTCCAGGAGGGATTCCAATACATTTTTCCTTCCATGTAGATATATTAAGGACCATGCACTGTATTTCATTTGTACCAAGCAGAGGTTGCTCTGTCAGTTTGTTTGCTTAGGCAAGTTTAGCAATTGCTTCTGTTGGCTTAGGAACTCACTGGAAACTTCAATGTATTGTTTTTGCATGCCATGGTCGCTCTTCAAGTACCTTTTGAGGGCACAATATTGTTTCTTTTACTTTGCATGGTAAGGTAGTCTATAGTTTAAGATGAAATATGTATTTTAGATAAATCCTTACTTAAGTTAATAACTATTCTAGAAGTACAAAAACTATACAAGGCAAATTTGTAAATGAATGAAAATACAAGGCAGCTATAGATTGTGGCAGAATATTATGAAACTCATTTGATATATATTTTTTGTAAGAAACAATATATTTTATTTTTCTGACACCACAGCCCTGGCAAGTGGTTTTGTACCAAATTTAATGGAGGTTACACAGAACGTTTTACGCTGGGGACAAAAAAAAAAGCCACAAAAAAGTCAGGATAACTTTTAGTGTCTGTTCCACTCCCACGTTAATGTCACTGGGTGGGGAGGAGGCAGGGGTGCTGAGAAAATAAGAAACAGTAAGACTACTTTCAAGTGTAACAGTGTCCAAGTCCAGCCTCTTCCTGAAAGTGGTAACACTCTCAGCACAAGAAGGGGCTCTCCTAGATATGCTCCCCAAAATAATACAATGTATTGCAGCTGCCAGAGGAGGAGACAGTAAAGGGGTGGGAGGGAGAGACAAAGTGCTGGACAGCACTCATAATCTGAAAAATATGTCCTTAACTTTTTTTTTTTTTTTAAAGTTTACCCCCCTCACTGAACTTCAGTTCCTTTTGTGCTTTTCATTAATACTCTGCTCTGAGGTTGTAGTTTGGTTTTTCTATAGATTGAGTTGAAGGAAAATAGTCCAAAGTTCTGAAGATGGATTTTCCACCTAAAAGTAAACAGCCTTTCACCCCCAAGACTAAAGTCTCTGCTAAAATCCCTTTTACAATATAGTACAGTACACAAAAATAATCCCCAAAGATAAGTGAGTCCTGGGAGAAGCCAGTCCGAAGGACGTAAACATACAGAGAATGGTGCAACTCGTGACAAATGGCAATTCTCAAAATACAGCTACAGATTTTCAAAGCAGGTGCCATCACAGGATACCCAAGTACACAAAAATAATTTTTAAAAAATAAATTTTAAAAAAACAACCTGTTAAAATGAATTCATTTGTTTTCAGGAAATTCCATACATTCGAGATTTTCCAAAGCATCCTCTGGTCTGTTTTCACCTATTGCATGATCAAACTGTGCTCCTGGAATCTCATCTCAACAAGGATTGGAACCATCCAGTCTTTATGTAGCAGCTTAAAACATTATATTCCCTGGATTTCCAGGGCCTTGGCTAAATCCTCCCATTCCTACATCAGCAGCCATGCCCCGTGGCCTCATCTGTGGAGGAATCATGATGTTCTGTTGAGGTGCTATCATGCCCTGCATTGACATCATCATACCAGGTGAACCTACAGGTCCTGGATGGCTGTATAGCCCAGCAGCAGCTCGATCCTTGCCTGGAATCATGCCTACTGGGTTGCTCATTAGGGTGGGTTGGCCAGGCATTGCTGTTTGTGCTGGTGACATCATCCGGTGGTGAGGTCCCATCATTCCTTGTTGCAGAAAGGCAGGTGGTCTCATAGGGTTATGGCCTGGCATAGAGGATGCTGTGCCAAGAGGAATATCAGGTGTGCCACCAGGGACTCCCATACCAGGTAATGCCAGCCCCATTCTTGGATTCTGTTCTCCCATCATTCCCTGTATATGAGAATAGCCAGGCCCAACATTCTGTGGCTGTTTGCGGCCTGGTACTTCTCCACGAGGGAAATACTGTAATGTCTGGCTTGGCTTCTCAGATGGAATTATCCTGGACAGGTCAAATTCTGGTATTCCAGTGGCTCCAGGGCGAATCACTTCTTGTAGCTCTGGATCAGAAAAAACTGAAGGCATATTGTTTCCTAGAACTGTGAAAGAGTCTGGTCCCCCTGGACCTCCAGACTTACAAAGTGCTGGATCGGTTGAACTTTGGGGCATGCTGGTGGGTCGCCCCAGAGGTCCTTCCCCATGGAAGCTCATTCCAGCTGGGAAGTTGCCTTGTCCTCCACTAGGACCATTATGAGGAAATGGTACCTGCTGGGGAGGAGATTGTACTGGAGGAAATCCCTGTGGGAAGCCCAGGCGTCCTTGAGGTACCATTGGTGGGTCTTGGGAACTGTGGCCCATCATTGGATTGTGTGACATCAAACCAGGTCCCACAGGAACCCCATGAGGAGGTATATTGGCTCCCATAGCATTTGGAGAGGGCAATTGATTACTATGAGTTAGTGGCTGTGTCATTCCCATTGGGCTAAGAGTTGCCATCGAGCCTGCTTGGTTGGGACCAGAAACACGAGGATTCTGGGGATTAATGCCCATTCCTGGAGAAAAGAGAAAAGCACATTAGAACAAAATAAGTAAAAACATAAACAATTTAATAGACACAAAACCACTTTTCTTCATTACTATACTAAAGTGTTTCATGCAAGATATTTCTATATACCCTTATTTGTTTCCTCCATATTATCTGTTATTAGAGAAACATTTCTCTGCTAAAGAAAACACAGAGGTAGAAAAACAGATGTAGACCCATACTGATCATGCTTGTCTCACGACTGTCTAAGTGACTGAATTTTTAAAACTTTGGCTTCTCTGCCAGACCAAGGATGCTGCAGTGTAAGGGATTCTCAGGCATAATCTAGTCCATATATCACTTACACAGTCAGTATTTTCAGTACCACTTACAATCTCATCAATATTTTTACAGGAGAAGTTCAAACTCAATACATTTCAGAAAATATCAATACAATAATTAAATCATGCTTTAGAAAGAAATATGGTAATATGTCTCCTATACTGTTTCAAGAAGCTAACAATTACAAGCAAAATCACCTAAGGTAACATAAATAAGAAATCCAGACAGTTACAGGTCATCTGCTGTTATATTGCCTCTTTTCTAAGCATTAATAACCATTGGGGTTTCTGGATCAACTAAGATATGAGTAAAATTTAATGACTACAGGTTTTGAGCTGACACCTTTATTTAAGAATTGAACCAATTTGATCTGATAAAACAAAATTCAACTATAACCTATAATGGGGAAGTACAGAAACATCAGCTTTTGGGGAACAAAACAGGATGAAAACAGTTACAGACCTCAAAGTATGTTCCACAGAAGGCCACTCTTGTGCAAACAACTTGCAGGTATGCTACATAAGCATGCTTGATCCTAAACATATAGCCTGAAGCAGCATCCAACTTACACTTAGGCCTACAATGTTCTTACTCTGGAGATTTATCCTTTCCTGTTTTACAGATAATTACATTATCTCCAGAACACACCTCAGCTTCTTCCTCAGTGCTTCTGAGCCCAGACTTGAGCTGTATGCCTGTTTTGCTATGTTAGTTTGGCTCGTGAACCATGATCTTTGGGGGGGGGTGTTCAATAAAAAATATCCGCTGTGTATAAAGGAAAGGCGGAGCTGCTAGCTATTCTTGAAACATTATGACTTAACTCACCTACCAGGAACAAGATATAAATACTATACAATGAATAAGATGGGAAATCCAGTAAAACAACACATAAAAACACATTCAACAAAGCGTTTTATCCACTCTAGCCCAGAAAAATAGGGGATTGTAGATAACACCTCATACATTGCTGGTAAAGTAGCTGGAAAGGTTCCAAAAAGCCATGTTCACTCAGTCTCTCTAATTTACTCTTTCTAGCTCTACAGAATGCTGGACAGAGATTAGATAAAGGAGCCTGGAACTTGTTCGTGAGCAGGATAACTTTCTAAAAATCAAATAGAATTGGACAAAATTATTGTTTGGAAGAAGCCAATAACAAAATAATGTTCAAAAATGGGCCAGATCAGTTAGAAACTGTAGAGAGAGAAAATGTAAAAACTGGGCAGCAATCAAGAGTGAAAAGAATTCTGGTGACAATAGTCTCTATTCTTTCCCTATCTTGCCTAGTCTTTCCAACCCAGCATGATGTGGCAAAGAAATTACATACAGGTAGTCCTTGGCTAATGACTGCCTCATTCAGCGACTGTTCAAAATGTTGACAACAATAAAAATGTAGATTTATGACTGGTCCTTGGCTTATGGCCCCTGCAGCATCCCTGCATCAAATGATTGTGACTTTGGTGCTTGTCAATTGGTACAGATTTAGGACAGACACAGCTTCCCATGATCATCACTGTGACCTTCGCAACTGACTTCTGTCAATGTCCATTGTAACAGAATTTGTAACTCCATTAGTATAGTAATTCTGAAAACTGTATGGAATGGGACCCAATTTGGTATATCAGGCACAGTCAGGAAAGTATCTTAACTACAAAAATAGACCAGAGGGCTATGGATAAAATATCCACCACCATCCCCTCAAACTCAATACTACGGAAGAGTTAGCACCTTCAAACATTACTGATTCTTCCATTCTAAGCTTCTGTCTCTCCTTTCCTGTCATCAGAGTGGAGTATGCCAGTTTGGTCTAGTAGTTAAGGCACCAGGCTAGAAACCAGGAAACTCTGAGATCTAATTCTACCTTTGGCATGGAAGCCAGCTAATTGACTTTGGGCTAATCACTTTCTGTCAGCCCAATTCACCTCAGGATTGTTGTTGAGGGGGAAAATAGGAGGAGGAAGGCATATTAGGAACATTCACTGCATTGAATTGTTTATTTTAAAAAAACAAAGTTGAAATTTAAAAAAATCTTTAAAATGCTCTGTGTTTTCCAGAGTGCATGCACACAGAAAACATGATGGAAGAGAAGAAATATACACACAGAAATATATAATGTTACTTTATTACTAAGAGAAAATACAGATGCCTTCTATAGCCACTGCTAGTAAAGGGGTTGGAAAAATTCCAGATGCATGCTCTGCCTACTTTTCTTGCCTTATCTTTATAAGAAAAGAGCATAGGATAACATCAACTCTGCAGAGTTTGATCAGACAGGTTTGTAATATTTTGTGGCAGAATTTTAACAGTCAGCACCAGATTTCAAATTTCTCCAAAGAGCTTATAAAAATTGCTGAAACAATGTTGGAAAACTCTCAACTTATATATAAAAGCCTTCTAAAACTCTTTTAAAGAATAAAATCATACAACAGTTTAACAATCTCACTTTCAAGAACACTTGTTTTTCTAGCTGCATAAGCATAACTATTGGCAAAGCAAATTCTTCTAAGGAAAATGTGTTTGTATCAGTGGTGGGTTGCTCCTGGTTTGGACCAGTTCGCAAGAACCAGTAGTAAAACCAGCGGGAGGCTCACTGACCTGGACATCAACATAGGTGATCTGTGCATGCGCAGAAGCGGGCACGATGCAAACCGGTAATAAAGGTAAGTAGAACCCACCCCTGGTTTGTATGCTGCAACTTAATTTCTAGTAACATATTTTTCAGACTTTTTTTATCTGAATTATATACAAAATAGTCGAACAGCAAGGATGCAATCTCAAACTCACTCAGGCAATGAAAAGAATTCATCCAGAACCAGACAAGACATACATTACAAACAGAAAAGAAAGAAAATTATTTTTTAAAAAAATAGGTATGAATGAAGGGGACCAAAAGTGCTAATGAATGCCAGATAGGCAACACAGAGACCAATAGGCACTACACTACATATAGTGAGAAGCAAACAAGAGTAAGGATAAAAGATCCAAGCCTATACAAAAAAATGCAAATCACATAAGGAACATAAACAGAATAAATCTGAATTCTTTTTCTTCTTCCAAGCAAAACTGCTTACACAAATACTAGCTAAAACCGACACACAAAAAGCAGGATGCATTTCAGTCAGTGGTGGGCTGCTACCGGTTCTCCCCGGTTCTTGCGAACCGTTAGTGAGTAGTTTTGAGTAGTTCGGAGAACCGGTAAATACCACCTCTGCCCGGCCCCGGCCCCGGCCCCAATCTATTCGCTGCCTCCCAACTCCCAGCTGATTGGCTAGAAGGAAAAAATCAGGCTCACCTGACAAAGAAGAGGGGGAAAAAACCAAGACACCATCACTTTAAATTGAGAAGCCAAGAAGCCTCCCAACTGATCAGCTAGAAGGAAAAAATCAGGACCCCTTCTCAACCACGGAAAAAAAAAGATGCTGTCGCTTTAAATTGGCTAGCCAAGAAGCAGCTGCTAGAAGGAGGTTTTTGCTCGCAGAGCGAAGTGACATTCACCAGTTCGTTTCTGGGTCAGCTGAACAACAAGGTAGATAAGAGGAGGGATTCTTATATGGTTCTATGTTTTTGAAGTTTTGGGGTTTGTGCAACATGGGCTTTGTGTTTCTAAAAAGGTTTGGGTGATTTCCATTGTGAAATATCCTGTCTTGAATGAGTTTTCTGCCTGCTTGTAAATGGAGCTGAACTTCCGGCTTCCACTTTCTATTATCTCTAAGCACCGGTAGCTGTTTTCTTCTTACAAAGTTTCCTTTATGCAGCTGGCAGGAATGTGGAATGACTATCAGGCAGGTTCCTTGTTAGCAGCTTGATTTTTCCTTGCTTTTCTTATGAGTAATATTTTATTTGGGGAAATGAAGAGGGGTGAGTTTGATTCCTTCCCAGAGCAGGTTAGTGGGGTGGGGAGGGAATGGGGATTTTGAAGTATCCTTCCCCTGGAGTGGGGAAGGAATGGGGATTTTGCAGTATCCTTCACCTGTCACCCACGCCACGCCCACCAAGCTACAACCATAGAACCAGTAGTAAACATTTTTGAAACTCATCACTGAATAAGTCCATCTTAATATGCTATTCCTGGTATGTGATGTTTGTATACATACAGAGAAAGGAGCACTCCTGTAATCTTTGACTTTTAGGCTTACTGTCAAACATCATCCATAATACTAATGACTGTTTTGAACAATATGCAGGTTGTATTACACAAATGACTATTTTATATGTGAAATTATGACTGAATTATGACTGAAATATTTCTGCACCTATATTGGTTCACACTGTCAGGAAGTTTCTCCTTAGTTTTAGGTTGCTTCTCTCTTTGTTCAGTTTCCATCCATTGCTTCTTGTTTTGCCTTCTGGTGCTTTGGAAAATACATTAACCCCCCCCCCTTCTTTCTGGCAGCCCGTTAAAAGCCTGTTGCCTATCACACTCTTGGGCAAAGCATGTGAGCCATTTCCTCCTTTCAGTGGTCCATGAAAGTGCATCTATAGTATGTAGATAATAAAGCTGAAAAAAGGTGAACAACATTTTTACAGAACTATAGATACGTTGAAGCTGGATGTGACAAGGAATGGCTGGGAGGGGAGGGGCCAGGCGAGGCACCCCTTGAGTGACATTGAGTTGGCCACGCCTACCCAGTCACATGCCATCAAGGCATGCCCACAAAATAAGCCACGCCCACAGAACCGGTAGTAAAAAAATTTAGAACCCACCCGATTTCAGTATTTCTATTTGCAGAAATAATAAAACTTTTTCATATATCAAAGAACCTTCACACAATTCAACCTTCACACTCACCTCAACCCCTCTTTACCTCAAGTCTAAGGAAATAGACAAAAATGATTGAAAATCTCCGAAGTCAGAAAACCTGTCATTTGAATGCTGTCCAAAGTATTCTGAAAATCATTTGCTTTCACTTGAAATTTTTGAGTAATTTGAACATTTGATTCAATGATTTAATTCAAATAGTAGTCCAGATTCTTTATCTTTTATTAGATTTGTATACCGTCCTTAATTTCCAAATCAAATTACTTATTTAATCTTTCACACAATCTTGTTAGCCACACAAGTCTCTATGAACCTTATTGCCATAGGACTACAATCATCTAATTTTTTAAAAAATTTCTATCTTGTTGAAAATATAAGAGCTGCCTTTAGTATACTTTCAACTCAAGCCCCAGCACTTTAGGATGAAAAGTCTAACTGATTAGATAAACATCTAAAATAACACTTAACCTGATAAAGAAAGGCAAAATAATTACCAAGAATCCTCTTGTAGAATCTGCTTCTAGCTTTTATGAAAATAAAAGTAGAACTTGACTCCAGAAGTTGTGAATGCTCCAACACTGGAAGTTTTTAGAAAAGATTGGACAACCAATTAACCAATTGATTGGACAACCAATTTTTCTGAAATGGTATAGGGCAGTGATGGCTAACATTTTTGCCATCGTGTGCCAAAAGCGGGGATCACACCCATAATTCAATGCACCCCGCCCCCGCACATGCGAACCCCCTCCCCGTGCTCCCCCTGCTTTTCTCACATGATGGCACAGTGGCCCAGTTTCTCACCTTCTCCAGGCTCCAGGGGCTTTCTAGGAGCCTGGGGAGGACAAAAACGGCCTACGCCAACCCCCGGAGGCCGGAAATGGCCTGTTTCCTGACTTCCGGTGGGCCCAGAAGGCCCGAAAATCAGCTGGCCAGCATGCGCATGCACGTTGGAGCTCAGCTAGGGCAATGCTCACTTGCCCACTGATATGGCTCTGCATGCCACAGGTGGCACGCGTGCCATAGGTTCGCCATCATGGGTATAGTTTCCTGCCTGAGCAGGGAGTTGGACTAGAAGACTTCCAAGGTCCCTTCCAACTCTGTTATTCTGTTCTGTTCTATTCTAAAATATCAGTCAGCATTATTACTTCACGTTTTCTAACATAGCTAATTATGGAAAAACATAGCATCCACATGAATATGGTTCCTGCACTGGGGACTAACTCACAGATAAGCATACTTATTTCAAAGACAGACAGGAACAAAATCCATTTTTTCCTCATTTTTATACTATAAATTATAATAGTGCTTAAAAGTTTATGAACACTTTTGTATTTATTTATTGAATTTATTTAAATAATGGAATTTTGGGCATTCACTATCAAAGTCTGATCTTCACAACACAAGCATGCGGAAATATGCCATGGCTTCAAAAATACATTCTTGAGAATCTCTAAAATCAGTTATTGATACTCCCCAGGATTTAATTTTTTTTTTTTAAAAAAAAATTGGATTCTACCATTGATACTCACCAGGCTAGACAAAGTTACAATTTTTTTTAAAAAAAGTTTGGACTCTACCAGCCCAGTCAGGCATATCATGTACAAAATAGAAGCAATTCAACACCACTGTTACCCTAACCAAAAGTAGCTCACCAACTAAGAACAAAGGGCCTAATACTCAGAGAAATCCAGGTTAACATTTAAGAAAATAAAGGCCTCTCAAGAAATCTTGGGGGTCCATGGCCACAAAAGGTATTTAAGGGGGGTCCATGGTGGACAAAAGGTTGAGAATCAATGAGCTAGAAAGTTATTGAAGAATGTTCTTGGATAGATAAAACCAAAAAAGCAGCTTTGGCTTGCATGAAAAGCATTATGTTTGGCAAAAGACAAATAGTGCATTTCAGCATAAAAATCTTATTCTATCTATGAACCATGGTAGTGACTGCATGGTAATTCAGGCCTACTTTGCTGCCTTTGTGCAGGGATGGCTTGTTATCATTGAAAAGAAATTGTACCAGCAAATTCTACAGGAAAATGTCAGAGTAACTGTCCATTAAGTGAAGCTCAAGAAAAAGTTGGCTATGCAGCAAGACAACTCAAATACACAAGTCATCCAAACAAATAATGATTAAAGCAAAAGAAAGTTATTTGAGAATTGCCAATTCAAAGTTTGGTTTTCATCCCATAGAAATATTGTGAAAGGTTTGTAAGTGGGCATTTCATGTAAGGAAGTCCACCAATATCCCGGAGTTGTTTGTAAAGAGATATGGGCTGAAATTCTTCCAAGTCGATACGCAAGACAGTTATTGCAAATATTTAGTTCCAACTATTGCTGTCCACGATGGACACATCAGTTACTGAAAGAAATACTTTTGCCATACACAAATGTATCACTGATATTTTTCTCAGTGAACAAATGAACAAGAAAAATGTTTTTGACCTGTTCAACTGGGTTTTCTTTAACTAGTTTTGATAACTTGTGTGGATCTATATATGTATGTAGCAATACTGAAAATTCAAAAGGTTCATAAGCTTTTAGCCACCACTGTATAATTTAAAGAAATCTGGCAATCACAGTGCTCCATTCTAAATATAAAGAAATATATTCAGAGAAGTACTGATGGCAGAAAGGTAAGAAAGAAAAAGGAAGGGTGAGTAAGGGGGAAGCCCCTGCATATTATGCTTATAGAATGTGTGTCCTATGAAAAGTATTATTAAAATACCCCAAGCATATGCCTTTTACTATGCTCACTGTGAACTCATGTCTGGCTAATCATAGTCAATTCTTTGCTCTCAAACCGCCCTATTTATTGGAATAATTTCAGTGAGCAAAATTCAGAAAATCCTCTGTTTTCCCACATGATAACTTTTATTTTTATTTACATTATCTCCAGACAGATGGTAGAACTGTATGTAATTAACAGCGTTTGTAGGATTCTTTCTATTTACCTGAAAGATTGTTAATTGATGGTAAATTTGGGGACCGTGCTGGAGGAGAGTCATCATCTGATGAGGCTACAGTCTTGATAGCATCATGATAGAGCGGTGTTGAACTGGGCATAGCAAACTTGGACATCCGGGACATCATAATAGAAAGAGGATTTTGAGACAGGGTGGGTTCTGGAGGAATTGTATAAGGACTGCTGGAAGGAAGATTTCCAGAAAGAGTCACAGGAGCATTCTGACTAACTGTTGAAGGGGGTGCAACACCTGGAAACAAATACATGCAGGTTAATTAATATTTTTAAAGGTACATTACTTAATGAACTTCGTTAGAAAAATATGCATTGCCAAGAGTTCTTGGCTTCCAAGTTAGAAGTCCTGCAGCTATTTGAAATTACTTAATACCATGTCATTATTTTTGTTTGTTCTAATCTTGCCTTATCATGTACTTATAGAATACTTATAGAATTTCCCCTCAGCAGGAAAAGGCATTCCTCATCACTTCTATTGCTAGACCTTTTAAATTGAACATGTGAGGGATGAATTTAGAATCTGCTGTATGCAAAGCACATGATCTCCCGCTGAGCTATGATGAGCCTAAAAATCCTATTATCAGGAAACTGTTCTACAATTTGTCTACTAAAAAACAATTGAACACAACAGACATTCTCTCCAAAGACCATCCTTTGACCACATGTGTTTCAGAATAAATGATTACAGGAGACTACAAGATCTAACTATTCAAGGCTAATTAAGCTTCAAAGTGTTCTAGAATTCTTTTGATGGGATAGAGAAAGATGCTGTAATTTAATTGACCTTTAGCTAATTTGTAAAAATAGGATCTTCCCACTATTAGTCCATCAATGTTCAAGTAAAAACAGGACATAACCCTGAAGAGACAAATGCTGTGCTTGTTGCTCAATTTGTTTTCTTTGATAGTTAGGTTTGTCTTCAACACAGTCATACTTAGGTTTGTCTTCAACACAGTCATACTGAGTCATAGGAGCGGCTAAATGAAAGGAAGGAAGGAAGATGGGCTTCATCTCAAGTGAAACAACTGCAGCTTTTGATGATATTTTTATTACAAGAAACATACCACAAGTGCTAAGAGTTATATTATATATGATAGATGTACTACATAGGATTATGCAGCAGTTTGAAAGTAAGCATTTGTTTATTAAATCTGTTTGCTGCCCATCTCACAACAAGGTGACGTTAATGAATATAGTGGTAGTACCGTAGTACAGGGGCGAAATGCTACCGGTTGGGGCAAAAAAAATACTACCATTCGCCTGAACCGGTAGTAAAAAAATGCTTTAAAAAGTAAAAAAAAAAAAAAAAAAAAATCTGACGATCAGCTGTGCCTCCTAATTGTTGGAACTTTTTTTTTTTACTTTTTTAAAGCATTTTTTTACTACCTATTTGCCTGAACCAAGTTCTGATGATCAGTGTGACAATCAACTGTGCTGGGCAATGTCGGAACAATTTTTTAAAATCTTTTTTTAGCATTTTTTTACTACTAATCAGCTGTGTGACAATCAGCTGTGCCTGATTGTCTGTGAGGTTCCTGCTTGTTGCAGGGGCCATTTTGTGTGAAGTCCAGCTGCTTTTGCATTGTGTGTGAGTCAGTTGTGTAGCTTTTCTGTTATTTTTGTGTAAAGTGTGATAGTTGGTTTTTGAGCTCTCTGTGACTCTGTGAGGTTCCTGCTTGTTGCAGGGGCCATTTCGTATGAAGTCTAGCTGCTTTTACATTGTGTGTGAGTCAGTTGTGCAGCCACGCCCACCAGGTCACATGACCACCAAGCCACACCCACCAGGCCACATGACCACCAAGCCACACCCACCCAGTCACATGACCATCAAGCCACACCCACCCAGTCACATGACCACCAAGCCACACCCACAAAACTGGTAGGGAAAATTTATAAATTTCACCACTGCCATAGTACCATAGCTATTTTGTACCATTAGGAATTGCCTGGGCAAGAGTACAGTACTTACAGGTAGCTTTGGAAGAGAATTAATGCTTACAAAATGCCACTTTCACAATCTTCCCTACTTTCATTAAACATTTATTTTGAATATTAGTTACCTTATTAATGGGAATTCCAATGCAAGCATTTATAGCTCCTTTTTGGAGGATATGTGAAGTAAAGCTGAACAAGCAGGAAGCTTTTAGAAGTTCAGATACTGTTATAAACTGTTTTTAATGCAAAAGGCTAACTAGCTTGTAATTTCTCTCTAATATTCTAATATAATAGTGTGCAATTAGTGACCATAACAAAAATTCTAGGCAATTTTTTTTTAGAATTTAAGCCACATCCTGCATACAATATAGGGCTTTATTTTAATAATTCTAGAATTAAATTTGGTTGGTATTCAGATAGGTCACATAAAAGGACAAGGACTATGTGTTGCTTGGAAATATTACTGTCTCAGATTGATAATGAGAAAGTGAGGAAGAGAATCTTATTTCAGAGGGTGACTTTTGAATTTCAGAAACCATTTCAAATGAAATCTGATTATTTTACTTCATCGAAGAAGTGTAGCTACCTGCTATAGCTATCTGCAGAAAAGTTATAAAAGCTTAAGCATAAGGGGAAATAGGCAAGCTAAAGATATCAAAGCAGCTTTTTTGCCATGTCAGTAGTAAAAGAAAGAAAAGAAACTGCTTGAATAAGGTCAATAGTAACTGGTGATAAGAAAAAGGCATGACTCCTGATGGAATGAAACAGAAAAGACAATGTGGCACTCATGAGTAGAGAACACCTGATTACTATAAATCAGTTAAGTCAATCACATCTATGAGTTTTGAAAAAGCTTACTGATGTCATTCCAAAGTCCCCCTGCCTGAAACATAGTCCCAGATGACTAGAAAAGGCCAAATCTTCAAAAGGGAAAAAGAGAAGCACCTCCCTGATAACTATAGATGACCTGGCTTAACTCTGATACTAGGCAAAACTCTAACGTAGCTTAACTTTGGGATCATTGGGAATAGAATGATTGCTTAATAGAAGCCAATGTGGGTTTATCATAAATCATGCTAAATCAACATGATCTCCTTTTTTCATAGGGTGACCAGTTTAAGAGATTGTGGTAGTGCAGTGGGCATAGTACCCTGACTTAAACGTTTGACATGATCTCCCAGGAAATTCTAGCAGAGAAGATACAAAAATGCAGGCTGTGCCATACTACATTAGCTGGATATACATCTAAACGAACAATATTTCCCAGAGAATCTGCATCAGTGGTGGTATAGTTGTTTAAGACGGGGAGCTAGAAAGTCACCAAATTTGCAGGTATTCTTTTTCTCTAAGTGCATGATCTTGCATTTAGAAACATTGACTGCATTTTCACATTTTTGATCAATGCTAAATAATTTCCCATGTTACAAATATCCCTAGGAATGTCAACTCTATTATACACTTTTGTGTGTAATACATGTAGGAATTCATTCCTACACTGGGCAGGGGATTGAACTAGATCATGGCTGTCAAACATGTGGCCCGCGGGCCGGATGCATCACACACTGGCCAAGCCCACGTCCTGTTTAGCAAAGGGGAAAAAAGTTCCAATACGTCTGCCGTGACGACATGAGTTTGACACCCCTGAACTAGATGTCTCCAATAGTTCCTCCTGCCCTTACATTTCATAATTCTATAAAACTATATTCCTTTGTCTGGGTTACTTAAAGGGCAAAGCATATAGGAGCTTGAAAGATTTATGTACAGCTGAGGTCTCACCCTTTTCATGTTGAAGAGTGATAGGAAACTAACAACACTTTTATAAACTTCATAAACCTTATTCTATTCTGTTCTGTTCTATTCTAAACTTTCAAAAGTTTGACCACTGTTAAGGTAAAAATTAGGTTTGCCTCAGAAGTACAAGAGATCCCTACTATTAACAAAAAACAGATTGCTGCTCCATTGCAATGATTTCTCTGAAACACTAGAGGACAGTGTACCCAAATAGTTGACTTGGTTGCCTTCCTAATTCCCGGAATAACATGATTTCATAGACTGAATTGCTCCCAAGGCTGGATCTATCAAACAACTGCATGCAAACATTGCACACTGGAGACTTGCTTTATTACAATCTTACAGGGTGAGAATAGTCCGTTGCCTTTAAACTATAAATCTTGAAGATTAAATGGCACTTGCAATTCTGCAGGGAAAACAAGGTCATGTGAATCAAAACCAAGGAATTCCATTTTGTGGAATGGTAAAATCCATGAAAATTTCAACTGACATTTCTCTGACAACTCATAACAGACACTCAAGTCCAATACTAAACTAACTTCCATATGAGTGTATAGTGATAGAGAGCATTTGTGTGCGAAATATCTAAAATCCACTAAAATAGAGAATTTACCAAATGGCGGTTACTATCCTAACTTCTGGCTGTTTTTCAAAAATGTCCTTAAGTGACAATTTTATGCCATACTCAGGTTGGTGGCAGAACCTAACCAACCCTGACTGACATCAAAATACTAAGCAGGGTTGATCACTAGAAATCATCAGGGTATAGATTTGACCAAGAAAGTTCCCAGAAGGCAGCAATAACAAACTATTTCAGTATTATTACAGTATGGATATAAAAGAAATCCTATTTCAAAATGGTTCTCTAACTAATGGCCATGTTCTCAATATTTCTGCTTAATAATTTAATCAGTCAAACTGGATAAGTATATTGGGCTGCTAAACAAGGAACATACATTTAAACAGCTTGCTCAATTATCAATTCACAGTTTCCACCAATTCTGTTACTAGATTACTGACCCCTAGCTCTTTGCTATAGTTTGAAATTTAGAGAGGGAAGATACAGTCATGTGAAAAAGAAAGTATACCCTATGAGTTCTATGGTTTTATCTATCAGGACATAATAAAAATCACCTGATTAAAAATAGGTAAATACAGCCTCAGATGAACAGCACATGACATATTACACCTTGTAATTTATTTTACAAAAAGAAATTCAAAATGGAGAAGCCATGTGTAAAAAACTAAGTATACCCTTTACAGGAGGGGTGTCAAACTCAAGGCCTGGGAACCGGATCTGGTCCGCGGGGTACTTAGATCTGCCCTGTAGGATCACCCTGGAAACAGCGAAGGACTGGCCCTCTGTGCTTCTGCCAGTGAAAACGGAGCTCGGGAGTGCTGCGTGCGGTCCTCTGGAGCTCCTGTTTTTGCTGGCAGAGGGTTGCAGGAGGCCGTGGCAGGCGAAAACGGAGCTCGGGAGCCCATTATTGCTGGCAGAGCACTCGGGCCACCACCGGCACCCCCAACATGAATGATGTTGAGCTGGCCACGCCCATCCTGGCCACACCCGTCCCAGCCCCTGGAGGTCAAACACAACCCTGATGCGGCCCTCAATGAAATTGAGTTTGATATCCCTGCTTTACAGCTTCCATAGGTAAGAAGGGGCTAATATTAGAGAAGCCACTGTTGCTGCCCATCAATCTATGAATGGTGTTAAGGCCATTTCCAAACAATTTAAAGTCCATCATTCTACAATGAGGAAGATTATTCATAAGTGGAAAACATTCAAGACAGTTTTCCATCTTCCCAGGAATGGATGTCCCAGCAAATTCATCCCAAGATTAGACCATGCAATGCTCAGAGAAATTGCAAAAAATTCAAGAGTTGCATCTCAGACTTACAGGCATCAGTTAGCATGTTAAATGTTGAAGTTCATGATAATATAATTACAAAAAGACTGAACAAGCATGGGTTTCCAGGAGAAAGCCTCTTCCCTCTAAAAAGAACATGGTAGCATGGCTTAGGTTTTCAAAGTTAAACAACTCATAAGACTTCTGGAACCCTGTTCTTTGGACAGACGATACCAAAGTGGAGGTGTCTGGCCATAATGCACAATGCCATGTTTGGTGAAAACCAAAAATAGCATATCAGCACAAACACCAGCCATCAAGCACAGTGGTAGAGAGATGATGATTTGGGCTTGTTTTGCAGCCACAGGACCTGGGCACCTTGCAGTCATTGAGTCGACCATGAACTCTACTGTATACCAAAGATATTCTAGAGTAAAATGTGAGGACACCTGTCTAACAGCTAAAGCCTGGCTGACACTGGGTCATGCAACAGGACAATGATCCAAAGCACACCAGCAAATCTACAATAGAATGGCTGAAAAAGAATCAAGGTGTTGCAATTGCCCAGTCAAAGTCCAGACCTCAACCCAATTGAAATGATGTGGTGGGACCTTAAGAGAGCTGTGCATAAAATAAACACCCACAAATTTCAATGAGCTGAAAAGAAACTGAAGAAGAGTGGGCCAAAATTCCTCCATAATGATGTGAGAGACTGATAAGTCATACAAAAAATGATTACTTCAGGTTATTGTTGCTAAAGATGGTTCCTCAAGCTATTCTCTCATGAAGTGTACTTAGTTTTTCACACACGGCTTCTCCATTTTGGATTTCTTTTTGTAAAATAAATGACATGGTGTAATATGTCACATGTTGTTCATCTATTTACCTACTGTTAAGAACTGCTAAAGACCAGATGATTTTTACTATGTCCTGATACATAAAACCATAGAACTCAAAGAGACTGTATGCTCACAACTAAATTCTCAAGAGAGAAAAAAAATGACCTGCTCAACTGCTGAGCAATTGTTAATAGCATCAGAGCAAAACAATTTAGAAACAAACAAGGGACACTACTGATCAAAAAGACATAAGAAAAAATAAGTCTGACCTGATTCAACATTTCCCATCATGGCTGGTGAAGACATAGCAAGAGATGCTTTGTGGTTTGGGGGGATTCCAGGGCTCTGCAATGGGGGCTTTGGAGATGAAGTCCATCCAGGAGAAGGTGCAGGGAGGGATGGAGACTTGAGATGGACAGGTGAAGCGGCAGCAGAACCCATAACTGGAGGAGATTTGATTGAAGCAGCTGCGGCTGCTGTAGTTGGACCAGTAAGGATCCCTGCCAGCTGTGAGGGAGTCTGGGGAGACTTGAGGTTTCCAGAAGGAGAACCCAGCATGGGAGATTGAACCTGGCGCATTGTGGGGGATTTAAGTGGATTTATGCCTGGAGAATGAACTTGGCTGGCACCAACAGAGACATCTAGGGGTTTGCGCCCAAGATTGCGTTGAACCGGAGGAGTTGTGTTGAGGCTGTTTGGGTTACTGGAGGGGTTCAGAGGTAGTGGTGGCATGTGGCTAAGACGATTGTTAGTCCTTTGGTCAGGCCCTATTTGCTCTCTATGATTCCGGAGACCAACACCTGGGCCCTGAGACATAGGATGAAAAGGTCTTGGGCCAATTCCATAGTCCTGTTGAGGATGATCACCAAATGGCAAGGGAACCATTTTTTGCTGAGCGGGGAGCATTTCTGAGATACTTGGGCGCATCTTCATAATTTCTTCTGGACCCACTCCAGCTTCCCTCATTTTCTGAGGTAACATTGGTGGATTGGAAGTGATGTTGACATTCAGATTCACATCCCCTTTCATGCTGCTGGGGCCTATCCCAAATTCCAACTCTCTGTTAGCTGCCATCTGAGGTGGTATTCCTTTTGGAAATTCTCCCCGAGAAGGGCTCATGGGTCCCTCAACTGGCATACGTGGAAAGATGGGGTTATTGCCAGGCTCCATGTGTCTTTGAGGGGGAATCATCCGGTTCAACTCCATGCCAGGCCTAATTCCTTCTATGCTTATGCCAGAAGGAAGTCCTAGTTGTTTTTCTGCTAACTGCTGCTGGAATATATCTTCAGGCAAGCCTTGAGGATTTGGAAACCTCTCTCCTCGTCCAGGACCACTGAACACACCCGGCCCAGGAGGAAAATTGCGGCCATCTGAAATTTTTGGCACATCATCTGGCCAAGGAACACCTGAAAGCCCAGGTCTACCCGTGGTGTTTGGGACATTGGGACCTTCTATGTCAGGGTTTATCATTCCAGAAAATCCAGGCAGTCGCATCTGGCTGCTAGGTACATTGGGATGGGGGGCCATGCCTCTTGGAGGTAGTGAGTGAGGCATTGTTATGCTTTCAGGAAAGTGTTCAGGGCCTCCAGGCCCCCAGCCATCACCTGGGGTCATCTGATATGGAGGTGGGGGGCCTCTAACTAATCCTCGTGGTCCATGCTGGTGAACTATCATGTCCTGTAACGAACACTGCTGTACAACTTGCTCTTGCTTTCTCCGTTTCTCTTCGTAGAACTCCTGCTGCAATTTCAGCCAGGCTACTTGTTCTGGGGTCATGTGATCCAGATGGTCTGGTCCAATAGGACCAGACTGAGAATTAATGGATGGTGGTCCAACTTCATCTGGGGAAAATGGCATGTCTCTGTGCCCTTGGGAACCAAATGCAGCCCCTCCTTCTGTCCGGGGTCCTGGCCCTTTACCTAAACTTTGAGATTGGGCCATCATTGCCTGTATTGGTCCTTCAGATTTCTTTTGGGGACCATCCAGAACTGCAGAATTTGGCTGGGACCCCCCAGTTTGGCCTCCAGCAAATTCTTTTTCATCTGGGAAAAGCATTCGCTGAATATCTCTCAAAGTTTGTAACGAACGTTCTCTATGCTCCAGTTGTTCCTGGGATAGCCCATCTGGATTTTCACCCATGTTTGGTGGATCTCCTCCAGATACTTGCTGGTTAGGACCTTTAGGATCTGCACTGGAACTATTACTACCTTGGGAAACTGGACTAACTGCTCGATTATTGGGAGTTGAAGTTTGCCCAAATCCTTCAGCTTGTAGAGGAGTGGAGTTAGCAGGACTTCCTGCAGGCATCACATTACTTTCTAGGCCAGGATTGTCTTGGTCAATAGGGCAAGAAGAACTAGTAGATTTAGGTGCTGGTGCTGGAACTGGAATGGGAGGAGTCTGCTGCATTTTTGCATTCTGGGGAGGAGTTTGTTCTTGAGAAGTAGGCAGCTGTGATGGAACTTGAGGCTTTGTGTCATTTCGGAGAGGCGGAAGCTGAGTGTTCTGAAGAAAACAATTTCACATGGCTCTTGTTAATTAGAAACTGATCAAAGATGGTTTTCACAAACATAAGATTTTATCATCTGATCTTGTTCAACTTCTGAAGGTGAGGAATTTATTTTAGAGCTACAACATTTTTATGCCTCCCATCTGCCAGAACTTTCTCTCTACCTGAACCAAAACAAAAAGTAACCCACCCAAGTCAAGCTATAGAAAGCAAGTCTGACTCTTTTGGCAAATGAGGACAAAACTGCACAGCACTTTTCGTAGCTGGAAAAAATGCACGGGAGCACAAATAACAACTTTCTGCCCAGCTTTCTGTTCTCCATTCTCTTCTCCATTTATCAAGTTACTTACCAAGGATACACTGTTTCGTTCTGCCTTGTTAGAGATGTTCTGAATGTGAAAAGAGACAATGGTTTCTACTTGTCCCTTCAATACAGCTTCTGCAGCCCTGAGGAAAACAAAACAGATGCATCTAAGACATCATTTAGAATGTTTTTCTCTGCCATAAAAATTCAAGTTTCCTTCTGTAACTGAATTCTTATAGCCCAAAAGGACAATTGATAAATATATCAAAAACATGTTTTGCTTTATTTATAACTACTATGCTGCTCCAATTGAATAATGTCAAACAAAGCAATATATACTTATAATCAAATCATTCTACAAATCCATTACCATATCTTATGTTTTCACTCATACATATAAATCTTGACAGTTTCCCAGTCAGGTCAAGACTTCTATCACATCTCTTACTGGGCAACTTAGAACAATACATGGTCAGTGGTATTGAAGGATGATGAAAGAAGCATCAGGAGAAGAGATATGTTTTCTGCTTCCAAATCTTTCCATAGAGATCAAACAATAACTTCTATGACTAGAACTAAACAGGGGTAGATAATCTGCTTGCTCCAGAATCCTTTGTCACAAACTTCTGTAAAAAGGAAAGGATGATGACTAGGCAATAGTCATTTAACATGGGTGGGTTCAGGGAAGTCCTCTTAAGCAGGAGTCATACCAGCACATCTTTCAAGACATTTCTTAAAAAGGCATTTACTGACACTCAGACCTTCATTCTACACAGTAGCTACACAGGCCAAGATGGGATCAAATTCACAAGTAGCAGAAGTAACTTTACCAAGGATTCTAGTCAATTGGAGATTCGCAATTTCAAGGACATCACCTCGGCCAACTCCTTAGACTGGTTCCCAACCCAACACTGTGCAAAAATGAGTAACTCTATCCACAAATGCATTCACAGTAGCTCATTCCTGATTCTGACCCAACCTTACTCAACAGGATTCAGGTCATTTAAAAAATGCAGAATGGTAGAGAAGTAACAACACTTAATCCCTTTAGTACTGCAATGATGGCTCAGAGCTAAATTTGTATCCACATTCAATTATGTTCACTTTTCCCCCTACATTGTCATTCTTGGTATCTTTTCTGCCATTTCATCTCAGGGAATTCCTTAAAAGTACAAAGTAATCCCTTAGAACCAACGAATAGAAGTCACTCAGGAGCAATCATATCAAGCATTTGCATTGTTTCGGTATCCCAAAGCTTGACTATATGCCCAACAGAACTTCCCATTCAATCATTCATAAATTTCCAAATGCCTTTATAAGCCTGTCAAGTCCATTAGGAACTTATAGAGACCATTTTAATTGGACCATTCTCTCTGCAGAAAATGTTGGGCCTGATTAACCCAATACAAGTTATTGGAATAATCTATGACAAGCTGCTAAAGGAAATGTTTTCCACCAACACATACCATCTGTTCTGAGTTGAAAACCAAATCTAGTGTATCACTTTGATTAGGGCCATGATAACCTAGACCAGTTATGGCCATGAATTTTAGAGTCTAGCTTCATTGACAGTGAATGGAAATCAATCAGAATCAGAAGGACAAGGGAATCAACAACCAACTCACTGTTAAGTACTAGCAACTTGAACTGGAATTCAACAGTAGAGCAGTAGCATTCCTAGCTTCTCCCACAACCCTTACTACACAAACAAGGTCTCCAGTCACATACAAAATAGTGCTTCTCACAAGGTTTCACAGAAAATGACTGCCACTTCTCCTACCTTGCCTAAATATAGTATGAAGGCTAATACAGCTCCAGAAACTCAAGTGAACATATCTCAGACACAGAACACATCCTTACCAATCAGTTATCAGTAATATATAATATCTGCCCTCTTGTTCACAATTAGATCATGTATAGTGATAGATTTATTGAAAGTGGATCTGACATTTGACTTGATCGCAAGTTCTAACCACCTTGACTTAACATTTGGGGAAGAAATCACAGAAGTAGAAAGTGGCCATAATTTTCCAATGCCCTGTAAAACTCATTTCACCCATATCCTATCAAACTCCTCTCTTCTCATTACAACCATAATCCTCTCCTCCTTACCAGGTTCTCTATTAATTTCTGCAGTCCCTCCCATTTCAAGTTTTCCCAAGAGTTACATGCCACTACAAATATCTCTCCAGAGAATCTCCCTCTTTTGACAATTGACCTAATCTTTAAATTTATCTATCTCTACCTAACATAATTTCCCCTGACCAATCTCTTCCATCCAGCTCTCACGCAGATTGAAGTTAGCCCCCACATTATCTCAATCAAATGATAAATCTTTGTTTTCTACTTCCACTCAGGGAGTTTTCACTCTTCCCCTCCTTTCCTCCAATCTTCCCAGCAGTCCAATGTTCTGAGCTGCAGTACTTGAACAAAACCAGGCTGACCCAGTCCTTGCCTAGTAACTCCTATTGTTTCCCTGTGTGTCTGGTACACGCCTGTCCATACTTCCTGATCCTTCCACCCTGTTTTGCCTTTGCAGTTCTTCATGTGGTTCCTTTTGCTACACCTCTAGCCTTCCTGCTGAATAGTGGTAAGAGAACTGTTATATTCCTGCCACTGTATCTGCTGCTTCTCATGCTGACTGCTAATCAATCTCTGAATGCTGGCATCTGCAGATGCAAAGATTGACTGCTTCACCTTGAGAACAACAATCATAATAACTGAAGCCTCAACTCTTGACTTTTCAATCCATGAAGGTAGGACATTCAACTGACACAACACAATTTTGGATGTGCTGGCCTTCCTCCCATTGTCTTGAGTCATTTACAGTATAGATCTTAATCAAGTCTTCTTTTCACTAATTTAATTCAATTTTCTTCAGTAATCTCCATTCTTTAGGCCTTTTTCACTTTTCCATTTGTGCTTTCATCCATCCACACATTCCTCAATCAGTCAAGTTCTACAATAATGATAATCTAAACTAATACTGCCCTTCCGTGGTAGAGTTATCAGTTTAAATCCTGCACTGGGATATAGAGGGGGATATCAAATATTTCACTATCATAAGAACAGTATTTTTAGCTTTCTTACAATAAACCTATTTCAACTCAGAGAAAAATATGTACCACACATATGATGTGATAGTTTTATAGATAATAATTACACCAGATATATTTATAACAGTAAGCTATGACTGGCTGTCACTTCTCATTAAGAACAACCTGCAAAAAGACAAATGTGGCATTATTCTACAGGACGGCAATAATCAAAATATGAAGATTATCCTATGTAAAGAAACCTGTGATGGAATGTGCACTGGGATGAGGTGTCTCAGTAGCACCAGTTTCCCAGGGAAGAGGCAGTACATTCCAGACAGAAGCCCAAATTATGAAACTGTGCAGTCCTAAACTGGATGGAGGAGGGAGGAAGAAGTTCAGGATATTCACACTCCAGAATCTCTCAGGATATAGCTATAATGTTAGAAGGTTATATCTTTACTTAGGCAATATTATGTTTGTTAGGTATAAGCAAATAAAGAATAGGATTCAATTGGATTTCATTGTCATATTTGGGGTTATGCCTGACAAAGACCTTGATAATTTTCCTGTATAGAATTTACAAAGGAGGCTTGTCATAACTATGAAGAATTCTGTGAAAAGCGACCAAAAAATGGAAAGAAATCCAGATTGCTGAAAGTAAACGAAAGGAATATAAAATTGATTTACTTGATCAAGGTTAAAATAGGTATGTTATCTTGAGTTATACTGAATGGACTTTTGCTGATCAGGTTTTGAGGATGAGATATTAAGGATTTGTTCATAGATAAGAGATAGGATATGGGAAACAGAGATCATGTGTTGTATTTTAAAATAAGCCACTAAAATTGTTTACATTTGTTGTGATGAAGGGGAAACTATAATTTATTTTTTTTGTCTTTCCCATATTATTTTTTTCTTCCTTTTCATTATCTTTCTTTTTCTTTTCTGCAATTCTATTTTTCTTTTTATTCCATTTTTACTTTAATATTTTATCGTTATAATTTTAATTTATTTATTACTATTTAAAAATGGATCCACTTACTTGTTAGCCATATCTGTTGAAAAAACATAGACCACTTTGGATGGAGTCTTCTGTATGCTTCCTGGTTCTGAAGTTGTAGTCTGACCATGGGAAGGTGTGGAAGACCGGGGAACTGAACTATTTGAAGGAACCATGGAGTGTGTTGTATGTGATGTATCTTGTGATTTTGTATGTTCAGCAGAACCAAGATCTAGGAAGAAAAAAGTGAAGAGAGTTCTATTTTGAAGAGTAGACTGTAGGTTTTAATTTCTTCAATAGCCCACTTTTAATTTAAGTAAAACAGAATTTGGGGGGAGGGAGCTGTCCTGCTTCTACAAAATAATTTATTGATGTTACTTAGTAGAAGCCTTGAAGCTAGGGAACACCCCAAGCAATATGGTATCTAGCTGAAAGCTTTGGAAGAAATAACTATTTCACAAAACTTTTGGGATAGGTAATACACAAAATGAGGTTCATGGTTCAACAAAGATAGCAGCTGCTCTTTGTAGTCTGCACCAAATAATATATATAATGAATATTACTATAATCAACAGGATTTTTTAAAGTCTAAGTACAAAAGAAATTCCTGGCTCACTGAAAAACTGAATACTGATATTGTGTAAGGAATCGACACTGTCCTAACATTCAACTATTATTAAATATTAAAGCGGGGGGAGGGGGGATTATAAAATACTGCAAAAAATTAAGTATACAACATGGTTCTTGCCTCAGGCATATAAAGTGGCAAAGTAAAGAAAATAAAGCAAATAGGTCAATGGGGAAAATACAGATTCAAAATGCAAAGTTCTAGTTTCCTTTACTGCTACTATTGGTTCCTAAAGCTGTGGGGCATTTGTGTCAACGTTTGTGTTCGTTTATTTTTATCAAATTTAGTTGTCATCCATCTCTCAATTCAGGCAAGTCTGAGCTGCTTACATCAGGATGAAACAACTTATAATAACAGTTATAAATAAATTTATAAATTATAAAAAATTACAAAAATTACATAAAAATTAAAATAAACAAAAACAAAGGTTTGGAGGAGAGAGTTGAGTTAACCTTCTCTGTTAGTGTACCAACCACCTCCAGCCAGTAGTTTCTCCTTAAGGATTCCATGCCAGTCGGTATAGCCAAGGCTTTCCTAAAGGCTAAAAGAGGAGGTGGATCTTATCTCCTGTAGCAAGATGTTCCAAAGGCAGGAGCTGTGGTAGAGAAAGCTATTCTCTTGAATTCCACAGCTGACATTCCTTGGCTAATGAAGGCCCTTTTGCCAGCGTGTGTGGGGCAGGCCAACCCCACTGGGGAAAGATGGTTCCATAGTCTTAATATGCTTATGAATAGCTGGCATTTAAGCAAATCATAGGCAGTCATTGACTTACAACCATTAATTTAGTGACCGCTACAATGGCACTGAAAAAAGTGGCTTATGACCAGTTTCAACACTTAATGACCATTGCAGCAGTCCATTCTCACATAATCAAAATTTAGGTGCTTGGCAACTGGCATGTATATATGAAAATTGCACTGTCCCTGGATCTTATGAGTACCATTTGCAACATTCCAGGCTGGCTTCCGACAAACAAAGTCAATGGGGGAAACCAGATTCATTTAACAACCACATGATTCACTTAACAACTGCAGTGATTTATTTAACAACTATGGCAAAAAAAGGGCATAAAATGGGGCAAACCTCACTTAACTGCTTTGATTAGCAATTGAAATTTTGCACCTATTTTGGTTGTAAGTTGATGAGGACCTGTGATCAATTAATATTAAAAATTCAACTCAGACATTCTAATGCATACATTAAAGAACAGCTTTCAACATTTAAAATGGCTACAAATTTAAAATGGTCAAATAAACCAAAGATAAGATTTATAAACAACGTATCAGCCCTCCCAAGTAAACCAGACAGGAAACATGACCAGATGAGGTAATTCAATTTTATTCTAAGGCTACAATAACAGAATCTTGCAAGTCTGAAATTAGAAATCTCCTGCTCTCACTTTTAACCACCTGATCCATTAAGGTGGGTCTTAAGATTGTTTTTGAGTATTAAGCAACTCCAGGGTCTCCCCTATCTTGTTTGATCATTTCCTAGGCAGTATCTCTTCCCCTGTCCATCAAGATCATTCTCATATCCATTACACAATAACAAAAAAATTAATTAGATACCTAATAGAAGATAAAAACTTCTAAAATATTAATTTAAGGTGAAACATAAGTGTTCCAAGAATAACTTACAAATTTACCATATATTCATAAAAATAATTCAGCCTTGTCTCTTTGATTCTGTACATAGTTATGCATATCTTGTCTTGGAGATTCAATGTACACTATAGTTACCAAGTCTCAAACAGGCAAAGGGGTTCAAAGCAATGCAATCTGGAGGCATCAAACTAGAAACAACTTCCCAATGTGCACTGTAGGATGTCCTGTGTAGGACTTGAGAGAACCAGGCTCAAGTCTACTATAGTAGGTTGTTGACTTTGGGCTAATCATTATTTATTTAATTTGTATGGGCATTCATCCCAGCAAATAATTCTGGGTGCAGAACAATCTTAAATAAATTAAAAAATGAATTCTCATCAGAGATACAAAAATTAAACTAGACAGCATTCAAGGAAAATATCACTATTAATGGTTGTTACATTATCACTTATCCCAATCTATACTAATACTATAGAAGGAAAAATGGGATATGTGACTTCCAAGAAGAAAAATGATTTCAATCTAACAAACATATATATTTGATATAATTAGAGAAATACCCCTGCACACATGAATACGTATTAGAAAGATATTCAATACTAGAAAGTATTGGATACTGGCCAAGCCTATTTATACTGCTATTATAGGATTTATACTGATTTTATGCTGCTATTATAGAAATGTCCCTTGCTCACACAGTTGTATAGAGTTGAGCATGGGGAGCTGGAAGCCACAGAATATCAATGAAAGAGCCAACAGAAAAAGCATGCCCAGCTCACGGCTAATTGTTAATGGGCAGTATAATTAGTCCCATCAACCGAACTCATACTGTTTAGTTACTAGGCATGCCTACCGCAAGCAGAGAAGTAGTATCTGAAGCCACTCAATATACTTTGTGCATTTGTTTCCTAAAGAACAATCCTTCATTTATAAAATCCTACCAGTTAAGCTTTCTGGAACTGGGAATTCTGAGAATATAATTTACCCAATCATAACAAAACATGTGGAAAGAAAATCTTTCCATTAGAACGTAAGGAAACAGCAGTCTAGAATGAAAGAGGACAAGCCTTTAAACATTCTGGCCTTATGCCCTTTAGGGTTTTAAAGATCAGCATCAGCACTCTAAATTGGGCTAATTGTGTGAATACAGACTGTATTTGAGGAGAGCACTAGCAAACAGGTTATACTGGGTTAAAAATAATTCCACAGAAAAGGCCACAGGATTCACACACAAACCGAACTACTACAAATTCAGCAGCAGCATTCCTGAGATAAATATAAACAGACCCTATAAAATGAATTTCTTGTAAAATATATTAGTTCTGAATTCAGTAACTGCTCCTTAGTAAATGTTTGTAAAATGAAGGTTTTCTCTTTAAACCTATGGAAGAAACATTTCTCCCTCACATATACAGAAAGATAGACCTTTTCTTTTCAGAGACAAGAGTCCTCTGGTAGGAACCCATTGAGACTCTCATGTTACTGGCCAAGGGAATATGCCTTCCATTTAAGTATATCGAAAAAGAAAAAGTCTGTTAAGAAACTTAAACATTTGTCTTGTCTTGGGGGGGGTGTACACTTTTAGGATCCTATCTATGAAACAATTCACCTTATAACTAATACATATTCCTATTAATTTGCTCTGCTTTTACAGCTCAGGGCTAGTACATTGTTAAAGCAAAGGAAGAGGATCAATAATAGAAGCTCTCAATCAAAATCAAAAGTTATCCATATTTCTGCACTTTTGCATATTAACATACCTTTGATTTCTGATTCATCACTGGGAGTTCCAGCATCTCTCTGTTCAAACGAGTCGGCTGAAATGCTCCTTTCTCTCTTTCCTTTCCCTTTTGACCCATTGCCAGCCCCATTCTTCAACCCCATGCTTCCTCCTTGTCCTGGAAGCACTTTTGGTGTATGGGCCCCACTCTTGGGATCGCATGGAGAAGGCTGGGATTGGCCTGTTGAACCCCCCTGTTTACCCTGATTGGAGAATTTAGAGTCCAGTTGCGGGTTGCCGGATGGGGACATCACTGTAGGGGGACGGACCATCACCTCCTGTTTTGACTTAGGGCTACTGGCAAGAAAAGATGAAGAGAATAATATACAATACAACACAACACATAATACACACACCAATTTACTCAGCAGTTGCTTCTAACTCAGATAGGCTAGTAAAACAATTCCATGATAAATTCCCTGATAAGCCAAAGGGTCCCTCTCGGGGAGGGAGAGGTGGTTAGTATACTGTATCATTAACCACTCTGCTACTCTCGTTTCAGGGCATCCTTTCCTGATGAAGGGGACGGCCTGTCAGGCCTGGAAGCCATCTTACGTATTGGGCCTTCAGACCTGCCACATTTACTACTGTGGCAAATTGGGAGGCGGGAATGTGTAGAGCATGGGGGGCAGATAGTCATAACAACATTCCTTTCTCAGAGGTTCAAGGACATCTTGCCCTCCACCTGGGAGGTTGGAACTGAAAGGTATTTCCAGTTGAGACGGTGCTCTGATTGGACCATATGATGGACTTGTGGGTATTGGGCAGGGACTTGAGCTTTCCTTTGGGTGAGGAAAACTCTGGAAGCTTTCAAATTCGGGTTTTCCCAGATGTGCCAATATGACATCTCTAATAAAACATTAACTTTGAGGAAATCCAAGCCTCGGAGATTTCTTTCGTTGGGGGTGTTACTTGGAACCCTGACATTTATTATATAGTGTAGAAACTCCAAGAAATTAATTCATTATATGCTTATTGTTCAGCTCCTATTTTAAAAAGTGCTTTGAGAGAGTTACTAAGCTGTTTGAGGCATTATTATTTTAGTGAGGAGAGCAAGATAGCAACCTCCCAGATCCTAGGAACCAGTCAGTCACATGAGGATGTACCTCTTTGACTTCTGTCAATAAAGACAATGGTTTCTATGTACAAAGACGTGCTTCACATTAAGATCAGCACAAAGTAAATAACAAGTACCATAAAGTTCACAAAACCACCCCTCAATTCAAACAGCTCAACCGTCAGAAAACAGCTAACTCAGAAATGATTGTTCTTAGAAAATTACATTAATTGTAAATTTCTGTCTTAAATTATTTTTAACTGATAGATGCAAATATTATATCACAGTAATAATTAAAAGATTGGATCTGCATTTCTTACTTTATATACTCTGCATGGAACTAATGTATAAATTGTTTCAAAACTACACCCAATAATCATTACATTTAATAATTTTTACAGAGAGATATTCCAGATTGGGGAAAATGTCCCTGATAATGGAAATTAGTCTGGAACACCATTTAAGTTCTCTTAAATTTTTAATTTTCATATGAGTACAATACTTTTGGAGCTATAAAATTCAGTCAGCCACTGAATACAATCCAGTGGTGAAATCTAAAATTTGATATTACCGGTTCTGTGGGCATGGCTTGGTGGTGGTGGTGGTGGTAATGTGAATGGGTGGGCGTGGCCAATTTTTTTTTAACTTTTAAAACCATTTTTTCTACAACCTCTTTGGCGAAGAGGCAGTAAAAAAATGCTTTCAAAAGGCTCTGACAATCCCAGCTGAGTTGCCTGATCGGCAGAGGCTTTTTTAAAAAGCCTCTGTCGATCAGGCAACTCAGCTGGGATCGTCAGAGGCATTTAAAAGAAAAAAAGGGTTGTTTTTTTTAAAAAATGCCTCTGACGATCCAAGCTGAGTTGCCTGATCGGCAGAGGCTTTTTAAAAAACTCAGCTTGAATCGTCAGAGGCATTTAAAAGAAAAAAGCCTTTTATGATCCCAACTGAGTTGCGCGATCATCAGAGGCTTACTTTTAAAAGCATTTTTTCAGCCGAAGAGGTTGTAGAAAAAATGCTTTTAAAAGTAAAAAAAAAAAAGCCTCTGATGACTGTGCGGCTCAGCTGGGCATGAGGGGAGGGGCAGGAATTTTTGCTACTGGTTCTCCGAACCACCCGCTTCCATCGCTACTGGATCAAGCGATCTGGTCCGAACCGGGAGCATTTCACCTCTGATACAATGTATCAATTAATTCTCAAATGTGAAATTAGAATCAGCAATAAGACAGAGAAAATTCTCTACACTCACATCTACATGGCTTTTCATTAAAAAAAAATTACTTCAGCAGAATAGGCATCATTGAACCCAATTACTTGTGGTTTATTCTTCTTCTCTTTTTAATAAATTTAGAATAAATTTCAGTCTTAAATAGACTGTGCTTTTACAAATATCTATGAATATAAATATAAATGGTATTTATTCTGCCCTCCCACTCTCCAAAAAAAGAAAAAAGAATAGAATAGCATGGAATAGAATAGAACAGAACAGGATGTCTAGCACATTGATTAGATCTATCATTTCTCCTAAAATATACCTAGCAAAAATTACACCAGAGATTCTCAATGAAGACTAAAAGAAAAATCAAGTATTATGTCTGAATAACTTTCTCCAAATGAAATTCAAAACAAAAGTAGAAAGCCCTTGAGAAGAAATGAACATAGATCTCACCATGATCCACAGAGCTCAATAAAATTTAAGAGTACTCAGTAGATAAAACAAATATTGAAATATTCAGTAATTCATATTTATTTAGCAGTTACATAGCATAATCATGTCCTATCTAAAGGCCAATGAACATTTCTTACCTCTGGGCATTTCCTGACGGGGAATTTCTCACTTTGGGGTTACTGGAATGCATTGACAGAAATCCTAAGCACACAATTACACACACTGACAGGCTCTTGTCAAGTCCTTCTGTTGCTTCTGGCTGTTGTGAAACACTTTCTGCCACGTGCTTTCCTCAGTGCCACTGGCCTACTTGTCTTTCTCCTCCGTGCTTCTCTTTTCTGCTGCACTGGACCTTTTCCTCTTGCAAATCCAGCATTCTCCAAATGAGTGACTCCTGCTTTTGTAAGGAAGTCTCTCATCTCCAGGGCAAACTACACAAACCAGTCAAAAGCAAACAGAGTAAAAAAAAAATAGTCTAGAACTATTTGAGATCAATATATGGCCATTTCTCTCATCTTTCAATTGAAAGGGAGAAATGAAAGATTTTAATCAGATCAAACATAATCACGTATTCCATCCTTAAGTGAAATGTTTATATATTTAAAAGCAACTATCAGGTGTACCCTTTTCTAACCAAAAAGGGAGTTTCTCTGCAATCAAATGTAAGTTTTTTGGAAAAAAAATACATTATATATGCCTTGTTTCATATCAACTTGAGCCTTCACAAATTTCTATATAGTCTACAATACTCATAACTATAGATTTTCAAGAGCCCTCCTGAATCAGACAACCTCTCAGCGTACTGGAACTACAGTTTCTCAAAACCCAAACAAGCAGAGTCAAAGAACTTGATGTCATGGCCAGCTCAGATTCAGTACTAACTGTGAGCAGCCAGTCCTGGCATTGCCAAACTGCTGCCTGAGCAGTTGCAGGCAGAGGAGGATGCACCATTCACTAACCAGCTGTCATTAGTCTCAGAAGATGAGGAGTCTGAGCTGCCAGCCTCTCGGAGAGCAAGATTTTGCTCTGCATGGAGGATAGCAAAGGGGTTCTGCCAGGTTCTTCTCACAAAAGGAACTTTGCCTTTCCAAATATAAGCAACACCCAGTTTGTAAGAAGAGTAGCGAGCCCAAACCCCTCCATTGGCTTTATCCAGTAATTTAGACTCTGTTGCCTCTCAACTTGAAATTTTGTGGCTGTGATTCTGGACTGGGACCGGATGATTATTCTGCTACAACATTAGGACTCTTGGACTTTGCCCAACCACTCTTGTGTCTGCTATTTTGGATTTGGCAAACTTGATGTACTTTGGGAGAACTAATTTTTCCTGTGTGTATGTGTGCACATCTGCACACACACGAAGTTTCCTTTGACACTTTATTTGCTTGAAAATCTTCTACCAAATTTTGCAATTCTCTGCATGTTTGTGAATGTACATTCTGAGACAAAATACCCAGAGTTCTAACACATGTGGAGGATTGCTTTACAAGATCAAAATTGGACCATATTACCTCAAAAGATGTACTCATTACTTTAGAAAAACGTACATGGCAAAAGAGGAAGAGAAAGGGAGAACCTGTGTAGGAACACTTCCTAATTGTTTCTTAATAATCAAAACCAGCCTTAACCATAGTACTAATTTCTCTGATATTGGTCAAATGAGTACAATGTCCATTGAAACTGCCAAGTTTAGAGTTGCAGCACCAAATGCTGTAAGCTAGTACAGAAATTTAGACACATCATGCATGATAATATTTGGGTAGATTTTGAAAGATATTGCTACTGCAGTATTGTCATTATAATTATTAAATAAATATAAGTAGTGTTTGTCCCTTCAGGTCACAGGTGTGTATATGTGTGCGTACACAAACACACACACCTACAAACACAATGATGATTTTGTGCCATAAGTCATTTTCAATTTCATATAGATTTTCTACATGATGCTTGTCCCTAACCTGTTCTTTCAGGTCTCCCAACAGTGCATATTTGCACCCAATGTAACAATTAAGTATCTGATTAAAAAATATTTATTCCAATTCCAGTTTGATGTGTTTGTACATGCAATC
Source organism: Pituophis catenifer annectens (assembly GCF_029215685.1). Lineage (NCBI taxonomy): Eukaryota > Metazoa > Chordata > Lepidosauria > Squamata > Colubridae > Pituophis > Pituophis catenifer. The sequence goes on from NW_027256884.1 coordinate 90,550,640, forward strand.
AAGAATCATATATCTTAAATAATATTTAGGGAGGCATGATTCATTCTTATCAAAGTACCAACTTAAAACATTTCTAAGAACATGCTAGATATCAATATTTTCTTGATGACAGTTATTCATTAATACTGATTTTTTTTATACTTTATGACACTGTATCAATATATTATTACAAGGCAGCATAGAAACATCATCTCATAATGATTGTAGTAGTTTTCAGCACATCATTCTTCCTTCTAATGCTTTTCAGTGTCTTTTCTTCATAAACCTATCCCTTATTCCCTCCATATTTGACAAAGGATCTCCATAGGGAATGTAGGCTAAGTATTAAGATTCAGCTGCTGATTGCAGTATAAAAAAATGTGAGTTACGGTCATTATATTTCTATTATTTAAGATAGTACAAGATATGTGATTTCATTTTCAGTGTACAGAAATGCCTTAAATGAAACGACATACAGATAGTTAACCCTTGCTTAACTATGGTCAGTGGGATCAGCAGCTACTTCCCTAAGCAATGTGGTTGTAAAGCAGAAGTCACATGACCACATTAAGTTGCAATGGCAGTTGTGGCAGTCCTAGTTTCCATTGTAACGTGCATTCCATGTGGTTGGCAACATCCGATAGTTATATGATCGTCATTTGCGACCTCCTGACAGTTTTTCATTTGACTCTGCTTGTTGAAAGTCAGCAGTGAAGGTCACAGTGACAATCAGGGGACAGCAGGAATATTGCAAAGGCTGCAAGTACAAGGACCTTTTGTAAGTCTCCTTGTTTACCGCTGTGGTAACTTCAAGCAGTTGCTGAACAAGTGGTTGTTGAACGAGGACTATCTGTACTGGAATTGTTCTCTTTCTTTTTCCAAGGCCAGGTATACGCTGACATCTCTTTCATTCAATATATTTGGCAAAATACATTAACGTCCACCAATGTAAGCCATGAACAACCAAGTTCACATGTGAAGGTTCAAATTAACTGATTTAATTCTAAAAGTCTATGCTGAGGAATCTTCCCAATTAATGATCAGCCCCTGGTTAGAGTTAGATAAGGATCAATGGCATTCAAGGTTCTTAATTTGCTTGTGGCTAGGTAACAAATCTAAACTAAGCCCTCTTTTCACTCTTCTCTCTGGCTCTGCAAGTCTTTCTCCTACAACTAATTAGACTAGTAAGGATTATTTAGAATTCAAAGTATAAGACTATCTAGACAAAATGGGCATATAAGGTTTTTATACTAGATATGCTCTGCCCCCATTTATAATATGCTTGATTACATTGCCACTGGAATTGGTTATGATTCAGGATACAAGACAATCAAAAACCAAAGCAGGTTATAAAGATAATGATACAGACAACAGTGACATTAGAAATGCTAACCAAAACATAATATAGGGCAGCACTTCCCATTCCCCCTGTTATTTAATGAAATACACAGTTTTCCTACCTATAAAACTAAGTCCCTACAATATAATTGTTGTTGTTGTATTCTGCCGGATTCATAGACACTGGGCTGAAGTGACACTAAAAGGAAGAATAATACTCTTGTTCAATATTCTTATTCTACTTTGACATATTTAGAGATACTAGTTGGACTTGGTGTTTTTGCCATTCTTTCAATCACTTTCCTTAGTTCTATAGGAAGCTCACCAAAACTCCAGTGTCACGACATTGTGCTGATCAACCAGGAGAAGGGTTGAGAATCCCTCTGCATATATATAAAGATTCTCTGAAATGAGACAAAAGATGCACAGTAAAATGAAAAAAAAGAGAAATAATTTCAATATAACCTTGAAAACAAACATAACAGCAGGATGCATTACTTGACAAATTATCCACCCTGCAATTAAAAAAATCCAAACAAACTTGTAGGGATGTTAAGAAAGAACAAAGAATACAGTTATCTTGTGTTCTAAAAGCAAAACATCTCTCTCAATTAAAAAAGGGAGGAATAAAAGAAAGAATGCAATAACATAAAGCATCTTTTCGACATGCATACTGAAATCCAAATTGGATTTGGATTGAGAAATTTAACAAAATTAAATTAAAACTCAAAATATTAAATAGGGATGAACTCCAAACAATGCACTCTCATTGAAGGGGAAAAAAACATTCACGCTCCAAAACGATATTATTCTCTTTATTATCTATGATGTCTTTATCACCTCAGCTTGTTCTGTTCTCGTTTTTTTTCCCCCAAAGCACTGAATACCCACTAATTTTATTTTCTAAAAATGCCTGTGGACCGGATGAAGAACCCGCAAGCATTCTTATAAATAAATACATAAATAAAATTACTCTAGATATACTTTACAGAATGCCAGCTTTTCGTTATATTTTTCTAAAATTAAAAATATTATTAGAGCCATATGGGGCCTGGAATCTGACAAATACCATATTTCCTACTTTAGTTAGGAAATCATGTAACTGGATCATCTAGTTCTGAAGCTCACATAGCTAATGTTATAGTACAAATACCTTTTAATGTTGACTGATAGTATTTGGGACTAGGCAAACAGAATGTCCATCATTTATAAATGTCTTAAATAAAATAAAAATCATCTAGCTTTTGACACTAAATACCTAGATAATTTATCCAATTACCTTACATTCTATACATATCAAACCTTTATTATGATCATAGAACCACATAAGGAAGATAAGAGTACTTCCAATTAAAAAGCAGAGAAAATTACATCCGAAGTCCAAAAAATACTATATGAAAAACCAGATCTAGTAAAAGAGAAGGTATATATAAAAACAAGAGTCTAAAAGAATCTAAAAAAGAGATAGGAGCAATGGATGTAGGAGAGCGGAGTTTAGTATGGTGAAGATTATCATATTAATTACTTTAGTATAGCAAACTAAATGTTCATTCAGTCTAGTTTATGGCACAGATCATCATCTGATGAATTTTAAGTGCCACTGTGCAGAACCTGGTAACAACTGTATTTTATGGAAAGATTAGTATATGAAAGAAATGGGGACGTATACAATTATCTTGTGTGGCTTGGGTATTTATGCAGTAATGGTGTGATGAGGCTAGTATGAATGTGTCTGTAATGCAAGTATAGGAAAAAGTCATGCTTTATTGTTTCTGTGTGTTCAGAATCAGGGGGCATTGTCTTTCCGGATAAGAATCTTCCTGTATTGGCCTTCAAGGAAAACTGAGAAGAAGGTATGGCATTGTGTCAGATTAAAGACTTTCAGGTGTTTAGGCTTTCTGTGATAAGTATGTAAAGATTGGGTTACTGACTAGATCCAATTGGTGCTTTGCGTCTGCTACAATCTGTTTAATAAGTGCTTTGGCATGATTATATCCATCCGGAGTAGAAGACTTGGAAAGAAGCCCAAGGACGATCTTTTAGATGCTACTGCCCGTTTCCATGTAAATGAAAAATAATGAAATATCTCTCATAGTGAATGCGGCAAGGCCAAGTAGGGAGAAAAATAGTCTGAGCAAATAGTTGAGTATAGTCATCCACACTCTTACCTCCATTTTTACGACTCCCATCTCTAACTGTAGAATAGCGCTAGAAACACACTTTGGGACCTGTCAGGTTGATCTTAGAAATCTGGATTGTACAAGTTCTAACGGTAAGAAATTGACAAAGCCTCATCTGGATAAAAAAGCTGTGCTATTGGCTTGGTTTTGAATAATTTGAATATAATGCAACTTTGTATTAAAAAACTTAAGGATGGCAGAAGAGTTCCTCTGGGCCTTCTCATTACTTAATGAGAGTACAGTATTGAGTAGAACTTTTTGGATCAGGGCAAATCTCTAAATGTAACCTGTTAAGAGATGTTGTAGAACTCTTTTCAGATCTTCATAGGAAAATGATAACAAGTATTACCACAACACTGAGGGATGGAGGTTATGTGATAAAGGTTAGTCTTTATTAGATAATCTCCATCCGTCAATGTTGTGGCAATATCCAATATCCTTTCCATATGAAGATCTGAAAAGAGTTCCATAAGATCATTCAGCTAAATGGATTTACTGGGTCTGTACAATCACACATTTTTATAAGGTGGAATTCCCAACTATGTTTCTGTTGAAGCTATACAAGTTGAGCATGTTTAAATAACCTTTTCAAAACTTATCATAAATGTACAAAAACCTGAGAGTTGGCCACACAAAGAGGGACACTGGGAATGTCGGGGCTTATAGGCTCACTAATTATCCCAAAATACTTTCTATATTTGCATCCACATGAATGCTTACTTATAAAATGGGATCATGTCTTATCCATAGAAACCCCAAAGGATCAACAATTCTGGACTTAAGCTGATTACATAATATACACTGAGATTTGTAAGGTTCTGTCTTGGTGGCTTTTCACAATCACAAACTACAGAGTGGATCTGCCCATGAAAGCCGTTCCATTAATGAAGCATATTAATATTGCTAGCAAGGAGAAAATTGCTACATTCTTATTTAAAGCACAATGCAGATATTTTCTACTCAGTTGGTATGGTAAACACAAAAAAGCAAACTAAATTGCAGTGATATTTTAGTTGATCGTCAGCACAGACCACAATTCAAAAAATCTAAAACAACTAAGTATGAATGATAAATTGTTTGCATTTGTGTATTCCAAACTTGAAAGTTGTTTATTTTAACTTTTTTGTTTGAAGAAACAGATTTACAGTCCCAGTTTCCCAGGTGACCCCTTGGAAAAAATAATTGCACATCCCTGTTCTAAGATAAGGTTCTCCCTCCCCCTTCAATTCCTCCCAACTGCCTATCCCACACATCCCCACACACACCTTTTGGCTGCCTTGCACAGTGCCTTGAGAGGTAGCAAGCAATCCCAGAACTGTGCAGCTCTGAGGCTGCTTGCCACACTGTGGCTTACGGGCTTTTTGGTATGCCAGAAACTGGTGTGCAATGTGAAGCAGCAGCCACTCCAGCCTGGCCCAGCAATGCAGTGTGGCATGGCGTGAAGCCCAGCTGCCCCAGGTAGCTGCAATGGTGCAAAGCCTCAGCTACCCTGGGAATCCCCAGCCACCTCTGCTTGACCCAGCAGTATGGCACAAAGCCTTCATTATCCTGTACTCCAAGGCCCCTGCTGGCCTGCAATCCGCCACCCTGGATGACCCTTACCATATTCTTGTTCCTGCTGCTGACCTTTCACAAGGTAACTACTGGCCATAGAAGGCCTTTTCTCCCTTGGCTTGTGAGGAAACTGCAGTGCCCAACTTTGGAGGAGAAAGCCTTGTGCAGCCAGCAACTACCTTGCAAAAGGCCAGGTTGGGCATGCTTGATCTGCAGTAGGAACAGAAAGACAGCAAAGGTCAGCTGGGGTGGCAGAGTGCAAGACAGCAAGGGTGGCAAAATGCATTGGCAAAAAGGGTACAGATGTGGGGGTAATAGGTGGGAGTAGTTGAAGCATTCCTGAAATGTTAAATACAGGCAGGCGGCCAAACAGCCAAATTTTGATCATATAACCATGAAGCGGCTACAATGGCTATAATTTAGGGGCAAGGCATAAGTATCATTTGTTCAGCAGTGCCATAGCTTCAAATGGTCGCTGAACGAATGGCTGTAACTCATGAACTGCCTATAACTGTTTCAACAAAGAACACTAAGTCACAATGGTTTTATTTTTTTAACTGTGAAGCAGAGTAGAGTGGTTTATAAACCACAATTTGTTACTTAGTAACTGTGTCTTATTAAAATAACAATGTGAGAACCTACTCAAATTATTTCAAAGTGAGAGATCCTGCTCAATAAAAAAGAGCCATTTTGAAACTGCAGTGTTTCCAAAGAGCTATGAAATAGAGATAATTGGAGATTTTAATTACCTAAACATTGTTGGGAGATTATCTCTACCAAACACGAGTCTTCCCAAAAGTGAAACTGTCAGCAACTTTTGTAAAAAATAATAATAATAATAATAATCACATAATTCTGGAATTCTTTTGATTTTAAGAAAGTATAGCACAGTTGAAAGTGCATCTTGGACTTCAATAATGCAAACTTTAATAGAGTGGTGATAAATAATTTTCCATGATGGAAAAGATAATGGAAAATGGAATTGAAGATGGGCAAGAGATTTTAGAACGACAGAAATGAAAAGCACAACTACAAGCAATTTGATGACGTAAAAATGTAAAATAGGAGAAAAACACAATCTGAAAAACAAAAGACACGTAAGAAGTAGAAATGGAGACAAATAGGGTTTCAGAGTCAAAAAATACTTCTGTACATAGATATGCATATAGCAGAAAGTTCTAATATCTGTGACGGGATCTTGGGAAAATATGGAATTGCATTAAGGACTTGCCAATGCAGTAGGTGGTATATAAAAGTCGCCATATTTTGAATCAACAGTCTCCCTTTAAATCTGAAGTCACCAAAGTTAGAATATTTATTTGAGTGAGCTTTGGCACCATTTGCCTCCAAACCAACTCCAGAGTAAGATCAATACAAAGATGTAATCTAAAACTGTAGCAATGATACCAGAAAGACTGAGGCTCACTAGCAATGGATATTATGAGCAAAAACATTTACAAAATATTTATTTTGTTTAAAATGAAAAGTATAATAACATCAGCTTCCTGAGTGAAATAAAGAATACTTAAGGACAACAAATGTTGTCCCAATTTTTAAAAAGGGGGAGACAAGGGGCTAGAAAGACAAATTTATAATTGGAAGAATTCTAAAAATCAGAGTAAATCACCTTCAGGAAAAAAAATTAGGTTCATTTATTATCCTTGATCACTAGTAAAACCACCAAAAGCATAAAATGTTAAATAAACTAAATGAGTTATATTATAAGATACTGCAGCAAATGCTAAAGGTACAATAAAATAAAAGGTGAGAAACAAAAAAAAAAATTAAATCATAGTCATTAAAAAATGACTTGCTGACTGTTCAAGATCTCTTTGAAGATAAAAAAAATTAAAATTAAGTAATTAAGATGTGAAGATGTAAATGTTGGATAAGAAATCTACTATAATTCCAAATACAATCTTATTCCAAAATTTGCAAATGTACATGAAAAGTTGTTTATTGTAATTTCAGTTAGTTCCACTAGTCTTACCACAATGTAATAATGCTGGAGATGCATTCAAGAGTTTCCATACCATGGATAAATTAGTACCAAAGAGGTTTATGTAACAATTATTTGTGAATCTATAGCTGAAACTTGACTGATATACCAATATTACCAATTCCCAGCTTACATTTGAATTTACCAACATAGTTCTTGTTGTTAGTGCTTGTGGGAATTTGATACACTTAATCAGCATGGCGGACAACAAAAAATAAGACAAAAGAACTGGAAGGGAACTAATTTTCAGACAGTAATATGTATAGATGCAACATATACATCAGTTTTATTTTGTATGTCATTTATACAATTTACAGAAATTGGAAAAGGAAAACGAAGACCACTATAAAATTCACCCAAGCTACATTTGACGTTATTTGACGTCAGTATTCCTATTTCCTATCTCCAACTGGAGATTCAATATTCAGACTTTTTTAAAAAATCTAATTTTTCCTGGGCACTTTAGGCTTCATGTTTTTCAGAAAGGTAACTTCTGGGGTAAACCGTTGGAAGGCCAAATTTTGAATTAATAATATGATACCAATACCAATAAATTAATATCAAAGATGAAACCATATACAACTAATCTCGTGGGAGATACTAACAAGCAAAATATTTGCTAAAGAAAATACTAACTTCGACTACTTTTGAAATTTTTAGTAAAATATTGAAACTCAATTATGAAGCATTATCAAGACATTGGAAGTTTAATCAATTTCTTTAATGAAAAAATAGAACTTTATCAATCAAGCAGTATTTTTGCAACTACTAGATTGAGCCATGTGCAGTTTTATTAATTTCTGCCACTGCCATCTAATCTGGATTTGCAGATACCTCTGGATAAGACTGTGTTTGAAGATACATATTTTCAGTTTATAAGCCTGCCCTATTTAGAAACATAAAATAAGATAGAGATAGGGAGGGAAATGACCATTTCAAGACTCTTTTAATTAATTTATTGCAGGAGAGTAGCTGCTTTTCAATCCAAAATCATGGTATTTTTCTGGCCTTAATTTAGAAATGTTCTTGCTCTTCTTTTATCATTACCAAATTATAATTATGCTAATCCTAAATATTCTACAAAGTTTGTGCAATAAAGAAGAGATCTAGTGATATGGATGGTGTATTCAGAAATATGTAAATGACATGACATATTATATACTTTTCCAGTCATGAATTCTAGAAAGACTCTGACGATATCCATATGTATACTGGGAAATTTAATCTGGTGGCTAGGAAGTTAGCTTTGAGGACTAGTGCAACAACTTCTAGTAATACTCACTACATGATGCATGAATAACAGTTGAATGCAACATCACTTACTGTAGCATGCTTTACATGCAAATCAGAATGTCTGCCCACAACTGATCTGGAACCAATAGATTCCTTAGTCTATGAATTAATCCCAACTTGATCTGAAGCCACTTCAGTCTTTTAAATATTTGAAGAGTGCCTTAGTTTATGATTCTGGTAGTAGATTGAACTTCATTTCAGAAGTTATTAAATGTTCACCATTAGAAATGGGTCAACTGAAATAGATAATACTTAGAATGAGTTACTGAAAGATGTGAACATATTTTGAGTTGATGGAGCACAAAACATCTTGAATTTGAAACATTTGAATTAAAATACCTCTCTTCAATGTTTCAAATGCTCCATTCTGTTTGGATATGAAATGTTCTGTGCTGTTCCAAACATTTCAGAAGTATCTGGAGCTAAAAACAATCCTCTTTCAAATTCTAAACATCCGTTTCAAATTCAAAACAGTGTTAAAACACTTCCAATACAATTAGAATAACCTGCTTGAAACCAGAAATATTTTAAATTTGAAACATTTGACACACTCTTGAGTGTTTAGATATAAATGAGATTTGGTATTAAAAAAAAAGTATTGGAAGCATTGTTTTGTACTTGCATCTAAATCACAATTTAAAAATTCTTTATCACATACACACACACACTTCTATAGCAAATTATATTGATACGGTGTTACAATTTTTTCATATTCTTAGAACACCTTTTCCAACCCAGAAGACTTAAAATGTGTGAGCCAAAATAACTGGTGGGTATCAAATTAAAAAAATCTGCCTTAGCATTTAAGACTATAGGGAAAAACAATTTTATGATACCATTTTCAAAAAACTGTTACACCAATCACAACACTGATAGTATAACCAATTACTACTAAGAAAGGCTTTCCAATCCTTCAGATTAATAGAACTTTCACATGTTTTTCTTCTGTTTTACAGTGTATTCCTGATACTTGTGGGTAATGCATGCTCTCCACCAGTGAACATAATATAATTCTACTAACAAAAAGACCAAAAAAATGAATAGTTCAACTATCTTTGATACTATCTAGGGATTTACAAGCTATAATGGCTAAGGAATAGGGAGCACTAGTTAAAAATCTTTTTTTGATATTTTGGAGGATATGGAGCTTAGAGACGTTTGGAGAGAAAGGAATGTATTGGAGAGTGATTTTACTTTTTTCTCAGACAGGCACCAATCTTTTTCGAGGATTGACTTTATATTAATTACAAACGATCTTTTTTCTAGGGTGAAGAGTACGAAGATATGTCCAAGAACTTTAACTGATCATAGCCCAGTTTGGGTGGAATTAGAGCAGGAGAGAGGAGAAAGGAGGTCTTGGAGGCTAAATGAGAATTTATTTAGATATGAAGACAATCTGTGTGAGCTTAAAAAACAAATGAAAGAATTTTTTATTAATAATATGAACAAAGGAACATCGATGGAGATGGTATGGGATGCGTGTAAGGCTTATATGAGAGGAACATTAATCTTTTTGAATAATAAACATAGATTAAAACAACAAAATAGACGGAAAGAGATAGAGGAGGAAATTAAAAAGAAAGAACAATTACTTATAATTAATCCAGGAGATAAAAAGGCAAAAGATATGATTAATATTTTAAGACAGCAATTTAATATGTTAATGGCGGGGCAAGTAGCAACTAGTATACAATATGCCAGACATAACACATTTTGCAATGCTAATAAACCTGGGAGATGGTTGGCTTACACGATGAGGAAAAAACAGAAATCACGTATTATAGATAAAATAGAATTTAGAGGTAAAGAGATTTATCAACAGAATTTAATAAAAAAGGCTTTTTTGGAGTTTTACACAAAACTATATGCTAAAGATGCAATTCAAAATGTTGATATTGATAGATATCTAAAGATGGAGATTCCTGAATTAACGTTGGAACAGAGAGATAGATTGAATCAGCCAATAACTTCTGAGGAAATTGTTGGAGCAATTAAACAATTAAAAATAGGTAAGGCTCCGGGAACAGATGGATTAACAGCTGTTTACTATAAACACTTACAATCCGAAATGCTAGAACCACTAAAAAACTTATTTAATAAGATACAATTAGGAGGAGGAGTACCACCCTCTTGGAAAACAGCCTTTGTTTCATTAATTCCAAAGGAGGATCGAAATTCCACTAAACCGGAGAATTTTAGGCCAATTTCACTTCTGAATACTGATTATAAGATTTTTGCTAAAATATTAGCCAATAGACTAATGCCAGTTATGCAACAAATAATTCACAGTGATCAATCAGGGTTTATAAAAGGTAGACAAATGAGATACAATGTTAGACAAATTGTAAACTTATTGGAATATTTGGAAAAAAATAACCAAGTCCCTGCAGCGTTTATATTCTTGGATGCAGAGAAGGCATTTGATCGTTTGAACTGGCAATTTTTGTTTAAGATAATAGAGAAAATGCGCTTTGGGGAATATTTTACACAATCAATTAGAGCGATATACCAGCAGCAATCAGCACAAATCATAGTTAATGGAGGTTTAACAGAGGCTTTTAAAATTGAGAAAGGAACAAGACAGGGGTGTCCTCTGTCCCCATTATTATTTATTCTGACTTTGGAGGTATTACTGAATAAGATACGTGATTCACAAAAACTGAAGGGTATTGTAATTAGACAACAAGATTATAGATTAAGAGCCTTTGCAGATGATTTGGTTATTACCTTATCTCAACCTACAGAGTCGGCTCCATACATATTGGATATAATTAATCAATATGGGAAGGTATCAGGATTTAAAGTTAATTCACATAAGACAAAGATGATAGTTAAAAATATGACTACACTTGAAAGAGACAAATTAGCAAGATTAACAGATTTTGAAATAGTTAAAAAGGTTAAATATCTAGGGGTATACATAGCAGCTTCAAATACAAAATTATACAAAAACAATTATGAGGTACTTTGGCAGAAGGTACAGAAGGATATGGAAAATTGGAAAAAATTACAGTTGTCTTTATTGGGAAGAATTGCTGCAATTAAAATGAATGTTTTACCTAGATTTTTATTTCTGTTCCAAATGATACCTGTGCTTAAGAAAGATGAAAATCTGAGAGAATGGCAGAAAGGTGTTAATACTTTTATTTGGGCAGGGAAAAAACCCAGAATAAAAATGAAAATTATACAAGATACACGTGAAAGAGGGGGTCTTAAAATGCCTAATTTAAGATTATATTATGAAGCAGCGGTTTTATCACAAATCAGTGATTGGTTTAATTTAACTGAGAGGAGAATTTTGAATTTAGAAGGTTATGATTTGTTATATGGATGGCATGCTTATTTGTTATATGACAAAAAAGTGGATAAAGTATTTAAGGTTCACATATTAAGAAATGCTTTGTTAAGGGTTTGGAAAAAATATCAATATAAGTTAAATTATAAGATACCTTTATGGGCAAATCCTAGACATGCAATAGAAAATATAAGTATAGAACAAAAACAGGAGGTGATTACTTATAAAGAGCTTCTTATTATGGAAAGGGGGGCAATGTATTTGAAATCTTTAGATACACTGAGAGAAGAAGGTATAATTTATACATGGTTTCAGTATGGTCAACTTCAAGCTAGATGGAAGGAAGATCAAAAAACTGGCTTTGTGCAAAATGAGGAGAATTTGGTAAAACAAATTAGAGATCAAAAACAAATGCATATTAAAAGGTTGTATAATGCTTTATTGGAAATAGATTCTGAGACAGAATTGGTTAAAGACTGTATGATTAAATGGGCACAAAATTTTCAAGAGCCAGTAATGATGGAAACTTGGGAAAAGATTTGGATTAGAAATGTGAAGTTTACACAAGCACAAAATTTAAGAGAAAACTTTTATAAAATGTTTTATAGATGGCATTTAGATCCTAAAAAATTATCATGTATGTATTCTAATGTGCAAGCTAAATGTTGGAGATGTGACTGTGATGATGCAACTTATTATCATATATGGTGGACTTGTAGAAAAATCAAAGCATTTTGGATAAAGATTTGGTGGGTGATGCAGAATATTCTTAAAAAGAGACTGAAATTTACTCCACAGTTGTTCTTATTGGGTATAACTACGGACTGTACAGTTGCAGAGACTAAATTGATTTTGAACTTGATAACAGCAGCAAGATTGTTGGTAGCACAATACTGGAAGAAGGACTTTTTGCCTACTATTGGTGAATGGATACTGAAAGTAACTAATTTAGCTGAAATGTCTAAAATTTCAGCATATCTGAAGGATCACACACAAGAAAGGTACATACAGGACTGGAGAAGATGGATTGATTATATACAAAATAAGTATCAGACCAAAAAATATCAAATAGCTTATGAATGATTTTTTTTATTTGTATAAGCGTTATATAAGTGACATTAGAAGTATTATGTTTAAGAAATGGGATTTTATATATGGGGGGTTAAGAATTTTTTTTTTTAGGGATGTTAGTTTAATGATTGGTTATGCAATTTAGATTATTGTTAGAGATCAATAGAAATACCTTGTGTTCTGCTCTGGGAAGTCGGGGAGGGGGCGGGGGGGTTGTGGGGGGTGATGGGGGGTTGTGGGGAAAATATGTTTGTTTTTTAAAACTTTTTCAATAAAAAAAAAAAAAAAAAAAAAATCATTCAGTGACTTTGAGCCAGTTATTCTCTGTCAACTCAAGGTATCTCACGAAGTAAATGGAAAAACAGGGTGAGGAAAAACTATGTATACCTGCTTGAGCAACTAATGAAAGATGAATTATCAATCTATAGATAATATTGACATACTACTCATAACGTTAAACATGCTAATGAACAGTATATTTAAAAACAAAAAAAAGTGCTCTTACCATGATCAGAGTATTAGACAAGTTACAGCATCAGTTCTGGATTTCTTTGGATAGTTCATCTGACAAACTCCAGAATTCAGTAGTCTATGAGGAAAAAGATGGACCAATGTAGGGGATTTTGTTTGGTTTGTTGGTTGTTTACAAGTCTAGGAACAACGGATACAAAGTCTTCTGAAGCAACATACTTTGCTTGTTGTTTTATGTTTAGAAATGTTTTATTAAGATCAATTTGAACAGATTAAGAAAAGTAAGTAAGATTAGTTTTTCACATGTACGAAAAGAAATGGATTTTTCCTTCATAACAAATTTGAATAATTAAAAGCAGCAAGCATATTTAATTTCTAGCTAACATATATCTCAGCTGCCTTACAAAACAATATGTATATTTCTAGACCTATTTTTAAAAGAAATTACTTTGAAGCTAGAAATTTCTGAACAACTAAAGTTCAGAATCACACTGACTTCAGAGATATATAAAGTATTCTAAAAATTTAACACATTTTGTAGAATAACAATGTTCCCTTCTGAAAGACAATGAAAGTTTGGTTAGAGTGATAGTAAAATAGGCAGATAGAGGCTTAACTCCTTACTCAACCCTGAGTTCAACAGATGATAACATTTCCCAGGCTAATCTTTCTTAACACAAGAAAAAAGGCAGTGAAAACATATTCAGCTATTTGTCCTTGAACTCTTTATAGGGTAGTAGTACATAAACAGCATAACATTAATTAGCTGAGGCTGATAATATTTTGTCTAATCATACATATTACTCATATTTCCCTTCAAAGGCACAGTACACTAGAGCTTTCAAGGTATCTTCTTTAATCCAAGAAATGAAGACATACCATACATGCCCCACTCCTTAAACAAAAGTAACTTCAGTATTTCTTTTTCAAGTATGTTTCTTATAAGGTCAGTCTAACAATAATATTTCACAAGAAAAGTGGGCAACCAAAGCAACTGACGCTGGAACTTTTGCAAATAAAAGATTATTACTAATCTTTAATCTAGCAAGGATTAAGCATGAAATACAATTTTGCTGACATATTTCAAAGTGAAGAAAGTATTTAAGACACCAAACACTTAGGCTTTACAGTAAATGCTTACTAAATGAATAAATATTAACATGTTTAAATCATAGTAAAATTGATGAACTATTTGTAGCAACTTTAATGGCATCAGCCAGACTATTTGATGGATCATCCATCTCTTCTAGTCTCATCTGGCAAGATCAGGGAAAATTGGTGCATTTTGGTCACCATGATCTAACAATACCATCTATCATGACCAGGAAGCCTCCTTTCATTGTTGTGAGCATCTGCCACCTGAAATGATGTCTCTTTACTTTTAAATTAAATTAAATCATTACTAAAATGATTTAGCCCTTTGGTGTTCAACAAGTCTTTAAAATCTGACTGTTCTCCTAGGACTTGGGATAAAATTTTGTACAGCCCTGGGTTGTTCTGTAGTTTATCTGTTCCTTAGCTTCTCTGTTCTCCTACTTTAAGGGTAAGCTACCCAGAGTCATTCTGGAGTCAGACAGTTTATAAATATAATAAACTTCAATTAATAACTGGACAAACATTCCAATAATTTAATCAGAAAATTCCTATGCGTGAATAAGTAAAATAACTACAAAAGTATGGATGCTTATGAACATTACTAGAGGCTACAATTTCTACATAAAAATCCAGAAGCCATCTTTAGTAGAAGTGTGTAATATTCAGATTCCTTTTTAAAAAGAGCAAGGTGCTTTGGATCTAGTTTGGAAATCATTCACTCTGTCACCTATTCCTTCAATAAGCAGAGTCTTCCCCCTACTATCTGCACCCATAAATTTAGATTTTTTTTTTTAGTTTAGGTGCTAGCAATAGGACATCAGACACACAGCTGCAGCCTACTACCATCTCGTTTACTGAATGGGGTTTCTTGAGCACATGTGGAAAAGTCTCGTGACCGGAGGTCTGTCCAGGATGAGGTTGTCGTCTTCCGAGAACTCAGAGCCCGAAATTCCTCGTCCTCCCAGTTGGAGTCGTCACTATGAGCAGAATCCTGATAGGAATCGTAGTCATGATAACGACTGGAGGCGTTCGCAGGCGCATGCTGAGCATGATGATGGGAACCCATGGCGGGAGTAGAAGGCCAGGTGCCCGATGCCATAAGGCTAGAAATGGTTGCCGCCACAATGGATTGAACATCCAATGGAGCTTCAGAACGGGAGTCCTCACCCTGCCTGAGACCAGCAGCTGTCGGACATTACCCACGCTTTGGATTCTCCATCAGCGCGCCGAGAAGGAACGTTCAGGTAAGCAACGTTCGTTCCCCCTACTATCTGCACCCATAAATTTAGATTTTTTTTTTTAGTTTAGGTGCTAGCGATAGGACGTCAGACACACAGCTGCAGCCTACTACCATCTCGTTTACTGAATGGGGTTTCTTGAGCACATGTGGTCATATAAATTTTGGGGAAAAAAATGCCCAACAACAAAGAAATAATATCCACATTGGATACAAATTTCCCTTTCCCCACTTTGGATCCAACTCCATTGTTGGGAGTCCACTGGAGTTGGACAGCTAATAAATTCAAACAAACGAACATAAATACTGCACACAATTTACCCTGAGTTGTAAATTGCCATCAAATAATCTACCTTTTTCAGCAATGTTTCAGATTTCTCCAAATACTTTGTCAGCAGTTTCAGGAAATATTAAGAAAAGTTAATCCACAAAGTCAAAATTCAGAAGGCCAAGGAAATATCAGGATAATTCCTACAAACATGGTACCAAGGTTGGCCATGATCTAGGTTAGGTGATTTTGTGCAAAGTATAAGTTGAAGGATTTGGACAGATTTTACTTGCCGCACAAACGTAGTTTTAGCAAAGAACTTAAGATTTTCATTGCTATTGCCACTGCCGTTATTTATATATAAACCATATTTGATCAGAAGACTTTCTATATCATTTCAGACCTCTCATAATTGTCGTCAGCCCTCGGCCACTCTATGGATAAGCACTTTCCATGCCCCAGTCTTGCACTGCCTCCTTTAAATCTGCTAAGGTCATCCTGTGATCAGACCTCTATATAAAATCAAATAAGTGGTTACCAATTGTTGAAGGAGGCAACTCAGATTTATTCTGGACTTTTTTTTTCATCAGGTTTTTAACTGTCGGACTTGTGCCAACTCGCCAGAAGATCAGAGTTGCTTCTTATCTAATGAGTAAATATATCCAATAAAAATCATGTCACTATTTGGTTTTTTTCCTAGGAAGTAACCAAAGCAATAACATAAGTAAATATAAAAATCAAAAAACTAAAGTGAAAGCCCATAGTATTAATAGCATCCGTTTCCACTTTAACTGGAAATAATGGGCAAAATAATTTGTGAACTTTCTTCTCATTCAATGAAATATGCCACATAAGAATATGACCTCTTACTCAGAAAATAGATCTGAAAGCTCAGGATACAACCAAATTGCTAATTCTAAGCAGATTCTAGATCTGGTCAGTTCTTCACAAAAGAAAGATGTGTGATTTATTATCGTTCCAGGTTATCCTTCTGAGTAACAAACATGTACAGGACCTCCACTGGCATTTTTTGCAAGAAAAAATAACAGCATGCTTGCGTTGCTGTAGGGGGCATTGGTAACATTAATTCTTAAAGCCTAGCCCATTATAATAATATTAAAAACTTGTATCGGATTAAGATTTTCAGGAAGACTACTCCATTAACTGGAACCTGCAAATAAAGCTGCCCTCTAACAACTAGTCACTACTTCTGGTTTCAAATTTAGCAGTTGAAGCAGTGGTGGGTTCCTCCTAGTTTGGCCCGGTTCGGCCGAGCCGGTAGCGGTGACATGATATCACCGAACCGGTTCTGCCCCCCCCCCCGCCCACCCCCAGGTTATTACATTTTATTTGGCCCCACCCCCAATCTATTGCAGCCTCATGAGTCCCAGCTGATGGCTAGAGGGAAAAAAACTGTTTAAACTCTTGCCAAGGGGCTTCAAAGGGCCGCCCTACAGCTGATCAGTGTTAAAAGAAAACAAATGAGTAGACCGGTGCCTGCAAAAATAAATGGGTAGACCCAGTGGTGGGATTCTACTTCAATAGAACGGTTGTTAAGTAGTTAAGTAGTTAGGAAAACTGGTTGTTAAAAGAAATCTGTTTGTTTTCACTTTACAGGGTTAATCCTGTAAGGATTAATTACAACATTTGGTGGTGTTTCCTAGCCTAATCTTTATTACAGAAACTGCCTCTCTGGCAGTATGCCTAGACTTACTGTCACTTCCGGAGGCTATTTTTTTGCTTGACTTTCTTAAAGGGGAAGGGTTGTTTTAAGCTTTTTACATCACTGTTGGGAGGAAATACTGCCGTTGGAGTTCTTCCAGCCAGGGTGCAATCATCAGCACTTTGAAGAAATAATTGAATCCTTTTGTGCATATGGACTACTCAGAGGGCTGAAAAAGTTATTTTTGACTGATCCTTGCACTTTTGACCAGTCCTCAAATTATTATTTTTTTAATTTTTGATTTATATGCCGCCCTTCTCCGGAGACTCAGGGCGGCTTACAATGCGTTAAGCAATATCGACTGTCCTCACATTTTACGTTTTTCGCCCTATCTTGTCACCATGGTGAACAGAAGCAGTTGTGAAATGAGTGACACGGTTGTTAAGAATGCTACAATGGTGACCAGTCATAAGTGCGAAGACCAGTCAAAAGTGCGAGGACCTGTCAGAAATCACTTTTTTCAGCCCTCTGGATAGTCCTTTTGTGCATATGGACTACTCAGAGGACTGAAAAAGTTATTTTTGACTGGTCCTCGCACTTTTGACCAGTCCTCAAACTTACGACTGTCCTCACATTTTACGTTTTTTACCCTATCTTGTCACCATGGTGAAGAGAAGCAGTTGTGAAATGAGTGACATGGTTGTTAAGAATGCTGCACGGGCATAAATGTGAGGATGGTCATAAGTGTGAGGACCAGTCAAAAGTCAGAGGACCTGTCAGAAATGACTTTTTTCAGCCCTCTGAGTAGTCCCTATACACAGTCATGGCCACCCGGTCACATGACCAGCTAGCCACGCCTACCGTCACAAGGCCTCCAAGCCACGCCCACAAAATAAGCCATGCCCACAGAACTGGTAGTAAAAAAATTTAGAACCCACCCCTGAGTTGAAGCTCTATAGAAGATCTTCAGATGACAAGGAATACAAGATTATAACAAATATGAAAGGTAGGCTAACATATTTAAAATAAAATATACTGGGATTTTAATAGTAATGTAAAACCATATATTTTAGAGTACAATGGTGTTGGACACGGAATCCTTTGTATATTTAGTTGAGCAATCAATAAAACAGTCAGGAGGTAATTTATTAATAGAATCCCTAATCCAGCAATAGGCAATCTAATGATATCTAAATGTGTTCTCTTACAAAGCCTACAATTTCTTGTCACTAGCCATGCTGGCTAGGGCTGATATAATCAAGACCAGCCCAACAGCAGGTTATCTTTAATCTGTCCTTGGAAGAAAACTTTAGTTATGCAAGCTGTAATCACACAATATGCAAATTTGTGGTTAGCTATAAAAACACACCTGTATTTGCCTATGTTCACTAGTCTTAAGCTGTTGCTCATAGCTAGGTTCACCCAAATAGGTCACAAAAAAGCAAATCCTATTTTCTCAGGATATTGTGTGAATCTAAGCCTTTCAAGTCAACAAAATTTCTCAAATAAATCACAGGGTGAAAAAAAGTGGTATCAAGTAATTCTGCTTCTTCATGAATTCCATCTTCTTTCAATTATAAGTACTCAGAAATTCACAAACTGTTGCTTCATTGAGTCATATTGGCAATATAAGCTATCATGACTGTTTCATCCAGTTCCTACAGACATTATATTGAAACTATTTTACCATTAATAAATATGTAAAAATACGAAATTGGAAATCATTATTTTTTGTGAATTGGGGTGGCAGAAGAAGATACAGCCTAGTCCTCATTCCTTCTTCTAGTCTACCCATCTCCACCCTACTCAAAGCAATTGTAATTGTGACTCACAAATCAATTTTCTCTTTTACAAAACCAAATAAATCAGCTTTATTTTTCTCATCCAAATTATCCAACATCCTCTTCCTTTGAAGAAAAGGGAAGTACAGGCAAAATCCATGTTTCTTCTCAAATATCCTGCAAATGAATGTATAAAACCTTCTCTTACTGATGATAGTCTCTTAGCACAAATGTTGTCAATATTCCATATGGCTTTTATGCTTAAAACAATTGGTCTGCTGAGTAATTAGAATAAAATTCTTGCAAATGGCTGAGTCCAGCAGTTGCTATTACTTGGATTTACTTCCATTTTTTAAGATAAGAGATAAGGATAACAGTGATTTGCAAATTTAAATAAATTCTTTTCAGTAGAGTATTTTTCAGAAATTAACGTGTTGTAAAATTCCAATCTCCCATGCCTTGAGATAAGGTAAATACCATATTCTTCTGAAGAGCTGAAAAGGGACAAAATAAGTATCTCCATTGTTTTGTTTGTTTGTTTCTCAGACTTATGTAGCCCATTCATGCTAAACAATTCTGGTCAGCTCACAATAACAGTAAAACCAATAAATAAAACCAAGTTAAAAACAATAAAAGCAATGAAACAATAAACAAAATTCCATTTGCAGTAATTGTTCTTTAGGAAGTACACAACCCTAACCCTATACAATCCCAGTATCTCAGTAAAAAGCTGGGTCTTGGGTCTTAAGTCTTCCAAACGGCCAAGAGTGGGTACCTGTCAAATCACCAGTAGGAGGTTGTTACACAAGTTAGGGGAAGTCACAGAAAAGGCATGATTCTGAAACCCTACTACAGCAGATGGCAAGATTCCAGAGAGGGGATCTGGAGCATGCCCACCCTATCTGATCTAGTGGAATGGACGTGTTCTCTTAGGATAAGGCAACAAATAACCAGGTCCTGTGCCATGTAAGGTTTTAAATGTGATAACCAGCACTTTGAATTGCAGCTGGAAGAAATCTGGAGCCAGTGCAATTTGCACAATAAAGGTTTAAATGGGTGAATCTATGGGCACCCATTATTCTGTGTATTATTGCATTCTGGACCTACTTGCAATTTTCTATATGCCTCATAAATGCTTTGACCACAATCACATTTGTTTTCAACTCCACTTTATGGCGATCCTTCAAAAACTAACCTTGCAAACAGTGGAAGTCCTTATATTAACTCACATTCACTAGTTGTTTCTAGGCATAAAATGCTATAATTACCTATAAATACCTCAATGATTTTTCATAAATCTGTTTGCCAATCATCATCCTTTAATCTGTCCGGATAAAGTTTTCAATATTAATTGACAGTAGTTGCATACCACATCCCTGATCTGCAGAGGATTATGTATCTTAAATACAGGGAAAGTTCTTTTTAGTTGCAATTTCAACCTTTTAGAATTCTGGTCCTTTAGACCTCAGCTGATTTCCTCACTTAATTTTCAAGTTAATTACAATAGCCATATATCATCTGTTGGTTTCCCCCATTCCATAAATTTACACATGATTTAGTGTAACAAAATGTAACATTTTGCTAATAACTACCATTTTTATATTGTAATATTATTGCATAAATTTGTAATCTATCTCATAAGCCAAATGGCAAGCTTCTTCAGCTGAAAAGTAAGATATGAATTTTTTAAATTAATAAATGTTGCAGACACAAAGCTAGTCCCTCGTTCAGGAGGAGAAGAGGTGACAATGAATTGTTCTTGCACTGCAGTGTTTCTAGAAATGCTTCCTTTCTCAGCTCCAAGGGGAATAAGGCACTTTAATGTTGCACTCAGTTTGAAACATGATGTCAAGATCCACAGTTGGTTTTTTGATGCTATATTAGGAAAATGTCCACAAGAAGTCAAAAACGAATTATGAAGTTGAACTAAAAGTATATTAATATATTTATGCCAAATCTCTCTACAAATCTAATGATTTTCTAGTTTCAATATGTACAACTATTGCAGATGTTGCAGTGATATAAAATGTATATTCCCGCACTATAATTTGTCATAAACTTCATTAAAGTGACCAAAACATGGCCTGGGGCCATCCTAATGCCTGATCCATGTATCAGCAGACTACATAAAAGTAGATGAGTTTGTAAAATCTCCACTCATATTTTTTGCTATAAACTACCACAGCCAGGAGAAAGGACTTGAATAGTCCTTGTCAGATCTACTTCCACAGTTTATCAAAGGCTCTTTAGTCAACTAAGCAGCTTTCTTAGACAAAATATCTCTACAGTGACTCCAGTTTTCATAAGCATAAAATGTAAAAAAAAAACAACAACCCAACCACCTGTGTACTTAGTAGATTGCATGATGGGGTATTATGTGAAAGGAAGTCCAAGATACCTAGAGAAATTCATGTTGATCATACTGACATATATGCTTAATCATCCTTCCCATATTTTAATATAGATGTAGTGATCTTCAGCTAAGAAAAAAAAATCAGTATCTGCTTTTCTCCCCCGCCCACCATCCAACCTCCTCTGATCAGTATCTATTGTTTTTAGGTCATAAAAGCTCATTCAAATATCTTTCGGGATTTGGCAGCAAAAATGTTACTGGTTTCATTGAAGCATCAGTGTTTTAGCATGCCCAATCTGTGGTCTTATTCTGTCTGTACAGTGCAGAATTAATGTTACACAGCTGACTTTGACTTTACACCTAAGTTACATGACAAATTACACTGATTACATTTAACACAGATAATTAAATGCAAACTTTTTGATACATGGCAGAGACAGCCCAGCAATGGACTTTCCATCATACTAGTTAACCTAAACAGATATACAGAATATGTGTAACCTTGTGGATTGCATGCTATATTTGCCTTATATTCCAACTCTATTAAATTTATCTGATAGGTATGAACAAAATTCATTTTTAAATGATTTTATGTTTACACAACTGCATATTAAATGGAAGATTCTAATTATAAAATATTGCCTTTTAATAGACAAGTTTGCCTTGTATTAAGATTTTAAGCATAGACAACAATATCCAGAATGATATGTAAGGCCATTCTCTGTATCATTTGATTACAATCCTGAAATTCTCTTTAATGGAATATATTGAGTTTACTCAGAATTGTAGTAAAATTTGTAAACAGTAGATACTTAAAGAATTATATAAATTAAAACTGAAATCAAATGGGACAATGTGATATGTCCCAGCTATCTACCAATTCACTCAATTCATTTTCTAAACTATTGCTCCATGCTCTCTATTTTGTAACTAAATTACAATCTTAAAATAATTTAAAATGCCAACATTCATTAGACATGTTGCTCCGTCTTTTAATCACATATTTGTCAGTGGAACAGAAAAGGGCCTGCCAATCTATGTAAAGTTTGATTAATCTGAAGTATCCAACACTTCAAAAAAAATCAAAATTGCGTATTTTATTCCTTCCATTTTATACCATCCATGTAGAGCATATTGTATTCAGAATAGCCAAGTAAAAAACCTACATTATTTTATATGAAATCTCTTCTACATAATGAAGCACTAAAATTAGTTAACTCTATAAAAAAGTGACTGCTTACAGGCCAAAACTTAGGAACAATTTTAATTTCTTTCACAAAACTTGTTAATGCATGAATAAGCATATTAATTGTGATGTTGTACTAGTGCATTAATTGCAGAATTAAACATTATGTCCAAATCTACAATATATCTACATATCCAAAGATGTATGCCATAGATATAATAGATATTAACCATTGAGTAATGAATGCAATCTGTCAATGTTCTAGGGGAGACTCAGGTTCTAGCCTACTTTCAGCCAGTCTAACCAAATGACTTTTGACCGATGTCTCTCTTAGGCCAACTACCTCAAATGGTTGTTTTTTCAGCCCTTGAATGAAAAGATAGTTATAAACATAATGAGGTTAAAATATATTATTCTCTTTAGCACTATACTGACTATTCACCATATACTGGTATATGCCTCCTCTTATGCCAATACTATGACCTGCATTGGGGGGGGGGGACAAACACAGAACTTGTTTTCCTAAGAAATCAATAGAGTGGCATCAAATAATCCAACATTTTCATCCTTATCCATAAAACTCAAAACATATTCATACGCTCCTATATCGGTATTCTTCCAACTGGTTTACAGTTGACTGTAGATTAAAGCAGACATTCCTCTCCACCCCGGAATTATGGAGCTCCTCACTTCCAAACCATGCATTAGATGGTCTCCATTCCCTATTCCACAACCACAAATCACCCCCGTCCAATGATGGTTAAGAAGGAAAGAGGGGACCGGAATGCAGAAAGGATCCCGGTCCCAGGCACACTTCAGGTAGGCTTAGTTTCTTGCACTTTTCCACCAATAGTCGCCCCCTCCCTTTTGTATCCCCATGGCCAATACCTCCCGTCTTTTAACTACCCAGATCCCCTGCCAATCTCCTAAACATACACAAACTCAATCACAGACAACCCCCCTTTCCCAGGATTAACGTTCACTCCCCCCCCACCCGCCCGTTTGTTCTTCCCTCACATCCAGTGGTCACGCCTTCTCCCTTCGGCCTCCTCCAAAGCCTGTTTTCCTTCCTTCCTTCCTTCCTCTCCTCCCCCCCCCACCCACCCAAGGCTCTGGGAGGGTAATCGGAATTGCCCCCCCCCAGCCTCGCTTTACCTAACACCGACCCCTCCCGCTTTATGGAGTCTTCTTTCTTCCATCCCCCACGCGCTTTCCGCGCTAGCTCGCCCGCCCGTCCCGGGTTTTTTGACCAGCCCCCCGAACTCTGAAACTTTCCCCCGAACAGGCCCGCAGTTATTCAGAGTCTCCCCCCCAGCCACTCACCCACCCACCCATTACCACCGCGTTGCCCCCTCCCTTCTCACCTCCCATGGCCCGCAGTTTCCAGGGGAGCTGGCACCATGCAGAGCCTCCTCTGCTTCTCCTTCTCACACTCACTGCTCTCCTGAACAAGGGCGGAGGTGGCCTGGCCTGGCCCGGCCAGGGGGCACCCCTCACCCCCGGGCAGGAGGGGGCGGCGCTGTGACTCTCCCCGGCGAGGGTGAATTCGCTCCCTTCCCATAAACACACACAGGCTCCATTGTCCGCCAGTCAGTCTCCCTCCTCCTCTTCCACATGGTACCGCCCATCTCCCCTCTACCTCTCCCCCCCCCCTCCTCATCGAATGAAACCGCCTCTCGTCACTCCCCCGCCGTACCCAATCAATGGAACGTCCCCTTCTTACTCACTCGCTTTCACTCCTCAACCCATAGGGCCTCTTCACCCAGCAATGGGAATGGTATTGTCTCAAAGGAGGAAAACAGTGGGAAAGATCTGCTCCCCCTTTTTTTTTTCCTCCCCCGGTAATGGTATCAACTGGTTCCTTAAAGAGACAGAGCAGAACACACGAGCTCTTCCTCGGCTGTAAGCTGTACCGCCCTTACCTCCCTCCATTCATCCTGGCACCGCCTCTCCAATTAGCATAGACCAACCCCATACTTCAAGGTAGTTTTCGTTCCACCGCCTCTTCCTTTTAAAGATACAACCACCCAATCGCGTTCTTTAAACCGACACACAGCCTTTGCTATTCCTCTCGCCCGCCGCCAATCTCCTCCTGGAACTCCTCACAATCACCCTGAACGCAGCACGTTCGCTGTAACCGATCGAAAGCCATAAAAAGTCTCGGGTGAGACCCATAGCAGATTTTTCAGTAAGAGTTCCTGGTTCTCTCAGTAGAAGGACCCCAGGCAGGCAGGCAGGCAGGGAAACACCTCCCAAGCCAAGAGCTCCTTCGATAGGAGAGGCATCCGAGGTTGGGGAGCACCACCCCAGCCTAAACCACACCCAGCCCGGGCACATACAGCATGCCCGGTTCCCACACCTCAAGGCCTTCCCAACTCTCAGGTAAGACAACCCCATCTCTAATTGCTCCCGCAAAAAGAGAGGATTCCTCGAGTGAGAGCGAAAGAACCAGCCGAAAACAGCAGTGCAGCACAATGTGAGCACGCGTTCTCCTCCTCCTGGGTTTCCCCCGCCTCAATAAAGCAAACCTGAATGAAAAACGGTGCGCGCGTCACTTATCTCAACGGCAGTACAGACTGGAATTTACAGAATCTGAAAAGCTGTGGCCTTCTAAAGGGAACGAGAAGCAGCCTTCATTCCGGACTTGCTTCCCATATGTTGGATCCCTCCCTCCCCTCCCACTACTCCCATTTCCGAATCGGTTTCCCTTCTCTTGCACCTCGCCCTCTGGTACACTCACCAACCTACCGCATAATCCTGCGACATACAGATCTTTAAAATGTTCATTTCAAGAGCTTCACTCAGTCCGTTTAAAATTATGAGAACGGTGACATGCGTTTCGACAGACATTTGGACCTCACCCATTGTTACTATAAGTGAAACCACTACAGAAAAACTGAAAAGAGGGTGGGGGAGAAGAGATCCTGTTCACATTGATTTAATACACCAGCTTCTAGCCTGTTAATTGAATATAGCTACAGTGATCCATAAACTACAATGGTCAAAATGAATATTCAAGAGGTACCTTTCATCCTTTATGCATCTTGCCACTGAAATATTGTCCAACTCTCCAGCCTAACTTGAATGCCTACGGTATATGCAAGACTACAATTACTGTCAGCCCTTTTAGGCAGACCAAATCAAGAAACAGACTCTACAGGAAGATTAGAACTATAATTTAATGGGATTCGCCATAACAACAAAATCTTGCAAACTTGACTGGGCTTTATTTTTCCTCACCTTATACTATATTCAATTAATCAGAGAGATTAATTCTTCCTGAGTCTCTTCTGAATACTAGCTTGTTTCCCAGGATTTAGGGAATGTTTCAGCCCTTTGGCTTATATAATGGTTCTTGCCTGTTTTGCTCAAGGTCATTTCCTTGAGTCTCTAAATCAGGGGTAGGCGATCTTAAACACCAAAGAGTTACAAATGCCCTAACCCATTCAATTCTGGAGCCAACCGGAAGTCCGGTTATCCCCACCATAGTGTCTCGTCCTAGCACAGCGTCCTTTTCCTTTACCTATCCTAACTGAAAGCCTTATCAATTGTGGAGCTAATGGGCAACAGGGAGCCGCAGTACAGGGATGAAAGAGCCACGTGCGGCTCCAGAGCCACAGGCTGCTGACCCCTGCTGTAAATCTAGCTCGGTTTGCAAAAGGCCATGCTGGTTGAAGTTAGCAGGGATCATTATCCAATACATTTGGTAGTCCCAAATTGGAAAACACTTCATTATATATTTCCTTAATTCCTTGTCTCACTTTCATCTTCTAAAGGTAATTTTCCTCTTTACATTTGTCCATAACCCACAGTATAATTTTGAGGGTAGGATTTGCAAATATAAGTATCCTCCAAATGACTTGGACAACTTCTCCCATCCTGTGCTGATAAGAGTTGATCTAAAATATCAGAAGGGCATACTTTTTGGTAAATATATGCATACTTCTTCAGTACAATTATAAGAAGATGATACCTGACAGTATATTTCCCAGGCTTCTCAATCTTGTAGCCAGGCTGGGGTTGATTCTTACCCAGTTACAGGTGCTGAAGGCTCCCAATTTCTGTATTTTGGGAGTAGGTTCAAGAATGGTGTTCACAGCCATCATGATAATATCAGATTCTTCAGCCTGACATGTTCTCAGACTAGTTTTTAGTTTGGAGAATCTGAAAATGGATGACATTTTCACCTATCCTATGTCATCATTCAATAATCTTCATGTTGCTATGGAACTTAACTCTTTAACCTCCACAGAGAAGTGGTACCAGTTAGAATGGTCTGTTCAGGTAGCTATGGATCCAATCAGATTTACCTAACACACTGATGGGCAGTTTCATCATATGCCTTATTGACCTCTGGAATTAGGTCAACTAGATGTTGGATGTGATGGACCCTGAACAGTCTTTCAATCCAAGGAACTCTGGAAAAGGAAGTAACTGAATATATATTTACAACAAGAATGGTATAAAAAGAGTTGGGACTCTTTGAATGACTATACGTAAGAAGCCATGTTTGAGCCCACACTACAGACAAAAATGGTGCAGAATTATTGCTATCCTATCACAAATGCCATTCAGAGAACCTGTTTAAGGTGTCAAGCTTCCTTTGCAGATTAGAAAGCAGAAAGAATAAATTCAAAAATATTTATTTTATAAAGTAAATAAATAGACAGGTAGTCCTCAACTTATGACCACAATTGAGGCCAAAATTTCAGTTGCTAAGCAAGACAAGTGAGTTTTGCTCTGTTTTACAACCTTTCTTGGCATAGTTATGTGAATCACTGCAGTTGTTAAGTGAATCTAATTTCTCCATTGACTTTGCTTGACAGAAGGTGATCTCATGACCCTGAGAAATTTCAACCGTCATTAATGTGAACCAATTGCCAAGCATCCAAATTTTAATCACTTGACAATGGGGATGCTGCAACAGTCATAAATGTGAAAAACAGTCATGTCACCTTTTCAGTGCTGTTGTAACTTCGAATGGTCATTATACAAGCTATTGAAAGTTGAGGACTACCTATATTTTGTATTTTTTTTATTATTGAATAATGTTATCTTCTGTCGTTTTCCTCTTTTATGTTATCTTCAGAAACTAGGGATTTGTCCCTTTGTTAAATAATAGCAAGTTTTATTAATATATTTCTTAATAATTCATAAGTATTTTCCAAGAAAGGAGAGAAGAAAACATCAGGAGAAAAAAAAATCTTTGGCAGATGCAGATTTGCGGAAAAATGTGCCCAAAAGAAGCAAAAAAGTGAGGAGACGTTCAGTTACAATAGAATTCTGGAATTCATACCAGGTTCTCATTGTAAAGGACATTAGACAGCCATCTGAGGCAATCGTCATCAATCAGTGTAGAACAAACTTCAATGGATTGAAGTCCTATAAGAGTGTTTAGGAAAAAAAGAGGGGGTCATGCCATGGTAAGTAATTCTTTGTTAAGGGAAACCAAACCAGTTGTGTGCAGACTCAATATGACCCTGCAGGACACGTACTACCTTCTATATACAGGAAAATTTCAGATATGACAGATATTGCCAACATTAGACAGCCACCAAACAGATATCCTCTCTTCTTGAACCTGTGTGTGGATAAATGAACCTAATCAGAAAAGACCATGAAAGTATTTCTGCATTGTAAGAGGTGTTGGCAAAAAGATAAAGAAAATGGAAGCAAAATGTTTTCATCCTACTAGTTGAGGGTCATGGTGCAAGAAGAAAAAAGAGGATCCTGAAAGTCAGTAATTGGCTATTTAAATGGTATCATTGACAAGTGACTTGGTTTTGATAACAGTGACCTATGCTACCTTCCCAAAGATTTCATGGAAAAAGACTGGATATATGTTATAAAAACTGGGAAGGAAATGTTTGGCAAGTATCTCACCAAATTTTTTGAAAGAATGTTGAACTAAAACTAAATAGGGAAGGGAGTAAAAGCTCAGGATCAAATATGGAGCCAAGAGTAGAACCAAAAAGTAGGACCCAAAACAAGAAGCAGGAGGCCAGAAAGGGGATTCAAAATTTTGCAGGACACTACAAGAATACATTCTAGTAATAATCAAAATCTCAGGTGTTTCTTCTTTCCCCTTGAATTTCATTTTATTTCTAACATGCCCTAAGAATTAGAGATCCTAATTAGGAAGACAAATATGGTGGAGAAAGGAAATTTGGTGGAATGATGCTCTCATACACAGCATTAGAAGACTATACTTTATTCACAAGGAAAAAAAGAGAAAGTGGGGGATATTGTATTAGATATAAAGAAATATTTATATTTCTTGCAAACTTGGATAGATATTAATCAAAACATGAAAATCCTATTGAAAGTATTTGGGTAAGAATAGGAAAAACAAAACATACAAGGATGGGAGATTTTACAAAATGAGATTTTGAAGGCACAATTGGGAGGAATATAAAGAGCCCAGCATGAATACACGAAAAGCTTTTTAAACTTTTAAGGGAAAAAGTAATATGGTTGGGAAATAAAGGAAGGGGAAACATAACTGAAAAAACATATTCTGTAGGATATCTGACAGAAAAGCTAAAGCAAAGAATGAGCTGAGGCTTGCAAGAAATATCAAAACTAGCAACAACAATAACAACAGGGTTCTTAAGTTACGTTAGAAATAAAAGGAAAGCCATAGGAAGTATAGATGTACTGCTAGGAAAATATGATGAAGCAAAGAAAAGCAAACCTATTTTGAAGACGAAGAACATAGTTATGCCACTAGGGGAAGGAAGGAACTGCAGTTTTGGATGGATAAGAAGATGGTAAAGAATTTAGCTAATTTTAATTAATTAAAGATTCCAGGCCAGGTAGACTACCTCCCAAGATACTGAAAGAACTAGCATAGGTACCTGCAGGGATATGCAGTTACAGCCACAATTGAACCAGAATCTCAGCTGCTAAGCAACGCCGTTGTTAAATGAGTCACACCCAATTTTGCAACCTTCTTTACCATGGTTGTTAAGTGAATCACTGCAGTTAAGCATGCAGTTGTTAAGCGAATCTGGTTTCCCCCATTACTTTACTTGTCAGAAGCCAGCTGGGGAGGTTGCAAAAGGCAATCATGTGAATCCAGGATGCAGTAACTGTTAAATTCATATTAGTTGCTAAAATCCAAATTTTGATCACATGTTAGTAGGATTGCTGTGATAATCTTTTTTGAGAGCTGCTGTAACTTTGAACGGTCAGTAAATGAATGGGGACTACCTGTACTCTCATAATCTTTGAGAACTCTTGAGGGATTGAGAGGCCATAGAAGCCTGGGGAAGAGAAAGTATCACTTATAACAGTGTTCCTAAAACTTTTTTTTTCTTTCAGGACCTCTTCCTCTTTTAAAAATTATGAAAGATCCCAAAACAGCTTTTGTTGAATGGATTATATTTATCAATATTTACCATGCTAAAATTTAAATCTAACACATTCAGTGCCACTAATGCTTCTCACAGCTGTTTGGTGGGATTTTAATATTATTTTTCGACATGTGCTTGCATATATTTTGATTTTTCCTGAGAAGGTCTTATGAGAGGGGGATTCTCAGACTGACCTTCTCAAAAAGGGATGAAGGAAGACTTGGAAAATTATAGTCTTGTCAATTAGATATCTGCTGTATGCTAGCCATGATGTCAGGTCCAAGAATGTCATAGAATTACCCAATCAAAGTTCAGTTCTTATTTGTTTACATCCAATAGACAGACTCTTGCCAGGCTAAACCTACTCTCAACCCAACAGATGTGCCCTGGGAGATTGTGGGGAGTGGCTGTTATAACTCTGTTACACTGTCTCCTATCCAGCTCTGGAATATGTTATCTCTGGGCCCTCCCCTTGGAATATGATCCCTCCTGGGAAACTGCCACTTCGCTGCAGTCCATCACACTACCCAGAGGCGGTATTCAGCAGATTCTGACTAGTTTTGGAGAACTGGTAAATACCACCTCTGACTGGCCCCGACCTCATCTATTCTCTGCCTCCCGAGTCCCAGCTGTTGGGGAGGAAATGGGGATTTTGCAGTAACCTTCTCCTGGAGTGGGGAGGGTATGGAGATTTTACAGTATCCTTCCCCTGCCATGCCCACCAAGCCACACCACACCACACCCACCAAGCCACGCCACACCACACCCACCAAGCCATGCCAACAGAACCGGTAGTAAAAAAATTTGAATCCCACCACTGACACTACCTCTCACTCCTTAGGCACCATCCCTCATAGTCCTTATATAGATTGTTAAGTATGAGCACTTGGATAAGAATGTTCCACCTACTATGAGCTAGCATGCATTTCTGGCAAATTATATCAGTCTAAAATCATTTTTCTTTGACAGACTTATTCTTTAATACTGAATACTGGAGACAAAATCTACCTTGATCTCAGTCTCTGACAAAACCATAATAAAACCATAAAATAGAATTTGGACTCGATGACTTCTGTGGGCCCTCCCAATTCTATCAGCCTACCTTTGATTTCAACCTGAATTTTGTTGTATATCATTTAATTATTTATTTTACAACATTTCTATGCTATCACTATCCATAATTTCTAGATGACATTTTTTTAAACATTTGGTTCAAAACCAAGGCATATCAAGGAAAGTTAGCCTTTGCTAACTATACAAAAATACACTATACAAAAAACTATACTATACAAACATTAGCCACGAGCATAAACCAAACCTTTATGGAAAGAGTAGCTCTTGGGTGATAAAAATTGTTAAAGTGCAAATGATGTTGCAGGATAATATAGAGAACATGAATTTGTCATCATGCAAGAGTGTAGGGAAGCAAGCTGATATCAGAAAGTTTGATATCAAATTGTATGTTAGTGTGACAGAGCAATTCTATAAAATCGCAATAAACAAACAAATTGCCTCTAAAAGCAGAGGCAATAAACAAAAGACAAAGAACTGTGACACAAAGAATAAAAATGCAGATATTACTTGTCTATAAAATGAGATAAACAAACACTTGTATACAAAATGGCCACAAGAAGGATTTCTTGATTCCAAGGTCTGACATATGAAAGTGGGGCTCTGAAAATTTTAATGTTATAAATTTGGAAGAGTCCAAAACAAGAACTTAGAAAATGGGGGGTGGGGGGAGAGAGACACATAGAATAGATGGAAAACATTGCACTAAAATTGGGGTGGAATAGAAGAAAAAGAAGAACTTTTTATACCCTTTTTTAAGAATGAGAAGTCTGTGGATTTTTATTTTTAATTATGAATTAAAGAAAGCCTGAGAAGTGTTTCTGTTCAAATATCTGAAAAATATTTTCAGAAAATAAACTGTTTAGAAAAAATTTATGGGGTTCTTCAATTCTGAAAATATCTATACAGAAAATGCAATTACCAATTAATTGTTTGTCTTGAAATTTCCATCACCTGCATTTCATTGTTTCAAGTTCATGGAAAACCATAGCTACAAATTTCCACATTTTGGAATTGTCTCAGATCCATAAACTGCTGCACCACAGAATAGAGGACTAGGAAGACTAGTTATCCTAACCATGTAGTGATCTAACCATGTAGAGGAATCTGACTCACTCACAAACCACCCAAATACAAGATATCCTGAATCTGTTGAATGGAACAAGATTTCAATTACAAGAGTTCTACAGAAGTTATGGAGGCTATAAAAATTAGGCTCAGCATGAATATTGAACTCTCTAAGTGTCAATAAACTAGAGACTTCATCACTAGATAGGAGACTGTTTATTCAAACAGGAAGGTGAATAGAAAAGTATCCAATATACCAACAAAATTCCTAATCTTTTTCACTTATCTAACTTCAGATCCATATATTCATATCTCTTGATCTTTCGCACTTAGGGCCTGGCAAGAGGAATTGTGTTGGCACTTCTCACCTTCATATGTTGTGAGAAGACAGCCAAAGAAAAAGACATGATTCCTGTCTTTTTAATTTTATTTGCTACTTCATTTCAGGATATAATCTTGCTTATACTTAGGAGTAAATATAAATGAAACGTAATCTTTTTTCATCTACAGGCTGATGAATCCAAGTTATTGTACCAACTAGCTGGATACCTATGCTTCGCTACAAAACTATGTGATCGGGCTTGATAAATCGACACAGCTTGAAAATTAATGAGTAGTTACGATCGGCTTCTCCTTTCCCCTTCTCTCCCTCAGCCTTGCTCCACAGACCCCTACCCTATCCTATCCCCCTTCTCTCCCTCAGCCTTGCCCCACAGAAGCCTCCCTTATCCTATCCTTTTCTCTCCCTCAGGCTTGCTCCACAGAAGTCTCTCCTATTCTATCCCCTTCTCTCCCTCAGCCTTGCCCCACAGAAGCCTTCCCTATCCTACCCCCTTCTCTCCCTCAGCCTTGCCCTACAGAAGCCTCCCCTATCCTATCCCGTGGTTGCTGCTGTGAAAGTAAAACTGAAAGTGAAATTCCTCTCCTCTGCTTGTGTTTTGCATTTGGAACTGATTTCTTTTCAGGTGGGGAGGGGGAATAGAACTCCTTAGCATCAGAGAGTGTGAATCGTAATATAGGAAATATTAATGCTCTGATGGTCATTTCAAAAACTCCTTTCTTAGTGAGCACCTACAAGCCAAGAGGAACATACGTGGCAAATTTCAAGTTTGTAGGCTTTACGGTTCTAGAGATTTTATGGCCAGGTGAGTTGATGCTTAGTACCAAAGTAAAGTAACCAAATCTCATTATCATTGTATTGTACAATGCATTAACCACAACCCAGAAAGCACATTTTAACTTATGGTCTTGTGTTAGTCCTAGTCTATATAAATAATTACTTCAATATGTTATGCTATCCCATAAAATACGTTTAACTGAATCAGCCATTAATATGTTACTATTAGTAAGCATGTGCAGTGAGTTGGTAGGAAAACCTTGAAAAAGAGAAGGAAGAGCTGCAACCAAAACAATGGTCGGATAAAAGAAATCTGAGTCCAAAGCATAAATGTAATTTAAGAAAATGTCTCAGATTTTACCCTCCCTAGTTCTCTTGTAGATAAAGATGCTTTCAGATTTGCAAAATTGTTGTCAGCCATTCAAGGTAGACCAGACTTGGAAATCAAAGTTATGAATACTAAAACTAATTTTATTATACAGTTAGAGTTGTAACTGTAAACAGAATCTTTGCAAGTCTGAAAAAGTCTTCCTCCTGCCAGACTTCATTTACAAAAAAACTAGAAAGGGTCAAGTCTGAGAGGTTTTCTCAAATTATATTTCTGCATTGGACTCTTTTATATGATTTTTGTCTTGGCTGCAGCTCTTCTTCATGTTCCTCAAAATTATTCTCACAGCCCATTACCACATGTAATGCAAACACAGCTAATGGCTTAGTGCAATAGTAGTTTGGACCAAACTCTTAATTATTTTTGTAAGCTTTAATGGAAACAGTAGTATATTTATGCTATTACCTATGTGCTCATCCTAGCTTACTTGAATATGAGGAGGACGCTAAGGAAAATAAAATGAAAATTTAGAATAATCCTTGCAGTAGCATGGGTAGCCTATTGAGCTATAAACTCACTCTTAAGAACAATTCACTTTATAAAAATTTCTTCTATCCATTTGCTACTTTCCATGGAATTATAAAGCAACATTCAGCAAAAAATCAATAGTATGAAACTTCAATCCTGCTTTTTATTGGAACACAGAATCCTGCTATAAAACAAATTTTTGAGGTTTATACCATGTGCAAAATGGATGACAAATACATATCAGAAAGATGACATAATTACTTAAAACAATTACTAAACTATTAAGGAATCAGGATCACTGGCTACTTGGTAAGAAAAACATATTATACATTCTTTTATCAAACCCAAGATTAAAAAACAAGATTAGAAAAAAAGTTGAGGATGGAATTGGGCATTGAAATTCCACTGCTTTCTGATACTAGATGTTCTCAGACCCATGGTTACTAAACTGTGAAAACCATATTTTCCTGGTGATGTCCTAGATCTCCCTAGTTCACACATAACATATGAAGAACATTTAAATCAAATGAACTACTAAAGCCAAGCCCCAAACCTATTTTAGAGTATAGGAATGAGGGGAAATCCATTCCTGGATAATGTCCCAAATACTGTATGCTAATATTTGACAGATGGAACTCTGCCGATGACTCAGAAAATGAAGCAAAAACTAGTCTCAAGTTTTCCAAAAGAATTGTATTGAAAAATATACATGTAACTTGTTTGCTTATTTTAGAAATCCAGCTCATAGACAAAAATTATTGTAAAGTACCAGATCATTACTTTTAATATTATCTTATGGACCTGAGCTTTTCATAAATACGTGGATGTTCATTTATGCAAAGAAGTAATTATATCATACAAAAGGGCATGAATATTCAATATAACAGTTCAAGATAACTATCATCCAGGCTTCAACCTTCCCTTTCTAGGGAGGAAGTTGTTAGACAACAATCACAGAGGACTTTGGAAGTAGACTATCTGGACCCACTTCAATCAGATTTTATGCTGGGATATAGAATGGGGACAACATTAGTTGTGCTTATCAGTGATGTCGGAAAGAGAAAGCATGAGTGCTCTCTTAATCTCCTCAATCTCTTAGCAGCTTTATCAGACAAAGTGGTTTATATTCATAAAAAATATTAAAAACAAAAATAAGTATTATAGCTTGTAACATTATTTATGGTTTGCTAGGTTGGGTTATCTCAAGTCAATTGTGGTTTAGTCAAACCATAGTTAAATAAGCT
The DNA here is from genome assembly GCF_029215685.1 of Pituophis catenifer annectens. Lineage (NCBI taxonomy): Eukaryota > Metazoa > Chordata > Lepidosauria > Squamata > Colubridae > Pituophis > Pituophis catenifer. Next base: position 90,586,114 of record NW_027256884.1, read on the forward strand.
ATATCAATAGTATCTGAATTCAATTGTTATTCTAAATTTACCTATAGTCAGGGGTAGGATTCTTACCAGTTTGGACCGGTTTGGGTGAACTGGTAGCTCCGACGATCAGCTGGGAGTGAGCTGGTTCACGCCCGACGATCAGATGGGCCCACCCACGCTATTTTCCTACCTTTATTTTCTCAGCTGATTTGCGTGGTAGAGCGGATTGCCACGTGAATCAGCTGTGTTACTCCTCCGAAGAAACCAGGAAGATTTCTTGAAAGTGCATGCGCGCGCAGTGCACATTAGGTATGGCCGTACACGAAGCGTGCGCATGCAGGCAAATTGCGCAATCACCGAACCGGTTGTTAAACCGGGAGGATCCCACCACTGCTATAATGCAGGTATTATACTTGACCTATGGCAACAAAGAAATCTAGAAAAATATCTGCTGCTACCCTGTGGTCATCTGGACTTTTCTAGCCAGAAATGAGGCCTGGACATATCATATATAGACACTTGTTTTGAAGGTATAAGCAGATGATGATAAGTATATTTTACCGTTTTCCCCAAAATAAAACATCTCCTGATAATAAGCCCAATAGGGCTTTTGAGCGCATGGCAGTAAGGCCAAGCGCTTATTTCAGGGTTCAAAAAAATATAAGACAGGGCTTATTTTTGGGAAAACATGGTACTTATTTATTTTACCACCAGCAGGAAAGCTAGGAGTTAAATGGAAAGGATGTATATAAATGTGGTCTGACAATAAATGTGTGAATGTAGCATATTATTTTTTCTTCAGCAGTATCAGCTGTATGTGGGAAAGCAGGACTGGGATGAATACACATGGCATATTTTTATTAATCTTTTTTACTCAGTGAAATTCCATTAAAAATCATCCTCCAAGATTGGCAAAAGCCTCAGAAGAGGGATATTTTATGAGGTCATAAGATTGGGGGTGGGTGGCGAATGAAAAACAGAACCACAGCTTTCTGCAGAATAATCCCACAATAATATTTTCCTTTCCATATGACACAATCTTGCCTGATTTTCCAGACAAATTATTTGTTAGGAAGGCAGGAGTTTAACACACATGCACATGCACACACACACACACACACACAAAATATATTTCTCCTTTAGGATTAAACCACTTGTGGAGACAGTGGTCCAAATAAATCTATTATTTGTTTTTTTTTCCCTTATTATCTTCTATATTGTCCTTATATTTGGATGCTCCTAAAAGATGTTACAACACTTGTCTCTTTTTTGAACTTCTGTTGGTATTCAGCCTTGTCAGCTGTGGGAATCTGCTGTAGCAACTGCCTGAGGAAAATGAATTCCCAAGGCAGAGATTCTCATACAAGAAATCCATACTGAAAGATTTCACCATAGGAACAAACAGTAGTACATCTCAGCTAAACTAAATTGCTGTTTGACAGGTAGAATGCTGAGAATCAGGCTCAGATGGAAAGATCCTAGTCTATTTGGGTTTTTAGCAACCACTTCCAATGACTTAAATTGAGCATCAATAAACAATTACATATTGCAAATAATACAAAAATCCAATTTCTTTTACTAAAATAAGGCTATTATTATCCAGAAACCCCATTAGCACTGACATAGCATTGCACATAAGAACTGAGATGCATTAAAGTCATCATCAGTTGTTTAGGTCTTTAGGTGCTAGCTAATTAAATATTATTAACATGCGGTAACAGCTTACCATTTTGTTGTACTCTGCAGTACTCAAGCCTTTTCATATCCATTGTCCTAATAATTCTAGTTATTAAATCCATCAGCACATCAGATTTTCCATATATTTGTCCTGTAAGAAGAGCTATCATTTAACTCAATCCCTTCTGACCATTTTCCCAGTCCAGTTTCTTTTCCCATATTGGAAAAAACATGAATAACTAGAGGTAAAAGCAGAATAGGAAAGGAATTTGAGTAGGAAACAGAATATAGGGAAAGCCTTCTACCTCTTCTCAATTCTGCCCCAGCCCAAAAGCCATATAGATATGTACTGCAATATATATTCCATGATATGAAGGCAAAGTATTCTAAAGAGGCCTAACAAAATACTGTTTTTAAATAATTAAAACAGCTGTGTTTCAGGATCTGCAAGATTGCTTTGGAAGCTGCTCTTAGCTTTTTCTGAATGTATGTATATAGAAAGTGTAGTGGTCATGCATGAATACGTATATGGAAACAGCCTGGGGCAATTTCCAAAGCAGCAACAGTTGCACAAGCTTTGTAGATGATGTGTCTGTTCTAATAATTATAAAAAAGGTACTTTATACACACATTCCTGCAAGTTCTGAAGCGACTCTGTCAAATCTTTTCCAATAGTACAATATAACATACATTGTTCCTACTAGAATACAACGTAACTGAGAAAAGTTTCAGCATCTGCAGCCTTTCTATAGTAGACACAATACAGTAATTGCTAAAACTGAAAATATCACCAGAGGAAGCCTAATAGTCTGATAGTATGGAAAGTTTCCTAGGAAGGTGCTCTCAAGGTGTTTCAGATGCAACATCTGAAGCACCTTTAGAAAAAAATTGGGAAGAGTGGGGAGAAGAAACATACTGTGGCTATAAAATTAGTATGAAAGAACTTTGGAGGAGTTAACATGTACTGTATGAAGTGGAGTTACAATGTTACACTCTACCTGCAATTTGGCAGATCAAATCCTATCAGGATCAAGGTTGACTCAGCCTTCCATCCTTCTGAGGTGGATAAAATAAGGACCCAGATTGTTGGGGGGAATAGGCTGACTCTGTAAACCACTTAGAGAGGGCTGTAAAAGTACTGTGAAATGGTATATAAGTGCTATTGCTATTGCTATTGCTATTACTACTGCTATTAAAGAATCTCACCAAACTAATAAAAGGTGTGCAATTTAATATGATTGGTACTCAGTTTTCAGACTTGTTCTGAAAAAAGGATCACCACTGAAAATGGACTGTAAAGTCTAAAGGTTTGATTTTAACAAGGCATTTCAATTCAATAATAAAAGTGAAGTTGGTGTTTTAATGGCTTTATTGATATATTGCAAGCTGCCTAGAAATACAGATTTTCCATCAAGAAAATAAATTGATAATAAATTCAAAAATACACTGCATGTGTGCACATGACACATTAAGCCATGTTTGGAACTAGGGTACATTTATTTCCTGTGATACTGTAGAACAGTGCTTCTCAACCTTGGCCGCTGGACGATGTGTGGACTACAGCACACTGCTGTAGAAGAAGACCCAGCAACTTATACAGCAGTGATTTTTTAATTGTTTTCAATATCCGCAGTAATTCAATCACATCTGCTGCATTTGGCTGGCCAATATTTCCTGCATATTTTTTGAAAGAAGTATTCAGTAGCTCTAAAGCCACTGGGTATAAAGACTGGCAAATTTATTTATTTGATTTTTTTAATACCACCTTTATTTTTTATTTTTTTAAATCCTAAACCACGGTCATATCCTGGTTTCATGAGCCATCATGAAGCAGTGGTTAGAATGCAGTATTGCAGGCTAATTCTGCCAGCTGCCAACAGTTCAATCCTGACCGGCTCAAGGTTGAGGCAGTGTACCATCCTTCTGAGTTTGGTAAAATGAAGACCCAGATTATTGGGGACAATATGTTGATTCTGTAAACTGCTTAGAGAGTGGTGTAAAGCACTATGGGGTGGTATACAAGTCTAAGTGTTATTGCTATTGCATTCCCAGTTCATATATATAATCCCACATGCCTATAAGGAGAGGTGTGTACAGTGTATGTATGTGTGTATATGTTTGTGCATGCAAGAAGCAATCCAGATTGTATACTTCATGCCTGGTTTCCTTCTCTTCTATTTGTCCATTGGCCAAAAGAGCTGAGTAGTACATAAGACCATGGTTAATCTAATTGTACATGCTACAGTTTAGTTTTTCCTGTGAATTAGATCATAATATTTAAGTTGCACATCCTTCATGATCAACATGTAATGTGATTCCTAATTCATTCACTGGAACAACTGCATTACAGATTTACAGGCAAAGTGAAAAATATGCCTTCTGAACTATAATCTTCTAATTTGTCTGAAGCTGGCCCATTTGACATTTTTTTCTTATACAGTATTGTTCAGAGGAAAAACGAATATATACTCCCCTTTGATTTCATTCTCTTGGAATTCAAGGATTTTCTATATTGATTCAGTACTAATGTATATGCTAACCTGTTGCATTTTTTTCTCAACCTATTTATAGGATTTTATAGAAAAAAAATTGTAGATTGAAAAATATGAGCAAAGGGACCTCAGCAAGCGATTAAAAAATCTTCTAATGTTTTAGTCTGTGGATACTTGTTAAAGGTCTTCATAAATAAAGGAATTACACTGTTTTTTTCAGTATATGGAGGAACATTTCTAAATTTCGCTAAAAAAAAAACCTTACTGTACTATATACATCATTGAAATCATTAAAATTAAGAAACTGGTCACTAGTTTGGTCTAGTGACCAGTTCCTTAATTTTAATTATTTTACTGGTCTAGTTTGGTCTAGTGGTTAAAGCAGAATGCTAGAAACTGGGAGATTGTTATCCTGCCTTAGGCATGAAAGCCATCTGGATCACTGTTGGGATTCAAAAATTTTTACTACTGGTTCTGTGGGCATGGCTTGGTGGGCGTGGCATGGCTTGATAGGCGTGGCAGGGGAAGGATACTGTAATATCTCCATTCCCTCCCCACTCCAGGGGAAAGTTACTGCAAAATCCCCATTTCTTCCCGATCAGCTGGGACTCAGGAGGCAGAGAATAGATGGGGGCGGGGCCAGTTAGAGGTGGTGTTTACCTGTTCTCCGAACTACTCAAAATTTCCTTACCGGTTCTCCAAAACTGGTCAGAACCTGCTGAATACCACCTCTGGTCTGGATAACTTTGAGTCAGTCACTCTCTCTCAGTTCAACTCATTTCACAAGTTGGTTGTTGTGGGGAAAATAAGAGGAGGAAGGAGTATTATTTATTTATTTATTTATTGGTTGGATTTATATGCTACCCTTCTCCGGAGACTCAGGGCGGCTTACAATGCGTTAAGCAATAGCTTTCATACTTTTGCATATACCTGCTTAGTAGGGCTTTGGGGGCCCCCCCCAAGCGGTGTTCTTTTTTATACAAAGTCAGCTTATTGCCCCCACAAACCGGGTCATCATTATACCTACCTCGAAAGGATGGAAGGCTGAGTCAACCTTGAGCCTGGTGAGATTTGAACTTGCAGTAATTGCAGGCAGCTGGTGCTATTTAACAGCACTTTAGTCTGCTGCGCCACCAAGGCTCTTGATTAGGTATTTTCACTGCTTGGAGTTTCACTACTAAAGGCTGGAAACAAACAAATATCTTCCAAATAATTAAAATTTCCTTTCTTGATTAAATCTTCACACTTTCCTACAGTACAACATATTGAGACACCCAGGCAAAATTGTAAGCATATATTTTTATGTGGATTCTGAATGAAATAAGCATAAACAAAAAAAGTTTTCAAAAATCAAAAGCAATGTTGTTATATGTGCAACAGCTAGATATCTTAGTTAACTGTGATTAAACAGTAAAATTCGCTATCTCAAGAGTTGATAATCCATATGTTCTTTGGTTTTCAGTGACAGCAAAGAAAAACTGAAATACTACAAAGGGGAACCATGCAAAGTGCATGTGTCAGCTTGAAGTTGGCAGAAAAATAACTTCCAAACTTCCTTACTAATCAGGGATAGGAATAAAAAAAGCTGATTGTAAAAAAAATAAAGCTATACCATAGACTTCAATTTAGTCCTTTGAACTAGTTACAGCTATATCCAAACTTTACAGTGCTTTATCAAAATTCTGGAATTTTGGAATTTTGGAAAATTCTGGAATTACCTTCCCACAAAAGGTGGACCCTATTTTTCTACTTGCATTTTTATGTGCTTTCGAATTGCTAGGTTGGCAGAAAGTGTGTGTGTGTGTGTGTGTGTGTGTGTGTGTGTGTGTGTGTGTGTGTGTGTCTTTTCCCATGTAAGATTAAGAGTATCTTTGCACAAGCACGAAGACACCACCCTGAAGATGACAAGTGGGACCTCGTCGAAACGACGCCAAGATACTCTCAATCTTACATGGGAAAAGACTTGAATATGCCAAGACTTGCATACCTGTACCCGTGAAAATCTACGAATATATATATATATATATATATATATATATATATATATATATATATATATATATATATATATATATATATATATATATTTGTTTTCTTTCCTTTTTGTAGGCTTTATGTGTATTTCTCTTTAGCCAGGTTCTTCCTACGTAAACCAAGATTTTTATGCAGCCCTACTTCAGTGAAATCACAATCCACTAGTTTCTAGGCTTTTTTTCTGGCAGCCAGCAAACACTCTGCTGCCCATTGGGAGACTAAGGAGACTAAGATAGATCTATTTCGGACTTATAAGTCCTCATCAGTTAGCCACTCTCATCCCATGTATCCTCCCTGTAAAGGTACAGTATTTGTTTTCTTTCCTTTTCGTAGGCTTTATGTGTATTTCTCTTTAGCCAGGTTCTTCCTATGTAAACCAAGATTTTTATGCAGCCTAGAAGAAAAAGCCTAGAAACTAGTGGATTGTGATTTCACTGAACTAGGGCTGCATAAAAATCTTGGTTTATGTAGGAAGAACCTGGCTAAAGAAAAATACATATATATTGGGGTAGACCAGGTGCTTCGATAGAAATAAACACACACACACACACACACACACACACACACACACACATACAGTGGTGGAATTCAAATTTTTTTTACTACCAGTTCTGTGGGTGTGTCTTGGTGGACGTGTCTTGGGGGTTTGGCAGGGAAAAATACTGCAAAATCTCCATTCCCACCCCACTCCAAGGGAAGGATACTGCAAAATCCCCGTTCCCTCCCCACTCCTGAGGGAAGGATATTGCAAAATGTCCATTCCCTCCCAACTCTGGGGCCAGCCAGAGGTGGTATTTGCCAGCTCTCCGAACTACTCAAAATTTCCACTACCGGTTCTCCAGAACCTGTCAGAACCTGCTCAATTTCACCCGTGTGTGTGTGTGTGTGTGTGTGTGTGTGTGTGTGTGTGTGTGTCTTTATCTACCCAGCATTTTTGGTAGGAATATTCAAAACTCAGATTTTTTTCTGCCACCACTTAGTTGCAATTTCCTACCATTCCTATGATTCTGATTATCTCCAGAGTGATTCCAGAAACGAAGAAACTAAAGTGATCAACTGATATGGAGAAATTTGTAGGTTAAGTCGAACACTCAGTTATGGGTAAGCAATAATTTATTTTGGATTGTGATCTTCTGTGAGAAATTGGTGAATACTAAGCTGAATTATCTGAAGCATTTGCTCTTATTATTTTCTGCCACTATTCGAATAAAATCCATAACAAATCAGTATATATTTTGCTTTTGACAGAGGTTGTAGTACAGACTTTTAAAAATTTATCTATATCTATATCTATATCTATATCTATATCTATATCTATATCTATATCTATATCTATATCTATCTATCTATCTATCTATCTATCTATCTATCTATCTATACACACATACACTACAGATTTTAGTTTCAACTACTTCTATGAAAATGTAGAAATGAACTATGAGATTAGGGAAGCATGATGGATTGCATTAGAATACAGCATGTTTCATTCCAATAGGCACAAATGTCAATACACAATGTCACCTTGATTGGGTATGGAGGATGATTGTGATGGTTTCTGAGACATTAGTGATAGTAATATTGCTTGGAAAGAACTGGTTGCAAGCACTTTTACATACAACAGGACCATAAGGATATGCTACTGCTGGTGTACTGATTGCCTAACTATCCAAATCAAAGTGTGGTAATATCCTACAGCACTCTACATAGCATAGCACTGGTTATGTCAGGCATTGCTTTATAGAACGGAATCTGTCTGTCCAGTGAGAACAACTCAAGAAAGCTTGTTAGAGAAAGTAAATACCATTTGCCATCCTGCAATGTGATCTCCCAGACATACAAATTGTACTTGTGGGTGATAACATGAAGCTGGGAAACAGCCAGTAGAAAAAAAATAGAAAATGTTTTTCACCCAAGTATAGGCTCTCATGGGGTTTAGAAATAGTCAAAATAACTGGTAGGAAATCTGTACTGTTGGACATAGACTGAGAAAAGAAGAAAAATAGCAAGTAAACAAAGATGGGATTGTGCACTTGAATTGTGAAGAGATGAGGTTTGAGGGGATTCAAGATCACTGAAGGGCAGCTAGAATAGAAATTGCTATGTAGGTAGGAGAAAGATGTGGCATGTTTATCTGGTGCAAATTTCCAGAGGGAGAAATAGCTGAAAAGAACACAGGGTTTAGTAACTGTAAGGCATGGCCAAGTTAGTTTTAATTGAAGTCCTTGATTTACTCTTCGGGGAATTAATCACAGCTACACTATTAGCTACAACTTAGAATAAGCCTGCTAAGTTATATTAGCAGAAGCAATACTATTACAGGCCAGGAGACAGTTAATCTTGAAATGGTAGAGCAAATAGGCCATTAGGAATTCACTACATTCCAATCTTCTTGGAAGACAGATGCCAGAAGGAGGAGCTGAACTCTGTTGTTATGCATTACCTTTGCCCCTTGCAAAGTTTTCTAGCTTCAAGAGTCAATCTCATGGAGAAAAACTATCTTTTTATCCTTGTAAAAGAAGGAATAAATAGGCCCACTGAAATAATCCATTAGAAATATCTTGTATGCAATATTTTGTCTAATCAACTCCTAAGAATTAATGACATCCCCTTCTGAAATAGATGAACATAAATGACATGGCAGGTCTTCTCTGTGACAGCCCCACACTGGAACTCCCTATTCTGAGGGATTCATAAAGCATTCATTTACATTAATGTAGAGAATCATTCAAAAGCAGTGTTATTTTACTGAGCCTTCAACCTTAGTTAAATTTACTGTCATCTGTCCTAGAGGAAGACTGATTTATCATTGACTTAGTTTTTAAATTTCTTTAATGTGCTATAACCTGCCAGAGTCTTTGATTTGGGTACGCTATAAAAACTGTATTTAAAAAAAGCAAACTATCCAACCAGCTCACCAGCCTTTCTCAAGTACTCTTCAATTGTGTTCAATTACAACTCTCATTTTCCATAATCAGCATGGCCCATTGATAATGGAAATGTAGTGCAACTTTTCTGCAAGGCATTAAGGACAGGATGGCCAAGTTAAACTAAAGTGTTTCATTAAGATCAGATTTTCTGTTGTGGCATCCCTTTTGGGAAAAAAACAAGCTAACTATGGTACTATGGTGGCTTTACTGCATACCCTATTTTACATGTCATTTTTTAAATTTATTGATCTTTATTCTACTTTATTATTTTTATAAATAAATTATGGCTGCAGATGTGGCTAATGATCCTTCCTACTCCTTTTTTATCAACAACAATAACCCTGTGATGTCAGTTGGGGCATTCATAAACAATTGAACAAGTATAGTATAGCATGAAAAAAATCAGCATTTTGACTATTTAAAATTTGCATTAATATCTTTCAACATAACTTTTTTATGCTTATTTACTGCAATTGGACTAGCTTAGATTAACATACTGTAATGGACAACATTTAAATGTAAATCATTAGTTTATGCTTGTAAACAACTATCTCATATTTGTCCATTAGTGAATTTTTATTGTAAAAACAGGAGAGTAAGAACAAAAAACAATATCTAGGGCCCCATAAATTATGTTAAATGAGGCAGGACGATTACCAAAAAAAATGTTAAAACAATTAAAATTGGAGCTAATAGAAGACTTGGAGAATTGTTTTCCTATTGTTTTCTAGTTCTATAATAAAAATACTGAATATGATTTTGACTAATTTTGAAACTAATCCCAATATTCCTTCAGCTGTATTAAGAGTTAGAATTGGAACTATATCTTCTAGATTCAAAAATTTGGCTGTGGTATTTCCTAACGGAAGAGAGAACACAAGTGATGAGATATATTGCACTGAGGCAGCAAATTGCAGAAAGAACAAATACTCAACAAGGGAGAACACTTTTAAAGCACAGTAGAAGAGATATCAAGCATGAACAACAAACATATACTGTAAATTGGCTGGTGTAGAAACAAAGATTGAGGTAGAAGTTGTTGTCCTATATGTTACTTTGAAGCACCTAGAGTGTTTGACAGAAAAGCTTCTCCTTTAGCATATATTCATCCTTGCATTTAATTTGAAGTAGGTTTGATTAGGGTTAGGTTTACACACACACACAAAGATAATCAATGAACTGGAATGGAATTGAATGGGTTGTATCACATTGGCTTCAGACCATCTACTACTCTGATGGAATGTGTGTGGATGACCATTGGGAAGGTGAGGAAGAGATGACGCCTAGGAAACAATCAGGAGCCACCAGTCAATTATAGTCAAAGAAAGAAACTTAGCAAGGACCTTCCATAATGAGTCAAAGCAGTAGGAAGTTTGAATCTTCAGACTTATAAGATTCTGTTAATCTAGCCTTTTAATAAAGTACAATTAGTTCATCTAGTCTTGTTCTCTGTCTGGTTTACCTGCAAGGACAGACAACTACAGATAGAAAAATTATAAAAGAAACAGAGTAGCAATCTTTAAACAAAAGGATATCAAAGTGAGTGTTTGGATATATCTTACAAAATGAAGCAGTGATGAAATCCAAATTTTTTTACTACCGGTTCTGTGGGCATGGCTTGGTGGGCGTGGTGTGGCTTGGTGGGTGTGGCAGAGGAAGGATACTGCAAAATCTCCATTCCCACCCCACTCCAGGGGAAGGATACTGCAAAATCGCCATTCCCTCCCCACTCCTGGGGAAAGGATATTGCAAAATCTCCATTCCCACCCCACTCTGGGGCCAGCCAGAGGTGGTATTTGCCGGTTCTCCGAACTACTCAAAATTTCCGCTACTGGTTCTTCAGAACCTATCAGAACCTGCTGAATTTCACCCTTGCCTGTAAGGAAACTGTTAATTATGAGATTAGAATGCTAGAGTCGGAAACAGCATCTGAAATAACAGGAAACTTAGTTTTGTGACTCAAAATTAAATGACACAAATCGAGAGATAGACTATAGAATTTTCCCAAGATAATTCAGTGTTTATAGCAAACACCTTTTTCCACAATCTAAAAGATCTTTCTATACCTGGACTTTGCTGGATGGTCAACACTGAGATCAAATCAAATCAAATGAATACATGCAAACAAAGGTGGAGAAGCATTAATCAGCCAGGGGAAAAAAAGACCTCGTTTCAATTGTAGCTCAGAGCATGAGCTTTTTCTTCCAATTTATAACATAAATTAAGAAAAAAAACCCTATCAGTGTAACAACATATGATCTGAATAATATTCCACATAATTTTGCAGTTAAAGATTGAATTGATCAGATTTTATCTGAAGAACTCTGCCTCAACTGTAATGATGCAAAAAAAAAAAATCTGTGCAAATAAAAATATCCCAAATGAAAGAAGTAAAATCAAAGGATAAATGGTTGTCTTTGATACCTGATATTGCTGAAAAGAATCAGAAAACTAAAGACAACAGACAGATGAAAAAATGGCCTGAGGAATCCCTGAGTTACAAAGAAGAGCAAGGAGACAGAGGGGATATATCTAAATGAGCAATAAGGTAAAAATGAGGATAACAACTGAATGAAAAAGCTATGAAATTTACTAAAGTTAAAAAAAAAATCAGGGAAACCTTTTATGCAATGTGCACAATTAAGGTCAAATAATGTAAATGTCCCCTGGGAAAAGAAGATATTAATCAGAAATTACATGCTTATGTGGGAAAACTATACAATAATGTATAGAAGAATTATACAAAAAAGACTTGAAAATTGAGGATGCAGATAAAAGTTTGAATAATGAAAATGAAATGAAATAGATCCTAGAAAATATTGCCAACAATGGAGATGTTGACAAACACCAGCCAAACTGTTTAAAACTTTGCAAGATGATGCAGTTAAATGATAAGTTCACATTTGTAAGCAGATAGGAAAAACACAGCAAACGGTCAATGTACTGTAAATTTATATATCAGTAACAAAAAAGGGAAGTGCTAAAAAAATTCTGAAGAAAATGGATTAAGTGAACCCACAGCAATTTGGCTGCATGCATAGTATAGAATGGAAACTGAAATGGAAAGCCTGTAATGCAGCGGTCCCCTTTTTGGCATAGGTTCCAATTTTGTGGAAGACACGGACCGGGGGAATGGTTTAGTTTCATTTGTTCACCAACTGCTCACCTCCAGCTGTGCTGCCCAATTCCTAACAGGCCACAGACCAGTACCAGTCCATGGCACTATCAGTAACTTTAAAAATATTCGTATTATTTAGAAATAGCAATAGCACTTAGACTTACTGTATATATCACTTCACAGTGCTTTACAGCCTTTTTAAGTGGTTTACAGAGTCAGTATATTGCCCCCAACAATCTCGGTCCTCATTTTACAGACCTTGGAAGGATAGAAGACTGAGTCACCCTTTAGCCAGTGAGAATAAAACTGACGAACTGCTGGCAGTCGGCAGTCAGCAGAAGTAGCCTGCAATACTGCATTCTAACCACTGTGCCATCACGGCTCTTAAACTCATTTAAAAATGAGCTCTTGTGGAATTTGTCAGTCACATTGTATAGAAATATGTTCACCGCTTTAACAAAAACTGATAGTCCTATCACAAAAACATTATTACTTTTTTGAGTCTGGCAGAAAAGATATCTCATTTAAGAAAACGCATGTTTTGGTGTATATTTGCATTATTTGAAAACAAGGATTTTTTAGGAGTTGCTGAAAATTCTTCTCCCCTCTGTTTATTTGAATTTCATCCTCTGGCCAACCAGGAAAAAAATTAAGGTTTTCAATGAGAAAATGTGGGATTATTTGACATTTAGGTTAGGGGAATTTGTTTTCCTTGCACTTTGAAAAAATACTAATTCAATTTTCAAAACAGTGACTTTGCTGAGAGATGATACGATTCATAATTGCTATTTTGAAAATTAATCCAAGAAGAAATGGTTATTATTTCACCTCTTTTTTTAGAAAAGCAAACCTTCCGGATGCTAATCCAGCACATACAAACACACACAAAAATTACTTCCCAGGACGAAAGAGCCTTGCACTCCACAAATCTTATAACTGTCATTTCCTACATAAAAATTACTACTGGGTAGAGCAAACAGGCTAATTTTAGATTGATGGTTATGAAACACAGATTTCTGCAGGTTTAAATAATGTATTCATTGATATAAGATATAATCCTGAGTCTATATAGTATGAAATAAATTCCACCCTACTGTATTTATTCCCCAATAAGTTTGCATCAATTTGGATCCATACCTCACAATTAATAGAGACAGAACTGTAGGCAGAAGGCAGCATTATATCTCATTTGACCAAGCTGGGAACAAAAAGCCTACCTATACTCCCCTAAAGACTTTTGGTCTTGCTGCTCCTTATTGGCACATTGAGTTCTACTATCCTTCCAAGTATTTGTAAGATTGAACAGATGAAGGGAGGAAAAACCACTCATCATATATTCTTTTTTTCTTTCTTAATTAAATAAACTGACTTCAAACAAAGAAGATAAATCAACAAGCAATGGTGTGAGTGGAAAGGAACAGGTGGAATTTCAATGGAACAAGAAACAAACTACAGCTACTAACTCTGAAGTTATTACGGTGCTGACAGATACATAGTTCAGGAACAACATGGTTGTCTACCATGGTGCTTACTATATTGTTGAATATGTTCTTCATTGTGCCATTTAATTTCTGTGAGGTTTTCACTCTCAGAGAAATAATGCTTGCCGCATAATAGCTTCAGGTCAATTTGCATATTATTCTGAGCCTTCATGATAGAACATTTCAGCTATATTCAAGCTTTCTATGAACCATATTTGTGTTTTATATCCTTAACATTCAGTATATTAAAAAAACAATATTTCTTACCCTTAAAGCAAGAATAGGTTAGTTTATACTTTTGAAGCTTAAATTGTAAAACATTACAGTTACAGAGCTAATAAATAAATACTAAATAATAAAATATTACACTAGAAAAAATATGAGGCACTCAGGTTAATTCCCTAAAAATCTGGGTGGATGTAACTTTTTCCTTCCAGCCAGTAACCCAATGTTACTTGAGCCTTGGTAGTACAGGGGTTTAAGGCACCCTGTTATTAAGCTGGTTATTAAGACCAGCTGCCTGCAATTACTGCAGGTTCGAATCTCGCCAGGCTCAAGGTTGACTCAGCCTTCCATCCTTTCTAAGGTAGGTAAATTGAGGACCCAGTTGTGGGGGCAATAAGCTGACTTTGTATAAATATACAAAAGGATGAAGGCTATTGCTGAGCACATTGTAAGCCGCCCTGAGTCTTCGGAGAAGGGCGGCATATAAATCAAATTAAAAAAAAAATGTTGCTTTCTCTTCCAAATGTTATTTGTCTTTCCCATATTGGTCGTAGCATACAAATCTGTTCCACTCAAAAATGTTTTGAAACAATTTGTTGTTGAAACACCCATTCTAGAACAATGTCAAAAATCAAAACATTATCCGTAGCATAGATATTGTAGCAAAATCATAGATCATTCAACTGAAGTGTTTGGACAGTGGAATCAGGGAGACAGTATGCAGTATATCTTATACAGAGAGAGTCTATGACACCCAGTTTGGTTTAGTGGGTGGATGTCCAACCTTTTAGCCTTAGCCAAATTGAATGAAGAACTGTCTTAGGCTGCATATAAAATATATAATATACCTACTGTATATAAATCATATAATATTTACAATCCAGTGGGGCCACATTAAGTTTATAAAAATATTAAAGGCAGGATAAATATCTATAAATAAATACCCATTCTATAAAACATCTATGTTAATTGACTGCACTACATGCAATGAAGAATACTTTAAATACTAATTTTTATTATACTATACTCTTCCATAGCCATTCAATTCCTTAGATGAATAGAGTATATTATCCATAATTATCACATACACATAGACATAGATAAAATTGAATGGCGGTGAAATAAACACATGTATTCTGTGACAATTCACAATTAAATTATACTAAAATAGAGCTTGGTGATAATTACATTATTCAACATACTATACTAATTAACAATTTAACAAATTTTAGGATCATCTCCAGATTGCAGTAAATCGGTTTTTATCCAGGTTCAAGCATCAACACATGGTACATAGCCATGTTACCAAAAACAGAGCCAAGTGCAAGGTGCATGAAGCACTCACAATACTCAAAGATAATATCTGAGAATTCTTTATTTGCATACACATATTTTTCCCCGTTACATAATAATATGTTTTGCCTAAGGCCAATGAAATCTTGGAGAATGGCCTCTTGTAGTAGACTATCATATTCTTTGTTTTGAAAATAAAGGCAAAAGGAATTATTTACCAAAACATACAATTTATAAATATTTTTTTAAAAAATACAGATTATTGTATTTTACCAGATGTATGACTGGTCATTTAGTGACCATTCAAAGTTACAATGGACCCCCCCCAAAAGCTATTTCAAAATTATGACCAACCTACGGTCACATGATTGCATTTTGGACACTTAGCAAACTCCTCCTTTTATGGTCATTTGTACCATTCTGTGATCAGATGGCCACAATTTTTTACTTCTTTTGCTAGTTTACAAAACTCACTTTTGGTTTCCAGCAAAAATTTCCCATTGGGTATAATGGATTCACTTAATCATAGCCACAAATGCCATAAAATTGGATCTAGTCACATGATTACCTCTTACAACTACAATAATTTATTACCATAATTTTGGCCTCAGAATTACATCAATTGTAAATCAAGGACTATTTGTATTGGGTTTATAGAAGTCTCCCTCTACACTCCCTCGGATGAAGAATCTGCAGTAAGGATGAAAACTCAAATTTAGAATTGAAACCTGAATACAAATAGAAACCAAGCAGAACTAAACTTAGGGCAAGAGTTAATTTAATTTTAGAAAAACTAAAAATGGTAATATATTGCAGAGTGGGAAGAGCTAGAATAGGATTAAATATCAGGCAACAGTACACTTCCTAGTTGTTTCCACATTTGGTTGAAATTATTCAGGAGTAACTGATCTCAAAGAAAATCAGCCTCTAAGACCCTAAAATATAAATTGTTTTGCTCATCTCAGAATCACTGAGCTGGAAAGCCAAGTTACTGTCTCCCACTCTATCCATTCTCACTCATAAACCCTCATCACTGACATTATTGAATCCATACTGTGTACCACAAAACAACCTCCCCCAAATGAACTTATTTCAGCTGTCTTCAAATAAGTGCTTGGCCTCACAAAACTATCATGGATAGCTAGAATGTTATACTTAAATATTTACTCCAGATTATCAACAATATTCCTGATACTTATCTGTGACCAAAATAACTTTCTCCTTTGTGCTGAATGTGCTTTTCTTATTTTATTGGAAACTAGTCTGAGATTTAATAGGAAAACAGGATAATTTTTAAAGGCCACTTCAATGTTTTTTCTTCAGAATAAATCTTTATTTTTAAAGCATTGAAATTCCAATTCATTTCTCATTTTTTCCTATTTTTTCTTCACACTCACGTACGCCCACTAGTTTCGAACAATAATAAAAACTCAAAGGGGAAAGATGATTTGAAGCACTCATGTGGACATATATTGCATCTACTGGCACTTCCTTAAATCAAATGCGTCTTTTTCTGATTCATGCCACCACACAAGTAGTTCAGGAGAATATGCAACTACCTTAAAGAATTCTAGATAAATGTGGCATGCATATCCATGCTCGCTCCAAATCACTGTTATTTTCTAAAATCAGACTGTCTGACAGGTTTGCTACATAAGGCTTTAGAAGGCAGATTTTACTTGAAGGAGTTTAGATCAAATTAGCTCTTCTAATCCAATTTTGGTTCTGCACAATTTCCATAAAGACTTAGTGCTTAGCAATTTAGTGTTAGCTGTGTGGTGGTGGTGGTGGTGGTGGTGGTGGTGGTGGTGGTGGTAGTAGTAGTAGTAGTAGTAGTAGTAGTGTTCTTTTCTATTTGCCTTAAATGAGGAACAAAGAAATAAAAGATAGATCGATTGATTGATCTATTGATTCAGGCATTAAACACATGCCTGCCCAAAAGTAAGTAAAGATGAAAAGAATAGGAAAGTTTAAAGAGTGAGCCTTATTCTAAAATATTCTGCAAATGGTAAAAATATTCTGAGGGCTGCATTGCTTCATCATTCTGCTAACAGTAACTATAGATAAAGGGAAATTTCTAGACAGTTTCTAACATTAGCAAGTTGATTACAAATATGTTTTTGTTACAATTCCCTATCTTCTATAAAATGTGAGTAAATGAGCCATAGGTGAACTTACAATAAATGCCTCATATGAAAGCAAGTTCTGACATCATAATCATTACTGAAACCAACATGAAATCAGGTGATGCATGTTACATCAATTAATTTCCCATGGTTTCCTTCCTACAGTGATTACAAAGACCACAATGTAGTAAGCAACTACTATTATATCAATGAAAAAAATCTGAATCACCAAAAGAGCAAAAGACTGAAAGCTGATCAGAATAAATGATACAGTGAAAGTCAGAACAGATACTACCACAGCTGGCTAATCCCCAAACATTCATAACAGTGTGAAGTCTGCAGCAGAGATGAACTCAATTTTGCTACAGCTATTTCATAACAAAGAAGTTGCAATATGTGTTTTTACAGAAAACAAATGGAAAATCTTTCAAAATGTAGCACCAAAATGCAGGATTATATCTTTTGAAACTGCAGATATATTTCAGAAAGAAAGAGATGGAGTCTCATTGGTTTTTAATGAGCCCATATAAAATTTCCAGTACATCAAGTTGGGAGGTCCATTGCAATTTCCCATTAGAAATCCTAGTAAGAAAATTAGTCAGGAAGCTTTTCACACAGAAGAGCATTTGCAAATGCAACATACCTACATCTTTAGTATAAAATGGCACAATTCCAAATTCTACTTAACTATAAGATAACAGTCTGAATGTCTATTGCCCTGGCTTAACTCCTACAACTGGGAACAGCAATGCAGTTGCTAAGTAGAAAAGCAAGGCTTACCATCTTACTCCCTCTTTAGTCATTAAGCAAAGTGCTGCAATCAACTAAGTGAAACATCACATGACTGCAACTTACAATTTTATTTCTGCATATTAACTTTGTTATCACAAGTCAGTTGTGAGGAGTGCAAATGTGATCAAGTGACCATGGGATGCTGCAAAAGTTGTAACTGCAAGGATGGGATTGCAAATCTTTTATTTACTTATTGAAGTCATAACTTCAAATAATCACTAAAGAGGCAGCCAGTAAGCGCCAACTACCTGTAATGAGTCATGTTAAATAAGTCTAATTCTCAGAAAACTGTGTATTTTCCCTGAAAACAGCCTTATTTTTCCCAAGATCTTTTTCTAAGTTCTAAAATGAGATGCCAATAAAATGATAAGCCATTGAATAATTTACAGCTATACTCTTTGTAAAAAGAAGAAGAAGAAGAAGATGGCCTCTTCCCTGACTATTTGTGGAGAAATTCAAAAACATTCTCATGTTCTTACAGGAATAGCTAAGGATGGCCCAAGATCAGCAGAAGTAAAAAAAACAAAGGTGAAAGAATGCTAGTATATTGTATTGTAATGAAATGAAATTCACTGATTATGGGTTTGTTATCATCTCCTTATGCCTTTTCACCTACAGTAGACTTAGACCACTGCTGTAAACAGTGACTATAGTAAACTGCTGGTAGACCTAGAAGCTTATGTACTAATGGCATACAGGAGAACCAGATAAAACAGGCTTTGGGGACAGAAAAGGATATAAAGAAATTAAAAAAAAAAACCAGAGACCTGAAAAGTAAGCGGGCAGAGTGTTTTTTGAAGTGAGAAGGAGTGACTAGAAAAAGAAGCACTAGGAATAGGAATGAAAATATAGCTATCTGATGAAAATGCAAAGAGTATGGCTAGGGAAAGAAAGATAGCAGAAAGTTGGGGGCTATAAAGAAAGAAACAGAAGTAAACTTGTGAAACAGAAAACAATAAAGCAAGTGGAAATGCAAATAAAATTCAACTAATTTTTGATTATTCCATAAATCATAATTAAAATATGAAACAAAAACATCATAGGTACTACATTTAAAGACAAACTGAAGCAATCAACATTTTAAGGGCTCTAGAAGAAAAGTTTTATGAAGAATAGTTGAAGGAATCTTTAACTTGGAAGAGAAGAAAACAGGAAAAAGATGATAGCTATTTTTAAATGTCAAAAGGACCTTGTAGATGAATAGGTAGAGTTGTTCAGAATTATTCCTGAAGGAAAAATAAGAAACAATAGGTTTAAATTACAGTTATAAGGAAGTAACATTTAAGTTTCACATTAAGAAAAATTTCCTAAAACTATCCTGTTTCCCCTAAAATAAGCCCAATCAGGCTTTTGAGTGCATGGCAATAAGGCCAAGCACTTATTTCAGGGTTCAAAAAAAATATAAGACAGGCTCTTATTTTTGGGGAAACACGGTAAGAACTATCCAACATACTGCCTCAAGAGGTGGAAGATTCTCCTATGTCATGTATTTAATAGAGCTACAGAGCCATTTACCAGAGATGTAAATTTGTATCTCTATACTGGGTGGGAGACAAATGATTTCCAAGATCCCCATCTGTCACATATCATGATTACATGAGAGTTAGAAGATATGAAGACGTAAAATGAATGGTGTTAATGTTATCTTTAATTATATTTCCTTTTTTCATTTCATTTTATTTATTGGATTTGTTTGCTGCCCATCTCATCTCGAGGCAACTGGGCAGTTTACAGCATTAAAAGCCAATAAAACTATGAAACTTCATATCTTTACTTTCTTTGCATACAGTTTTACCTCTTTTTATGCTTTTCATAACATTGCTTACATAGAAAAACACAGCATAATTGGCACGTATGCTTTAATCTAAGATGCTAAGGTGCTATATACTATGCCTTCTGAAGGGAAAATGCCAACTTTAGGAGAATTGCAAGAGAGATTGTACCTTTAATGTTGCTTACAGTAGAATACTTGGCTGTTCATGGAGAGAATAGAAATGAATCAAGACCCAATTTTTATCTAAGGATAGCACAAACATATTTAGATCAACCTCTTTATTCCACTGCAACCCAGAAAATAGCCTTGATTTTGTTCTTAGTCTATGATAGGTTTATGTCATCTTTAATTGTTCCAGTTTTAAGGTGGTGTTTGCCCTTAAGTCAAAAGCAACTAATAGAAATTAAAGAATTAAAGATAATCAGCAATCCTTCATCATCCATGTAGGTGGCATCATAGTGTGGTGACCCGGAGAGGACAAAGTGAGTTTTGGCACAGTGCTGGTCAGCCCTCCTCCATCTATCTCCTGCCTTTCCTGGCTTTCTGGAGGGGAAAGAGCTGGGCCCAGCCACATGATCAAAAATGCACAGTACTTACAGGACCGCCTTCTACCACCAATAGCCTCTCACCGGCCAGTACGCTCACATACAGAGGGGCTCCTCAGGGTGCCATCGGCCAAACAGTGTCGACTGGCGGCCCCCAGGGGGAGAGCCTTCTCTGTGGGGGCACCTGCCATATGGAATGAGCTCCCCCCGGAGATCCGGAGGATCCCGGATTTACGCACCTTCCGCTGTGCCCTCAAGACCTTTTTATTTCAACAGGCTGATCTGGCCTAACTTCCCTTTTAATTGTAAATTTTTAAATTTTTAAATTTTGTTTTAAAACATTAGGGGTGTTTTAATTTGTTTTGGGCCAAATTATTTAATTGGTTTTATATTGTCTTTTAAATTTTGTAGTTTGTGTGTTTTATCTTTTTGGCTGTTCACCGCCCTGAGTCCTTTGGGAGTAGGGCGGTATATAAATCCAAAAATAAAATAAAATAAAATAAATAAAAAATAAAAGAACACTATAAATTATGTCAAATTTTCATACTAATGAAAATTTGTGCCAGCTACAGTAGGTGGAAAGTTACCTGTAAAGACTACTTTACTGTCCACTACCCAGCCCACTATTAGCTGTTGGATAGTGTCAATCTTTCCAGGTAGATGAGGCAGAAAACACAATCAGATGAGCTAATTCTACTTTTTTTTAAAGACTATATTAATATAATCTTGTAAGTCTGAAAGTATAAATCTCCCACTGTTTCTTTTTAGCACTTGATTAGTTAGGGCAGATTCTTTCTAAACTTTTTTCTCTGCCTGTTAACTCAGTTTCGGATCCTCTCATTTTTATCTGATAGTTCCAGAGGTGGATTTCAGCAGGTTCTGGCCAGTTCTGGAGAACCGGTAGTGGAAATTTTGAGTAGTTTGGAGAACCAGTAGTAAAAATTCTGACTGGCCCTGCCCCCATCTATTCTCTGCCTCCCAAGCCCCAGCTGATTGGGAGGAAATGGGGATTTTGCAGTAACCTTCCCCTGGATTGGAGAGGGAATGGAGATTTTACAGTATCCTTCTCCTGCCACACTCACCAAGCCACGCCCACCAAGCCATGCCACGCCCACCAAGCCACACTCACAGAACCGGTAGTAAAAAATTTTGAAACCCACCATAGTTCCCTGGGCAACATCTCTCCCTGCACCTCCCCGTCTTCTAATGTCATTCTTATATTCCATAACATGTAGTTTGCTGATCTACAATTTGCTATAGGACAATTCAATGCAGGATAACTCAAGAGAGGAACAAGACTTCCCAATCAGTCCAGTGGCATTTTCCCAGCTGGTTAACTTGCTTGCACAGAAAGGGAAAGGACAGATTTGGAGCTGATACCAAGAGAGGAGAAGGGGGCATGGGGAAAAGAAAAAACAGATGTGCTGGTGCTCGCCCCGAAGGCTGCTGCTGTCAGCCATTTTTTCCATATTTAGTTCCTTGTGGCAGAGTGGGAACAAATGAGCCAATCCCAGGAATCCTTCATTGACCAGATAGGAAAATGTCACTGTACCAATTAGGAATTATTTCTGGCTGAGTAAATAGCCCTGGAGAAATCTGCAACCCCTTTTAAAATGAAGCTGCCAAAGAGCCCAGAGCCCATGGCTTTCCCTTCCATCCCTATGCATTTGGTAAGGCCAGAGGCATGGGACCAGTACCTGGGTGTCAGCACAACAGCTGGGCCTTGCAGCAGGTGTGCCAGGAAAATGCCACTGTACAAATTAGGAATTCTTGTCCCTCTCTTGAGTTATCCTGCATTGAATTGTTCCACGGCAAGCTGTCCAGACAGCAGTAGTGGGCCTCCTCTCACAGAGGCACTGTGCCCTCAGCCTGGATCCGTGCAGGGGCTACCCAGAATTGCACGCTTGCTCAATGTCTTGGCCACTTGGAATCCACACTCTGGCTCATTCCAACCTCAAGGACTTTTAACTTAAAAAGGTTCCAGCCGAAAGCAAGACAAAGCCAGCTGCAATTCACTTGCCCCTTTCTTGGGTTTTTCCACATTGAATTGTCCCACGGCAAGTTGTCCTGTGGCAAGTTAGCTCTGGCAAGGTGTCCTGGGGTGAACTGGCTGGGGTGAGTCAACTGCAGTGAAACGGCCAGGGCAAGTCAGTCAGGTTAAGTTGTCCTAGAACCATGGGAAGTTGGCCAGAAAAGCAGCCTCAATCCAACCCAAGGATGAGAAACAAACCCAATATTTGATCCTGAAGTGAGAGTGAGGTCTGCCTAGTATATGTTTTCTCAAGTCAATTTTTCACAGAAGGCATTATGTAGATGTAGACTTCTGTCAAAGCAATCTGCCAGTCACAATAGCGTTGTTATTAAGTAGGCATGAAAATTAGTGGGTTTAACTAAAACTTTAGTTAACATGTTCTAAATGTCCTAAATAAGGATACGCTACTTGGCATCAGCCAGATCAGAGATTATAATATTAGGAGGTTTTAATCTTTTTAAATATGAGGTCAGGCACTCTGATGGCAAAGCAAGAACCAGAGATACATGGCCGAAAAGCAACATTGTGTATGTATAGGCCAGGTGTTTCTAGTCTAAAAATGGATAAAAATATGTGACTTTAAAAGAGAAAAAGAAAAAAAATAGTAAGAGAGAAAGAGAGAAAGAAAAAGAGGGAGATGACCTGTTTTTTTTACTTGCAATAAACGTATATTCTGCATGCATACTTACATACTACATACATACATATTGTTTCCAATAAAGTAATACCTCTAAGCCATGTCAAGCGGTGAAGTTCATTTTGTCAGCAAACTACTGAATATGGGCACAAATTCCTGAAGAATAGAGATTTACGTTCATATCTGGTGTGAAGTTCAACAGCTATGGGAAAAGGTCCTCAAATTACCAGTGAAACATAATTCATTTTCCATAGAGTCATATTATCGTTGCACCAGTTTTATCAAGCATAAAAAAGAATATTTTAATAATGTATAAGAAATATCAAGCTATTTATATTTAGTTTCTGTAGATATGCAAGTTAGGATTTAGAAAAAACAAGATGTTGTCAGATTAAGACATAATCATTTCATTTATTTTTCACAAAACGATAGCATGTTATTATTAGCTAATGCTGATGGAACCACAATAGATGAGGAAACAAGAGGGGGAGAGGCAATTAATTAGATGGCATTCGTATTCTGCTCCTTTTACAAAATAATTAACTGATTAACAGGGACCCAATTGTAACTAGATATAATTTATGGGTACTTAAAAAAAATAGATCGTACATTCATATACCTGTTTGTCTAGCAATATGTCCTACTGAGTTCAAAATATCTTATTTCTGTCTGAATGGCCATGAAACTGCAACCTTACAGGCTGACTGTAAAAGTACAGATAGTATTAATAATACATAATCCAGTACTTGCTTAGAACAAGGCAATGTTATTGTCCTCAACATTGCTATAAGCTACTCCCACAGTATAATTAGCAATTAAAGCATCTTCTATAGTTGGAACAGTAGCGTCACATTTATGAAATTGCATCCAGGTTGAGATTCATCATGCTTTTAATAAATGGCCTGCTATTTTATAATGCATTACTGAATTTTTAACCCTTTCCTCTTATTTTTAACAATTATGTTTATTATTATTATATTACTTATTACTATTACTCTGTTATTATTGTTTGATTATATTAAGTTAATGGATATTACTTATATTGTTTCACTGTTATATTGCATTATGTATCTATTTATAGTAAAGCTTGTTAGCAATTTTATAGAATTAATTAGAATGAATACAATACTTAAGTATATGTATTTAACTATATATCACTATATGGAAATATGTATGTGCACATATTCAAACAAAATCTTTCATATGGTTGAATTCACACGGCATGATAGCTAAAATGTGGTTGGCTGGTTCAGCCACAAAACAATTATACTGTCTTCACTTCACTGATCAAACTGAAGCTGTTAAGCCCCCTCAGCTATGAATTTTTTCTTAGGAGAAATTTTCATAGAATTATAAAATAATATGGTTGCAAGATCTTAAAGGTTTTCTAGTCCAACCCCTGCTCACTGTAGGAATCTTCAAACATCCCAGACTAATGACTGTGTAATATTTTTTTTTTAATTTCCAGTCATGAAACAAGGCAGGCTGTTCTATTATGTAACAGGTCTCACATTCAGGAAATTCCTCTTTCCGTTTGTATTTCCAACAGTTAGTTCTTGTCATCACCTAGGATACTCTGGAGAATAAATTGAAATCCTCTTCCTGGTGACATCCCTTAATGTATTGAAAGATTGCTATTGTCTCTTCTTTAGACTAAAGATAGCAAATTTCTTCAAGTGTTCTTTGTAGGATTTAGTCTTCAAGCCTCTCAGCAGCTTTGTCACTCTTCTCTGCATTTTTCCAGTTCTTCATCATTCATTTAGCAACCAGAATTGGGCGAAGTGTATATGCTGACTAATGTAGCAGTACTATCACTTCCCATGATCTTGCCACTGTATCTCTATTGATGCAGCTCAAAACTATATTGGCTACTTTGGAAGTTGCAACATATTCCTAGTTCATGCTTAATCTGTGGTCTACCAAGACTCCCATATCCTTCTCTCAAGTACTACAGCCAGGTAATGCCTATTGTTATACCTGTGCATCTGGTTTTTCCTGCCTAAGTGCAGGATCTTACATTTTTCACCACGCAACGACATTTTGTTGAACAATGTTTCTTTCAAATTTTGACCTTGTCTTTTGGGATGTTAGCAAACCCCTCCACCCCCGCCAGCTTTGGAACATCCACAGTTTTATAAGCATGCTTTCTATTCCCTTATTTTACTCATTTATAAATATGAATTAGGCCCATGACAGAAACCTGAAGCATACTTACATATCTCCCACCAGATGGACATATACTTGCTAAGGATCACACATTGATTATGATTGTTCAGATTCAGTTAATCACCCAGTTCAGTTATAAATGTTTACAGACTCACTGTTTGAATGTTTTTTCTAGGGTTTTCCCAAGGAATAATGTCATCCTGCTTAATCTATAGTTTCCTTTTATTTTTCCCTTTTTTAACTGTTGGAACAATAATGTTGGTTCTTCTAGCACTTCCTTTGTGTCCAAGATTTCTCAAATACTTCAGCCAGTGGCTCTTAGATGACATCCTCCAATGTGTTTAATACCTTGGAATGTAATCTATGTTTCAAGAAATTTAAATTTAAATTCATTCAGAGTCACCAAATCCTTACTCCTTTACTTGCCCTGCTCCCGTCTACCTAACAGTTCAAAAGCATGCAAATGTAAGTAGATAAATAGGTACCACTTCAGTGGGAAGCTAACAGTGTTCTGTGCACTAAGCATATAGTCATGCTAGCTGCATGACCATGAACATGTCTTCAGATGTTGGCTCCTTCAGCTATGGAATGGAAATGAGCACTGGTTGCTAGAATCAGACACAACTGGCCAGAGGAAAAATTTACCTTTATATATTTTGGATTATCTAATACTTTTTACCACTTTCTTCTTTGTTGTATAGTCTTCAGCCTATTTGGGATATGATTATAAATATCGGCCTCTCTTCCTGTCCAGGTTTAATTTAAGGTCTCCAGATGACTTTAGCAAGGTTCATCCCAGTCTTTATGAAATGGAGCTTTTCTCTTGCCAGAAGCACTTCCTGTAGATAATGAAGACAATTGTCCAGGAATCCAAAATGTTGTTGATTACATAATCTCTTGAGCCAGAAGTATATTTCCAGAATCCTCCACTCCTTCCTCAGGCCATGACCACCAATTGACAGTATGGGTGAAAACACCATTTATGCTGCCAACACTTTTGTTTTCCTGCCTTGTTTTAATTAGTCTTTGTATATACTTCCCAAGCACTTTCCAGTAGTGCCATTTGTAATAGCATAAAGCAGAAGAAAGGGATAATGATCAGTTGGTTTGATTATCTGAGTCAGTCTTTCCATTATATCTTGGATCTATGTACTGGAGAGATAATATGCTTTATTTAATAACATATGTGATCCACAGATTGCTGATTCTGGTCTCCTGAACAGCAAGTTAAGCATCACTATCACATGCCTTGGGGATAGTCACTGGATTTCTTCTCTCTGTGACAGTCTGAATTTCTCTCCTTACTGTTACTAGGATGCTGGGTGAGATCCCTTATGGAGACTCTGTAAATCTTCCTTCAAGGAACATGCCTAAAGCTAATTATACAACTCATTGACAGAAACTATCTACTGGTTCTCTTGCTCCTCTGAGTTACCTATTGCCACTTTTCTTTCCTCAAGGCTCCTATTTTCTCCTATGTAATATCTTCTTTATCTCTTTCTCCATGTCTATGTGAGTCTGTCTCTTAAAGATTGTGCAGATCGAAAGCGCTTTCTTTTTAAAGTTTTTGTACACCATTAGGCATGTAGGGTTTAGACTTTGAGCTGATGAGACAGTCCCACTACTCTGCTGCTCGCAATGACCTTCTGCTCAATTCCCAGAATGCTCCAGTCCTATGTAAATTCTCTCATTTGGGGTATGTTTAGTCAAACTAATGGAATTCAAATATTTTATTCAGGAAATAACATTGCAATCTAGACCAACAGCTAATATGGTAGATAGCTAAAATAATTAACTGGAGCCAAAAATGTAGATTTAATGCCCAAACTCAAATAGGCTGGGTAATTTTTGGCCAGTTATATCTCTTAATGTTAAGTATTTCACAGGTTTGTGCTGGGAAGAAAAAATTAAAAATGACCCAAATGCGCCAGCCTTAAGCTACTTAAAGGAAAGATAAAGTGTGAATATAAGAAGTGTATTGGTCTAGTTATATATAAGATAGAATATAAGAAGATAGAATATAAGAAGTGTATTGGCCTAGGCCTAAGCTGCCATACCTAAAGATGAAACAAGCAGGTAAGCAGGGTGGACAAAAGTTCCCTTAGTAGTTAAGAAGGAACCTAATCATTAAGGAAGCAAAGGAAAAATGTCTTTGTTTCCTTAATGTCTCCTGAACTAAACAAAAGAATTTTGGCCTCAGCACAAGGGAAACCTTTCCCCAAGGCCCATCAACAGCTACCAGACTTGTAAATCAACAAGGCAATAGTAGTGATCAGTCTTGTGAATCAACAAAGCAAGGACTTTGGGGGATAAAAGGGGTCTTCAAGACCATCCACTCTTTGAGTCATCTTTGGATCCAGACTTGGAGACTTCCATCCGTCTGGCTGCCAGCCTAATTGAAAAGGATGTGGGTAAATATGGATGAGCTGTGTCTGTGCATAAAAGTGCAAAGTATGCTGTAATCAGTAAAATTTTGCTGTTATTTTAAATTCACTGGATCTCCGTGTAGTCTAAAGAACTGGTTGTGGGTTGTGCCTCAGTATTCAGTTGAAAGTGATTTGACTGTGGCTATTTTCCAGGGCTGGGTATGTATGAGTGAATGACTATAAGCTGGGAACATGTGTAACAGAACTAAAGAAACAGAGATGGATTGGAAAATGCTCTGTAGATAGGCAACCATATAAATTAGAAACCTATCAGTTTTAATTACTTTGTTAGTTTATTTTTACTTATTAATAAAGTAATTAGAACTGATAGGTCCTCCAAATGGGGATTGTACGACTCAGTATGTCAAGATATTTGGTATGCAGGCTTTCAACCTGAGAAACATCATCTTATGTTCATGCGATGAACAAAGTCCTTAACATATTATCATGGAGGAGAGGAGTTGAGCTCAAATAAATGGAAGAAAAAATAAAGGTAGTGTCATTGTTGATGTTGGATGCTGTTTTCTAGAAACCAACTGTAGTTCTTTCAAAGGAAGATGAAGGACCAGCGGTAGAGGACTTGAATTCTAAGCATATTTGTTAGCAAATAAATTTAAAAAAACTTTCCAGAGCAAAATTCTTCTACCCTGCTTACCAACAAGTATCTTCATGAGAGGGTAGAATAAAGCAAGAGTAGATTAATTAAGAATTTCATTCTAACTAGTAGAGACAACTTATTGTACAAAGTGAAAAAAGAATAAAATTGGTGCTAGAAAACTTGATATTTAAGGAGGATTCAAAAGTTAGAAAACAAAACTTTTTAGTTAGGAAATGGGCTGAAAACAATATAATGCAAGTCAATACAGACAAATGAAAAGTTATTTAGTGAGAAAATATGAATCAAATGCATCACTATAGGATAGGAAACATACAGGCTGGTAATTGTATGTATAAAATGGCTCTAGGAATTGTAATTAACTGGAAACTGAACACAAGTCACCCTCACTTTCTATGAGTCAAGGAAGTTTTAGGTGTAACAAAAATTAAAACAACCACAAGTCAGCAAAGGTAGAATAGCCAATTACCAGAATACCAAAGTCCTCAATATGCATTGAAGGCTCATAGAAACAATAGGTTTATTATCACTTTGCGAAAAGCAAGTGAGGTAAAAGATTTCCCTCCCACAAAGGGGCAATATAAATTGTCACGAATCTGGATTTTGGAGCCCCACTTCTTTTACTTTATGGGGGCTGACTACCTTTAGCAGCCCCCTTTTGGATAATATACACGGGATTTTATAATTCTGGTTAAGAATGACAATCCATTACAGAAGTGTTGAACCATTTTGGCCTTTATAGGTTGAACTGGGCCTAGAATCATTCAATGCAAGCATTGCAAGATAACAATAAAACTACTGAACTCATTTCTCCCTATTAAAAGCTACTCCACTGCTTTTTGAACCACATAAAGCTTCAAAGTTGTAGGTAGCCCTATAAAAAGTCCTATATAAAACATAGCCTAAGTATGAAATGAGGATAAGCCTGAGTCCAAAAAGCAAATCTTGGTGCCTTGACTACACCTTCCAATCAACTACTTGAGCAGGAACTGGGAATCCAGGACCTTCCAAGTTGCAGATCTGCATGCTTAGTGGGGAGTGTAACATCCAAGGCTCAGACCAGGAATTTGGGCAATTCTATTATCTACAATCAACAACACAGTATTGCAGAGATTTGAGCTTGTTTTGACATTTTTATTTATATCCTGCCATTATTATTATTACAAATAACTCAAGGGAAAGAATATATCCAACAAAGCTTCCTCCTCCTGTATTTCCCCCAACAAGAACCTTTAAAAGTGGGGGAGTAGTGTTAACAGGGATGTAATGAATGGCATGTAGAATGGGAATAGAGACCTATTTCCCCCCCCCCATTTTGTATGATATGAAGGCTACCTGGACAAGAGACTTCCCAAATGAATCCTGGCAGAATTTCTACCAAAATAAGATAATGCAAACTATACTCCAATTTCAGCTACATGAAAAGAGCAAGAATGAAACCTGATGAAGCAATAGGTTACATGAGTTGTATTACTGCCCTTTTTCTCTGTGTTATGCAAGATATGAAGAGTAAAAATGTGCATTCACAGGCCTCTATAATGATCTTTATACTGACATAATATAAGTCATTTGTTCTGAATGATCGTTAATAGAAACATTGAAATTTTTATTCTATTACTTCATTTACAAAGCTATTTAAAAAGAACTCTTGAACAAGGAGGGGTCAGAATAAGCAAGGAAGTAAAGAAAAAATACTGAGTAGACAATGCTTTTCTATGCTTATTAGAAGCTTTCAAATGGAATCATACTTTCTGACAGAATATATGCAGCTTTAACTGCTTCATGGCCATAAAGAATTAAATAGGTAAAGATTTTTTTCTTGCATCTATTAAAGAGAAAACCACAATGTGTTGCAGCTATTAACAGTTCAAGGAGAAATGGTTTCTATAAAAGCAATTGACAGATTGTCACATGACCAGGAAATCATATCAGGCATTCTACAAAGTGCTGCTTTAGCTTGGTCTAAAACTAGCACAAACATGAAATTTATAAAAGTGTTTTTGGCTATGCTTTGGAGCACTCATGCAATCATAGTATTGAAAGGGATGTTAGAGATCTTCTAGTCTAAACCCTGCCTAGAGGAGGAGTCATCAAACCATGCCAGGCAAATAACTGTCCAATCTTTACTAATGAAACCTCCAGTAATACAACAGCAACAATTCTAGGAGGCATGCTGTTCCACTGCTTAGTAACTGTTATGTTAGGAAATTGCTCCTTATTTCAAATTTGAATCTCTCTATAAATATTTTACCCATTGATCTTTGTTCTGTCTTTGAGAGCTATGAAGAATAATTCCATAACATTTGGAGATTCTCAGTCATCCAGGTCATGGTTGTCCCAAAGGTGCTTTTTCAAGAGGCAACTGGACTTTCTTAGTTTTCTCTGAAGACATTTCGCTTCTCATCCAAAAGCTGAAGAATTCCATAACCTCTTCCCTAAAGACAGCGTTTCAAAGACTGGTATTATGTCTTCCTTATACCATTCTCCTTTAAATAAAACACATCATTTAGTTATTTCTCAAAGGATTTAGCCTCAAGCTCTCAGCCTCTTTGACACTCTTTTCTGCACTGTTTACCATTCCTCTTACTTTGAGGTAATCAAAACTGGACCCATTGTTCCAATTTGCAGTATGGCTATTGCAACATGGAGCAGAACTGTCACGTCCCATGATCCCTACCTTTGTAGATGCAGCCCACAATTGTGTAGGTTCTTTTGGCAGGTGCAAATCTACCCTGTGGGTTCATGCATATGTCAAAAGAGTGAAGATAAAACCTCATGTGGTCTACCGGGATACCCAGATCCTTCTCACAACTGCCCCATCCATTTTGTAACTCTGCATCTGATTTTCCCTTCCTAAATGCAGAACCTTACCTGTCTCATGTTTTAAGTGCATGTTATTGGATAAAACCAATCTTGAGCCTGCATTCTGAGATATTAGCAACATGCCCCTTCCCAACCCAGCTTTATAATCTACAAATTTGCTAAGCATCTCTTTTATTCCCTTATATAACATATTCAGGAAATGTTCATGAGTGCTGGACCCCTGAGTTATTTCACTGCATATATCTCTTGCCATTTAGGATGCTGAGTCTTAGACCATTAAAGGTCTTCAGTTCAGCAGTTTGAGACCCAAGTGGCACGAGATGGAATGGGTTCCCATCATTTGTCCCAACTCCTGCCACCCTAGCAGTTCAAAAGCATGTAAAAGCAAGTAGATGAATAGGTACCACATATAGGCATGCAGGAAGGTAACAGTGTTCCATGTTTCACTGTGTGGTTTGTGCTGTGGCGCAATGTCATGCTGGGCACATGACTGCAGAAATGTCTCTGGACAATGCTGCTTTTTGGCTTAAGAAATGGAGAAGAGGACCGCCCCCTAAAGTCAATTACAACTAGCAGCATAAAACCCACAGGGACACTTTTATCAGTTTGTTTGTTTGTTTGTTTGTTTGTTTGTTTGTTTGTTTGTGTGTATGTATGTATGTATGTATGTAATTTATATGCCGCCCTTCTCCCGAAGGACTCAGGGCAGCTTACAAGAAGGAACAAAAAAAAATTACCTAAACATCAAAGTCAATTTAAAATTAGTTAAAATTAATTAAAAATTTAATTAAAATTATTAAAATTATTAATAAATTAAAATTGTTAAGAGCCATGTTGTAGGCATGGATGTTCAATCAACTGGTAGTAGGTTCATTCATCCCACATTCCATTTTATCATGGAGGTTATCGTCAACTTTATCAAATACATCCAAGCATTCTCTTGATCTACTAGTCACCATGTAGATCTTTTTAGTCACTTTGGTTATAAAAAGCACTAAGATTTCTCTGGTATAACTATGATCTGTTTCAAATAACCCATGCTGACTTCTAATAATCATCTTGTTCCTTTTTTAAGTGCTTGCAAGTTCATTGCTTGATTACCTTTTCCAGGATTTTCTCAAGTACTGGTATCAAGTAGTGGAAAAACAAAATCTTAGGTGAAATTATTTTAGTCCAAATTCCTAAGTATAATGTTTTTAAATATAATGGAGGTACAGTTCTTCTTTCCTCCTATGGTCTGAGTTACACAGAATCCCAACGTAGTTTATATGTTATATACTTAACATTATGTGATAACACTGGTCTCTGTGTTTCAAGGTCAAGCAATAGAATGGCTGCTAACAAAGGCAGGTGAAATTGTGAATCCCCTTATATTCATACCTAAGTAAAAATCAACCGGGCAACTTTTTAGTGTTAAGGAAATACTTAATATTTTTTGAGGTAGCAAACGTCACAATTAATGATGCAAAATGTATATGGCATACCATATGAAGCCAGGAGAGAAGAATTTTGTTTTATTGTTTCAACTACTGGTATGTTAAGTCTATTTTAGGAATTATATAAAAATTCTAGTATATCTCTCCATTCAAAGTAATAGATGTAACTAAAGTAATTAGGTGGCTCAAATCCTGACTAAGTGGCTCAGTGGCTAAGACACTGAGCTTGTCGATCAGAAAGGTTGGCAGTTCGGCGGTTCGAATACCTAGTACAGGTCTCCTGCATGAGCAGGGGGTTGGACTAGATGACCTCTAAAGTCCCTTCCAACTCTGTTACTGTTAAACTCAATCTTACTTAACTGTAAAATAGACATTTGCATTTAAATAAGAAGTGTATATTTTAATAATACACTTCTTATTTAAATGTAAATGTCTATTTTTATATAATAATTATATAAAATTTCTTGTGCTAGGTCAAATAATATTATACTATAAATTCATAAGTACTTGCAACAATGGAAATGCAAGCTCCTGAAAGAAAGGGTAGTATAAACCTAATAAACTACCTAGCAAAAATCAAATTGCACATATCTATATCACTTTTAAAGCATTTTTGGACCTTAGCAATCCTATAATATGTTAGGAAGCTAAGATGATATTTTTCTAGCTCATCCATAGGGTATCTTAAACTACTGTGAAGGAGGGATGGATGAGGAGTCTGTATTGATGGCTTTAGTTGGGAGTTTACTTGCTTTTCTGACTATGGCTTCATGGGAAATGTTTCCTCCTCCGTCTCCTAGTCCCAGCCTTATTTCCCATTTAAAAGAAGAGTCAAACAAAGCAAGGTGAAATTGACAACTGTTTCATCCTGCCTCTCTTCAGCAGGAGATACTGTAAATGGACGTTGCTTACCTGAACGTCCCTTTTATCCTCGCTGCGAAGACACTCCTCAACATGGGTATTGCTCACTCCTATTTGCATGGCTGGGTGTCAATCATATCCCTCTGAAGCTGGATACACCCTCCTTCCTGCTCCTTCTTCAGTCTTTTCACGAAGACATCTTGGACAAGGGCATCAGGACTTGATACGAAGGAAAATCACCAGAATGCAGGACAGGAACAGAACAGCTACAGAGGGAAACAAGAACAGACCTCCACCAAGGCCAGACCCGGCTAAGAAAAGGGAGGGACGAAGTGTCTTCGCAGTGAGGATAAAAGGGACGTTCAGGTAAGCAACGTCCATTTTCCTCCTCGCTGCTCAGACACTCCTCAACATGGGACATACCCAAGTTCAAGAAGAGGGAGGGAACGAAGCCGAAAGCTGGCCTTGGGGAGAGATTACGGACTGTAAAACTCTTCTGCCAAAGGCAGCATCTGCAGAGGCAAACCTATCTAAACGATAGTGACTTACAAAAGAAGAAAGAGAGGACCAGGTTGCTGCCCAGCAAATATCATCTACAGATGCCTGGGTAGCCCAAGCCGCCGATGTTGCGGCACTATGGGTAGAATGGGGCAGGATACCCCCCCGGGACAGGAGCCTCCTGCAACTCATATGCCCTAGAAATACAGGCTTTGAGCCACCTGCCTACTGTTGCTGAAGATACCTTCTGACCCAAGGAAGAGGGGAGAAAGGACACCAACAACGCCTCAGTTCTGCGGAAGGAGGCAGTCCTCTTAAGATATCGTCTCAATGCCCTTCGCACATCCAAGGTATGCCAGCGTCTCTCAGAAGGATGGTGAGGGTCCGGACAGAAATTTGGCAAGATAATTTCTTGGGCCCGATGAAAGCGTGTGTTCACTTTTGGAATAAACGCCGGGTCAAGTCGCAAGACCACCCGGTCGGGATAGAAGATACAGAGATCACTTCTCATAGACAAGGCCGCAATTTCGGATACTCAGCGAGCCGAAGTAATTGCCAACAAAAATGCCATCTTCAAGGACAAATAGCGCAGGCTGATTGAAGCAAGAGGTTCGAACGGTGGTGCAGTCAAGGCCTGTAACACTAAGGTAAGGTCCCATGTAGGATAGCGATGAATCGGCGGGGGCCGCAGGTTGGTGACCCCTTGGAGAAAGGAACGGATTCTGGGATCCTGAGACAAGGGAACTCGATTATCCCCAGACAAGACAGTTGCCAGATCCGCCACCTGACGGCGAAGGGTCGCAGGAGCTAGTCCTTTAGAAAACCCCGCATGTAGGAATCGCAGAATATCCGGAACAGCCGCAGTCGTGGGGTCAACGTGATGAGTACTGCACCATTTCGCAAAGGCAGTCCATGAAGCGTCATAAATGCGAACTGTCGATGGTCGCCTGGCTGCCTGAATGATGGAAATGACATC
Source organism: Pituophis catenifer annectens (assembly GCF_029215685.1). Taxonomy (NCBI): domain Eukaryota; kingdom Metazoa; phylum Chordata; class Lepidosauria; order Squamata; family Colubridae; genus Pituophis; species Pituophis catenifer. Next base: position 90,621,048 of record NW_027256884.1, read on the forward strand.
TTCCAATAAATGGTCCTTGAACAGCTTTATGCGCTCAAATGCCACACGGCTAATCGGAGCCATTCTGGCTCCGGACGGAGTATAGCACCTTGAGTCAAGACGACCTTGTCGGGTGGAAGCCTCCACGGCGGTTCGACTGACAGGTTCTTGAGGTCTGCGAACCACTCTTGATGAGGCCAATACGGCGCCACCAGCAGGAGATTCGCCCGTTCTTGAATTACCTTCTGGATTACTTTGGAGATGATAGGCAGTGGGGGAAAGGCATAAAGGAGCCCCCGGGGCCATGGACTCTGAAGAGCGTCCAGGCCCTCCGCCGCTGGCGACGGGTAACGGGAATAGAATCTCGGTAATTGAGTGTTGAGGGCTGTCGCAAACATGTCCACTACCGGCAGGCTGAACCTCGTCGACAGGTCCTGGAACAATCCGGGGTCCAGACACCACTCAGCGTGATCTATCTGGTCTCTGCTGAGCCAATCTGCTTCCCGATTCACAGTCCCGGAAATGTGTTTGGCTCTTATCGATAAGAGATGTAGCTCCGCCCACGACAGAAGCCTCTCCGCCTCCGACTCTGCATTAGAGTCCAAGAGCAGGTCCCCCCCTGCTTGTTGATATGGGCCTTGGTGGCCACATTGTCCATTAGGATCAAAAGGTCTTGGCGATACACAAGATGTTTGAAGTGTAGACAAGCGAACCTGACCACTCTGAGCTCTAGCCAATTTATATTGTGCAGTTTTTCTGCTGACGACCAGACACCCTGGGCTAACTGGGAGTTGAGGTGGGCCCCCCAGCCCCGCAGACTCGCGTCTGTGGTTAAAACTATCCGTTTCGGTTCCAGAAAGGGAGAGCCCCTGCTGAGAGCCGGAGACAACCCCCACCGCAGGGAAAGCCAAACTGGAGCTGGTACTGTCACTTTGAAGAGAGATTCCGCTCGACCTTGCTTCTGGAAAGGAAGCAGGAACCATTGTAGGCGACGAAGATGGAAACGTGCCCAAGGAACAATGTCTATGCACGATATTAGTTTTCCCAGGAGCTGGGAAAGTATCAGTAATGGGACAGTCCGGTTTAGCAGGATGTGAGACACCAGTTGCTGAATGCTGGCTCGTCTGTCGGGGGACAGGAGGACCACACACTGACTCGAATCTATCATTGCTCCGAGGTGCAGAATACGAGTCGTGGGGGAGAGATGACTTTTGGTGAGATTCAAAGTGAACCCGTGGTCCTGAAGAGTCTGAACTACCAACTCCCGGTCTCGAATTGCCAGTTCGGTTGATGATGACAGGATCAAAATGTCGTCGAGGTAGCATGCTAGACGGACAGGAACCTCTCTGAGCGACGACGCCACCGCTGCCAGCAACTTTGTAAAAGTCCTCGGGGCGGACGAAAGGCCGAATGGCATAGCCCGATACTGAAAATGGTGGTCTCCAAACGCAAACCTGAGGTACTTTCTGTGCAACTGGTGAATGGGAACGTGCAGGTACGCTTCCTTGAGATCCACAGATTGCATTAGATCTCCCCGCCGGATGCAGCCGAGCAATGATTTGAGAGAATGCATTTTGAACCGACGGTACAAGATGTGTTGATTGAGACTTCGTAGATTCAAAATGCCTCTCTAATCTCCCGAGCTCTTCGGTACCAGGAATAGCGTTGAATAAAAGCCGGTTCGGAGCTGGTTCGATGGAACATGTTCTATGGCTTGTATCTGCAACAGATGTTGAATCTCTAGAGATAGTAGAAGTCCTTTGTCCGGTTGGGCCAGCCAAGGGCAATGAACGTAAAAGTCCTGTGGTATGGTAGTGAATTCCAAACATAGACCGTTGGTGGCAGTTTGGACAATCCAGGCATCCGAGGTGGTAAGCGGCCACAGGTGGGAAAAGGCCTGGAGTTTCCCATCGATCGGCACCAGGGACGGTGAGTCACTTACCGCGCCTGGAGTAGCGGGCAGAAGAAGACCTGAAAGGGCGTCTGAAGTTGGCTTGTCGGCGACCGCGGTCATGAAAGGACGCCCGATCTGAAGCTGGCTGGTACTGGAACTGAGATGATCTGTGATAAGAGGCGCTGCCTGCGCCTTGCTCCTGACGAAAGGGCTGCCAGTTATAAGGCACGTAACGCCTATCCTGGCGTCGGAATGATGTGGGCAGCACCTTCTTCTTATCCCGGTTCTCGACTAGTACAGAATCCAGGTACAGGCCAAACAAGGCAGGCCCTTTGTAAGGAGCTGCAGTTAGACGCCACTTAGACTTAGCGTCAGCTCTCCAGTTACGGAGCCACAACAGACGTCTCGAAGAAACTGTTGAAGCCAAGGCATGAGATGCAAATTTAGCAGTGTCCAAGGACACGTCAGCCAAATATTCAGCCGCTGCGATCAGTTTAGCCAGGTCTTGCTGCAAACGCGCGTCTTCAGGTGGAAGCCTGTCCCTCAATTGACGCAACCACACCAGCGATGCTTGGTTGAAAAATGATGAAGAAGTAGTGGCACGGATGGCCCATGCCGCTGCCTGGTGCATCTTATGAAAAGCCATTTCGGCCCGTTTATCCTCAAACTTGAGGCCATCCCCTGCTTCACCTACCAGAATGGAGGAGGACGTAAGACTAGCCACCGGATCATCAATCGTAGGCAACTGCAGAAGGGCATCCAGCACAGGAGCCGAAGCGTAAAGTTTCCGATCAAATGAATTTGGGCCAGAAAGCGAGGCGGGGTGGTCCCATTGCTTCTGAATGACCTGAAAAGGTCAGGACACGGAACATAGTCAGGTTGAGGCAGATTAAACAAATTACTGTTAGGGCTGGGTGGAACAGAGGCAGACCCCTGATTTGTGTTGGTATCCATATTAGTGGCAGCCTTCGTTTTGCGTAGAAGAGAACGGAACAAGGAAGGCTTAAACAACCCTGGAAAGGCCGGCTTGTCCTGGACCTCTTCCTCGTCACCGGACATCTCAAAGTCCTCCAGGAAATCATCCTCCCGGGCAGGTTCAGTCACATGACCATAGGGAGCAGAATGTTGTTGTCCACAAGGAGGCTGAATATGACATGAAGTAGCAGGAACACAAACTGGAGTCGGGAAGGCACCAGGGGTCTGCTGTAACCCCACTTGAAAAATATGGGACATAGCCTGAGTAAATAGTGATTGAAAATCCACAGGCTGAACAAAAGCAGGACCCGCTTCAGGACGGAGGCCGGCTGCAGTGGGCGTAAAGGTAGCTTCAGGGGCAGACCTAGAAGCTTGAGACATGTGGCTAGCAGCGCTAGACGACCTTGACCTAACACTAACACCGGGCTGGTTAGTTTGAATCAAAGGCAACCCCTGAGAAGTGGATGGACAATCCTCGCACAAGTCATTAGAGATGTTACCCACATTATGGGATAGCCTTGGATCACAAAGCTCCTCTTGGCCCACAACCTCATCCACTGGCTCATGACAAGAGAGCAAAGGAGCCTGCAATTTTGCCTTAGCAAATTGCCTTTCTAAAGCGTTGTGCCTACGTTGGGCATCCTTATCTGATTTGGAAGACCTGCTAGACTTTGCAGGTTTGGAACTTTTAGACTTCTTCCCCTTGACCTGTTTAGGGGAAGGCACTGGAGAAGGAGAAGGACTCTTGTCAAGGTCTGAAGAAAGGGCAACAGCCTCCATATTATCCATACAAAACAGACCCTCACGTGTCCAATCACAATTGTAATTAATTAATATAATAGTTGATATGCAAAATTTAATGAAATTAATTAATATTGTGATTATTATTATTATTATTATTATTATTATTATTATTATTATTTATTAAAGTAAAAGGTAGGTACTTCCCTGAATGTAGTTAATCAAGCGACTCCAGACCGGTGCCACACGCAGGTAATGTCTGGGCAGCGCCCACACCTGTGGTCAAGCCAACGGCCCTGGAAACCAAAGCCCAGGCCGCGGCACCAACGAACAGCAAAGGGAAGCGAGCAGCCTCTGGGCACAAAGGAGGAGATACTCCGAAGATCACAAGCCAGGCGAAACAAAGCGCCTACGGCAGGATGAAATCCACCAGCAAAGGTTATAAATCGAAGGCACCGTTTGGCTAATGAGTATGCCAGCCAGCAGGGACTCAAGCCGTGAGGATCGAATTTCAAGAAAAAACAGCGAAACGAGTCGCTATGGGCTCAGCAACCCAGCGGCAGGCAAATGGCAGCAAAAGCAATAGAAATTCAAACCGCCCGCCAAACCAAGCCGCAAACGGCGGCCGGAGCCCCGAACCGCCGTTCCGCTCCAATAGCTTCGCTTAGTAAGGCTATATGAAGCGCAAGTCTCAATAATCAAAAGGAAAGCCTCAAACTTAAAAATAAACGAAATCCAGTAGTATATTGGCAAAATATGAAAAGAGAACCGACACCCTAATGCACTTGCAAATGGCTGAGTGAAAAGACTGAGGAAGGAGCAGGAAGGAGGGTGTATCCAGTTCCAGAGGGATATGATTGACACCCAGCCATGCAAATAGGAGTGAGCAATACCCATGTTGAGGAGTGTCTGAGCAGCGAGGAGGAAAATGCTGAAGTCCAATGTACTGACTTTTTTTTTTTTTTTTGGCCTTCCTTTCCTAAGGAATAGGCAAGGAAGTTTTGGTGCTCCAAAACCTGCAGCTGGAACAATGATTTTCACTCTTTGTTCTCAGAACTTCATCTACTCAGACATTTATTTCTACACTGCTTCGGTTTACTGCTTCTGTTCTTAAGCAGTCTACAAAATAACGTAATCCACCACCAAACAATACATTAAAAAAAATAAACAACTTGCTGTGATGCTTTCAAAATCTACAAACTGATAGAAGTGAAGACAATCATGGATATCCTAAAGTTTTGTGGAATTAAAATAGACTATGTGGAATACTCATATGTTTTTTATATTTATATTCCACCTTTACTATGTATAAATAATTCAAAATGGTGGATATACTTTATACTCCTATGTTCCTCATAACAACAATCCTGCAAGTTGAGTTGGCTTAGAAGGAATGACTGGCTCAAAGTAACCCAGTCAGCTTTCATGCCTAACAGAGGACTAGAATTCATAGTCCTCTTATTTCTAGCCAGTAGATTAAACTGGCTTAAAATTAAAATTAAAAATGGGATTGTACAATTTTTATATACATCTAATACCCCCAGCCACTCACACCTAATAACCTTAAAGAGAAAACTATTTTCTGAATCAGTGTTCAGTGATCTCCTTGAGGCTGCTGGACTCCCTGTTTAATCAGACATAAAACAAATCACTTGTTGAGGCAGAGGAATATAAACTGGCTTTAATTACAATATTGTAACACCAATTAGAGATCTATCTGTTCAAGGACTCAGTACTTCCTACTTCAGTATTACTCCCATGTTGGGATAATTGCTACTAATTAAGCTTAGAACTAATTAAGCCAAGTGATCTCATTTATATCCTCAAATATGACTTCCTAGAGTCCAGCAGAAATACCAGGATGATTAAAAAATAAAAATATGCATTCTTTGAATGTTTGCTCTTTCATTTTACTTTCACATGGGATATTTGTTCTGAACATTTTCTTCCACTATGTTCTTCTTAGTCTCCAAACTCTAATCTCTTTTTCAGAGGAGAAATTACTGCCCCAATAATGCCATTTGTGAAAGTACATTTCCTGAAAGTTGTAATATCTGCCATTCACTTTAACTGAACCAAAATTTCAATTCTTGTGAATGTGAAAAAGTGATATTATAAGAAATTACACAAAAGTAATCCAGTATTCTATGTATTACCAAGTCATTTTTTGAAGAGAATTCATTTTACTTTGGCACACAGTGCCTAAAGCAAGGGCCACTAGCACTGCGGGCCATATCGTGACATATTGCAATGTTTTTTTGCCTTTGCAGAGTTTGGGTGGGCATGGCCTGCGTGAGCCATATCTGGCCCACAGGCTGCCAGTTTGACATACCTGGCCTAAAGGATGACATATGTATTTTGTATCCTAGACCAAAATGCTTCAACAATGGACTAAAAGAAAATTGGGCAGATTCCATAAATTAGTTCACCATAAAACTGAACCAATACTAAATATTTCCACATATAATATTTTTAACTACTTAAAATCAACTGTTTTAAATGAATAACATTACTTGGGTATAATATGGTTTAGCCATTCCTCATGGCTACAGCTTTCACACTTTACTAGAATTATACAACTATATTTTAAATTTTTTTAATTATCTTTGTAGTGTTTTACTGATTGCAGAATTGGAGACCATAGAGGTCATATATTTCATCTCCAGCTCAAGATAAAGTCTACTATGCAAGATGCAATCACTGCATTTCTGACAGATGGCAGCTTGCCCTTGTTTGAATAGACAACCTGCCACCTTCCAATGCTATCACTTCATTCAGAACAGAACTTAATATTTGGAAACGTATAGCTGAAGTGTGCTTTTCTACAATCTTTGTTCTAGTTCTTCACTCTGGGACAAAATACAAGAAGTCTGTTGCATTTTTTTAATGGATGCCTTTAGAATATTTTAAGAAAAGTGAAAGTGTCTATTTTCCAGAGCACCTAGGTTACATAGTAATAGCACTCTGCAACAGATGGAATTTCAGGCATCCAAATACAATCTTGCCATAGCTGTAAATTTACTAGACTTTGCCACTGCTATTTATGTCATATGACTGCAATGATGATATAGAAGCTCATTTAGTGTACTAGAACTCAGAAGCTGCAGGGTCAAATTCTTATTCAATCATCTAGTTCACTGGTGATTCTGAGCTATTTTTGTAAAAATGAGAGAAGGGAAATAAACATCCTCTATGCACTTTTCTTTCCCACAGATTCTGTAACAATTTCCAATACTATATTTGAGATGGATTCAAAAAGTTGACCAGAGATGAATTGAAAACTATGTCACTAGGACACAAAACAATGTGACACTAGAGTCAGTGATCTGCTCAACCTTTAGTGTGTTCTCTTTTCCACTTTTCTGCACCATTTTCTCTGCCTAGTATTCATCACTGCTTTGTGGAACTGGTATAATTTATAGAATGACCAAAAGCTATCTTTAGCTGTTATATACCATGCCACAAGTTGCAGGTTAAGAGTAATCCCATTTCTTTTATTTTAAATATAATCAGAAGTAAACATAGTGTATATGACTATTATCTAATACGGAATATAATTGTTGTTATGAATTTAATAACTTACCCATTTTGTCATTTTAACTATTATAATATGGTTAAAAGCAAATGAAAATTTCTGGTGGCCACCTCCAAGGCTTTCTTGGATTGCAGGCAGTCGTAAGGTCTTGTATTATATGTCTCTTCATTATATGTTTGATAGGTATCATAGCCAAAAAGTATGAAGGCATGGTATTGAACAAAATTGACTATGCAAAACATTTGCAAGATGGTGCAGAAGTGTTTCTGAGAATATTTATTTAGAAATGTCTTTAAGTCTGAAATCCAATGTAGATTAACCAAGGATAATTGATTAAACAGTGGAGATTTCTTCTGAGCAGCTATGTACAGAATTAGACTACACAGAAAAGATAGTGTGGTTGTCCTGGTTTGCAACTTTGAACCTGGTCTTTAAGGACTTTTCTTAGTAAATTTATCTCTTACATGAAAGAGGAACTTAAAACATACTAGACCTATTAGATCTCTAATACTTTTTCCCCAGAACAGGAATAATGGAGTTTAACATAAAATGAATGTCTTATGTTAAAAAGAAATAGCAAAAATGTGCCTGTAAAATGCTTCACCATTAAATGAGTAATACCTATATAAATTACATAGAAGCATTGCCCATTTTTGTTAGTGCTAAATGTATTTATTAGATATAACAATCATTTAATATTATTTTAATCAAATAACAATTCTACAATAAAAATTCACAGCCTATATCTATAAGACGTGGTATTCTGCTATTTCCAATATGTGCTTTTTTCTTTAAAGACCATTAAAAATGGACATATTTATAAAACTCCCACAGAAAGGACAAAGGCAGCCAACAAAAGTTTTCCCTCCTTTATGCAGCCTCCAGTAAGAGCAACTGACTGAAGTGTCATAGCTTTAGTCTTGCCTTCTTCTCTTAAGGACAGATAACTGCATATTTCAGGATTGCCGTTCCAGGGTTTGTGCTCAATTTTATATTCATGCATAAGCACATTTAAATTCCATTCAGGATTTTCAAAAGCATCATAATCTCCAAAAGTCAGGGCTTTCAAAATCTTCCTTCTGCTCACTGCATTTAATGTCACCTAATTGCATTTAATGTCAGAGTAAGCACTGAGTATCAATATATTCCATTTCTGAAATAACCACCATTGTTTCTCCTTTCTCATTAAAATGCACCAGGACAAAGAACACAAATCCTGGGAAAATATTTGGCAGTTCTTTTCCTTCAAAATGTGACTGACCGTAGGCAATGCATCTGAATAAATTTTCCTTTGAAGAAACAGATTTGCAACACACATATAGAGCTTCCTTGATAATCACTCAATATACATCATTCAGCAAGAATCACGTAAAATTTTACATCCGCTTAATCTACATCAATAATACTTCAAATTGCTAGCAAAGGAACTGCTGAAAAAAATCTCCTGCAGATGAGTGACAAAGGTCTGTCTGTTATAATATGCAGTTAATAACAAGGTGTGCATCTTGTTTGTTTATTCCTAAGGAGCAATGTTTATCATGGCTGTCAGGGATTATAAAAATATTTCCATGCCTTTAGACAGCTTGATGGTATGGTGTGTAACTCAATGTGTAGGCAAATATGCAGGTGGAACACTGAAATAAACAAGAAATCTTCAGTAAGAAGCTTAATTAATGCTTTCCAAGGATGACAGAGAAAGTAAGTTAAAGCCAGGAAGAGAATGCAAAGCATGAGGCAGGGACATTTCTATTTCTATTAGCATAATACACATAGCTAGCTGTGCCTGCTCCTGCATAAAGTATTTCACCCAGCATAAATGAGCATTTTACTTTTTTATGCTGTACAGATATATGTTCCCAGCCTTCTTGTTGCATTTAGCTTTGTAATATCAAAACTACTTAGAACTCAAAGATATATACCTAGCCGATTAAGAACTGCATAAATTAACAGCATATTGAATCCCATATGTATGCATCATGATAGTAAAAACAGACAGAGGCAGACAGACAAAGACAAACAGACAGACAGATGACTACATAAATTTCAGTTGGCCTATTCAACTGCTGTAACTCCTACATTTGCAGAGCTTATTGATTCAGGATAGTCATGTTTTCAGGCTATGTTTTTCAAAACAACTATAAACAATCTGAAATCTTGGGGCTATATGTGGTTCCCTAGATATCTTCCACAAGTTGTTCCACAATTAATAACATCACAAATTAAAGAAAACTATTATATATATATTGAGTACACATATATTGATTGTATTTATTTATTTAATTATTTATTTTATTTCGAATTTATATACCGCACCTTCTCCCGAGGGACTCAGGGCGGTGTACAGCCAGATAAAAACATACAATACAAACATTAAAAACAATTAAAAGAATATATATTAATTTGGCCCTAGTTTAAAAAGACAAACCAATTAAAATATTTAAAAATATGTTAAGCCAGCCCAGTTTGCTGAAAAAAGAAAGTTTTAAGGGCACGGCGGAAGGCACCGAGGTCTTGGATTCTCCTTATCTCTGGGGGCAGCTGGTTCCATAGGGTAGGTGCCCCCACTGAGAAGGCCCTCCCCCTGGGGATCACCAGCCTACATTGTTTGGCTGATGGCACCCCGAGGAGGCCCTCTCTGAGAGCGTGCACGGGTCGATGGGAGGTTGTCAGTAGCAGCAGGCGGTCTCGAAGATAACTAGGTCCTATGCCATGGAGCGCTTTAAAGGTGGTAACCAATACCTTGAAGTGCACTCGGAAGACCACTGGGAGCCAGTGCAGCTCGCGCAGGAGCGGTGTTATGTGGGAGCGCCATGCAGCTCCCGTAATTACCCACGCGGCCGCATTCTGGACCAGTTGGAGCTTCCGAGTGCTCCTCAAGGGGAGCCCCATGTAGAGAGCATTGCAGTAGTCCAGGCGAGAGGTGACGAGGGCATGAGTGACTGTGCACATGGAATCCCGATCAAGAAAGGGTCGCAACTGGCGAATCAGGCGAACCTGACAAAAGGTCCCCCTGGTTACAGCCGTCAGATGTTCCTCCAAGGACAGCTGCGTATCCAGGAGGACTCCCAGATTGCGCGCCCTCTCCGAGGGGGCCAAAGACTCACCCCCAATAGTCAGCAATGGAGTCAGCTGATTATATCAGGATGCCGGGAACCACAGCCACTCAGTCTTGGAAGGGTTGAGCTTGAGCCTGTTCCTCCCCATCCAGATCCGCACAGCCTCCAGGCACTGAGACATCACTTCAAGGGCATCGTTGGGGTGGCCTGGGGTGGAGATGTACAGCTGGGTGTCATCAGCATACTGGTGGTACTTCACCCCAAAGCCACGGATGATCTCACCCAGCGACTTCACATAAATGTTGAACAAAAGGGGCGAGAGGACCGACCCCTGAGGCACTCCACAAATGAGAGGCCTCGAGGTCGACCTCTGCCCCCCTGCCAACACAAACTGCGACCGGTCAGAGAGAAAGGAGGAGAACCAGGGCCATTGCCACGCGGCAGGGAGCCAGGTATGCAAGCAACAAGCCCATCTGAACCCCATGACCCCATCTCACAAAGAGGGATTCACATCCAGCAATCTGTGGCACAGTGGTCTCCCTCGGACCAAGACCTTCGTTAATAATAACCGCCACCCCGCCATCCCTCCCCATTAATTTCATTCATTAATGTAATTTCAGTGAGATATAATTTAAAAATAGTTTTTTCCCCTGTCCCAGTTCCCTTGGGACATAATCATTTTTGCATGCTGGCATTTCACTTAAAGGTTAATGTGACCCTCAGATCCCAAAAACATGAACACTTGTTTAAAAAACAGGTATTTCAAATGGATAATGAGATTCAAATATTCACCAAATTGGTCTGATTTGATATTAATAAGATATCAATGTTTGTTGATTGGTTACAGTTCTGACAATCATAGATAATTAAGTTATGATCTGGGTTAAGTACAATTTCATGCATCAATTTAAGCTTTTAGTTCAGCATCCTCAAATATATGTGCTATACAGAATTAGTAGTCTACCTCACATGGTAGTTGTGATTATAAGCCAAAAATGGCAACTATAGTAGAATAATCTTTTCAGGGTACTTTTTCTTTCTTCTTGATCACAAAACGATCAAGGGCAAAAGAGCCGTGGGGACCAGGAATGACTTCTGCCAGGTTAACCAGGGCTCACCATCCTCTGGCAGCCAATGGCAAGACCAGTCTACCCAGCCTCCAGAGGACTAGTGTAGGATTAATGTACCTCACCTCCAGTGGCTGAAGGAGGGACTGGTCTTTCCAGGCTAGTGTAAGACTGTTCTACTGAACACCTCTAGGCCAGGGGTGTCAAACTTGTGTTGTCATGGTGGTGTCACATGGCATATAGGGACTTTTTTCCCCTTTGCTAAACTGGGCACGGGCATGGCCACCGTGTGACACATTCGGCCCTCGAGCCTCTAGTTTGACAGCCCTGCTCTAGCCGCTCAAGCAGCAGCACAGTAGCAGTGAAGCGATAAGAAATTTGCCAAATTTCTATCCCGTGGGAGTCATGGGTCCAGATTTTGAACAAATTACATTTGGGGTTCCTTGGTTCAAAAATTTTTGCCTTATGATGCACCGTTTCATCCAGCTAAATGTTACACAGATGAGAGTTTTAGTAGTATATAAAAAAATATATGACATGTGCAAAATTATTTTCTATAACAACTGCTAAAAACATGCAGAATTAGGAAAATTCCTCCCATTGGACCTAACACTTCCATATTTGTATTGGATAGCAGTTTTAATTACTACATATTAATTAGAAAAATCTTGCTATTGATGGCCAGTTCTCTGAATATTTTCATTTGCCCATCATTACGACTTGAAGGAAAATTATTTTCTCAGAATCTGTGAAATCTCATTATTTCACTTGTGAAACTGGCTGGAACTGATATTACTGTGCTTCACTTCCTTTCTGCAAGATTTGAAGAAGGAGAGTAGATTGGACTTTGTTTTCAGTCACTGTTTCATTTTAGTGTCATGTTTTCTTAGTATCTATCCGCATTTTCACTGGTTGCAAACTAAACAGGTCCACTATAAAAATGATATATAAATCCCTATTGTTATTTTTTTCTTATTATTTAGTTCAAGAAATGGAAAGCTTTAATACAATTATATAAGGAAATAATGTACTTTAAAAGGCTAACGTACTGTATTTCCCAAAATCCATTATTAAACATGCATTCTAATATCTGGAACACATATTCTTCTACACATTAGCAAATGCTGAAGAAAATATGAACAACTTTTTCTGTATTAGTCCCTTGGGTAGATCTGTCCTTAGAGGGGAATGTTGCTACTACCTGTTGCTAAAGGCTGTATGAAATATATAAAATCAAGTAGCATTTGCTTAAACACTGAATCTATGATGCAACTACCCTTTAAAAAGCTTTAACAGCAGCAAAATTGTATTAGCCAGGGACAAAATAATCAAGGAACTATATTCTCTTAGTGTAGAGTAGAACTATTTGTTGCAAAACAAATCTTCTGTTTATCTTTACTAATAAAGATAGGGAAGAACAATCATAAGAAAGAATTATCAGGTGGTTAGGAAAGGTTTAACTTATCTTACCACTCTTAAATATTCACAGTAAGACTATGGAGTTTGAACTCAGATTAATTATCCTTAGGAATGAACACTGATTTCATTTGTGCTATCTTCCCGATTCTGATTTGCTCCAGTCAAACTATTGAAATATTATTTTTTTGTTTTTATTAACTGTCAGGAATAAGTACTCAATGGTAATTGCATATTTATTACTTGTGTACATACACCCACATCACATATTAATTCTATAATCATTTAAAAAAATATGCTGTTCCATCCTGACATATCTAGCCGTTTTGAAAAATGTAACTAGATATCAAAATATAGGACAAAGATAATAAAAACACATTCTCTCAGAAAATAATTATGAAATTTGGTTCTTGTAACTTCCATTTATTCCATATTTTATTTCTTCAAATTAGTACATTTTTAACAACATATTTAGACAGAGAAAATGCAGCTAATAGTTATATCAAAAACATCTCATATAGGAAAAAATGCACACAGGGCACACATCCTGTTTAACTAGGGTTAAATAACTTATACATGACCCAGTTTTCCTTCATTTTCCTTTCTCATGTCCTGGAAAACCGTGTGAAGCTAACCTCTGATCATCTTCACTTCTGCTAGTTAGTAATGCTGCAGGAATCACCACACACAAATCTGTCTGCTTTCTGGTACAAACTACAGGATTCAGACATGGTACTATGCCCTGACCTGTTATAGTTCCTGGTGTAACAAAAATCATTTCGTGCTAATACTGTATACAAAAGAAAAAGAATTGGTAACTTTTTCATGCATAGTCAATGTCTAGCCACTATGAGAAAGGCAGACAAGCAAAACAATTCTGATATGTACATGGCATTTCTTTTACTGCTAATAATGAACTTCTTATGCAAGTATTTTTGCAACTTTTCATAACTTGGAAACTGTAGCATGCAGCTTCTGAGACTAAAGGAGCTCAGCTTTCCTTTACTTACTAATTACCAGTAGTAAGCCTCAAAACCACCAGCAAATCTCTGAAAAAAGCCATAACTTTAGGGAGGTACACATCCAGATTGCATCCAAGAACGGTGTGAATAGTGCATATGGAGGAATCCTTTCCGTCTATCCAGTTCAAAGGACATGTGTAAGGATGTGTGCAGTTGGTTTGGAAGGAGTAATTCAAAAGAATGTGTCCAGTTCAGACAAATGTTGGACAGAGTTTTAAAAATTCAGGAAAACGGACTGCTATTTTGCATTAAGCAAAGTTGCTTCCATCATTTCTTGTACTCAACGGGAAAAGCAGTTTTATTAAAAGAATTTTAATGAACACTTAGCTGTTAAACATTTATCTGGAAATTTAATTATATTCTTGCTATGAGCATATGGATTTGGACATATGGCATCAGAAATGCTCACCTAAATAAATATAGTCTTTCACTTATGACCACAACTGAGGCCAGAATCTCTGTTGCTAAGCAAGACATTTGTTAAGTGAGTTTTGCCTCATTTTATCACCTTTCTTTTTTTTTTTTTTTTTTTTTTTTTTTAATTTGATTTATATGCCGCCCTTCTCCGGAGACTCAGGGCGGCTTACAATGTGCTCAGCAATAGCCTTCATACTTTTGTATATTTTATACAAAGTCAGCTTATTGCCCCCACAAACTGGGTCCTCATTTAACCTACCTTAGAAAGGATGGAAGGCTGAGTCAACCTTGAGCCTTGGAGAGTTCTTGACACAGTTGTTAAGTGAACTACTACAGTTGTTAAGTAACTGTGAATTACTAAGTGAATCTGGCTTCCATATTGACTTTGTTTGTCAGAAGGTTATAAAAGGTGATCAAATGACCCTGGGACACTGCAATTTTCATAAATATGAACCAGTTGCCAAGCATTGATCACGTGACCATGGGTAAGATGCAATGGTTGTTAAGTGTGAAAAATCATCATAAGTTATTTTTTTCAGTGCTGTTATAACTTCGAACAGTCACTAAATGAATGTTTGTAAGTTAAGGACTACCTGTCTTGTAGTAACCAAGAACATTTCCACCAACACTTACAGCGCAAACTACCATATATAAAATGAGAGCAAAATCTCACTCCCTTCTAGCACTAATGATATTATCTAGTTTGATAATGAAACGTACAAGAAAACAACCAAGCTCAGAGAACATCAAGGACCCTACAGTTCAACTCTGAACTACAAATATTCTCTTCTAACAAGATTTTTCTTATATTACTAAGCCTAATATCATTGAAAGGAAGAAGAAAACATGTAATTGAGAAACAGTGTTTTTATCCACATGCAAATTTAGATAATGCTGGTGTGGGAAGCCTTCACCCCACCCCAGAAGAATGAAATATTTTGGGAATATTCAAAAGGGCAGAATATTATATTTCCCTAAAGGAAAAATGGAGAAACGTGTTTTTAGAGGCATGAAGCAGCCCCCAAGCCTTTCTTAATAGCCCACAGCAGATGCCAGCACTTAAGAGATAAAGAACTTATTGAAAGAGGAATACAACTATCTAGATAGCTCTATTCATAAGCAGAGCAAATACTGCAGGCAGAAATTCATTCAAGACAGGATATCTCGAAACTGCTTGCAGCAAACTTTGAAGCAGAGTAATAGGATTAGAAGCAGCCCCTCACCCAAGATCCAACACAGGACAAAAGCCATTAGCCACAATA